>NW_027116854.1:0-639497 GCF_024137725.1 Prorops nasuta | reverse complement strand
ATAGGACTAGGGTGGGTCACATGGTGTCATTGAGTACTTATATAGGACTAGCATGGGTCACATGGGGTCATTGTGTACATATATAGGACTAGGGTGGTCACATGGGGTCATTGAGTACTTATATAGGACTAGGATGGGTCACATGGGGTCATTGAGTACTTATATAGGACTAGGGTGGGTCACATGGGGTCATTGAGCATTAATATAGGACTAGGGTGGGTCATCTGGGGTCATTGAGTACTTATATAGGACTAGGATGAGTCACATGGGGTCATTGAGCATTAATATAGGACTATGGTGGGTCATCTGGGGTCATTGAGTACTTATATAGTACTAGGATGGGTCACATGGGGTCATTGAGTACTTATATATGACTAGGGTTGGTCACATGGGGTGATTGAATACTTATATAGGACTAGCGTGGGTCACATGGGGTCATTGAGTACTTATATAGGACTAGGGTGGGTCACATGGAGTTATTGAGTACTTATATAGGACTAGGCTGAGTCACATTATGTCATTGAGTACATATATAGGACTAGGGTGGGTCACATGGGGTCATTGAGCACTAATATAGGACTAGGGTAGGTCACCTGGGGTCATTGAGTACTTATATAGGACTAGGGTGGCTGACCTGGGGTCATTGAGTACTTATATAGTACTAGGATAGGTCACATGGAGTCATTGAGTACTTATATAGGACTAGCGTGGGTCACATGGGGTCGTTGAGTACTTATATAGGACTAGGGTGGGTGACATGGGGTCATTGAGTACTTACATAGAACTAGGATGGGTCACATGGGGTCATTGAGTACTTATATAGGACTAGCGTGGGTCAGATGGGGTCATTGAGTACTTATATAGGACTAGCGTGGGTCACATGGGGTCATTGTGTACATATATAGGACTAGGGTGGGTCACATGGGTTCATTGACTACATATATAGGACTAGGATGGGTCACATGGGGTCATTGAGTACTTATATCGGACAAGGGTGGGTGACATGGAGTTATTGAGTACTTATATAGGACTAGGGTGGGTCACATTAGGTCATTGAGTACTTATATAGGACTAGGGTGGGTCACATAGGGACATTGAGTACTAATATAGGACTAGGCTGGCTGACCTGGGGTCATTGAGTACTTATATAGGACTAGGGTGGGTCACATGGGGTCATTGAGTACTTATATCGGACAAGGGTGGGTCACCTGGGGTCATTGAGTACTTATATAGGACTAGGGTGGCTGACCTGGGGTCATTGAGTACTTATATAGGAAAAGGGTGGGTCACATGGGGTCATTGAGTACTTATATAGGACTAGGGTGGGTCCCATGTGGTCATTGAGTACTTATATAGGACTAGCGTGGGTCACATGGGGTCATTGTGTACTTATATAGGACTAGGGTGGCTCACATGAGGTCATTGAGTACTTATATAGGACTAGCGCGGGTCACATGGGGTCATTGAGCACTAATATAGGACTATGGTGGGTGACCTGGAGTTATTGAGTACTAATATAGAACTAGGATGAGTCACATGGGGTCATTGAGCACTAATATAGGACTATGGTGGGTCATCTGGGGTAATTGAGTACTTATATAGTACTAGGATGGGTCACATGGGGTCATTGAGTACTTATATAGGACTAGCGTGGGTCACATGAGGTCATTGAGTACTTATATAGGACTAGGGTGGGTCACATAGGGACATTGAGTACTAATATAGGACTAGGCTGGCTGACCTGGGGTCATTGAGAACTTATATAGGACTAGGGTGGGTCACATGGAGTTATTGAGTACTTATATAGGACTAGGCTGAGTCACATTAGGTCATTGAGTACATATATAGGACTAGGGTGGGTCACATGGGGTCATTGAGCACTAATATAGGACTAGGGTAGGTCACCTGGGGACATTGAGTACTTATATAGGACTAGGGTGGCTGACCTGGGGTCATTGAGTACTTATATAGTACTAGTATAGGTCACATGGAGTCATTGAGTACTTATATAGGACTAGCGTGGGTCACATGGGGTCGTTGAGTACTTATATAGGACTAGGATGGGTGACATGGGGTCATTGAGTACTTATATAGAACTAGGATGGGTCACATGGGGTCATTGAGTACTTATATAGGACTAGCGTGGGTCAGATGGGGTCATTGAGTACTTATATAGGACTAGCGTGGGTCACATGGGGTCATTGTGTACATATATAGGACTAGGGTGGGTCACATGGGTTCATTGACTACATATATAGGACAAGGATGGGTCACATGGGGTCATTGAGTACTTATATCGGACAAGGGTGGGTGACATGGAGTTATTGAGTACTTATAAAGGACTAGGGTGGGTCACATTAGGTCATTGAGTACTTATATAGGACTAGGGTGGGTCACATAGGGACATTGAGTACTAATATAGGACTAGGCTGGCTGACCTGGGGTCATTGAGTACTTATATAGGACTAGGGTGGGTCACATGGGGTCATTGAGTACTTATATCGGACAAGGGTGGGTCACCTGGGGTCATTGAGTACTTATATAGAACTAGGGTGGGTCACATGGGGTCATTGAGTACATATATAGGACTAGGGTGGGTCACATGGGGTCATTGAGCACTAATATAGGACTAGGGTGGGTCACCTGGGGTCATTGTGTACTTATATAGGACTAGGGTGGCTGACCTGGGGTCATTGAGTACTTATATAGGAATAGGGTGGGTCACATGGGGTCATTGAGTACTTATATCGGACAAGGGTGGGTCACATGGGGTCATTGAGTACTTATATAAAACTAGCGTGGGTCACATGGGGTCATAGAGCACTAATATATGATTAGGGTGGGTCACCTGGGGTCATTGAGTACTTATATAGAACTAGGGTGGGTCACATGGGGTCATTGAGTACTTATATAGGACTAGCGTGGGTCACATGGGGTCATTGAACACTAATATAGGGACTATGGTGGGTCACCTGGGGTCATTGAGTACTTATATAGGACTAGGGTGGGTCACATGGTGTCATTGAGTACTTATATAGGACTAGCATGGGTCACATGGGGTCATTGTGTACATATATAGGACTAGGGTGGTCACATGGGGTCATTGAGTACTTATATAGGACTAGGATGGGTCACATGGGGTCATTGAGTACTTATATAGGACTAGGGTGGGTCACATGGGGTCATTGAGCATTAATATAGGACTAGGGTGGGTCATCTGGGGTCATTGAGTACTTATATAGGACTAGGATGAGTCACATGGGGTCATTGAGCATTAATATAGGACTATGGTGGGTCATCTGGGGTCATTGAGTACTTATATAGTACTAGGATGGGTCACATGGGGTCATTGAGTACTTATATATGACTAGGGTTGGTCACATGGGGTGATTGAATACTTATATAGGACTAGCGTGGGTCACATGGGGTCATTGAGTACTTATATAGGACTAGGGTGGGTCACATGGAGTTATTGAGTACTTATATAGGACTAGGCTGAGTCACATTATGTCATTGAGTACATATATAGGACTAGGGTGGGTCACATGGGGTCATTGAGCACTAATATAGGACTAGGGTAGGTCACCTGGGGTCATTGAGTACTTATATAGGACTAGGGTGGCTGACCTGGGGTCATTGAGTACTTATATAGTACTAGGATAGGTCACATGGAGTCATTGAGTACTTATATAGGACTAGCGTGGGTCACATGGGGTCGTTGAGTACTTATATAGGACTAGGGTGGGTGACATGGGGTCATTGAGTACTTACATAGAACTAGGATGGGTCACATGGGGTCATTGAGTACTTATATAGGACTAGCGTGGGTCAGATGGGGTCATTGAGTACTTATATAGGACTAGCGTGGGTCACATGGGGTCATTGTGTACATATATAGGACTAGGGTGGGTCACATGGGTTCATTGACTACATATATAGGACTAGGATGGGTCACATGGGGTCATTGAGTACTTATATCGGACAAGGGTGGGTGACATGGAGTTATTGAGTACTTATATAGGACTAGGGTGGGTCACATTAGGTCATTGAGTACTTATATAGGACTAGGGTGGGTCACATAGGGACATTGAGTACTAATATAGGACTAGGCTGGCTGACCTGGGGTCATTGAGTACTTATATAGGACTAGGGTGGGTCACATGGGGTCATTGAGTACTTATATCGGACAAGGGTGGGTCACCTGGGGTCATTGAGTACTTATATAGGACTAGGGTGGCTGACCTGGGGTCATTGAGTACTTATATAGGAATAGGGTGGGTCACATGGGGTCATTGAGTACTTATATCGGACAAGGGTGGGACACATGGGGTCATTGAGTACTTATATAAAACTAGCGTGGGTCACATGGGGTCATAGAGCACTAATATATGATTAGGGTGGGTCACCTGGGGTCATTGAGTACTTATATAGAACTAGGGTGGGTCACATGGGGTCATTGAGTACTTATATAGGACTAGCGTGGGTCACATGGGGTCATTGAACACTAATATAGGACTATGGTGGGTCACCTGGGGTCATTGAGTACTTATATAGGACTAGGGTGGGTCACATGGGGTCATTGAGTACTTATATAGGACTAGCGTGGGTCACATGGGGTCATTGAGTACTTATATAGGAAAAGGGTGGGTCACATGGGGTCATTGAGTACTTATATAGGACTAGGGTGGGTCACATGTGGTCATTGAGTACTTATATAGGACTAGCGTGGGTCACATGGGGTCATTGTGTACTTATATAGGACTAGGGTGGCTAACATGGGGTCATTGAGTACTTATATAGGAAAAGGGTGGGTCACATGGGGTCATTGAGTACTTATATAGGACTAGGGTGGGTCACATGTGGTCATTGAGTACTTATATAGGACTAGCGTGGGTCACATGGGGTCATTGTGTACTTATATAGGACTAGGGTGGCTCACATGAGGTCATTGAGTACTTATATAGGACTAGCGCGGGTCACATGGGGTCATTGAGCACTAATATAGGACTATGGTGGGTGACCTGGAGTTATTGAGTACTAATATAGAACTAGGATGAGTCACATGGGGTCATTGAGCACTAATATAGGACTATGGTGGGTCATCTGGGGTCATTGAGTACTTATATAGTACTAGGATGGGTCACATGGGGTCATTGAGTACTTATATAGGACTAGCGTGGGTCACATGAGGTCATTGAGTACTTATATAGGACTAGGGTGGGTCACATAGGGACATTGAGTACTAATATAGGACTAGGCTGGCTGACCTGGGGTCATTGAGAACTTATATAGGACTAGGGTGGGTCACATGGAGTTATTGAGTACTTATATAGGACTAGGCTGAGTCACATTAGGTCATTGAGTACATATATAGGACTAGGGTGGGTCACATGGGGTCATTGAGCACTAATATAGGACTAGGGTAGGTCACCTGGGGACATTGAGTACTTATATAGGACTAGGGTGGCTGACCTGGGGTCATTGAGTACTTATATAGTACTAGTATAGGTCACATGGAGTCATTGAGTACTTATATAGGACTAGCGTGGGTCACATGGGGTCGTTGAGTACTTATATAGGACTAGGATGGGTGACATGGGGTCATTGAGTACTTATATAGAACTAGGATGGGTCACATGGGGTCATTGAGTACTTATATAGGACTAGCGTGGGTCAGATGGGGTCATTGAGTACTTATATAGGACTAGCGTGGGTCACATGGGGTCATTGTGTACATATATAGGACTAGGGTGGGTCACATGGGTTCATTGACTACATATATAGGACAAGGATGGGTCACATGGGGTCATTGAGTACTTATATCGGACAAGGGTGGGTGACATGGAGTTATTGAGTACTTATAAAGGACTAGGGTGGGTCACATTAGGTCATTGAGTACTTATATAGGACTAGGGTGGGTCACATAGGGACATTGAGTACTAATATAGGACTAGGCTGGCTGACCTGGGGTCATTGAGTACTTATATAGGACTAGGGTGGGTCACATGGGGTCATTGAGTACTTATATCGGACAAGGGTGGGTCACCTGGGGTCATTGAGTACTTATATAGAACTAGGGTGGGTCACATGGGGTCATTGAGTACATATATAGGACTAGGGTGGGTCACATGGGGTCATTGAGCACTAATATAGGACTAGGGTGGGTCACCTGGGGTCATTGTGTACTTATATAGGACTAGGGTGGCTGACCTGGGGTCATTGAGTACTTATATAGGAATAGGGTGGGTCACATGGGGTCATTGAGTACTTATATCGGACAAGGGTGGGTCACATGGGGTCATTGAGTACTTATATAAAACTAGCGTGGGTCACATGGGGTCATAGAGCACTAATATATGATTAGGGTGGGTCACCTGGGGTCATTGAGTACTTATATAGAACTAGGGTGGGTCACATGGGGTCATTGAGTACTTATATAGGACTAGCGTGGGTCACATGGGGTCATTGAACACTAATATAGGACTATGGTGGGTCACCTGGGGTCATTGAGTACTTATATAGGACTAGGGTGGGTCACATGGGGTCATTGAGTACTTATATAGGACTAGCGTGGGTCACATGGGGTCATTGAGTACTTATATAGGAAACGGGTGGGTCACATGGGGTCATTGAGTACTTATATAGGACTAGGGTGGGTCACATGTGGTCATTGAGTACTTATATAGGACTAGCGTGGGTCACATGGGGTCATTGTGTACTTATATAGGACTAGGGTGGCTCACATGGGGTCATTGAGTACTTATATAGGAAAAGGGTGGGTCACATGGGGTCATTGAGTACTTATATAGGACTAGGGTGGGTCACATGTGGTCATTGAGTACTTATATAGGACTAGCGTGGGTCACATGGGGTCATTGTGTACTTATATAGGACTAGGGTGGCTCACATGAGGTCATTGAGTACTTATATAGGACTAGCGCGGGTCACATGGGGTCATTGAGCACTAATATAGGACTATGGTGGGTGACCTGGAGTCATTGAGTACTAATATAGAACTAGGATGAGTCACATGGGGTCATTGAGCACTAATATAGGACTATGGTGGGTCATCTGGGGTCATTGAGTACTTATATAGTACTAGGATGGGTCACATGGGGTCATTGAGTACTTATATAGGACTAGCGTGGGTCACATGGGGTCGTTGAGTACTTATATAGGACTAGGGTGGGTGACATGGAGTTATTGAGTACTTATATAGGACTAGGGTGGGTCACATTAGGTCATTGAGTACTTATATAGGACTAGGGTGGGTCACATAGGGACATTGAGTACTAATATAGGACTAGGCTGGCTGAACTGGGGTCATTGAGTACTTATATAGGACTAGGGTGGGTCACATGGGGTCATTGAGTACTTATATCGGACAAGGGTGGGTCACATGGGGTCATTGAGTACTTATATAGAACTAGGGTGGGTCACATGGGGTCATTGAGTACTTATATAGGACTAGCGTGGGTCAAATGGGGTCATTGAGTACTTATATAGGACTAGCGTGGGTCACATGGGGTCATTGTGTACATATATAGGACTAGGGTGGGTCACATGGGTTCATTGACTACATATATAGGACTAGGATGGGTCACATGGGGTCATGGAGCACTAATATATGACTAGGGTGGGTCACCTGGGGTCATTGAGTACTTATATAGGACTAGGGTGGGTCACATGGGGTCATTGAGTACTTATATAGGACTAGTGTGGGTCACATGGGGTCATTGAACACTAATATAGGACTATGGTGGGTCACCTGGGGTCATTGAGTACTTATATAGGACTAGGGTGGGTCACATGGGGTCATTGAGTACTTCTATAGGACTAGCGTGGGTCACATGGGGTCATTGTGTACATATATAGGACTAGGGTGGGTCACATGGGGTCATTGAGTACTTATATAGGACTAGCGTGGGTCACATGGGGTCATTGTGTACATATATAGGACTAGGGTGGTCACATGGGGTCATTGAGTACTTATATAGGACTAGGATGGGTCACATGGTGTCATTGAGTACTTATATAGGACTAGCGTGGGTCACAAGGCGTCATTGTGTACTTATATAGGACTAGGGTGGTCACATGGTGTCATTGAGTACTTATATAAGACTAGCGTGGGTCACATGGGGTCATTGAGTACTTATATAGGACTAGGGTGGGTCACATGGAGTTATTGAGTACTTATATAGGACTAGGTTGGGTGACATTAGGTCATTGAGTACTTATATAGGACTAGGGTGGGTCACATGGGGTTATAGAGTACTTATATAGGACTAGGGTGGGTCACATGGGGTCATTGAGTACTTATATAGGACTAGCGTGTGTAACATGGGGTCATTGTGTACATATTTAGGACTAGGGTGGGTCACATGGGGTCATTGACTACATATATAGGACTAGGGTGTGTCACATGGGGTCATAGAGCACTAATATATGACTAGGGTGGGTCACCTGGGGTCATTGAGTTCTTATATAGAACTAGGGTGGGTCACATTGGGTCATTGAGTACTTATATAGGACTAGCGCGGGTCACATGGGGTCATTGAGCACTAATATAGGACTATGGTGGGTGACCTGGAGTCATTGAGTACTAATATAGAACTAGGATGAGTCACATGGGGTCATTGAGCACTAATATAGGACTATGGTGGGTCATCTGGGGTCATTGAGTACTTATATAGAACTAGGGTGGGTCACATGGGGTCATTGAGTACTTATATAGGACTAGCGTGGGTCAAATGGGGTCATTGATTACTTATATAGGACTAGCGTGGGTCACATGGGGTCATTGTGTACATATATAGTACTAGGGTGGGTCACATGGGTTCATTGACTACATATATAGGACTAGGATGGGTCACATGGGGTCATGGAGCACTAATATATGACTAGGGTGGGTCACCTGGGGTCATTGAGTACTTATATAGAACTAGGGTGGGTCACATGGAGTTATTGAGTACTTATATAGGACTAGGGTGGGTCACATGGGGTCATTGAGTACTTATATAGGACTAGCGTGGGTCACATGGAGTTATTGAGTACTTATATAGGACTAGGGTGGGTCACATTAGGTCATTGAGTACTTATATAGGACTAGGGTGGGTCACATGGGGTTATTGAGTACTTATATAGGACTAGGGTGGATCACATGGGGTCATTGAGTACTAATATAGGACTAGGGTGGGTCACATGGGGTCATTGAGTACTTATATAGGACTAGGGTGGGTCACATGGGGTTATTGAGTACTTATATATGACTAGGGTGGGTCACATGGGGTCATTGAGTACTTATATAGGACTAGCGTGTGTAACATGGGGTCATTGTGTACATATTAAGGACTAGGGTGGGTCACATGGGGTCATTGACTACATATATAGGACTAGGGTGTGTCACATGGGGTCATAGAGCACTAATATATGACTAGGGTGGGTCACCTGGGGTCATTGAGTTCTTATATAGAACTAGGGTGGGTCACATTGGGTCATTGAGTACTTATATAGGACTAGCGCGGGTCACATGGGGTCATTGAGCACTAATATAGAACTATGGTGGGTGACCTGGAGTCATTGAGTACTAATATAGAACTAGGATGAGTCACATGGGGTCATTGAGCACTAATATAGGACTATGGTGGGTCATCTGGGGTCATTGAGTACTTATATAGAACTAGGGTGGGTCACATGGGGTCATTGAGTACTTATATCGGACAAGGGTGGGTGACATGGAGTTATTGAGTACTTATAAAGGACTAGGGTGGGTCACATTAGGTCATTGAGTACTTATATAGGACTAGGGTGGGTCACATAGGGACATTGAGTACTAATATAGGACTAGGCTGGCTGACCTGGGGTCATTGAGTACTTATATAGGACTAGGGTGGGTCACATGGGGTCATTGAGTACTTATATCGGACAAGGGTGGGTCACCTGGGGTCATTGAGTACTTATATAGAACTAGGGTGGGTCACATGGGGTCATTGAGTACATATATAGGACTAGGGTGGGTCACATAGGGACATTGAGTACTAATATAGGACTAGGCTGGCTGACCTGGGGTCATTGAGAACTTATATAGGACTAGGGTGGGTCACATGGAGTTATTGAGTACTTATATAGGACTAGGCTGAGTCACATTAGGTCATTGAGTACATATATAGGACTAGGGTGGGTCACATGGGGTCATTGAGCACTAATATAGGACTAGGGTAGGTCACCTGGGGACATTGAGTACTTATATAGGACTAGGGTGGCTGACCTGGGGTCATTGAGTACTTATATAGTACTAGTATAGGTCACATGGAGTCATTGAGTACTTATATAGGACTAGCGTGGGTCACATGGGGTCGTTGAGTACTTATATAGGACTAGGATGGGTGACATGGGGTCATTGAGTACTTATATAGAACTAGGATGGGTCACATGGGGTCATTGAGTACTTATATAGGACTAGCGTGGGTCAGATGGGGTCATTGAGTACTTATATAGGACTAGCGTGGGTCACATGGGGTCATTGTGTACATATATAGGACTAGGGTGGGTCACATGGGTTCATTGACTACATATATAGGACAAGGATGGGTCACATGGGGTCATTGAGTACTTATATCGGACAAGGGTGGGTGACATGGAGTTATTGAGTACTTATAAAGGACTAGGGTGGGTCACATTAGGTCATTGAGTACTTATATAGGACTAGGGTGGGTCACATAGGGACATTGAGTACTAATATAGGACTAGGCTGGCTGACCTGGGGTCATTGAGTACTTATATAGGACTAGGGTGGGTCACATGGGGTCATTGAGTACTTATATCGGACAAGGGTGGGTCACCTGGGGTCATTGAGTACTTATATAGAACTAGGGTGGGTCACATGGGGTCATTGAGTACATATATAGGACTAGGGTGGGTCACATGGGGTCATTGAGCACTAATATAGGACTAGGGTGGGTCACCTGGGGTCATTGTGTACTTATATAGGACTAGGGTGGCTGACCTGGGGTCATTGAGTACTTATATAGGAATAGGGTGGGTCACATGGGGTCATTGAGTACTTATATCGGACAAGGGTGGGTCACATGGGGTCATTGAGTACTTATATAAAACTAGCGTGGGTCACATGGGGTCATAGAGCACTAATATATGATTAGGGTGGGTCACCTGGGGTCATTGAGTACTTATATAGAACTAGGGTGGGTCACATGGGGTCATTGAGTACTTATATAGGACTAGCGTGGGTCACATGGGGTCATTGAACACTAATATAGGACTATGGTGGGTCACCTGGGGTCATTGAGTACTTATATAGGACTAGGGTGGGTCACATGGGGTCATTGAGTACTTATATAGGACTAGCGTGGGTCACATGGGGTCATTGAGTACTTATATAGGAAACGGGTGGGTCACATGGGGTCATTGAGTACTTATATAGGACTAGGGTGGGTCACATGTGGTCATTGAGTACTTATATAGGACTAGCGTGGGTCACATGGGGTCATTGTGTACTTATATAGGACTAGGGTGGCTCACATGGGGTCATTGAGTACTTATATAGGAAAAGGGTGGGTCACATGGGGTCATTGAGTACTTATATAGGACTAGGGTGGGTCACATGTGGTCATTGAGTACTTATATAGGACTAGCGTGGGTCACATGGGGTCATTGTGTACTTATATAGGACTAGGGTGGCTCACATGAGGTCATTGAGTACTTATATAGGACTAGCGCGGGTCACATGGGGTCATTGAGCACTAATATAGGACTATGGTGGGTGACCTGGAGTCATTGAGTACTAATATAGAACTAGGATGAGTCACATGGGGTCATTGAGCACTAATATAGGACTATGGTGGGTCATCTGGGGTCATTGAGTACTTATATAGTACTAGGATGGGTCACATGGGGTCATTGAGTACTTATATAGGACTAGCGTGGGTCACATGGGGTCGTTGAGTACTTATATAGGACTAGGGTGGGTGACATGGAGTTATTGAGTACTTATATAGGACTAGGGTGGGTCACATTAGGTCATTGAGTACTTATATAGGACTAGGGTGGGTCACATAGGGACATTGAGTACTAATATAGGACTAGGCTGGCTGAACTGGGGTCATTGAGTACTTATATAGGACTAGGGTGGGTCACATGGGGTCATTGAGTACTTATATCGGACAAGGGTGGGTCACATGGGGTCATTGAGTACTTATATAGAACTAGGGTGGGTCACATGGGGTCATTGAGTACTTATATAGGACTAGCGTGGGTCAAATGGGGTCATTGAGTACTTATATAGGACTAGCGTGGGTCACATGGGGTCATTGTGTACATATATAGGACTAGGGTGGGTCACATGGGTTCATTGACTACATATATAGGACTAGGATGGGTCACATGGGGTCATGGAGCACTAATATATGACTAGGGTGGGTCACCTGGGGTCATTGAGTACTTATATAGGACTAGGGTGGGTCACATGGGGTCATTGAGCACTAATATAGGACTAGTGTGGGTCACCTGGGGTCATTGAACACTAATATAGGACTAGGGTGGCTGACCTGGGGTCATTGAGTACTTATATAGGAATAGGGTGGGTCACATGGGGTCATTGAGTACTTCTATAGGACAAGGGTGGGTCACATGGGGTCATTGAGTACTTATATAAAACTAGCGTGGGTCACATGGGGTCATAGAGCACTAATATATGATTAGGGTGGGTCACCTGGGGTCATTGAGTACTTATATAGAACTAGGGTGGGTCACATGGGGTCATTGAGTACTTATATAGGACTAGCGTGGGTCACATGGGGTCATTGAACACTAATATAGGACTATGGTGGGTCACCTGGGGTCATTGAGTACTTATATAGGACTAGGGTGGGTCACATGGGGTCATTGAGTACTTATATAGGACTAGCGTGGGTCACATGGGGTCATTGAGTACTTATATAGGAAACGGGTGGGTCACATGGGGTCATTGAGTACTTATATAGGACTAGGGTGGGTCACATGTGGTCATTGAGTACTTATATAGGACTAGCGTGGGTCACATGGGGTCATTGTGTACTTATATAGGACTAGGGTGGCTCACATGGGGTCATTGAGTACTTATATAGGAAAAGGGTGGGTCACATGGGGTCATTGAGTACTTATATAGGACTAGGGTGGGTCACATGTGGTCATTGAGTACTTATATAGGACTAGCGTGGGTCACATGGGGTCATTGTGTACTTATATAGGACTAGGGTGGCTCACATGAGGTCATTGAGTACTTATATAGGACTAGCGCGGGTCACATGGGGTCATTGAGCACTAATATAGGACTATGGTGGGTGACCTGGAGTCATTGAGTACTAATATAGAACTAGGATGAGTCACATGGGGTCATTGAGCACTAATATAGGACTATGGTGGGTCATCTGGGGTCATTGAGTACTTATATAGTACTAGGATGGGTCACATGGGGTCATTGAGTACTTATATAGGACTAGCGTGGGTCACATGGGGTCGTTGAGTACTTATATAGGACTAGGGTGGGTGACATGGAGTTATTGAGTACTTATATAGGACTAGGGTGGGTCACATTAGGTCATTGAGTACTTATATAGGACTAGGGTGGGTCACATAGGGACATTGAGTACTAATATAGGACTAGGCTGGCTGAACTGGGGTCATTGAGTACTTATATAGGACTAGGGTGGGTCACATGGGGTCATTGAGTACTTATATCGGACAAGGGTGGGTCACATGGGGTCATTGAGTACTTATATAGAACTAGGGTGGGTCACATGGGGTCATTGAGTACTTATATAGGACTAGCGTGGGTCAAATGGGGTCATTGAGTACTTATATAGGACTAGCGTGGGTCACATGGGGTCATTGTGTACATATATAGGACTAGGGTGGGTCACATGGGTTCATTGACTACATATATAGGACTAGGATGGGTCACATGGGGTCATGGAGCACTAATATATGACTAGGGTGGGTCACCTGGGGTCATTGAGTACTTATATAGGACTAGGGTGGGTCACATGGGGTCATTGAGTACTTATATAGGACTAGTGTGGGTCACATGGGGTCATTGAACACTAATATAGGACTATGGTGGGTCACCTGGGGTCATTGAGTACTTATATAGGACTAGGGTGGGTCACATGGGGTCATTGAGTACTTCTATAGGACTAGCGTGGGTCACATGGGGTCATTGTGTACATATATAGGACTAGGGTGGGTCACATGGGGTCATTGAGTACTTATATAGGACTAGCGTGGGTCACATGGGGTCATTGTGTACATATATAGGACTAGGGTGGTCACATGGGGTCATTGAGTACTTATATAGGACTAGGATGGGTCACATGGGGTCATTGAGTACTTATATAGGACTAGCGTGGGTCACAAGGCGTCATTGTGTACTTATATAGGACTAGGGTGGTCACATGGTGTCATTGAGTACTTATATAAGACTAGCGTGGGTCACATGGGGTCATTGAGTACTTATATAGGACTAGGGTGGGTCACATGGAGTTATTGAGTACTTATATAGGACTAGGTTGGGTGACATTAGGTCATTGAGTACTTATATAGGACTAGGGTGGGTCACATGGGGTTATAGAGTACTTATATAGGACTAGGGTGGGTCACATGGGGTCATTGAGTACTTATATAGGACTAGCGTGTGTAACATGGGGTCATTGTGTACATATTTAGGACTAGGGTGGGTCACATGGGGTCATTGACTACATATATAGGACTAGGGTGTGTCACATGGGGTCATAGAGCACTAATATATGACTAGGGTGGGTCACCTGGGGTCATTGAGTTCTTATATAGAACTAGGGTGGGTCACATTGGGTCATTGAGTACTTATATAGGACTAGCGCGGGTCACATGGGGTCATTGAGCACTAATATAGGACTATGGTGGGTGACCTGGAGTCATTGAGTACTAATATAGAACTAGGATGAGTCACATGGGGTCATTGAGCACTAATATAGGACTATGGTGGGTCATCTGGGGTCATTGAGTACTTATATAGAACTAGGGTGGGTCACATGGGGTCATTGAGTACTTATATAGGACTAGCGTGGGTCAAATGGGGTCATTGATTACTTATATAGGACTAGCGTGGGTCACATGGGGTCATTGTGTACATATATAGTACTAGGGTGGGTCACATGGGTTCATTGACTACATATATAGGACTAGGATGGGTCACATGGGGTCATGGAGCACTAATATATGACTAGGGTGGGTCACCTGGGGTCATTGAGTACTTATATAGAACTAGGGTGGGTCACATGGAGTTATTGAGTACTTATATAGGACTAGGGTGGGTCACATGGGGTCATTGAGTACTTATATAGGACTAGCGTGGGTCACATGGAGTTATTGAGTACTTATATAGGACTAGGGTGGGTCACATTAGGTCATTGAGTACTTATATAGGACTAGGGTGGGTCACATGGGGTTATTGAGTACTTATATAGGACTAGGGTGGATCACATGGGGTCATTGAGTACTAATATAGGACTAGGGTGGGTCACATGGGGTCATTGAGTACTTATATAGGACTAGGGTGGGTCACATGGGGTTATTGAGTACTTATATATGACTAGGGTGGGTCACATGGGGTCATTGAGTACTTATATAGGACTAGCGTGTGTAACATGGGGTCATTGTGTACATATTAAGGACTAGGGTGGGTCACATGGGGTCATTGACTACATATATAGGACTAGGGTGTGTCACATGGGGTCATAGAGCACTAATATATGACTAGGGTGGGTCACCTGGGGTCATTGAGTTCTTATATAGAACTAGGGTGGGTCACATTGGGTCATTGAGTACTTATATAGGACTAGCGCGGGTCACATGGGGTCATTGAGCACTAATATAGAACTATGGTGGGTGACCTGGAGTCATTGAGTACTAATATAGAACTAGGATGAGTCACATGGGGTCATTGAGCACTAATATAGGACTATGGTGGGTCATCTGGGGTCATTGAGTACTTATATAGAACTAGGGTGGGTCACATGGGGTCATTGAGTACTTATATAGGACTAGCGTGGGTCAAATGGGGTCATTGAGTACTTATATAGGACTAGCGTGGGTCACATGGGGTCATTGTGTACATATATAGTACTAGGGTGGGTCACATGGGTTCATTGACTACATATATAGGACTAGGATGGGTCACATGGGGTCATGGAGCACTAATATATGACTAGGGTGGGTCACCTGGGGTCATTGAGTACTTATATAGAACTAGGGTGGGTCACATGGAGTTATTGAGTACTTATATAGGACTAGGGTGGGTCACATGGGGTCATTGAGTACTTATATAGGACTAGCGTGGGTCACATGGAGTTATTGAGTACTTATATAGGACTAGGGTGGGTCACATTAGGTCATTGAGTACTTATATAGGACTAGGGTGGGTCACATGGGGTTATTGAGTACTTATATAGGACTAGGGTGGATCACATGGGGTCATTGAGTACTAATATAGGACTAGGGTGGGTCACATGGGGTCATTGAGTACTTATATAGGACTAGGGTGGGTCACATGGGGTTATTGAGTACTTATATAGGACTAGGGTGGGTCACATGGGGTCATTGAGTACTTATATAGAACTAGGGTGGGTCACATGGGGTCATTGAGTACTTATATAGGACTAGCGTGGGTCAAATGGGGTCATTGAGTACTTATATAGGACTAGCGTGGGTCACATGGGGTCATTGTGTACATATATAGGACTAGGGTGGGTCACATGGGGTCATTGAGTACTTATATAGGACTAGCGTGGGTCACAAGGCGTCATTGTGTACTTATATAGGACTAGGGTGGTCACCTGGGGTCATTGAGTACTTATATAGAACTAGGGTGGGTCACATTGGGTCATTGATTACTCATATAGGACTAGCATGTGTCACATGGGGTCATTGAGTACTTATATAGGACTAGGGTGGGTCACATGGGGTCATTGAGTACTTATATATAACTAGGGTGGGTCACATGGGGTCATTGAGTACTTATATAGGACTAGCGTGGGTCACATGGGGTCATTGAGTACTTATATAGGAAAAGGGTGGGTCACATGGGGTCATTGAGTACTTATATAGGACTAGGGTGGGTCACATGTGGTCATTGAGTACTTATATAGGACTAGCGTGGGTCACATGGGGTCATTGACTACATATATAGGACTAGGGTGTGTCACATGGGGTCATAGAGCACTAATATATGACTAGGGTGGGTCACCTGGGGTCATTGAGTTCTTATATAGAACTAGGGTGGGTCACATTGGGTCATTGAGTACTTATATAGGACTAGCGCGGGTCACATGGGGTCATTGAGCACTAATATAGAACTATGGTGGGTGACCTGGAGTCATTGAGTACTAATATAGAACTAGGATGAGTCACATGGGGTCATTGAGCACTAATATAGGACTATGGTGGGTCATCTGGGGTCATTGAGTACTTATATAGAACTAGGGTGGGTCACATGGGGTCATTGAGTACTTATATAGGACTAGCGTGGGTCAAATGGGGTCATTGAGTACTTATATAGGACTAGCGTGGGTCACATGGGGTCATTGTGTACATATATAGTACTAGGGTGGGTCACATGGGTTCATTGACTACATATATAGGACTAGGATGGGTCACATGGGGTCATGGAGCACTAATATATGACTAGGGTGGGTCACCTGGGGTCATTGAGTACTTATATAGAACTAGGGTGGGTCACATGGAGTTATTGAGTACTTATATAGGACTAGGGTGGGTCACATGGGGTCATTGAGTACTTATATAGGACTAGCGTGGGTCACATGGAGTTATTGAGTACTTATATAGGACTAGGGTGGGTCACATTAGGTCATTGAGTACTTATATAGGACTAGGGTGGGTCACATGGGGTTATTGAGTACTTATATAGGACTAGGGTGGATCACATGGGGTCATTGAGTACTAATATAGGACTAGGGTGGGTCACATGGGGTCATTGAGTACTTATATAGGACTAGGGTGGGTCACATGGGGTTATTGAGTACTTATATAGGACTAGGGTGGGTCACATGGGGTCATTGAGTACTTATATAGAACTAGGGTGGGTCACATGGGGTCATTGAGTACTTATATAGGACTAGCGTGGGTCAAATGGGGTCATTGAGTACTTATATAGGACTAGCGTGGGTCACATGGGGTCATTGTGTACATATATAGGACTAGGGTGGGTCACATGGGGTCATTGAGTACTTATATAGGACTAGCGTGGGTCACAAGGCGTCATTGTGTACTTATATAGGACTAGGGTGGTCACCTGGGGTCATTGAGTACTTATATAGAACTAGGGTGGGTCACATTGGGTCATTGATTACTCATATAGGACTAGCATGTGTCACATGGGGTCATTGAGTACTTATATAGGACTAGGGTGGGTCACATGGGGTCATTGAGTACTTATATATAACTAGGGTGGGTCACATGGGGTCATTGAGTACTTATATAGGACTAGCGTGGGTCACATGGGGTCATTGAGTACTTATATAGGAAAAGGGTGGGTCACATGGGGTCATTGAGTACTTATATAGGACTAGGGTGGGTCACATGTGGTCATTGAGTACTTATATAGGACTAGCGTGGGTCACATGGGGTCATTGTGTACTTATATAGGACTAGGGTGGCTCACATGGGGTCATTGAGTACTTATATAGGAAAAGGGTGGGTCACATGGGGTCATTGAGTACTTATATTGGACTAGGGTGGGTCACATGTGGTCATTGAGTACTTATATAGAACTAGGGTGGGTCACATGGGGTCATTGAGTACTCATATAGGACTAGCGTGGGTCACATGGGGTCATTGAGTACTTATATAGGACTAGGGTAGGTCACATGGGGTTATTGAGCACTAATATAGGACTATGGTGGGTGACCTGGAGTCATTGAGTACTAATATAGAACTAGGATGAGTCACATGGGGTCATTGAGCACTAATATAGGACTATGGTGGGTCATCTGGGGTCATTGAGTACTTATATAGGACTAGCGTGGGTCACATGGGGTCGTTGAGTACTTATATAGGACTAGGGTGGGTGACATGGAGTTATTGAGTACTTATATAGGACTAGGGTGGGTCACATTAGGTCATTGAGTACTTATATAGGACTAGGGTGGGTCACATAGGGACATTGAGTACTAATATAGGACTAGGCTGGCTGACCTGGGGTCATTGAGTACTTATATAGGACTAGGGTGGGTCACATGGGGTCATTGAGTACTTATATCGGACAAGGGTGGGTCACATGGGGTCATTGAGTACTTATATAGAACTAGGGTGGGTCACATGGGGTCATTGAGTACTTATATAGGACTAGCGTGGGTCAAATGGGGTCATTGAGTACTTATATAGGACTAGCGTGGGTCACATGGGGTCATTGTGTACATATATAGGACTAGGGTGGGTCACATGGGTTCATTGACTACATATATAGGACTAGGATGGGTCACATGGGGTCATTGAGCACTAATATATGACTAGGGTGGGTCACCTGGGGTCATTGAGTACTTATATAGGACTAGGGTGGGTCACATGGGGTCATTGAGTACTTATATAGGACTAGTGTGGGTCACATGGGGTCATTGAACACTAATATAGGACTATGGTGGGTCACCTGGGGTCATTGAGTACTTATATAGGACTAGGGTGGGTCACATGGGGTCATTGAGTACTTATATAGGACTAGCGTGGGTCACATGGGGTCATTGTGTACATATATAGGACTAGGGTGGGTCACATAGGGTCATTGAGTACTTATATAGGACTAGCGTGGGTCACATGGGGTCATTGTGTACATATATAGGACTAGGGTGGTCACATGGGGTCATTGAGTACTTATATAGGACTAGGATGGGTCACATGGGGTCATTGAGTACTTATATAGGACTAGCGTGGGTCACAAGGCGTCATTGTGTACTTATATAGGACTAGGGTGGTCACATGGTGTCATCGAGTACTTATATAAGACTAGCGTGGGTCACATGGGGTCATTGAGTACTTATATAGGACTAGGGTGGGTCACATGGAGTTATTGAGTACTTATATAGGACTAGGGTGGGTGACATTAGGTCATTGAGTACTTATATAGGACTAGGGTGGGTCACATGGGGTTATAGAGTACTTATATAGGACTAGGGTGGGTCACATGGGGTCATTGAGTACTTATATAGGACTAGCGTGTGTAACATGGGGTCATTGTGTACATATTTAGGACTAGGGTGGGTCACATGGGGTCATTGACTACATATATAGGACTAGGGTGTGTCACATGGGGTCATAGAGCACTAATATATGACTAGGGTGGGTCACCTGGGGTCATTGAGTTCTTATATAGAACTAGGGTGGGTCACATTGGGTCATTGAGTACTTATATAGGACTAGCGCGGGTCACATGGGGTCATTGAGCACTAATATAGGACTATGGTGGGTGACCTGGAGTCATTGAGTACTAATATAGAACTAGGATGAGTCACATGGGGTCATTGAGCACTAATATAGGACTATGGTGGGTCATCTGGGGTCATTGAGTACTTATATAGAACTAGGGTGGGTCACATGGGGTCATTGAGTACTTATATAGGACTAGCGTGGGTCAAATGGGGTCATTGAGTACTTTTATAGGACTAGCGTGGGTCACATGGGGTCATTGTGTACATATATAGGACTAGGGTGGGTCACATGGGTTCATTGACTACATATATAGGACTAGGATGGGTCACATGGGGTCATGGAGCACTAATATATGACTAGGGTGGGTCACCTGGGGTCATTGAGTACTTATATAGAACTAGGGTGGGTCACATGGGGTCATTGATTACTCATATAGGACTAGCGTGTGTCACATGGGGTCATTGAGTACTTATATAGGACTAGGGTGGGTCACATGGGGTCATTGAGTACTTATATAGAACTAGGGTGGGTCACATGGGGTCACTGAGTACTTATATAGGACTAGCGTGGGTCACATGGGGTCATTGAGTACTTATATAGGACTAGGGTGGGTCACATGGAGTTATTGAGTACTTATATAGGACTAGGGTGGGTCACATGGGGTCATTGAGTACTTATATAGGACTAGCGTGGGTCACATGGGGTCATTGTGTACATATATAGGACTAGGGTGGGTCACATGGGGTCATTGAGTACTTATATAGGACTAGCGTGGGTCACAAGGCGTCATTGTGTACTTATATAGGACTAGGGTGGTCACCTGGGGTCATTGAGTACTTATATAGAACTAGGGTGGGTCACATTGGGTCATTGATTACTCATATAGGACTAGCATGTGTCACATGGGTCATTGAGTACTTATATAGGACTAGGGTGGGTCACATGGGGTCATTGAGTACTTATATATAACTAGGGTGGGTCACATGGGGTCATTGAGTACTTATATAGGACTAGCGTGGGTCACATGGGGTCATTGAGTACTTATATAGGAAAAGGGTGGGTCACTTGGGGTCATTGAGTACTTATATAGGACTAGGGTTGGTCACATGTGGTCATTGAGTACTTATATAGGACTAGCGTGGGTCACATGGGGTCATTGAGTACTTATATATAACTAGGGTGGGTCACATGGGGTCATTGAGTACTTATATAGGACTAGCGTGGGTCACATGGAGTTATTCAGTACTTATATAGGACTAGGGTGGGTCACATTAGGTCATTGAGTACTTATATAGGACTAGGGTGGGTCACATGGGGTTATTGAGTACTTATATAGGACTAGGGTGGATCACATGGGGTCATTGAGTACTAATATAGGACTAGGGTGGGTCACATGGGGTCATTGAGTACTTATATAGGACTAGGGTGGGTCACATGGGGTTATTGAGTACTTATATAGGACTAGGGTGGGTCACATGGGGTCATTGAGTACTTATATAGAACTAGGGTGGGTCACATGGGGTCATTGAGTACTTATATAGGACTAGCGTGGGTCAAATGGGGTCATTGAGTACTTATATAGGACTAGCGTGGGTCACATGGGGTCATTGTGTACATATATAGGACTAGGGTGGGTCACATGGGGTCATTGAGTACTTATATAGGACTAGCGTGGGTCACAAGGCGTCATTGTGTACTTATATAGGACTAGGGTGGTCACCTGGGGTCATTGAGTACTTATATAGAACTAGGGTGGGTCACATTGGGTCATTGATTACTCATATAGGACTAGCATGTGTCACATGGGGTCATTGAGTACTTATATAGGACTAGGGTGGGTCACATGGGGTCATTGAGTACTTATATATAACTAGGGTGGGTCACATGGGGTCATTGAGTACTTATATAGGACTAGCGTGGGTCACATGGGGTCATTGAGTACTTATATAGGAAAAGGGTGGGTCACATGGGGTCATTGAGTACTTATATAGGACTAGGGTGGGTCACATGTGGTCATTGAGTACTTATATAGGACTAGCGTGGGTCACATGGGGTCATTGTGTACTTATATAGGACTAGGGTGGCTCACATGGGGTCATTGAGTACTTATATAGGAAAAGGGTGGGTCACATGGGGTCATTGAGTACTTATATAGGACTAGGGTGGGTCACATGTGGTCATTGAGTACTTATATAGAACTAGGGTGGGTCACATGGGGTCATTGAGTACTCATATAGGACTAGCGTGGGTCACATGGGGTCATTGAGTACTTATATAGGACTAGGGTAGGTCACATGGGGTCATTGAGCACTAATATAGGACTATGGTGGGTGACCTGGAGTCATTGAGTACTAATATAGAACTAGGATGAGTCACATGGGGTCATTGAGCACTAATATAGGACTATGGTGGGTCATCTGGGGTCATTGAGTACTTATATAGTACTAGGATGGGTCACATGGGGTCATTGAGTACTTATATAGGAGTAGCGTGGGTCACATGGGGTCGTTGAGTACTTATATAGGACTAGGGTGGGTGACATGGAGTTATTGAGTACTTATATAGGACTAGGGTGGGTCACATTAGGTCATTGAGTACTTATATAGGACTAGGGTGGGTCACATAGGGACATTGAGTACTAATATAGGACTAGGCTGGCTGACCTGGGGTCATTGAGTACTTATATAGGACTAGGGTGGGTCACATGGGGTCATTGAGTACTTATATCGGACAAGGGTGGGTCACATGGGGTCATTGAGTACTTATATAGAACTAGGGTGGGTCACATGGGGTCATTGAGTACTTATATAGGACTAGCGTGGGTCAAATGGGGTCATTGAGTACTTATATAGGACTAGCGTGGGTCACATGGGGTCATTGTGTACATATATAGGACTAGGGTGGGTCACATGGGTTCATTGACTACATATATAGGACTAGGATGGGTCACATGGGGTCATTGAGCACTAATATATGACTAGGGTGGGTCACCTGGGGTCATAGAGTACTTATATAGGACTAGGGTGGGTCACATGGGGTCATTGAGTACTTATATAGGACTAGTGTGGGTCACATGGGGTCATTGAACACTAATATAGGACTATGGTGGGTCACCTGGGGTCATTGAGTACTTATATAGGACTAGGGTGGGTCACATGGTGTCATTGAGTACTTATATAGGACTAGCGTGGGTCACATGGGGTCATTGTGTACATATATAGGACTAGGGTGGGTCACATAGGGTCATTGAGTACTTATATAGGACTAGCGTGGGTCACATGGGGTCATTGTGTACATATATAGGACTAGGGTGGTCACATGGGGTCATTGAGTACTTATATAGGACTAGGATGGGTCACATGGGGTCATTGAGTACTTATATAGGACTAGCGTGGGTCACAAGGCGTCATTGTGTACTTATATAGGACTAGGGTGGTCACATGGTGTCATTGAGTACTTATATAAGACTAGCGTGGGTCACATGGGGTCATTGAGTACTTATATAGGACTAGGGTGGGTCACATGGAGTTATTGAGTACTTATATAGGACTAGGGTGGGTGACATTAGGTCATTGAGTACTTATATAGGACTAGGGTGGGTCACATGGGGTTATAGAGTACTTATATAGGACTAGGGTGGGTCACATGGGGTCATTGAGTACTTATATAGGACTAGCGTGTGTAACATGGGGTCATTGTGTACATATTTAGGACTAGGGTGGGTCACATGGGGTCATTGACTACATATATAGGACTAGGGTGTGTCACATGGGGTCATAGAGCACTAATATATGACTAGGGTGGGTCACCTGGGGTCCTTGAGTTCTTATATAGAACTAGGGTGGGTCACATTGGGTCATTGAGTACTTATATAGGACTAGCGCGGGTCACATGGGGTCATTGAGCACTAATATAGGACTATGGTGGGTGACCTGGAGTCATTGAGTACTAATATAGAACTAGGATGAGTCACATGGGGTCATTGAGCACTAATATAGGACTATGGTGGGTCATCTGGGGTCATTGAGTACTTATATAGAACTAGGGTGGGTCACATGGGGTCATTGAGTACTTATATAGGACTAGCGTGGGTCAAATGGGGTCATTGAGTACTTTTATAGGACTAGCGTGGGTCACATGGGGTCATTGTGTACATATATAGGACTAGGGTGGGTCACATGGGTTCATTGACTACATATATAGGACTAGGATGGGTCACATGGGGTCATGGAGCACTAATATATGACTAGGGTGGGTCACCTGGGGTCATTGAGTACTTATATAGAACTAGGGTGGGTCACATGGGGTCATTGATTACTCATATAGGACTAGCGTGTGTCACATGGGGTCATTGAGTACTTATATAGGACTAGGGTGGGTCACATGGGGTCATTGAGTACTTATATAGAACTAGGGTGGGTCACATGGGGTCACTGAGTACTTATATAGGACTAGCGTGGGTCACATGGGGTCATTGAGTACTTATATAGGACTAGGGTGGGTCACATGGAGTTATTGAGTACTTATATAGGACTAGGGTGGGTCACATGGGGTCATTGAGTACTTATATAGGACTAGCGTGGGTCACATGGGGTCATTGTGTACATATATAGGACTAGGGTGGGTCACATGGGGTCATTGAGTACTTATATAGGACTAGGATGGGTCACATGGGGTCATTGAGTACTTATATAGGACTAGGGTGGGTCACATGGAGTTATTGAGTACTTATATAGGACTAGGGTGGGTCACATTAGGTCATTGAGTACTTATATAGGACTAGGGTGGGTCACATGGGGTTATTGAGTACTTATATAGGACTAGGGTGGGTCACATGGGGTCATTGAGTACTAATATAGGACTAGGGTGGGTCACATGGGGTCATTGAGTACTTATATAGGACTAGGGTGGGTCACATGGGGTTATTGAGTACTTATATAGGACTAGGGTGGGTCACATGGGGTCATTGAGTACTTATATAGAACTAGGGTGGGTCACATGGGGTCATTGAGTACTTATATAGGACTAGGGTGGGTCACATGGGGTCATTGAGTACTTATATAGGACTAGCGTGGGTCACATGGGGTCATTGTGTACATATATAGGACTAGGGTGGGTCACATGGGGTCATTGACTACATATATAGGACTAGGGTGGGTCACATGGGGTCATAGAGCATTAATATATGACTAGGGTGGGTCACCTGCGGTCATTGAGTACTTATATAGAACTAGGGTGGGTCACATGGGGTCATTGAGTACTCATATAGGACTAGCGTGGGTCACATGGGGTCATTGAGTACTTATATAGGACTAGGGTAGGTCACATGGGGTCATTGACTACATATATAGGACTAGGGTGGGTCACATGGGGTCATAGAGTATTAATATATGACTAGGGTGGGTCACCTGCGGTCATTGAGTACTTATATAGAACTAGGGTGGGTCACATGGGGTCATTGAGTACTCATATAGGACTAGGGTTGGTCACATGGGGTCATTTAGTACTTATATAGGACTAGCGTGGGTCACATGGGGTCATTGAGCACTAATATAGGACTAGGGTGGGTCACCTGGGGTCATTGAGTACTTATATAGGACTAGCGTGGGTCACATGGGGTCATGGAGCACTAATATAGGACTATGGTGGGTCACCTGGGGTCATTGAGTACTTATATAGAACTAGGGTGGGTCACATGGGGTCATTGAGTACTTTTATAGGACTAGCGTGGGTCACATGGGGCCATTGAGCACTAATATAGGACTATGGTGGGTCATCTGGGGTCATTGAGTACTTATATAGGACTAACGTGGGTCACATGGGGTCATTGAGTACTTATATAGGACTAGGGTGGGTCACATGTGGTCATTGAGTACTTATATAGGACTAGGGTGGGTCACATGGGGTCATTGAATACTTATATAGGACTAACGTGGGTCACATGGGGTCATTGAGTACTTATATAGGACTAGGGTGGGTCACATGTGGTCATTGAGTACTTATATAAGACTAGCGTGGGTCACATGTGGTCATTGTGTACATATATAGGATTAGGGTGGGTCACATGGGGTCATTGAGTACATATATAGGACTAGGGTTGGTCACATGGGGTCATTGAGCACTAATATAGGACTAGGGTGTGTCACCTGGGGTCATTGAGTACTTTTATAGGACTAGGGTGGCTGACCTGGGGTCATTGAGTACTTATATAGGACTAGGATGAGTCACATGGGGTCATTGATTATTTATATAGGACTAGGGTGGGTCACATGGGGTCATTGGGTATTTATATAGGACTAGAGTGGGTCACATGGGGTCATTGAGTACTTATTTAGGACTAGCGTGGGTCACATGGGGTCATTGTGTACATATATAGGATTAGGGTGGGTCACATGGGGTCATTGAGTAAATATATAGGACTAGGGTGGGACACATGGGGTCATTGAGCACTAATATAGGACTAGGGTGGGTCACCTGGGGTCATTGAGTACTTATATAGGACTAGGATGAGTCACATGGGGTCATTGAGTACTTATATAGGACTAGGGTGGGTCACATGGGGTGATTGAGTATTTATATAGGACTAGAGTGGGTCACATGGGGTCATTGAGTACTTATTTAGGACTAGCGTGGGTCACATTGGGTCATTGAGCACTAATATAGGACTAGGGTGGGTCACCTGGGGCCATCGAGTACTTATATAGGAATAGGATGGGTCACATGGGATCATTGAGTACTTATATAGGACTGGGGTGGGTCACATGGAATCATAGAGTACTTATATAGGACTAGGGTGGGTCACATGGGGTCATTGAGTACTTATATAGGACTAGCGTGGGTCACATGGGGTCATTGTGTACATATATAGGATTAGGGTGGGTCACATGGGGTCATTGAGTACATATATAGGACTAGGGTGGGTCACATGGGGTCATTGAGCACTAAGATAGGACTAGGGTGGGTCACTTGGGGTCATTGAGTACTTATATAGGACTAGGATGAGTCACATGGGGTCATTGAGTACTTATATAGGACTAGGGTGGGTCACATGGGGTGATTGAGTAATTATATAGTACTGGGGTGGGTCACATGGGGTCATTGTGTACATATATAGGACTAGGGTGGTTCACCTGGGGTCATTGAGTACTTATATAGGACTAGGATGAGTCACATGGAGTCATTGACTACATATATAGGACTAGGGTGGGTCACATGGGGTCATTGAATACTTATATAGGACTAGGGTAGGTCACATGGGGTCATTGAGTACTTATATAGGTCTAGGGTGGGTCACATGGGGTCATTGAGTACTTATATAGGACTAGCGTGGGTCACATAGGGTCATTGAGTACTTATATAGGACTAGGGTGGGTCACATGGAGTTTTTGAGTACTTATATAGGACTAGGGTGGGTCACAATAGGTCATTGAGAACTTATATAGGACTAGGGTTGGTCACATAAGGTCATTGAGTACTTATATAGGACTGGGGTGGGTCACATGGAATCATAGAGTACTTATATAGGACTAGGGTGGGTCACATGGGGTCATTGAGTACTTATATAGGACTAGCGTGGGTCACATGGGGTCATTGTGTACATATATAGGATTAGGGTGGGTCACATGGGGTCATTGAGTACATATATAGGACTAGGGTGGGTCACATGGGGTCATTGAGCACTAATATAGGACTAGGGTGGGTCACTTGGGGTCATTGAGTACTTATATAGGACTAGGATGAGTCACATGGGGTCATTGAGTACTTATATAGGACTAGGGTGGGTCACATGGGGTGATTGAGTACTTATTTAGGACTAGCGTGGGTCACATGGGGTCATTGTGTACATATATAGGATTAGGGTGGGTCACATGGGGTCATTGAGGACATATATAGGACTAGGGTGGGACACATGGGGTCATTGAGCACTAACATAGGATTAGGGTGGGTCACCTGGGGTCATTGAGTACTTATATAGGACTAGGATGAGTCACATGGGGTCATTGAGTACTTATATAGGACTAGGGTGGGTCACATGGGGTGATTGAGTATTTATATAGGACTAGAGTGGGTCACATGGGGTCATTGAGTACTTATTTAGGACTAGCGTGGGTCACATGGGGTCATTGAGCACTAATATAGGACTAGGGTGGGTCACCTGGGGCCATTGAGTACTTATATAGGACTAGGATGGGTCACATGGGATCATTGAGTACTTATATAGGACTAGGATGGGTCACATGGGATCATTGAGTACTTATATAGGACTGGGGTGGGTCACATGGAATCATAGAGTACTTATATAGGACTAGGGTGGGTCACATGGGGTCATTGAATACTTATATAGGACTAACGTGGGTCACATGGGGTCATTGAGTACTTATATAGGACTAGGGTGGGTCAAATGGAGTTATTGAGTACTTATATAGGACTAGGGTGGGTCACATGGGGTAATTGAGTACTTATATAGGACAAGGGTGGGTCACATGGGGTCATTGTGTACATATATAGGACTAGGGTGGTTCACCTGGGGTCATTGAGTACTTATATAGGACTAGGATGAGTCACATGGAGTCATTGACTACATATATAGGACTAGGGTGGGTCACATGGGGTCATTGAATACTTATATAGGACTAGGGTAGGTCACATGGGGTCATTGAGTACTTATATAGGTCTAGGGTGGGTCACATGGGGTCATTGAGTACTTATATAGGACTAGCGTGGGTCACATAGGGTCATTGAGTACTTATATAGGACTAGGGTGGGTCACATGGAGTTTTTGAGTACTTATATAGGACTAGGGTGGGTCACAATAGGTCATTGAGAACTTATATAGGACTAGGGTTGGTCACATAAGGTCATTGAGTACTTATATAGGACTGGGGTGGGTCACATGGAATCATAGAGTACTTATATAGGACTAGGGTGGGTCACATGGGGTCATTGAGTACTTATATAGGACTAGCGTGGGTCACATGGGGTCATTGTGTACATATATAGGATTAGGGTGGGTCACATGGGGTCATTGAGTACATATATAGGACTAGGGTGGGTCACATGGGGTCATTGAGCACTAATATAGGACTAGGGTGGGTCACTTGGGGTCATTGAGTACTTATATAGGACTAGGATGAGTCACATGGGGTCATTGAGTACTTATATAGGACTAGGGTGGGTCACATGGGGTGATTGAGTACTTATTTAGGACTAGCGTGGGTCACATGGGGTCATTGTGTACATATATAGGATTAGGGTGGGTCACATGGGGTCATTGAGGACATATATAGGACTAGGGTGGGACACATGGGGTCATTGAGCACTAACATAGGATTAGGGTGGGTCACCTGGGGTCATTGAGTACTTATATAGGACTAGGATGAGTCACATGGGGTCATTGAGTACTTATATAGGACTAGGGTGGGTCACATGGGGTGATTGAGTATTTATATAGGACTAGAGTGGGTCACATGGGGTCATTGAGTACTTATTTAGGACTAGCGTGGGTCACATGGGGTCATTGAGCACTAATATAGGACTAGGGTGGGTCACCTGGGGCCATTGAGTACTTATATAGGACTAGGATGGGTCACATGGGATCATTGAGTACTTATATAGGACTAGGATGGGTCACATGGGATCATTGAGTACTTATATAGGACTGGGGTGGGTCACATGGAATCATAGAGTACTTATATAGGACTAGGGTGGGTCACATGGGGTCATTGAATACTTATATAGGACTAACGTGGGTCACATGGGGTCATTGAGTACTTATATAGGACTAGGGTGGGTCAAATGGAGTTATTGAGTACTTATATAGGACTAGGGTGGGTCACATGGGGTAATTGAGTACTTATATAGGACAAGGGTGGGTCACATGGGGTCGTTGAGTACTTATATAGGACTAGCGTGGGTCACATGGGGTCATTGTGTACTTAAATAGGACTAGGGTGGGTCACATGGTGTCATTGAGTACTTATATAGGACTAGGGTGGGTCACATGTGGTCATTGAGTACTTATATAAGACTAGCGTGGGTCACATGTGGTCATTGTGTACATATATAGGATTAGGGTGGGTCACATGGGGTCATTGAGTACATATATAGGACTAGGGTTGGTCACATGGGGTCATTGAGCACTAATATAGGACTAGGGTGTGTCACCTGGGGTCATTGAGTACTTTTATAGGACTAGGGTGGCTGACCTGGGGTCATTGAGTACTTATATAGGACTAGGATGAGTCACATGGGGTCATTGAGTATTTATATAGGACTAGGGTGGGTCACATGGGGTCATTGGGTATTTATATAGGACTAGAGTGGGTCACATGGGGTCATTGAGTACTTATTTAGGACTAGCGTGGGTCACATGGGGTCATTGTGTACATATATAGGATTAGGGTGGGTCACATGGGGTCATTGAGTAAATATATAGGACTAGGGTGGGACACATGGGGTCATTGAGCACTAATATAGGACTAGGGTGGGTCACCTGGGGTCATTGAGTACTTATATAGGACTAGGATGAGTCACATGGGGTCATTGAGTACTTATATAGGACTAGGGTGGGTCACATGGGGTGATTGAGTATTTATATAGGACTAGAGTGGGTCACATGGGGTCATTGAGTACTTATTTAGGACTAGCGTGGGTCACATTGGGTCATTGAGCACTAATATAGGACTAGGGTGGGTCACCTGGGGCCATCGAGTACTTATATAGGAATAGGATGGGTCACATGGGATCATTGAGTACTTATATAGGACTGGGGTGGGTCACATGGAATCATAGAGTACTTATATAGGACTAGGGTGGGTCACATGGGGTCATTGAGTACTTATATAGGACTAGCGTGGGTCACATGGGGTCATTGTGTACATATATAGGATTAGGGTGGGTCACATGGGGTCATTGAGTACATATATAGGACTAGGGTGGGTCACATGGGGTCATTGAGCACTAAGATAGGACTAGGGTGGGTCACTTGGGGTCATTGAGTACTTATATAGGACTAGGATGAGTCACATGGGGTCATTGAGTACTTATATACGACTAGGGTGGGTCACATGGGGTGATTGAGTAATTATATAGTACTGGGGTGGGTCACATGGGGTCATTGTGTACATATATAGGACTAGGGTGGTTCACCTGGGGTCATTGAGTACTTATATAGGACTAGGATGAGTCACATGGAGTCATTGACTACATATATAGGACTAGGGTGGGTCACATGGGGTCATTGAATACTTATATAGGACTAGGGTAGGTCACATGGGGTCATTGAGTACTTATATAGGTCTAGGGTGGGTCACATGGGGTCATTGAATACTTATATAGGACTAGCGTGGGTCACATAGGGTCATTGAGTACTTATATAGGACTAGGGTGGGTCACATGGAGTTTTTGAGTACTTATATAGGACTAGGGTGGGTCACAATAGGTCATTGAGAACTTATATAGGACTAGGGTTGGTCACATAAGGTCATTGAGTACTTATATAGGACTGGGGTGGGTCACATGGAATCATAGAGTACTTATATTGGACTAGGGTGGGTCACATGGGGTCATTGAGTACTTATATAGGACTAGCGTGGGTCACATGGGGTCATTGTGTACATATATAGGATTAGGGTGGGTCACATAGGGTCATTGAGTACATATATAGGACTAGGGTGGGTCACATGGGGTCATTGAGCACTAATATAGGACTAGGGTGGGTCACTTGGGGTCATTGAGTACTTATATAGGACTAGGATGAGTCACATGGGGTCATTGAGTACTTATATAGGACTAGGGTGGGTCACATGGGGTGATTGAGTATTTATATAGGACTAGAGTGGGTCACATGGGGTCATTGAGTACTTATTTAGGACTAGCGTGGGTCACATGGGGTCATTGAGCACTAATATAGGACTAGGGTGGGTCACCTGGGGCCATTGAGTACTTATATAGGACTAGGATGGGTCACATGGGATCATTGAGTACTTATATAGGACTAGGATGGGTCACATGGGATCATTGAGTACTTATATAGGACTGGGGTGGGTCACATGGAATCATAGAGTACTTATATAGGACTAGGGTGGGTCACATGGGGTCATTGAGTACTTATATAGGACTAGCGTGGGTCACATGGGGTCATTGTGTACATATATAGGATTAGGGTGGGTCACATGGGGTCATTGAGTACAAATATAGGACTAGGGTGGGTCACATGGGGTCATTGAGCACTAATATAGGACTAGGGTGGGTCACTTGGGGTCATTGAGTACTTATATAGGACTAGGATGAGTCACATGGGGTCATTGAGTACTTATATAGGACTAGGGTGGGTCACATGGGGTGATTGAGTAATTATATAGTACTGGGGTGGGTCACATGGGGTCATTGAGTACTTATATAGGACTAGGGTGGGTCACATTAGGTCATTGAGTACTTATATAGGACTAGGGTTGTCACATGGGGTTATTGAGTACTTATATAGGACTAGGGTGGGTCACATGTTGTCATTGAGTACCTTTATAGGACTAGCGTAGGTCACATGGGGTCATTGTGTACATATATAGGACTAGGGTGGGTCACATGGGGTCATTGACTACATATATAGGACTAGGGTGGGTCACATGGGGTGATAGTGCACTAACATATGACTAGGGTGGGTCAGCTGGGGTCATTGAGTACTTATATAGAACTAGGGTGGGTCACATGGGGTCATTGAGTACTTATATAGGACTAGCGTAGGTCACATGGGGTTATTGAGTACTTATATAGGACTAGGGAGGGTCACATGGAGTTATTGAGTACTTATATAGGACTAGGGTGGGTCACAATAGGTCATTGAGTACTTATATAGGACTAGGGTGGGTCACATGGGGTCATTGAATACTTATATAGGACTAGGTTGGGTCACATGTGGTCATTGAGTACTTATATAGGACAAGGGTGGGTCACATGCGGTCATTGAGTACTTATATAGGACTAGGGTGGGTCACATGGGGTAATTGAGTACTTATATAGGACAAGGGTGGGTCACATGGGTACATTGAGTACTTATATAGGACTAGGGTGGGTCACATGTGGTCATTGAGTACTTATATAGGACAAGGGTGGGTCACATGTGGTCATTGAGTACTTATATAAGACTAGCGTGGGTCACATGGGGTCATTGTGTACATATATAGGATTAGGGTGGGTCACATGGGGTCATTGAGTACTTATATAGGACTAGGATGAGTCCAATGGGGTCATTGAGTACTTATATAGGACTAGGGTGGGTCACATGGGGTCATTGTGTACATATATAGGATTAGGGTGGGTCACATGGGGTCATTGAGTACATATATAGGACTAGGGTGGGTCACATGGGGTAATTGAGTACTTATATAGGACAAGGGTGGGTCACATGGGTACATTGAGTACTTATATAGGACTAGGGTGGGTCACATGTGGTCATTGAGTACTTATATAGGACAAGGGTGGGTCACATGTGGTCATTGAGTACTTATATAAGACTAGCGTGGGTCACATGGGGTCATTGTGTACATATATAGGACTAGGGTGTGTCACATGGGGTCATAGAGCACTAATATATGACTAGGGTGGGTCACCTGGGGTCATTGAGTTCTTATATAGAACTAGGGTGGGTCACATTGGGTCATTGAGTACTTATATAGGACTAGCGCGGGTCACATGGGGTCATTGAGCACTAATATAGGACTATGGTGGGTGACCTGGAGTCATTGAGTACTAATATAGAACTAGGATGAGTCACATGGGGTCATTGAGCACTAATATAGGACTATGGTGGGTCATCTGGGGTCATTGAGTACTTATATAGAACTAGGGTGGGTCACATGGGGTCATTGAGTACTTATATAGGACTAGCGTGGGTCAAATGGGGTCATTGAGTACTTTTATAGGACTAGCGTGGGTCACATGGGGTCATTGTGTACATATATAGGACTAGGGTGGGTCACATGGGTTCATTGACTACATATATAGGACTAGGATGGGTCACATGGGGTCATGGAGCACTAATATATGACTAGGGTGGGTCACCTGGGGTCATTGAGTACTTATATAGAACTAGGGTGGGTCACATGGGGTCATTGATTACTCATATAGGACTAGCGTGTGTCACATGGGGTCATTGAGTACTTATATAGGACTAGGGTGGGTCACATGGGGTCATTGAGTACTTATATAGAACTAGGGTGGGTCACATGGGGTCATTGAGTACTTATATAGGACTAGCGTGGGTCACATGGGGTCATTGAGTACTTATATAGGACTAGGGTGGGTCACATGGAGTTATTGAGTACTTATATAGGACTAGGGTGGGTCACATGGGGTCATTGAGTACTTATATAGGACTAGCGTGGGTCACATGGGGTCATTGTGTACATATATAGGACTAGGGTGGGTCACATGGGGTCATTGAGTACTTATATAGGACTAGGATGGGTCGCATGGGGTCATTGAGTACTTATATAGGACTAGGGTGGGTCACATGGAGTTATTGAGTACTTATATATAGGTCATGGGGGGGTCACATGGGGTCATTGAGTACTTATATAGGACATGGGGGGGTCACATGGGGTCATTGAGTACTTATATAGGACTAGGGTGGGTCACATGGGGTCATTGAGTACTTATATAGGACTAGGGGGGTCACATGGGGTCTTTGAGTACTTATATGAGACTAGGGGGGTCACATGGGGTCATTGAGTACTTATATAGGTCATGGGGGAGTCACATGGGGTCATTGAGTACTTATATAGGACATGGGGGGGGTCACATGGGGTCATTGGGTACTTATATAGGACTAGGGTGGGTCACATGGGGTCATTGAGTACTTATATAGGACTAGGGTGGGTCACATGGGGTCATTGAGTACTTATATAGGACTAGGGGGGTCACATGGGGTCATTGAGTACTTATATAGGTCATGGGGGGGTCACATGGGGTCATTGAGTACTTATATAGGACATGGGGGGGTCACATGGGGTCATTGAGTACTTATATAGGACTAGGGTGGGTCACATGGGGTCATTGAGTACTTATATAGGACTAGGGGGGGTCACATGGGGTCTTTGAGTACTTATATGAGACTAGGGGGGGTCACATGGGGTCATTGAGTACTTATATAGGTCATGGGGGAGTCACATGGGGTCATTGAGTACTTATATAGGACATGGGGGGGGTCACATGGGGTCATTGAGTACTTATATAGGACTAGGGTGGGTCACATGGGGTCATTGAGTACTTATATAGGACTAGGGGGGGTCACATGGGGTCATTGAGTACTTATATAGGTCATGGGGGAGTCACATGGGGTCATTGAGTACTTATATAGGACATGGGGGGGTCACATGGGGTCATTGAGTACTTATATAGGTCATGGGGGAGTCACATGGGGTCATTGAGTACTTATATAGGACATGGGGGGGTCAGGTCATTGAGTACTTATATAGGACTAGGGTGGGTCACATGAGGTCATTGAGTACTTATATAGGACTAGGTTGGGTCACATGGGGTCATTGAGTACTGATATAGGACTAGGGGGGTCACATGGTGTCATTGAGTACTTATATAGAACTAGGGGGGTCACATGGGGTCATTGAGTACTTATATATGTCATGGGGGGGTCACATGGGGTCATTGAGTACTTATATAGGACTAGGGTGGGTCACATGGGGTCATTGAGTACTTATATAGGACAAGGGGGGTCACATGGGGTCATTGAGTACTTATATAGGACTAGGGTGGGTCACATGGGGTCATTGAGTACTTATATAGGACTAGGGGGGTCACATGGGGTCATTGAGTACTTATATAGGACTAGGGGGGTCACATGGGGTCATTGAGTACTTATATAGGTCATGGGGGAGTCACATGGGGTCATTGAGTACTTATATAGGACTAGGGTGGGTCACATGGGGTAATTGAGTATTTCTATAGGACTAGGGGGGTCACATGGGGTCATTGAGTACTTATATAGGACTAGGGGGGTCACATGGGGTCATTGAGTACTTATATAGGACTAGGGGGGTCACATGGGGTCATTGAGTACTTATATAGGACTAGGGGGGTCACTTGAGGTCATGGAGTACTTATATAGGACTAGGTTGGGTCACATGGGGTCATTGAGTACTGATATAGGACTAGGGGGGTCACATGGTGTCATTGAGTACTTATATAGAACTAGGGGGGTCACATGGGGTCATTGAGTACTTATATAGGACTAGGGTGGGTCACATGGGGTCATTGAGTACTTATATAGGACTAGGGGGGTCACATGGGGTCATTGAGTACTTATATAGGACTAGGGGGGTCACAAGGGGTCATTGAGTACTTATATAGGACATGGGGGGGTCACATGGGGTCATTGAGTACTTATATAGGACTAGGGTGGGTCACATGGGGTCATTGAGTACTTATATAGGACTAGGGGGGTCACATGGGGTCATTGAGTACTTATATAGGACTAGGGGGGTCACATGGGGTCATTGAGTACTTATATAGGACTAGGGGGGTCACAAGGGGTCATTGAGTACTTATATAGGACATGGGGGGGTCACATGGGGTCATTGAGTACTTATATAGGACTAGGGTGGGTCACATGGGGTCATTGAGTACTTATATAGGACTAGGGGGGTCACATGGGGTCATTGAGTACTTATATAGGACTAGGGGGGTCACATGGGGTCATTGAGTACTTATATAGGACTAGGGGGGTCACAAGGGGTCATTGAGTACTTATATAGGACATGGGGGGGTCACATGGGGTCATTGAGTACTTATATAGGACTAGGGTGGGTCACATGGGGTCATTGAGTACTTATATAGGACTAGGGGGGTCACATGGGGTCATTGAGTACTTATATAGGACTAGGGGGGGTCACATGGGGTCATTGAGTACTTATATAGGACTAGGGGGGTCACAAGGGGTCATTGAGTACTTATATAGGACTAGGGGGGTCACATGGGGTCATTGAGTACTTATATAGGTCATGGGGGAGTCACATGGGGTCATTGAGTACTTATATAGGACATGGGGGGGTCACATGGGGTCATTGAGTACTTATATAGGACTAGGGTGGGTCACATGGGGTCATTGAGTACTTATATAGGACTAGGGGGGTCACATGGGGTCATTGAGTACTTATATAGGACTAGGGGGGTCACATGGGGTCATTGAGTACTTATATAGGACTAGGGGGGTCACAAGGGGTCATTGAGTACTTATATAGGACATGGGGGGGTCACATGGGGTCATTGAGTACTTATATAGGACTAGGGTGGGTCACATGGGGTCATTGAGTACTTATATAGGACTAGGGGGGTCACATGGGGTCATTGAGTACTTATATAGGACTAGGGGGGGTCACATGGGGTCATTGAGTACTTATATAGGACTAGGGGGGTCACATGGGGTCATTGAGTACTTATATAGGACTAGGGGGGTCACATTGGGTCATTGAGTACTTATATAGGACATGGGGGGGTCACATGGGGTCATTGAGTACTTATATAGGACTAGGGGGGTCACATGGGCTCATTGAGTACTTATATAGGACTAGGGGGGTCACATGGGGTCATTGAGTACTTATATAGGACTAGGGGGGTCACATGGGGTCATTGAGTACTTATATAGGACATGGGGGGGTCTCATGGGGTCATTGAGTACTTATATTGGACATGGGGGGGTCACATGCTGTCATTGAGTACTTATATAGGACTAGGGGGGTCACATGGGGTCATTGAGTACTTATATAGGACTAGGGGTGTCACATGGGGTCAATGAGTACTTATATAAGACTAGGGGGGTCACATGGGGTCATTGAGTACTTATATAGGACATGGGGGGGTCACATGGTGTCATTGAGTACTTATATAGGACATGGGGGGGTCACATGGGGTCATTGAGTACTTATATAGGACTAGGGGGGTCACATGGGGTCATTGAGTACTTATATAGGTCTAGGGGGGTCACATGGGGTCATTGAGTACTTATATAGGACATGGGGGGGTCTCATGGGGTCATTGAGTACTTATATTTGACATGGGGGGGTCACATGCTGTCATTGAGTACTTATATAGGACTAGGGGGGTCACATGGGGTCATTGAGTACTTATATAGGACATGGGGGGGTCTCATGGGGTCATTGAGTACTTATATTGGACATGGGGGGGTCACATGCTGTCATTGAGTACTTATATAGGACTAGGGGGGTCACATGGGGTCATTGAGTACTTATATAGGACTAGGGGGGTCACATGGGGTCATTGAGTACTTATATAGGACTAGGGGGGTCACATGGGGACATTGAGTACTTATATAGGACATGGGGGGGTCACATGGTGTCATTGAGTACTTATATAGGACATGGGGGGGTCACATGGGGTCATTGAGTACTTATATAGGACTAGGGTGGGTCACATGGGGTCATTGAGTACTTATATAGGACTAGGGGGGTCACATGGGGTCATTGAGTACTTATATAGGACATGGGGGGGTCACATGGGGTCATTGAGTACTTATATAGGACTAGGGTGGGTCACATGGGGTCATTGAGTATTTATATAGGACTAGGGGTGTCACATGGGGTCATTGAGTACTTATATAGGACTAGGGGGGTCACATGGGATCATTGAGTACTTATATAGGACTAGGGGGGTCACATGGGGTCATTGAGTACTTATATAGGACATGGGGGGGTCTCATGGGGTCATTGAGTACTTATATAGGACATGGGGGGTCACATGGGGTCATTGAGTACTTATATAGGACATGGGGGGGTCACATGGGGTCTTTGAGTACTTATATAGGACTAGGGGGGTCACATGGGGTCATTGAGTACTTATATAGGACTAGGGGGGTCACATGGGGTCATTGAGTACTTATATAGGACATGGGGGGGTCTCATGGGGTCATTGAGTACTTATATTGGACATGGGGGGGTCACATGCTGTCATTGAGTACTTATATAGGACTAGGGGGGTCACATGGGGTCATTGAGTACTTATATAGGACTAGGGGTGTCACATGGGGTCAATGAGTACTTATATAAGACTAGGGGGGTCACATGGGGTCATTGAGTACTTATATAGGACATGGGGGGGTCACATGGTGTCATTGAGTACTTATATAGGACATGGGGGGGTCACATGGGGTCATTGAGTACTTATATAGGACTAGGGGGGTCACATGGGGTCATTGAGTACTTATATAGGTCTAGGGGGGTCACATGGGGTCATTGAGTACTTATATAGGACATGGGGGGGTCTCATGGGGTCATTGAGTACTTATATTGGACATGGGGGGGTCACATGCTGTCATTGAGTACTTATATAGGACTAGGGGGGTCACATGGGGTCATTGAGTACTTATATAGGACTAGGGGGGTCACATGGGGACATTGAGTACTTATATAGGACATGGGGGGGTCACATGGTGTCATTGAGTACTTATATAGGACATGGGGGGGTCACATGGGGTCATTGAGTACTTATATAGGACTAGGGTGGGTCACATGGGGTCATTGAGTACTTATATAGGACTAGGGGGGTCACATGGGGTCATTGAGTACTTATATAGGACATGGGGGGGTCACATGGGGTCATTGAGTACTTATATAGGACTAGGGTGGGTCACATGGGGTCATTGAGTATTTATATAGGACTAGGGGTGTCACATGGGGTCATTGAGTACTTAAATAGGACTAGGGGGGTCACATGGGATCATTGAGTACTTATATAGGACTAGGGGGGTCACATGGGGTCATTGAGTACTTATATAGGACATGGGGGGTCTCATGGGGTCATTGAGTACTTATATAGGACATGGGGGGTCACATGGGGTCATTGAGTACTTATATAGGACATGGGGGGGTCACATGGGGTCTTTGAGTACTTATATAGGACTAGGGGGGTCACATGGGGTCATTGAGTACTTATATAGGTCATGGGGGGGTCACATGGGGTCATTGAGTACTTATATAGGACTAGGGTGGGTCACATGGGGTCTTTGAGTACTTATATAGGACTAGGGGGGTCACATGGGGTCATTGAGTACTTATATAGGTCATGGGGGGGTCACATGGGGTCATTGAGTACTTATATAGGACTAGGGGGGTCACATGGGGTCATTGAGTACTTATATAGGTCATGGGGGAGTCACATGGGGTCATTGAGTACTTATATAGGACTAGGGTGGGTCACATGGGGTCATTGAGTATTTCTATAGGACTAGGGGGGTCACATGGGGTCATTGAGTACTTATATAGGACTAGGGGGGTCACATGGGGTCATTGAGTACTTATATAGGACTAGGGGGGTCACATGGGGTCATTGAGTACTTATATAGGACTAGGGGGGTCATATGAGGTCATTGAGTACTTATATAGGACTAGGTTGGGTCACATGGGGTCATTGAGTACTGATATAGGACTAGGGGGGTCACATGGTGTCATTGAGTACTTATATAGGACTAGGGTGGGTCACATGGGGTCATTGAGTACTTATATAGGACTAGGGGGGTCACATGGGGTCATTGAGTACTTATATAGGACTAGGGGGGTCACATGGGGTCATTGAGTACTTATATAGGACATGGGGGGGTCTCATGGGGTCATTGAGTACTTATATTTGACATGGGGGGGTCACATGCTGTCATTGAGTACTTATATAGGACTAGGGGGGTCACATGGGGTCATTGAGTACTTATATAGGACATGGGGGGGTCTCATGGGGTCATTGAGTACTTATATTGGACATGGGGGGGTCACATGCTGTCATTGAGTACTTATATAGGACTAGGGGGGTCACATGGGGTCATTGAGTACTTATATAGGACTAGGGGGGTCACATGGGGTCATTGAGTACTTATATAGGACTAGGGGGGTCACATGGGGACATTGAGTACTTATATAGGACATGGGGGGGTCACATGGTGTCATTGAGTACTTATATAGGACATGGGGGGGTCACATGGGGTCATTGAGTACTTATATAGGACTAGGGTGGGTCACATGGGGTCATTGAGTACTTATATAGGACTAGGGGGGTCACATAGGGTCATTGAGTACTTATATAGGACATGGGGGGGTCACATGGGGTCATTGAGTACTTATATAGGACTAGGGTGGGTCACATGGGGTCATTGAGTATTTATATAGGACTAGGGGTGTCACATGGGGTCATTGAGTACTTATATAGGACTAGGGGGGTCACATGGGATCATTGAGTACTTATATAGGACTAGGGGGGTCACATGGGGTCATTGAGTACTTATATAGGACATGGGGGGGTCTCATGGGGTCATTGAGTACTTATATAGGACATGGGGGGTCACATGGGGTCATTGAGTACTTATATAGGACATGGGGGGGTCACATGGGGTCTTTGAGTACTTATATAGGACTAGGGGGGTCACATGGGGTCATTGAGTACTTATATAGGTCATGGGGGGGTCACATGGGGTCATTGAGTACTTATATAGGACTAGGGTGGGTCACATGGGGTCATTGAGTATTTATATAGGACTAGGGGGGTCACATGGGGTCTTTGAGTACTTATATAGGACTAGGGGGGTCACATGGGGTCATTGAGTACTTATATAGGACATGGGGGGGTCACATGGGGTCTTTGAGTACTTATATAGGACTAGGGTGGGTCACATGGGGTCATTGAGTATTTCTATAGGACTAGGGGGGTCACATGGGGTCATTGAGTACTTATATAGGACTAGGGGGGTCACATGGGGTCATTGAGTACTTATATAGGACTAGGGGGGTCACAAGGGGTCATTGAGTACTTATATAGGACATGGGGGGGTCACATGGGGTCATTGAGTACTTATATAGGACTAGGGTGGGTCACATGGGGTCATTGAGTACTTATATAGGACTAGGGGGGTCACATGGGGTCATTGAGTACTTATATAGGACTAGGGGGGTCACAAGGGGTCATTGAGTACTTATATAGGACATGGGGGGGTCACATGGGGTCATTGAGTACTTATATAGGACTAGGGTGGGTCACATGGGGTCATTGAGTACTTATATAGGACTAGGGGGGTCACATGGGGTCATTGAGTACTTATATAGGACTAGGGGGGTCACAAGGGGTCATTGAGTACTTATATAGGACTAGGGGGGTCACATGGGGTCATTGAGTACTTATATAGGTCATGGGGGAGTCACATGGGGTCATTGAGTACTTATATAGGACTAGGGTGGGTCACATGGGGTCATTGAGTACTTATATAGGACTAGGGTGTGTCACATGGGGTCATTGAGTATTTATATAGGACTAGGGGGGTCACATGGGGTCATTGAGTACTTATATAGGACTAGGGGGGTCACATGGGGTCATTGAGTACTTATATAGGTCATGGGGGGGTCACATGGGGTCATTGAGTACTTATATAGGACTAGGGTGGGTCACATGGGGTCATTGAGTATTTATATAGGACTAGGGTGGGTCACATGGGGTCATTGAGTACTTATATAGGACTAGGGGGGTCACATGGGGTCATTGAGTACTTATATAGGTCATGGGGGGGTCACATGGGGTCATTGAGTACTTATATAGGACATGGGGGGGTCACATGGGGTCATTGAGTACTTATATAGGACTAGGGTGGGTCACATGGGGTCATTGAGTACTTATATAGGACTAGGGGGGTCACATGGGGTCTTTGAGTACTTATATGAGACTAGGGGGGTCACATGGGGTCATTGAGTACTTATATAGGTCATGGGGGAGTCACATGGGGTCACTGAGTACTTATATAGGACATGGGGGGGTCACATGGGGTCATTGAGTACTTATATAGGACTAGGGTGGGTCACATGGGGTCATTGAGTACTTATATAGGACTAGGGGGGTCACATGGGGTCATTGAGTACTTATATAGGTCATGGGGGAGTCACATGGGGTCATTGAGTACTTATATAGGACATGGGGGGGTCACATGGGGTCATTGAGTACTTATATAGGACTAGGGTGGGTCACATGGGGTCATTGAGTACTTATATAGGACTAGGGGGGTCACATGGGGTCATTGAGTACTTATATAGGTCATGGGGGGGTCACATGGGGTCATTGAGTACTTATATAGGACATGGGTGGTCACATGGGGTCATTGAGTACTTATATAGGTCATGGGGGAGTCACATGGGGTCATTGAGTACTTATATAGGACTAGGGTGGGTCACATGGGGTCATTGAGTATTTCTATAGGACTAGGGGGGTCACATGGGGTCATTGAGTACTTATATAGGTCATGGGGGGGTCACATGGGGTCATTGAGTACTTATATAGGACATGGGGGGGTCACATGGGGTCATTGAGTACTTATATAGGACTAGGGTGGGTCACATGGGGTCATTGAGTACTTATATAGGACTAGGGGGGTCACATGGGGTCTTTGAGTACTTATATGAGACTAGGGGGGTCACATGGGGTCATTGAGTACTTATATAGGTCATGGGGGAGTCACATGGGGTCATTGAGTACTTATATAGGACATGGGGGGGTCACATGGGGTCATTGAGTACTTATATAGGACTAGGGTGGGTCACATGGGGTCATTGAGTACTTATATAGGACTAGGGGGGTCACATGGGGTCATTGAGTACTTATATAGGTCATGGGGGAGTCACATGGGGTCATTGAGTACTTATATAGGACATGGGGGGGTCACATGGGGTCATTGAGTACTTATATAGGACTAGGGTGGGTCACATGGGGTCATTGAGTACTTATATAGGACTAGGGGGGTCACATGGGGTCATTGAGTACTTATATAGGTCATGGGGGGGTCACATGGGGTCATTGAGTACTTATATAGGACATGGGTGGTCACATGGGGTCATTGAGTACTTATATAGGTCATGGGGGAGTCACATGGGGTCATTGAGTACTTATATAGGACTAGGGTGGGTCACATGGGGTCATTGAGTATTTCTATAGGACTAGGGGGGTCACATGGGGTCATTGAGTACTTATATAGGACTAGGGGGGTCACATGGGGTCATTGAGTACTTATATAGGACTAGGGTGGGTCACATGGGGTCATTGAGTACTTATATAGGACTAGGGGGGTCACATGGGGTCATTGAGTACTTATATAGGACTAGGGGGGACACATGGGGTCATTGAGTACTTATATAGGAATAGGGGGGTCACATGAGGTCATTGAGTACTTATATAGGACTAGGTTGGGTCACATGGGGTCATTGAGTACTGATATAGGACTAGGGGGGTCACATGGTGTCATTGAGTACTTATATAGAACTAGGGTGGTCACATGGGGTCATTGAGTACTTATATATGTCATGGGGGGGTCACATGGGGTCATTGAGTACTTATATAGGACTAGGGTGGGTCACATGGGGTCATTGAGTACTTATATAGGACAAGGGGGGTCACATGGGGTCATTGAGTACTTATATAGGACTAGGGTGGGTCACATGGGGTCATTGAGTACTTATATAGGACTAGGGGGGTCACATGGGGTCTTTGAGTACTTATATAGGACTAGGGGGGTCACATGGGGTCATTGAGTATTTATATAGGTCATGGGGGGGTTACATGGGGTCATTGAGTACTTATATAGGACTAGGGTGGGTCACATGGGGTCATTGAGTATTTATATAGGACTAGGGGGGTCACATGGGGTCATTGAGTACTTATATAGGACTAGGGGGGTCACATGGGGTCATTGAGTACTTATATAGGTCATGGGGGAGTCACATGGGGTCATTGAGTACTTATATAGGACTAGGGTGGGTAACATGGGGTCATTGAGTATTTCTATAGGACTAGGGGGGTCACATAAGGTCATTGAGTACTTATATAGGACTAGGGGGGTCACATGGGGTCATTGAGTACTTATATATGTCATGGGGGGGTCACATGGGGTCATTGAGTACTTATATAGGTCATGGGGGAGTCACATGGGGTCATTGAGTACTTATATAGGACATGGGGGGGTCACATGGGGTCATTGAGTACTTATATAGGACTAGGGTGGGTCACATGGGGTCATTGAGTACTTATATAGGACTAGGGGGGTCACATGGGGTCATTGAGTACTTATATAGGTCATGGGGGAGTCACATGGGGTCATTGAGTACTTATATAGGACATGGGGGGGTCACATGGGGTCATTGAGTACTTATATAGGACTAGGGTGGGTCACATGGGGTCATTGAGTACTTATATAGGACTAGGGGGGTCACATGGGGTCATTGAGTACTTATATAGGTCATGGGGGGGTCACATGGGGTCATTGAGTACTTATATAGGACATGGGTGGTCACATGGGGTCATTGAGTACTTATATAGGTCATGGGGGAGTCACATGGGGTCATTGAGTACTTATATAGGACTAGGGTGGGTCACATGGGGTCATTGAGTATTTCTATAGGACTAGGGGGGTCACATGGGGTCATTGAGTACTTATATAGGACTAGGGGGGTCACATGGGGTCATTGAGTACTTATATAGGACTAGGGTGGGTCACATGGGGTCATTGAGTACTTATATAGGAATAGGGGGGTCACATGAGGTCATTGAGTACTTATATAGGACTAGGTTGGGTCACATGGGGTCATTGAGTACTGATATAGGACTAGGGGGGTCACATGGTGTCATTGAGTACTTATATAGAACTAGGGTGGTCACATGGGGTCATTGAGTACTTATATATGTCATGGGGGGGTCACATGGGGTCATTGAGTACTTATATAGGACTAGGGTGGGTCACATGGGGTCATTGAGTACTTATATAGGACAAGGGGGGTCACATGGGGTCATTGAGTACTTATATAGGACTAGGGTGGGTCACATGGGGTCATTGAGTACTTATATAGGACTAGGGGGGTCACATGGGGTCTTTGAGTACTTATATAGGACTAGGGGGGTCACATGGGGTCATTGAGTATTTATATAGGTCATGGGGGGGTTACATGGGGTCATTGAGTACTTATATAGGACTAGGGTGGGTCACATGGGGTCATTGAGTATTTATATAGGACTAGGGGGGTCACATGGGGTCATTGAGTACTTATATAGGACTAGGGGGGTCACATGGGGTCATTGAGTACTTATATAGGTCATGGGGGAGTCACATGGGGTCATTGAGTACTTATATAGGACTAGGGTGGGTAACATGGGGTCATTGAGTATTTCTATAGGACTAGGGGGGTCACATAAGGTCATTGAGTACTTATATAGGACTAGGGGGGTCACATGGGGTCATTGAGTACTTATATAGGACTAGGGGGGTCACATGGGGTCATTGAGTACTTATATAGGACTAGGGGGGTCACATGAGGTCATTGAGTACTTATATAGGACTAGGTTGGGTCACATGGGGTCATTGAGTACTGATATAGGACTAGGGGGGTCACATGGTGGTCATTGAGTACTTATATAGAACTAGGGGGGTCACATGGGGTCATTGAGTACTTATATAGGACTAGGGTGGGTCACATGGGGTCATTGAGTACTTATATAGGACTAGGGGGGTCACATGGGGTCATTGAGTACTTATATAGGACTAGGGGGGTCACAAGGGGTCATTGAGTACTTATATAGGACATGGGGGGGTCACATGGGGTCATTGAGTACTTATATAGGACTAGGGTGGGTCACATGGGGTCATTGAGTACTTATATAGGACTAGGGGGGTCACATGGGGTCATTGAGTACTTATATAGAACTAGGGGGGTCACATGGGGTCATTGAGTACTTATATATGTCATGGGGGGGTCACATGGGGTCATTGAGTACTTATATAGGACTAGGGTGGGTCACATGGGGTCATTGAGTACTTATATAGGACAAGGGGGGTCACATGGGGTCATTGAGTACTTATATAGGACTAGGGTGGGTCACATGGGGTCATTGAGTACTTATATAGGACTAGGGGGGTCACATGGGGTCTTTGAGTACTTATATAGGACTAGGGGGGTCACATGGGGTCATTGAGTATTTATATAGGTCATGGGGGGGTTACATGGGGTCATTGAGTACTTATATAGGACTAGGGTGGGTCACATGGGGTCATTGAGTATTTATATAGGACTAGGGGGGTCACATGGGGTCATTGAGTACTTATATAGGACTAGGGGGGTCACATGGGGTCATTGAGTACTTATATAGGTCATGGGGGAGTCACATGGGGTCATTGAGTACTTATATAGGACTAGGGTGGGTCACATGGGGTCATTGAGTATTTCTATAGGACTAGGGGGGTCACATAAGGTCATTGAGTACTTATATAGGACTAGGGGGGTCACATGGGGTCATTGAGTACTTATATAAAACTAGGGGGGTCACATGGGGTCATTGAGTACTTATATAGGACTAGGTGGGTCACATGAGGTCATTGAGTACTTATATAGGACTAGGTTGGGTCACATGGGGTCATTGAGTACTGATATAGGACTAGGGGGGTCACATGGTGGTCATTGAGTACTTATATAGAACTAGGGGGGTCACATGGGGTCATTGAGTACTTATATAGGACTAGGGTGGGTCACATGGGGTCATTGAGTACTTATATAGGACTAGGGGTGTCACATGGGGTCATTGAGTACTTATATAGGACTAGGGGGGTCACAAGGGGTCATTGAGTACTTATATAGGACTAGGGTGGGTCACATGGGGTCATTGAGTACTTATATAGGACTAGGGGGGTCACATAGGGTCATTGAGTACTTATATAGGACATGGGGGGGTCACATGGGGTCATTGAGTACTTATATAGGACTAGGGTGGGTCACATGGGGTCATTGAGTATTTATATAGGACTAGGGGTGTCACATGGGGTCATTGAGTACTTATATAGGACTAGGGGGGTCACATGGGATCATTGAGTACTTATATAGGACTAGGGGGGTCACATGGGGTCATTGAGTACTTATATAGGACATGGGGGGGTCTCATGGGGTCATTGAGTACTTATATAGGACATGGGGGGTCACATGGGGTCATTGAGTACTTATATAGGACATGGGGGGGTCACATGGGGTCTTTGAGTACTTATATAGGACTAGGGGGGTCACATGGGGTCATTGAGTACTTATATAGGTCATGGGGGGGTCACATGGGGTCATTGAGTACTTATATAGGACTAGGGTGGGTCACATGGGGTCATTGAGTATTTATATAGGACTAGGGGGGTCACATGGGGTCTTTGAGTACTTATATAGGACTAGGGGGGTCACATGGGGTCATTGAGTACTTATATAGGACATGGGGGGGTCACATGGGGTCTTTGAGTACTTATATAGGACTAGGGTGGGTCACATGGGGTCATTGAGTATTTCTATAGGACTAGGGGGGTCACATGGGGTCATTGAGTACTTATATAGGACTAGGGGGGTCACATGGGGTCATTGAGTACTTATATAGGACTAGGGGGGTCACAAGGGGTCATTGAGTACTTATATAGGACATGGGGGGGTCACATGGGGTCATTGAGTACTTATATAGGACTAGGGTGGGTCACATGGGGTCATTGAGTACTTATATAGGACTAGGGGGGTCACATGGGGTCATTGAGTACTTATATAGGACTAGGGGGGTCACAAGGGGTCATTGAGTACTTATATAGGACATGGGGGGGTCACATGGGGTCATTGAGTACTTATATAGGACTAGGGTGGGTCACATGGGGTCATTGAGTACTTATATAGGACTAGGGGGGTCACATGGGGTCATTGAGTACTTATATAGGACTAGGGGGGTCACAAGGGGTCATTGAGTACTTATATAGGACTAGGGGGGTCACATGGGGTCATTGAGTACTTATATAGGTCATGGGGGAGTCACATGGGGTCATTGAGTACTTATATAGGACTAGGGTGGGTCACATGGGGTCATTGAGTACTTATATAGGACTAGGGTGTGTCACATGGGGTCATTGAGTATTTATATAGGACTAGGGGGGTCACATGGGGTCATTGAGTACTTATATAGGACTAGGGGGGTCACATGGGGTCATTGAGTACTTATATAGGTCATGGGGGGGTCACATGGGGTCATTGAGTACTTATATAGGACTAGGGTGGGTCACATGGGGTCATTGAGTATTTATATAGGACTAGGGTGGGTCACATGGGGTCATTGAGTACTTATATAGGACTAGGGGGGTCACATGGGGTCATTGAGTACTTATATAGGTCATGGGGGGGTCACATGGGGTCATTGAGTACTTATATAGGACATGGGGGGGTCACATGGGGTCATTGAGTACTTATATAGGACTAGGGTGGGTCACATGGGGTCATTGAGTACTTATATAGGACTAGGGGGGTCACATGGGGTCTTTGAGTACTTATATGAGACTAGGGGGGTCACATGGGGTCATTGAGTACTTATATAGGTCATGGGGGAGTCACATGGGGTCACTGAGTACTTATATAGGACATGGGGGGGTCACATGGGGTCATTGAGTACTTATATAGGACTAGGGTGGGTCACATGGGGTCATTGAGTACTTATATAGGACTAGGGGGGTCACATGGGGTCATTGAGTACTTATATAGGTCATGGGGGAGTCACATGGGGTCATTGAGTACTTATATAGGACATGGGGGGGTCACATGGGGTCATTGAGTACTTATATAGGACTAGGGTGGGTCACATGGGGTCATTGAGTACTTATATAGGACTAGGGGGGTCACATGGGGTCATTGAGTACTTATATAGGTCATGGGGGGGTCACATGGGGTCATTGAGTACTTATATAGGACATGGGTGGTCACATGGGGTCATTGAGTACTTATATAGGTCATGGGGGAGTCACATGGGGTCATTGAGTACTTATATAGGACTAGGGTGGGTCACATGGGGTCATTGAGTATTTCTATAGGACGGGGGAGTCACATGGGGTCATTGAGTACTTATATAGGACTAGGGTGGGTCACATGGGGTCATTGAGTATTTCTATAGGACTAGGGGGGTCACATGGGGTCATTGAGTACTTATATAGGTCATGGGGGGGTCACATGGGGTCATTGAGTACTTATATAGGACATGGGGGGGTCACATGGGGTCATTGAGTACTTATATAGGACTAGGGTGGGTCACATGGGGTCATTGAGTACTTATATAGGACTAGGGGGGTCACATGGGGTCTTTGAGTACTTATATGAGACTAGGGGGGTCACATGGGGTCATTGAGTACTTATATAGGTCATGGGGGAGTCACATGGGGTCATTGAGTACTTATATAGGACATGGGGGGGTCACATGGGGTCATTGAGTACTTATATAGGACTAGGGTGGGTCACATGGGGTCATTGAGTACTTATATAGGACTAGGGGGGTCACATGGGGTCATTGAGTACTTATATAGGTCATGGGGGAGTCACATGGGGTCATTGAGTACTTATATAGGACATGGGGGGGTCACATGGGGTCATTGAGTACTTATATAGGACTAGGGTGGGTCACATGGGGTCATTGAGTACTTATATAGGACTAGGGGGGTCACATGGGGTCATTGAGTACTTATATAGGTCATGGGGGGGTCACATGGGGTCATTGAGTACTTATATAGGACATGGGTGGTCACATGGGGTCATTGAGTACTTATATAGGTCATGGGGGAGTCACATGGGGTCATTGAGTACTTATATAGGACTAGGGTGGGTCACATGGGGTCATTGAGTATTTCTATAGGACTAGGGGGGTCACATGGGGTCATTGAGTACTTATATAGGACTAGGGGGGTCACATGGGGTCATTGAGTACTTATATAGGACTAGGGTGGGTCACATGGGGTCATTGAGTACTTATATAGGACTAGGGGGGTCACATGGGGTCATTGAGTACTTATATAGGACTAGGGGGGACACATGGGGTCATTGAGTACTTATATAGGAATAGGGGGGTCACATGAGGTCATTGAGTACTTATATAGGACTAGGTTGGGTCACATGGGGTCATTGAGTACTGATATAGGACTAGGGGGGTCACATGGTGTCATTGAGTACTTATATAGAACTAGGGTGGTCACATGGGGTCATTGAGTACTTATATATGTCATGGGGGGTCACATGGGGTCATTGAGTACTTATATAGGACTAGGGTGGGTCACATGGGGTCATTGAGTACTTATATAGGACAAGGGGGGTCACATGGGGTCATTGAGTACTTATATAGGACTAGGGTGGGTCACATGGGGTCATTGAGTACTTATATAGGACTAGGGGGGTCACATGGGGTCTTTGAGTACTTATATAGGACTAGGGGGGTCACATGGGGTCATTGAGTATTTATATAGGTCATGGGGGGGTTACATGGGGTCATTGAGTACTTATATAGGACTAGGGTGGGTCACATGGGGTCATTGAGTATTTATATAGGACTAGGGGGGTCACATGGGGTCATTGAGTACTTATATAGGACTAGGGGGGTCACATGGGGTCATTGAGTACTTATATAGGTCATGGGGGAGTCACATGGGGTCATTGAGTACTTATATAGGACTAGGGTGGGTAACATGGGGTCATTGAGTATTTCTATAGGACTAGGGGGGTCACATAAGGTCATTGAGTACTTATATAGGACTAGGGGGGTCACATGGGGTCATTGAGTACTTATATATGTCATGGGGGGGTCACATGGGGTCATTGAGTACTTATATAGGTCATGGGGGAGTCACATGGGGTCATTGAGTACTTATATAGGACATGGGGGGGTCACATGGGGTCATTGAGTACTTATATAGGACTAGGGTGGGTCACATGGGGTCATTGAGTACTTATATAGGACTAGGGGGGTCACATGGGGTCATTGAGTACTTATATAGGTCATGGGGGAGTCACATGGGGTCATTGAGTACTTATATAGGACATGGGGGGGTCACATGGGGTCATTGAGTACTTATATAGGACTAGGGTGGGTCACATGGGGTCATTGAGTACTTATATAGGACTAGGGGGGTCACATGGGGTCATTGAGTACTTATATAGGTCATGGGGGGGTCACATGGGGTCATTGAGTACTTATATAGGACATGGGTGGTCACATGGGGTCATTGAGTACTTATATAGGTCATGGGGGAGTCACATGGGGTCATTGAGTACTTATATAGGACTAGGGTGGGTCACATGGGGTCATTGAGTATTTCTATAGGACTAGGGGGGTCACATGGGGTCATTGAGTACTTATATAGGACTAGGGGGGTCACATGGGGTCATTGAGTACTTATATAGGACTAGGGTGGGTCACATGGGGTCATTGAGTACTTATATAGGACTAGGGGGGTCACATGGGGTCATTGAGTACTTATATAGGACTAGGGGGGACACATGGGGTCATTGAGTACTTATATAGGAATAGGGGGGTCACATGAGGTCATTGAGTACTTATATAGGACTAGGTTGGGTCACATGGGGTCATTGAGTACTGATATAGGACTAGGGGGGTCACATGGTGTCATTGAGTACTTATATAGAACTAGGGTGGTCACATGGGATCATTGAGTACTTATATATGTCATGGGGGGGTCACATGGGGTCATTGAGTACTTATATAGGACTAGGGTGGGTCACATGGGGTCATTGAGTACTTATATAGGACAAGGGGGGTCACATGGGGTCATTGAGTACTTATATAGGACTAGGGTGGGTCACATGGGGTCATTGAGTACTTATATAGGACTAGGGGGGTCACATGGGGTCTTTGAGTACTTATATAGGACTAGGGGGGTCACATGGGGTCATTGAGTATTTATATAGGTCATGGGGGGGTTACATGGGGTCATTGAGTACTTATATAGGACTAGGGTGGGTCACATGGGGTCATTGAGTATTTATATAGGACTAGGGGGGTCACATGGGGTCATTGAGTACTTATATAGGACTAGGGGGGTCACATGGGGTCATTGAGTACTTATATAGGTCATGGGGGAGTCACATGGGGTCATTGAGTACTTATATAGGACTAGGGTGGGTAACATGGGGTCATTGAGTATTTCTATAGGACTAGGGGGGTCACATAAGGTCATTGAGTACTTATATAGGACTAGGGGGGTCACATGGGGTCATTGAGTACTTATATAGGACTAGGGGGGTCACATGGGGTCATTGAGTACTTATATAGGACTAGGGGGGTCACATGAGGTCATTGAGTACTTATATAGGACTAGGTTGGGTCACATGGGGTCATTGAGTACTGATATAGGACTAGGGGGGTCACATGGTGGTCATTGAGTACTTATATAGAACTAGGGGGGTCACATGGGGTCATTGAGTACTTATATAGGACTAGGGTGGGTCACATGGGGTCATTGAGTACTTATATAGGACTAGGGGGGTCACATGGGGTCATTGAGTACTTATATAGGACTAGGGGGGTCACAAGGGGTCATTGAGTACTTATATAGGACATGGGGGGGTCACATGGGGTCATTGAGTACTTATATAGGACTAGGGTGGGTCACATGGGGTCATTGAGTACTTATATAGGACTAGGGGGGTCACATGGGGTCATTGAGTACTTATATAGAACTAGGGGGGTCACATGGGGTCATTGAGTACTTATATATGTCATGGGGGGGTCACATGGGGTCATTGAGTACTTATATAGGACTAGGGTGGGTCACATGGGGTCATTGAGTACTTATATAGGACAAGGGGGGTCACATGGGGTCATTGAGTACTTATATAGGACTAGGGTGGGTCACATGGGGTCATTGAGTACTTATATAGGACTAGGGGGGTCACATGGGGTCTTTGAGTACTTATATAGGACTAGGGGGGTCACATGGGGTCATTGAGTATTTATATAGGTCATGGGGGGGTTACATGGGGTCATTGAGTACTTATATAGGACTAGGGTGGGTCACATGGGGTCATTGAGTATTTATATAGGACTAGGGGGGTCACATGGGGTCATTGAGTACTTATATAGGACTAGGGGGGTCACATGGGGTCATTGAGTACTTATATAGGTCATGGGGGAGTCACATGGGGTCATTGAGTACTTATATAGGACTAGGGTGGGTCACATGGGGTCATTGAGTATTTCTATAGGACTAGGGGGGTCACATAAGGTCATTGAGTACTTATATAGGACTAGGGGGGTCACATGGGGTCATTGAGTACTTATATAGGACTAGGGGGGTCACATGGGGTCATTGAGTACTTATATAGGACTAGGGGGGTCACATGAGGTCATTGAGTACTTATATAGGACTAGGTTGGGTCACATGGGGTCATTGAGTACTGATATAGGACTAGGGGGGTCACATGGTGGTCATTGAGTACTTATATAGAACTAGGGGGGTCACATGGGGTCATTGAGTACTTATATAGGACTAGGGTGGGTCACATGGGGTCATTGAGTACTTATATAGGACTAGGGGGGTCACATGGGGTCATTGAGTACTTATATAGGACTAGGGGGGTCACAAGGGGTCATTGAGTACTTATATAGGACATGGGGGGGTCACATGGGGTCATTGAGTACTTATATAGGACTAGGGTGGGTCACATGGGGTCATTGAGTACTTATATAGGACTAGGGGGGTCACATGGGGTCATTGAGTACTTATATAGGACTAGGGGGGTCACAAGGGGTCATTGAGTACTTATATAGGACATGGGGGGTCACATGGGGTCATTGAGTATTTATATAGGACTAGGGGGGTCAAATGGGGACATTGAGTACTTTTATAGGACATGGGGGGGTCACATGGGGTCATTGAGTACTTATATAGGACTAGGGGGGTCACATGGGGTCATTGAGTACTTATATAGGACTAGGGGGGTCACATTGGGTCATTGAGTACTTATATAGGACATGGGGGGGTCACATGGGGTCATTGAGTACTTATATAGGACTAGGGGGGTCACATGGGCTCATTGAGTACTTATATAGGACTAGGGGGGTCACATGGGGTCATTGAGTACTTATATAGGACTAGGGGGGTCACATGGGGTCATTGAGTACTTATATAGGACATGGGGGGGTCTCATGGGGTCATTGAGTACTTATATTGGACATGGGGGGGTCACATGCTGTCATTGAGTACTTATATAGGACTAGGGGGGTCACATGGGGTCATTGAGTACTTATATAGGACTAGGGGTGTCACATGGGGTCAATGAGTACTTATATAAGACTAGGGGGGTCACATGGGGTCATTGAGTACTTATATAGGACATGGGGGGGTCACATGGTGTCATTGAGTACTTATATAGGACATGGGGGGGTCACATGGGGTCATTGAGTACTTATATAGGACTAGGGGGGTCACATGGGGTCATTGAGTACTTATATAGGTCTAGGGGGGTCACATGGGGTCATTGAGTACTTATATAGGACATGGGGGGGTCTCATGGGGTCATTGAGTATTTATATTTGACATGGGGGGGTCACATGCTGTCATTGAGTACTTATATAGGACTAGGGGGGTCACATGGGGTCATTGAGTACTTATATAGGACATGGGGGGGTCTCATGGGGTCATTGAGTACTTATATTGGACATGGGGGGGTCACATGCTGTCATTGAGTACTTATATAGGACTAGGGGGGTCACATGGGGTCATTGAGTACTTATATAGGACTAGGGGGGTCACATGGGGTCATTGAGTACTTATATAGGACTAGGGGGGTCACATGGGGACATTGAGTACTTATATAGGACATGGGGGGGTCACATGGTGTCATTGAGTACTTATATAGGACATGGGGGGGTCACATGGGGTCATTGAGTACTTATATAGGACTAGGGTGGGTCACATGGGGTCATTGAGTACTTATATAGGACTAGGGGGGTCACATGGGGTCATTGAGTACTTATATAGGACATGGGGGGGTCACATGGGGTCATTGAGTACTTATATAGGACTAGGGTGGGTCACATGGGGTCATTGAGTATTTATATAGGACTAGGGGTGTCACATGGGGTCATTGAGTACTTATATAGGACTAGGGGGGTCACATGGGATCATTGAGTACTTATATAGGACTAGGGGGGTCACATGGGGTCATTGAGTACTTATATAGGACATGGGGGGGTCTCATGGGGTCATTGAGTACTTATATAGGACATGGGGGGTCACATGGGGTCATTGAGTACTTATATAGGACATGGGGGGGTCACATGGGGTCTTTGAGTACTTATATAGGACTAGGGGGGTCACATGGGGTCATTGAGTACTTATATAGGACTAGGGGGGTCACATGGGGTCATTGAGTACTTATATAGGACATGGGGGGGTCTCATGGGGTCATTGAGTACTTATATTGGACATGGGGGGGTCACATGCTGTCATTGAGTACTTCTATAGGACTAGGGGGGTCACATGGGGTCATTGAGTACTTATATAGGACTAGGGGTGTCACATGGGGTCAATGAGTACTTATATAAGACTAGGGGGGTCACATGGGGTCATTGAGTACTTATATAGGACATGGGGGGGTCACATGGTGTCATTGAGTACTTATATAGGACATGGGGGGGTCACATGGGGTCATTGAGTACTTATATAGGACTAGGGGGGTCACATGGGGTCATTGAGTACTTATATAGGTCTAGGGGGGTCACATGGGGTCATTGAGTACTTATATAGGACATGGGGGGGTCTCATGGGGTCATTGAGTACTTATATTTGACATGGGGGGGTCACATGCTGTCATTGAGTACTTATATAGGACTAGGGGGGTCACATGGGGTCATTGAGTACTTATATAGGACATGGGGGGGTCTCATGGGGTCATTGAGTACTTATATTGGACATGGGGGGGTCACATGCTGTCATTGAGTACTTATATAGGACTAGGGGGGTCACATGGGGTCATTGAGTACTTATATAGGACTAGGGGGGTCACATGGGGTCATTGAGTACTTATATAGGACTAGGGGGGTCACATGGGGACATTGAGTACTTATATAGGACATGGGGGGGTCACATGGTGTCATTGAGTACTTATATAGGACATGGGGGGGTCACATGGGGTCATTGAGTACTTATATAGGACTAGGGTGGGTCACATGGGGTCATTGAGTACTTATATAGGACTAGGGGGGTCACATGGGGTCATTGAGTACTTATATAGGACATGGGGGGGTCACATGGGGTCATTGAGTACTTATATAGGACTAGGGTGGGTCACATGGGGTCATTGAGTATTTATATAGGACTAGGGGTGTCACATGGGGTCATTGAGTACTTATATAGGACTAGGGGGGTCACATGGGATCATTGAGTACTTATATAGGACTAGGGGGGTCACATGGGGTCATTGAGTACTTATATAGGACATGGGGGGGTCTCATGGGGTCATTGAGTACTTATATAGGACATGGGGGGTCACATGGGGTCATTGAGTACTTATATAGGACATGGGGGGGTCACATGGGGTCTTTGAGTACTTATATAGGACTAGGGGGGTCACATGGGGTCATTGAGTACTTATATAGGTCATGGGGGGGTCACATGGGGTCATTGAGTACTTATATAGGACTAGGGTGGGTCACATGGGGTCTTTGAGTACTTATATAGGACTAGGGGGGTCACATGGGGTCATTGAGTACTTATATAGGTCATGGGGGGGTCACATGGGGTCATTGAGTACTTATATAGGACTAGGGGGGTCACATGGGGTCATTGAGTACTTATATAGGTCATGGGGGAGTCACATGGGGTCATTGAGTACTTATATAGGACTAGGGTGGGTCACATGGGGTCATTGAGTATTTCTATAGGACTAGGGGGGTCACATGGGGTCATTGAGTACTTATATAGGACTAGGGGGGTCACATGGGGTCATTGAGTACTTATATAGGACTAGGGGGGTCACATGGGGTCATTGAGTACTTATATAGGACTAGGGGGGTCACATGAGGTCATTGAGTACTTATATAGGACTAGGTTGGGTCACATGGGGTCATTGAGTACTGATATAGGACTAGGGGGTCACATGGTGTCATTGAGTACTTATATAGGACTAGGGTGGGTCACATGGGGTCATTGAGTACTTATATAGGACTAGGGGGGTCACATGGGGTCATTGAGTACTTATATAGGACTAGGGGGGTCACATGGGGTCATTGAGTACTTATATAGGACATGGGGGGGTCTCATGGGGTCATTGAGTACTTATATTTGACATGGGGGGGTCACATGCTGTCATTGAGTACTTATATAGGACTAGGGGGGTCACATGGGGTCATTGAGTACTTATATAGGACATGGGGGGGTCTCATGGGGTCATTGAGTACTTATATTGGACATGGGGGGGTCACATGCTGTCATTGAGTACTTATATAGGACTAGGGGGGTCACATGGGGTCATTGAGTACTTATATAGGACTAGGGGGGTCACATGGGGTCATTGAGTACTTATATAGGACTAGGGGGGTCACATGGGGACATTGAGTACTTATATAGGACATGGGGGGGTCACATGGTGTCATTGAGTACTTATATAGGACATGGGGGGGTCACATGGGGTCATTGAGTACTTATATAGGACTAGGGTGGGTCACATGGGGTCATTGAGTACTTATATAGGACTAGGGGGGTCACATGGGGTCATTGAGTACTTATATAGGACATGGGGGGGTCACATGGGGTCATTGAGTACTTATATAGGACTAGGGTGGATCACATGGGGTCATTGAGTATTTATATAGGACTAGGGGTGTCACATGGGGTCATTGAGTACTTATATAGGACTAGGGGGGTCACATGGGATCATTGAGTACTTATATAGGACTAGGGGGGTCACATGGGGTCATTGAGTACTTATATAGGACATGGGGGGGTCTCATGGGGTCATTGAGTACTTATATAGGACATGGGGGGTCACATGGGGTCATTGAGTACTTATATAGGACATGGGGGGGTCACATGGGGTCTTTGAGTACTTATATAGGACTAGGGGGGTCACATGGGGTCATTGAGTACTTATATAGGTCATGGGGGGGTCACATGGGGTCATTGAGTACTTATATAGGACTAGGGTGGGTCACATGGGGTCATTGAGTATTTATATAGGACTAGGGGGGTCACATGGGGTCTTTGAGTACTTATATAGGACTAGGGGGGTCACATGGGGTCATTGAGTACTTATATAGGACATGGGGGGGTCACATGGGGTCTTTGAGTACTTATATAGGACTAGGGTGGGTCACATGGGGTCATTGAGTATTTCTATAGGACTAGGGGGGTCACATGGGGTCATTGAGTACTTATATAGGACTAGGGGGGTCACATGGGGTCATTGAGTACTTATATAGGACTAGGGGGGTCACATGGGGTCATTGAGTACTTATATAGGACTAGGGGGGTCACATGAGGTCATTGAGTACTTATATAGGACTAGGTTGGGTCACATGGGGTCATTGAGTACTGATATAGGACTAGGGGGGTCACATGGTGTCATTGAGTACTTATATAGAACTAGGGGGGTCACATGGGGTCATTGAGTACTTATATAGGACTAGGGTGGGTCACATGGGGTCATTGAGTACTTATATAGGACTAGGGGGGTCACATGGGGTCATTGAGTACTTATATAGGACTAGGGGGGTCACAAGGGGTCATTGAGTACTTATATAGGACCTGGGGGGGTCACATGGGGTCATTGAGTACTTATATAGGACTAGGGTGGGTCACATGGGGTCATTGAGTACTTATATAGGACTAGGGGGGTCACATGGGGTCATTGAGTACTTATATAGGACTAGGGGGGTCACATGGGGTCATTGAGTACTTATATAGGTCATGGGGGAGTCACATGGGGTCATTGAGTACTTATATAGGACATGGGGGGGTCACATGGGGTCATTGAGTACTTATATAGGACTAGGGTGGGTCACATGGGGTCATTGAGTACTTATATAGGACTAGGGGGGTCACATGGGGTCATTGAGTACTTATATAGGACTAGGGGGGTCACATGGGGTCATTGAGTACTTATATAGGACTAGGGTGGGTCACATGGGGTCATTGAGTACTTATATAGGACTAGGGGGGTCACATGGGGTCTTTGAGTACTTATATAGGACTAGGGGGGTCACATGGGGTCATTGAGTACTTATATAGGACTAGGGTGGGTCACATGGGGTCATTGAGTATTTATATAGGACTAGGGGGGTCACATGGGGTCATTGAGTATTTATATAGGACTAGGGGGGTCACATGGGGTCATTGAGTACTTATATAGGTCATGGGGGGGTCACATGGGGTCATTGAGTACTTATATAGGACATGGGGGGGTCACATGGGGTCATTGAGTACTTATATAGGACTAGGGGGGTCACATGGGGTCATTAAGTACTTATATAGGTCATGGGGGGGTCACATGGGGTCATTGAGTACTTATATAGGACTAGGGTGGGTCACATGGGGTCATTGAGTATTTATATAGGACTAGGGTGGGTCACATGGGGTCATTGAGTACTTATATAGGAGTAGGGGGGTCACATGGGGTCATTGAGTACTTATATAGGTCATGGGGGGGTCACATGGGGTCATTGAGTACTTATATAGGACATGGGGGGGTCACATGGGGTCATTGAGTACCTATATAGGACTAGGGTGGGTCACATGGGGTCATTGAGTACTTATATAGGACTAGGGGGGTCACATGGGGTCTTTGAGTACTTATATAGGACTAGGGGGGTCACATGGGGTCATTGAGTACTTATATAGGTCATGGGGGGGTCACATGGGGTCATTGAGTACTTATATAGGACTAGGGTGGGTCACATGGGGTCATTGAGTACTTATATAGGACAAGGGGGGTCACATGGGGTCATTGAGTACTTATATAGGACTTGGGGGGTCACATGGGGTCATTGAGTACTTATATAGGTCATGGGGGAGTCACATGGGGTCATTGAGTACTTATATAGGACATGGGGGGGTCACATGGGGTCATTGAGTACTTATATAGGACTAGGGTGGGTCACATGGGGTCATTGAGTACTTATATAGGACTAGGGGGGTCACATGGGGTCATTGAGTACTTATATAGGTCATGGGGGGTCACATGGGGTCATTGAGTACTTATATAGGACATGGGGGGTCACATGGGGTCATTGAGTACTTATATAGGTCATGGGGGAGTCACATGGGGTCATTGAGTACTTATATAGGACTAGGGTGGGTCACATGGGGTCATTGAGTATTTCTATAGGACTAGGGGGGTCACATGGGGTCATTGAGTACTTATATAGGACTAGGGGGGTCACATGGGGTCATTGAGTACTTATATAGGACTAGGGGGGACACATGGGGTCATTGAGTACTTATATAGGACTAGGGGGGTCACATGGGGTCATTGAGTACTTATATAGGACTAGGGGGGACACATGGGGTCATTGAGTACTTATATAGGACTAGGGGGGTCACATGAGGTCATTGAGTACTTATATAGGACTAGGTTGGGTCACATGGGGTCATTGAGTACTGATATAGGACTAGGGGGGTCACATGGTGTCATTGAGTACTTATATAGAACTAGGGGGGTCACATGGGGTCATTGAGTACTTATATAGGTCATGGGGGGGTCACATGGGGTCATTGAGTACTTATATAGGACTAGGGTGGGTCACATGGGGTCATTGAGTACTTATATAGGACAAGGGGGGTCACATGGGGTCATTGAGTACTTATATAGGACTAGGGTGGGTCACATGGGGTCATTGAGTACTTATATAGGACTAGGGGGGTCACATGGGGTCTTTGAGTACTTATATAGGATTAGGGGGGTCACATGGGGTCATTGAGTACTTATATAGGTCATGGGGGGGTCACATGGGGTCATTGAGTACTTATATAGGACTAGGGTGGGTCACATGGGGTCATTGAGTATTTATATAGGACTAGGGGGGTCACATGGGGTCATTGAGTACTTATATAGGACTAGGGGGGTCACATGGGGTCATTGAGTACTTATATAGGTCATGGGGGAGTCACATGGGGTCATTGAGTACTTATATAGGACTAGGGTGGGTCACATGGGGTCATTGAGTATTTCTATAGGACTAGGGGGGTCACATGGGGTCATTGAGTACTTATATAGGACTAGGGGGGTCACATGGGGTCATTGAGTACTTATATAGGACTAGGGGGGTCACATGGGGTCATTGAGTACTTATATAGGACTAGGGGGGTCACATGAGGTCATTGAGTACTTATATAGGACTAGGTTGGGTCACATGGGGTCATTGAGTACTGATATAGGACTAGGGGGGTCACATGGTGTCATTGAGTACTTATATAGAACTAGGGGGGTCACATGGGGTCATTGAGTACTTATATAGGACTAGGGTGGGTCACATGGGGTCATTGAGTACTTATATAGAACTAGGGGGGTCACATGGGGTCATTGAGTACTTATATAGGACTAGGGGGGTCACAAGGGGTCATTGAGTACTTATATAGGACATGGGGGGGGTCACATGGGGTCATTGAGTACTTATATAGGACTAGGGTGGGTCACATGGGGTCATTGAGTACTTATATAGGACTAGGGGGGTCACATGGGGTCATTGAGTACTTATATAGGACTAGGGGGGTCACAAGGGGTCATTGAGTACTTATATAGGACATGGGGGGGTCAAATGGGGTCATTGAGTACTTATATAGGACTAGGGGGGTCACATGGGGTCATTGAGTACTTATATAGGACATGGGGGGTCACATGGGGTCATTGAGTACTTATATAGGACTAGGGAGGTCACATGGGGTCATTGAGTACTTATATAGGACTAGGGGGGTCACATGGGGTCATTGAGTACTTATATAGGTCATGGGGAGTCACATGGGGTCATTGAGTACTTATATAGGACATGGGGGGGTCACATGGGGTCATTGAGTACTTATATAGGACTAGGGTGGGTCACATGGGGTCATTGAGTACTTATATAGGACTAGGGGGGTCACATGTGGTCATTGAGTACTTATATAGGACTAGGGGGGTCACATGGGGTCATTGAGTACTTATATAGGACTAGGGTGGGTCACATGGGGTCATTGAGTACTTATATAGGACTAGGGGGGTCACATGGGGTCTTTGAGTACTTATATAGGACTAGGGGGGTCACATGGGGTCATTGAGTACTTATATAGGTCATGGGGGGGTCACATGGGGTCATTGAGTACTTATATAGGACTAGGGTGGGTCACATGGGGTCATTGAGTATTTATATAGGACTAGGGGGGTCACATGGGGTCATTGAGTACTTATATAGGACTAGGGGGGTCACATGGGGTCTTTGAGTACTTATATAGGACTAGGGGGGTCACATGGGGTCATTGAGTACTTATATAGGTCATGGGGGGGTCACATGGGGTCATTGAGTACTTATATAGGACTAGGGTGGGTCACATGGGGTCATTGAGTATTTATATAGGACTAGGGGGGTCACATGGGGTCATTGAGTACTTATATAGGTCATGGGGGAGTCACATGGGGTCATTGAGTACTTATATAGGACTAGGGTGGGTCACATGGGGTCATTGAGTGTTTCTATAGGACTAGGGGGGTCACATGGGGTCATTGAGTACTTATATAGGACTAGGGGGGTCACATGGGGTCATTGAGTACTTATATAGGACTAGGGGGGTCACATGGGGTCATTGAGTACTTATATAGGACTAGGGGGGTCACATGAGGTCATTGAGTACTTATATAGGACTAGGTTGGGTCACATGGGGTCATTGAGTACTGATATAGGACTAGGGGGGTCACATGGTGTCATTGAGTACTTATATAGAACTAGGGGGGTGACATGGGGTCATTGAGTACTTATATAGGACTAGGGTGGGTCACATGGGGTCATTGAGTACTTATATAGGACTAGGGGGGACACATGGGGTCTTTGAGTACTTATATAGGACTAGGGGGGTCACATGGGGTCATTGAGTACTTATATAGGTCATGGGGGGGTCACATGGGGTCATTGAGTACTTATATAGGACTAGGGTGGGTCACATGGGGTCATTGAGTATTTATATAGGACTAGGGGGGTCACATGGGGTCATTGAGTACTTATATAGGACTAGGGGGGTCACATGGGGTCATTGAGTACTTATATAGGTCATGGGGGAGTCACATGGGGTCATTGAGTACTTATATAGGACTAGGGGGGTCACATGGGGTCATTGAGTATTTCTATAGGACTAGGGGGGTCACATGGGGTCATTGAGTACTTATATAGGACTAGGGGGGTCACATGGGGTCATTGAGTACTTATATAGGTCATGGGGGAGTCACATGGGGTCATTGAGTACTTATATAGGACTAGGGTGGGTCACATGGGGTCATTGAGTATTTCTATAGGACTAGGGGGGTCACATGGGGTCATTGAGTACTTATATAGGACTAGGGGGGTCACATGGGGTCATTGAGTACTTATATAGGACTAGGGGGGTCACATGGGGTCATTGAGTACTTATATAGGACTAGGGGGGTCACATGAGGTCATTGAGTACTTATATAGGACTAGGTTGGGTCACATGGGGTCATTGAGTACTGATATAGGACTAGGGGGGTCACATGGTGTCATTGAGTACTTATATAGAACTAGGGGGGTGACATGGGGTCATTGAGTACTTATATAGGACTAGGGTGGGTCACATGGGGTCATTGAGTACTTATATAGGACTAGGGGGGACACATGGGGTCTTTGAGTACTTATATAGGACTAGGGGGGTCACATGGGGTCATTGAGTACTTATATAGGTCATGGGGGGGTCACATGGAGTCATTGAGTACTTATATAGGACTAGGGTGGGTCACATGGGGTCATTGAGTATTTATATAGGACTAGGGGGGTCACATGGGGTCATTGAGTACTTATATAGGACTAGGGGGGTCACATGGGGTCATTGAGTACTTATATAGGTCATGGGGGAGTCACATGGGGTCATTGAGTACTTATATAGGACTAGGGGGGTCACATGGGGTTATTGAGTACTTATATAGGACATGGGGGGGTCACATGGTGTCATTGAGTACTTATATAGGACATGGGGGGGTCACATGGGGTCATTGAGTACTTATATAAGACTAGGGTGGTTCACATGGGGTCATTGAGTACTTATATAGGACTAGGGGGGTCACATGGGGTCATGGAGTACTTATATAGGACATGGGGGGTCACATGGGGTCATTGAGTACTTATATAGGACTAGGGGGGTCACATGGGGTCATGGAGTACTTATATAGGACATGGGGGGTCACATGGGGTCATTGAGTACTTATATAGGACTAGGGGGGTCACATGGGGTCATGGAGTACTTATATAAGACATGGGGGGTCACATGGGGTCATTGAGTACTTATATAGGACTAGGGTGGGTCACATGGGGTCATTGAGTACTTATATAGGACTAGGGTGGGTCACATGTGATCATTGAGTACTTATATAGGACTAGGGGGGTCACATGGGGTCATTGAGTACTTATATAGGACTAGGGGGGTCACATGGGGTCATTAAGTACTTATATAGGACTAGGGGGTTCACATGGGGTCATTGAGTACTTATAATAGGACTAGGGGGGTCACATTGGGTCATTGAGTACTTATATAGGACATGGGGGGGTCACATGGGGTCATTGAGTACTTATATAGGACTAGGAGGGTCACATGGGGTCATTGAGTACTTATATAGGACTAGGGGGGTCACATGGGGTCATTGAGTATTTATATAGGACTAGGGGGGTTAAATGGGGACATTGAGTACTTTTATAGGACATGGGGGGGTCACATGGGGTCATTGAGTACTTATATAGGACTAGGGGGGTCACATGGGGTCATTGAGTACTTATATAGGACTAGGGGGGTCACATTGGGTCATTGAGTACTTATATAGGACATGGGGGGGTCACATGGGGTCATTGAGTACTTATATAGGACTAGGGGGGTCACATGGGGTCATTGAGTACTTATATAGGACTAGGGGGGTCACATGGGGTCATTGAGTACTTATATAGGACTAGGGGGGTCACATGGGGTCATTGAGTACTTATATAGGACATGGGGGGGTCTCATGGGGTCATTGAGTACTTATATTGGACATGGGGGGGTCACATGCTGTCATTGAGTACTTATATAGGACTAGGGGGGTCACATGGGGTCATTGAGTACTTATATAGGACTAGGGGTGTCACATGGGGTCAATGAGTACTTATATAAGACTAGGGGGGTCACATGGGGTCATTGAGTACTTATATAGGACATGTGGGGGTCACATGGTGTCATTGAGTACTTATATAGGACATGGGGGGGTCACATGGGGTCATTGAGTACTTATATAGGACTAGGGGGGTCACATGGGGTCATTGAGTACTTATATAGGACTAGGGGGGTCACATGGGGTCATTGAGTACTTATATAGGACATGGGGGGGTCTCATGGGGTCATTGAGTACTTATATTTGACATGGGGGGGTCACATGCTGTCATTGAGTACTTATATAGGACTAGGGGGGTCACATGGGGTCATTGAGTACTTATATAGGACATGGGGGGGTATCATGGGGTCATTGAGTACTTATATTGGACATGGGGGGGTCACATGCTGTCATTGAGTACTTATATAGGACTAGGGGGGTCACATGGGGTCATTGAGTACTTATATAGGACTAGGGGGGTCACATGGGGTCATTGATTACTTATATAGGACTAGGGGGGTCACATGGGGTCATTGAGTACTTATATAGGACATGGGGGGCTCACATGGTGTCATTGAGTACTTAAATATGACATGGGGGGGTCACATGGGGTCATTGAGTACTTATATAGGACTAGGGTGGGTCACATGGGGTCATTGAGTACTTATATAGGACTAGGGGGGTCACATGGGGTCATTGAGTACTTATATAGGACTAGGGTGGGTCACATGGGGTCATTGAGTATTTATATAGGACTAGGGGGGTCACATGGGGACATTGAGTACTTATATAGGACATGGGGGGGTCACATGGGGTCATTGAGTACTTATATAGGACTAGGGTGGGTCACATGGGGTCATTGAGTACTTATATAGGACATGGGGGGTCTCATGGGGTCATTGAGTACTTATATAGGACATGGGGGGGTCACATGGGGTCATTGAGTACTTATATAGGACTAGGGGGGTCACATGGGGTCATTGAGTATTTATATAGGACTAGGGGGGTCACATGGGGTCATTGAGTACTTATATAGGACATGGGGGGGTCACATGGGGTCATTGAGTACTTATATAGGACTAGGGTGGGTCACATGGGGTCATTGAGTACTTATATAGGACTAGGGGGGTCACATGGGGTCATTGAGTACTTATATAGGACTAGGGGGGTCACATGGGGTCATTGAGTATTTATATAGGACTAGGGGGGTCAAATGGGGACATTGAGTACTTTTATAGGACATGGGGGGGTCACATGGGGTCATTGAGTACTTATATAGGACTAGGGGGGTCACATGGGGTCATTGAGTACTTATATAGGACTAGGGGGGTCACATTGGGTCATTGAGTACTTATATAGGACATGGGGGGGTCACATGGGGTCATTGAGTACTTATATAGGACTAGGGGGGTCACATGGGCTCATTGAGTACTTATATAGGACTAGGGGGGTCACATGGGGTCATTGAGTACTTATATAGGACTAGGGGGGTCACATGGGGTCATTGAGTACTTATATAGGACTAGGGGGGTCACATGGGGTCATTGAGTATTTATATAGGACTAGGGGGGTTAAATGGGGACATTGAGTACTTTTATAGGACATGGGGGGGTCACATGGGGTCATTGAGTACTTATATAGGACTAGGGGGGTCACATGGGGTCATTGAGTACTTATATAGGACTAGGGGGGTCACATTGGGTCATTGAGTACTTATATAGGACATGGGGGGGTCACATGGGGTCATTGAGTACTTATATAGGACTAGGGGTGTCACATGGGGTCATTGAGTACTTATATAGGACTAGGGGGGTCACATGGGGTCATTGAGTACTTATATAGGACTAGGGGGGTCACATGGGGTCATTGAGTACTTATATAGGACATGGGGGGGTCTCATGGGGTCATTGAGTACTTATATTGGACATGGGGGGGTCACATGCTGTCATTGAGTACTTATATAGGACTAGGGGGGTCACATGGGGTCATTGAGTACTTATATAGGACTAGGGGTGTCACATGGGGTCAATGAGTACTTATATAAGACTAGGGGGGTCACATGGGGTCATTGAGTACTTATATAGGACATGGGGGGGTCACATGGTGTCATTGAGTACTTATATAGGACATGGGGGGGTCACATGGGGTCATTGAGTACTTATATAGGACTAGGGGGGTCACATGGGGTCATTGAGTACTTATATAGGACTAGGGGGGTCACATGGGGTCATTGAGTACTTATATAGGACATGGGGGGGTCTCATGGGGTCATTGAGTACTTATATTTGACATGGGGGGGTCACATGCTGTCATTGAGAGCTTATATAGGACTAGGGGGGTCACATGGGGTCATTGAGTACTTATATAGGACATGGGGGGGTCTCATGGGGTCATTGAGTACTTATATTGGACATGGGGGGGTCACATGCTGTCATTGAGTACTTATATAGGACTAGGGGGGTCACATGGGGTCATTGAGTACTTATATAGGACTAGGGGGGTCACATGGGGTCATTGATTACTTATATAGGACTAGGGGGGTCACATGGGGTCATTGAGTACTTATATAGGACATGGGGGGTCTCATGGGGTCATTGAGTACTTATATAGGACTAGGGGGGTCACATGGGGTCATTGAGTACTTATATAGGACATGGGGGGGTCACATGGGGTCATTGAGTACTTATATAGGACTAGGGTGGGTCACATGGGGTCATTGAGTACTTATATAGGACTAGGGGGGTCACATGGGGTCATTGAGTACTTATATAGGACTAGGGGGGTCACATGGGGTCATTGAGTATTTATATAGGACTAGGGGGGTCAAATGGGGACATTGAGTACTTTTATAGGACATGGGGGGGTCACATGGGGTCATTGAGTACTTATATAGGACTAGGGGGGTCACATGGGGTCATTGAGTACTTATATAGGACTAGGGGTGTCACATTGGGTCATTGAGTACTTATATAGGACATGGGGGGTTCACATGGGGTCATTGAGTACTTATATAGGACTAGGGGGGTCACATGGGCTCATTGAGTACTTATATAGGACTAGGGGGGTCACATGGGGTCATTGAGTACTTATATAGGACTAGGGGGGTCACATGGGGTCATTGAGTACTTATATAGGACATGGGGGGGTCTCATGGGGTCATTGAGTACTTATATTGGACATGGGGGGGTCACATGCTGTCATTGAGTACTTATATAGGACTAGGGGGGTCACATGGGGTCATTGAGTACTTATATAGGACTAGGGGTGTCACATGGGGTCAATGAGTACTTATATAAGACTAGGGGGGTCACATGGGGTCATTGAGTACTTATATAGGACATGGGGGGGTCACATGGTGTCATTGAGTACTTATATAGGACATGGGGGGGTCACATGGGGTCATTGAGTACTTATATAGGACTAGGGGGGTCACATGGGGTCATTGAGTACTTATATAGGACTAGGGGGGTCACATGGGGTCATTGAGTACTTATATAGGACATGGGGGGGTCTCATGGGGTCATTGAGTACTTATATTTGACATGGGGGGGTCACATGCTGTCATTGAGTACTTATATAGGACTAGGGGGGTCACATGGGGTCATTGAGTACTTATATAGGACATGGGGGGGTCTCATGGGGTCATTGAGTACTTATATTGGACATGGGGGGGTCACATGCTGTCATTGAGTACTTATATAGGACTAGGGGGGTCACATGGGGTCATTGAGTACTTATATAGGACTAGGGGGGTCACATGGGGTCATTGAGTACTTATATAGGACTAGGGGGGTCACATGGGGTCATTGAGTACTTATATAGGACATGGGGGGGTCACATGGTGTCATTGAGTACTTATATAGGACATGGGGGGGTCACATGGGGTCATTGAGTACTTATATAGGACTAGGGTGGGTCACATGGGGTCATTGAGTACTTATATAGGACTAGGGGGGTCACATGGGGTCATTGAGTACTTATATAGGACATGGGGGGGTCACATGGGGTCATTGAGTACTTTTATAGGACTAGGGTGGGTCACATGGGGTCATTGAGTATTTATATAGGACTAGGGGTGTCACATGGGGTCATTGAGTACTTATATAGGACTAGGGGGGTCACATGGGATCATTGAGTACTTATATAGGACTAGGGGGGTCACATGGGGTCATTGAGTACTTATATAGGACATGGGGGGGTCTCATGGGGTCATTGAGTACTTATATAGGACATGGGGGGGTCACATGGGGTCATTGAGTACTTATATAGGACTAGGGGGGTCACATGGGGTCATTGAGTACTTATATAGGACTAGGGGGGTCACATGGGGTCATTGTGTACTTATATAGGACATAGGGGGGTCACATGGGGTCATTGAGTACTTATATAGGACTAGGGTGGGTCACATGGGGTCATTGAGTACTTATATAGGACTAGGGGGGTCACATGGGGTCATTGAGTACTTATATAGGACTAGGGGGGTCACATGGGGTCATTGAGTATTTATATAGGACTAGGGGGGTCAAATGGGGACATTGAGTACTTTTATAGGACATGGGGGGGTCACATGGGGTCATTGAGTACTTATATAGGACTAGGGGGGTCACATGGGGTCATTGAGTACTTATATAGGACTAGGGGGGTCACATGGGGTCATTGAGTACTTATATAGGACATGGGGGGGTCACATGGGGTCATTGAGTACTTATATAGGACTAGGGTGGGTCACATGGGGTCATTGAGTACTTATATAGGACTAGGGGGGTCACATGGGGTCATTGAGTACTTATATAGGACTAGTGGGGTCACATGGGGTCATTGAGTACTTATATAGGACTAGGGGGGTCACATGGGGTCATTAAGTACTTATATAGGACATGGGGGAGTCACATGGGGTCATTGAGTACTTATATAGGACTAGGGGGGTCACATGGGGTCATTGAGTAATTATATAGGACTAGGGGGGTCACATGGGGTCATTGAGTACTTATATAGGTCTAGGGGGTTCACATGGGGTCATTGAGTACTTATATAGGACTAGGGGGGTCACATGGTGTCATTGAGTACTTATATAGGACTAGGGGGGTCACATGGGGTCATTGAGTACTTATATAGGACATGGGGGGGTCACATGGGGTCATTGAGTACTTATATAGGACTAGGGTGGGTCACATGGGGTCATTGAGTACTTATATAGGACTAGGGGGGTCACATGGGGTCATTGAGTACTTATATAGGACTAGGGGGGTCACATAGGGTCATTGTGTACTTATATAGGACATGGGGGGGTCACATGGGGTCATTGAGTTCTTATATAGGACTAGGGTGGGTCACATGGGGTCATTGAGTACTTATATAGGACTAGGGGGGTCACATGGGGTCATTGAGTACTTATATAGGACTAGGGGGGTCACATGGGGTCATTGAGTATTTATATAGGACTAGGGGGGTCAAATGGGGACATTGAGTACTTTTATAGGACATGGGGGGGTCACATGGGGTCATTGAGTACTTATATAGGACTAGGGGGGTCACATAGGGTCATTGAGTACTTATATAGGACTAGGGGGGTCACATGGGGTCATTGAGTACTTATATAGGACTAGGGGGGTCACATGGGGTCATTGAGTACTTATATAGGACATGGGGGGGTCACATGGGGTCATTGAGTACTTATATAGGACTAGGGTGGGTCACATGGGGTCATTGAGTACTTATATAGGACTACGGGGGTCGCATGGGGTCATTGAGTACTTATATAGGACTAGGGGGGTCACATGGGGTCATGGAGTACTTATATAGGACATGGGGGGGTCACATGGGGTCATTGAGTTCTTATATAGGACTAGGGTGGGTCACATTGGGTCATTGAGTACTTATATAGGACATGGGGGGGTCACATGGGGTCATTGAGTACTTATATAGGACTAGGGGGGTCACATGGGGTCATTGAGTACTTATATAGGACTAGGGGGGTCACATGGGGTCATTGAGTATTTATATAGGACTAGGGGGGTTAAATGGGGACATTGAGTACTTTTATAGGACATGGGGGGGTCACATGGGGTCATTGAGTACTTATATAGGACTAGGGGGGTCACATGGGGTCATTGAGTACTTATATAGGACTAGGGGGGTCACATTGGGTCATTGAGTACTTATATAGGACATGGGGGGGTCACATGGGGTCATGAGTACTTATATAGGACTAGGGGGGTCACATGGGGTCATTGAGTACTTATATAGGACTAGGGGGGTCACATGGGGTCATTGAGTACTTATATAGGACTAGGGGGGTCACATGGGGTCATTGAGTACTTATATAGGACATGGGGGGGTCTCATGGGGTCATTGAGTACTTATATTGGACATGGGGGGGTCACATGCTGTCATTGAGTACTTATATAGGACTAGGGGGGTCACATGGGGTCATTGAGTACTTATATAGGACTAGGGGTGTCACATGGGGTCAATGAGTACTTATATAAGACTAGGGGGGTCACATGGGGTCATTGAGTACTTATATAGGACATGGGGGGGTCACATGGTGTCATTGAGTACTTATATAGGACATGGGGGGGTCACATGGGGTCATTGAGTACTTATATAGGACTAGGGGGGTCACATGGGGTCATTGAGTACTTATATAGGACTAGGGGGGTCACATGGGGTCATTGAGTACTTATATAGGACATGGGGGGGTCTCATGGGGTCATTGAGTACTTATATTTGACATGGGGGGGTCACATGCTGTCATTGAGTACTTATATAGGACTAGGGGGGTCACATGGGGTCATTGAGTACTTATATAGGACATGGGGGGGTCTCATGGGGTCATTGAGTACTTATATTGGACATGGGGGGGTCACATGCTGTCATTGAGTACTTATATAGGACTAGGGGGGTCACATGGGGTCATTGAGTACTTATATAGGACTAGGGGGGTCACATGGGGTCATTGATTACTTATATAGGACTAGGGGGGTCACATGGGGTCATTGAGTACTTATATAGGACATGGGGGGGTCACATGGTGTCATTGAGTACTTATATATGACATGGGGGGGTCACATGGGGTCATTGAGTACTTATATAGGACTAGGGTGGGTCACATGGGGTCATTGAGTACTTATATAGGACTAGGGGGGTCACATGGGGTCATTGAGTACTTATATAGGACTAGGGTGGGTCACATGGGGTCATTGAGTATTTATATAGGACTAGGGGGGTCACATGGGGACATTGAGTACTTATATAGGACATGGGGGGGTCACATGGGGTCATTGAGTACTTATATAGGACTAGGGTGGGTCACATGGGGTCATTGAGTACTTATATAGGACATGGGGGGTCTCATGGGGTCATTGAGTACTTATATAGGACATGGGGGGGTCACATGGGGTCATTGAGTACTTATATAGGACTAGGGGGGTCACATGGGGTCATTGAGTACTTATATAGGACTAGGGGGGTCACATGGGGTCATTGAGTACTTATATAGGACATGGGGGGGTCACATGGGGTCATTGAGTACTTATATAGGACTAGGGTGGGTCACATGGGGTCATTGAGTACTTATATAGGACTAGGGGGGTCACATGGGGTCATTGAGTACTTATATAGGACTAGGGGGGTCACATGGGGTCATTGAGTATTTATATAGGACTAGGGGGGTCAAATGGGGACATTGAGTACTTTTATAGGACATGGGGGGGTCACATGGGGTCATTGAGTACTTATATAGGACTAGGGGGGTCACATGGGGTCATTGAGTACTTATATAGGACTAGGGGGGTCACATTGGGTCATTGAGTACTTATATAGGACATGGGGGGGTCACATAGGGTCATTGAGTACTTATATAGGACTAGGGGGGTCACATGGGCTCATTGAGTACTTATATAGGACTAGGGGGGTCACATGGGGTCATTGAGTACTTATATAGGACTAGGGGGGTCACATGGGGTCATTGAGTACTTATATAGGACATGGGGGGGTCTCATGGGGTCATTGAGTACTTATATTGGACATGGGGGGGTCACATGCTGTCATTGAGTACTTATATAGGACTAGGGGGGTCACATGGGGTCATTGAGTACTTATATAGGACTAGGGGTGTCACATGGGGTCAATGAGTACTTATATAAGACTAGGGGGGTCACATGGGGTCATTGAGTACTTATATAGGACATGGGGGGGTCACATGGTGTCATTGAGTACTTATATAGGACATGGGGGGGTCACATGGGGTCATTGAGTACTTATATAGGACTAGGGGGGTCACATGGGGTCATTGAGTACTTATATAGGACTAGGGGGGTCACATGGGGTCATTGAGTACTTATATAGGACATGGGGGGGTCTCATGGGGTCATTGAGTACTTATATTTGACATGGGGGGGTCACATGCTGTCATTGAGTACTTATATAGGACTAGGGGGGTCACATGGGGTCATTGAGTACTTATATAGGACATGGGGGGGTCTCATGGGGTCATTGAGTACTTATATTGGACATGGGGGGGTCACATGCTGTCATTGAGTACTTATATAGGACTAGGGGGGTCACATGGGGTCATTGAGTACTTATATAGGACTAGGGGGGTCACATGGGGTCATTGATTACTTATATAGGACTAGGGGGGTCACATGGGGTCATTGAGTACTTATATAGGACATGGGGGGGTCACATGGTGTCATTGAGTACTTATATAGGACATGGGGGGGTCACATGGGGTCATTGAGTACTTATATAGGACTAGGGTGGGTCACATGGGGTCATTGAGTACTTATATAGGACTAGGGGGGTCACATGGGGTCATTGAGTACTTATATAGGACATGGGGGGGTCACATGGGGTCATTGAGTACTTATATAGGACTAGGGTGGGTCACATGGGGTCATTGAGTATTTATATAGGACTAGGGGTGTCACATGGGGTCATTGAGTACTTATATAGGACTAGGGGGGTCACATGGGATCATTGAGTACTTATATAGGACTAGGGGGGTCACATGGGTCATTGAGTACTTATATAGGACATGGGGGGGTCTCATGGGGTCATTGAGTACTTATATAGGACATGGGGGGGTCACATGGGGTCATTGAGTACTTATATAGGACTAGGGGGGTCACATGGGGTCATTGAGTACTTATATAGGACTAGGGGGGTCACATGGGGTCATTGAGTATTTATATAGGACTAGGGGGGTCAAATGGGGACATTGAGTACTTTTATAGGACATGGGGGGGTCACATGGGGTCATTGAGTACTTATATAGGACTAGGGGGGTCACATGGGGTCATTGAGTACTTATATAGGACTAGGGGGGTCACATGGGGTCATTGAGTACTTATATAGGACTAGGGGGGTCACATGGGGTCATTGAGTACTTATATAGGACATGGGGGGGTCACATGGGGTCATTGAGTACTTATATAGGACTAGGGTGGGTCACATGGGGTCATTGAGTACTTATATAGGACTAGGGGGGTCACATGGGGTCATTGAGTACTTATATAGGACTAGGGGGGTCACATGGGGTCATGGAGTACTTATATAGGACATGGGGGGTCACATGGGGTCATTGAGTTCTTATATAGGACTAGGGTGGGTCACATGGGATCATTGAGTACTTATATAGGACTAGGGGGGTCACATGGGGTCATTGAGTACTTATATAGGACATGGGGGGTCACATGGGGTCATTGAATACTTATATAGGACTAGGGTGGGTCACATGGGGTCATTGAGTACTTATATAGGACTAGGGGGGTCACATGGGGTCATTGAGTGCTTATATAGGACTAGAAAGGTCACGTGGGGTCATTGGGTACTTATATAGGACTAGGGGGGTCACATGGGGTCATTGAGTACTTATATAGGACAAGGGGGGGTCTCATGGGGTCATTGAGTACTTATATAGGACTAGGGGGGTCACATGGGGTCATTGAGTACTTATATAGGACAAGGGGGGGTCTCATGGGGTCATTGAGTACTTATATAGGACATGGGGGGGTCACATGGGGTCATTGAGTACTTATATAGGACTAGGGGGGTCACATGGGGTCATTGAGTACTTATATAGGACTAGGGGGGTCACATGGGGTCATTGAGTACTTATATAGGACTAGGGGTGTCACATGGGGTCATTGAGTACTTATATAGGACTAGGGGGGTCTCATGGGGTCATTGAATACTTATATAGGACATGGGGGGGTCACATGGGGTCATTGAGTACTTATATAGGACTAGTGGGGTCACATGGGGTCATTGAGTACTTATATAGGACTAGGGGGGTCACATGGGGTCATTAAGTACTTATATAGGACATGGGGGAGTCACATGGGGTCATTGAGTACTTATATAGGACTAGGGGGGTCACATGGGGTCATTGAGTAATTATATAGGACTAGGGGGGTCACATGGGGTCATTGAGTACTTATATAGGTCTAGGGGGTTCACATGGGGTCATTGAGTACTTATATAGGACTAGGGGGGTCACATGGGGTCATTAAGTACTTATATAGGACTAGGGGGGTCACATGGGGTCATTGAGTACTTATATAGGACATGGGGGGGTCACATGGTGTCATTGAGTACTTATATAGGACATGGGGGGGTCACATGGGGTCATGGAGTACTTATATAGGACATGGGGGGTCACATGGGGTCATTGAGTACTTATATAGGACTAGGGGGGTCACATGGGGTCATGGAGTACTTATATAGGACATGGGGGGTCACATGGGGTCATTGAGTACTTATATAGGACTAGGGTGGGTCACATGGGGTCATTGAGTACTTATATAGGACTAGGGTGGGTCACATGTGGTCATTGAGTACTTATATAGGACTAGGGGGGTCACATGGGGTCATTGAGTACTTATATAGGACTAGGGGGGTCACATGGGGTCATTAAGTACTTATATAGGACTAGGGGGTTCACATGGGGTCATTGAGTATTTATAATAGGACTAGGGGGGTCACATTGGGTCATTGAGTACTTATATAGGACATGGGGGGGTCACATGGGGTCATTGAGTACTTATATAGGACTAGGGTGGGTCACATGTGGTCATTGAGTACTTATATAGGACTAGGGGGGTCACATGGGCTCATTGAGTACTTATATAGGACTAGGGGGTTCACATGGGGTCATTGAGTACTTATAATAGGACTAGGGGGGTCACATTGGGTCATTGAGTACTTATATAGGACATGGTGGGGTCACATGGGGTCATTGAGTTCTTATATAGGACTAGGGTGGGTCACATGGGTTCATTGAGTACTTATATAGGACATGGGGGGTCACATGGGGTCATTGAGTACTTATATAGGACTAGGGTGGGTCACATGGGGTCATTGAGTACTTATATAGGACTAGGGGGGTCACATGGGGTCATTGAGTGCTTATATAGGACTAGGGGGGTCACATGGGTACATTGAGTACTTATATAGGACATGGGGGGGTCACATGAGGTCATTGATTACTTATATAGGACTAGGGGGGTCACATGGGGTCAATGAGTACTTATATAGGACATGGGGGGGTCACATGGGGTCATTGAGTACTTATATAGGACTAGGGGGGTCATATGGGGTCATTGAGAACTTATATAGGACTAGGGGGGTCACATGGGGTCATTGAGTACTTATATAGGACATGGGGGGGGTCTCATGGGGTCATTGAGTACTTATATAGGACATGGGGGGGGTCACATGGGGTCATTGAGTAATCTGTCTCGCGTGTGTTGTTTGATTTTTTGTTTTTTTTTTGTTATTTTTTTTTTTTTTGGTTTTTTTTTTTTTTGTGTTTATATAGGAAATGGGGGGGTCACATGGGGTCATTGAGTACTTATATAGGACATGGGGGGGTCACATGGGGTCATTGAGTACTTATATAGGACTAGGGGGGTCACATGGGGTCATTGAGTACTTATATAGTACATGGGGGGGTCTCATGGGGTCATTGAGTACTTATATTGGACATGGGGGGGTCACATGCTGTCATTAAGTACTTATATAGGACTAGGGGGGTCACATGGGGTCATTGAGTACTTATATAGGACATGGGGGGTCTCATGGGGTCATTGAGTACTTATATTGGACATGGGGGGGTCACATGCTGTCATTTAGTACTTATATAGGACTAGGGGGGTCATATAGGGTCATTGAGTACTTATATAGGACTAGGGGGGTCACATGGGGTCATTGAGTACTTATATAGGACTAGGGGGGTCACATGGGGTCATTGAGTACTTATATAGAACATGGGGGGGTCACATGGTGTCATTGAGTACTTATATAGGACATGGGGGGGTCACATGGAGTCATTGAGTACTTATATAGGACTAGGGTGGGTCACATGGGGTCATTGAGTACTTATATAGGACTAGGGGGGTCACATGGGGTCATTGAGTACTTACATAGGACTAGGGGGGTCACATGGGGTCATTGAGTACTTATATAGGACTAGGGGGGTCTAATGGGGACATTGAGTACTTTTATAGGACATGGGGGGGGGGTCACATGGGGTCATTGAGTACTTATATAGGACTAGGGGGGTCACATGGGGTCATGGAGTACTTATATAGGACATGGGGGGGTCACATGGGGTCATTGAGTACTTATATAGGACTAGGGGGGTCACATGGGGTCATTGAGTACTTATATAGGACATGGGGGGGTCACATGGGGTCATTGAGTACTTATATAGGACTAGGGTGGGTCACATGGGGTCATTGAGTACTTATATAGGACTAGGGGGGTCACATGGGGTCATTGAGTACTTATATAGGACTAGGGGGGTCAAATGGGGACATTGAGTACTTTTATAGGACATGGGGGGGTCATATGGGGTCATTGAGTACTTATATAGCACTAGGGGGGTCACATGGGGTCATGGAGTACTTATATAGGACATGGGGGGGTCACATGGGGTCATTGAGTTCTTATATAGGACTAGGGTGGGTCACATGGGGTCATTGAGTACTTATATAGGACTAGGGGGGTCACATGGGGTCATTGAGTACTTATATAGGACATGGGGGGGTCACATGGGGTCATTGAGTACTTATATAGGACTAGGGGGGTCACATGGGGTCATTGAGTACTTATATAAGACTAGGGGGGTCACATGGGGTCATTGAGTACTTATATAGGACATGGGGGTGTCACATGGGGTCATTGAGTACTTATATAGGACTAGGGGGGTCACATGGGGTCATTGAGTACTTATATAGGACTAGGGGGGTCACATGGGGTCATTGAGTACTTATATAGGACTAGGGGGGTCACATGGGGTCATTGAGTATTTATATAGGACTAGGGGGGTCAAATGGGGACATTGAGTACTTTTATAGGACATGGGGGGGTCACATGGGGTCATTGAGTACTTATATAGGACTAGGGGGGTCACATGGGGTCATGGAGTACTTATATAGGACATGGGGGGGTCACATGGGGTCATTGAGTTCTTATATAGGACTAGGGTGGGTCACATGGGGTCATTGAGTACTTATATAGGACTAGGGGGGTCACATGGGGTCATTGAGTACTTATATAGGACTAGGGGGTTCACATGGGGTCATTGAGTACTTATATAGGACTAGGGGGGTCACATGGGGTCATTAAGTACTTATATAGGACTAGGGGGGTCACATGGGGTCATTGAGTACTTATATAGGACATGGGGGGGTCACATGGTGTCATTGAGTACTTATATAGGACATGGGGGGGGTCACATGGGGTCATTGAGTACTTATATAGGACTAGTGGGGTCACATGGGGTCATTGAGTACTTATATAGGACTAGGGGGGTCACATGGGGTCATTAAGTACTTATATAGGACATGGGGGGGTCACATGGTGTCATTGAGTACTTATATAGGACATGGGGGGGTCACATGGGGTCATTGAGTACTTATATAGGACTAGGGGGGTCACATGGGGTCATTGAGTACTTATATAGGACATGGGGGGGTCTCATGGGGTCATTGAGTACTTATATTGGACATGGGGGGGTCACATGCTGTCATTGAGTACTTATATAGGACTAGGGGGGTCACATGGGGTCATTGAGTACTTATATAGGACATGGGGGGGTCTCATGGGGTCATTGAGTACTTATATTGGACATGGGGGGGTCACATGCTGTCATTGAGTACTTATATAGGACTAGGGGGGTCACATGGGGTCATTGAGTACTTATATAGGACTAGGGGGGTCTCATGGGGTCATTGAGTACTTATATTGGACATGGGGGGGTCACATGCTGTCATTGAGTACTTATATAGGACTAGGGGGGTCACATGGGGTCATTGAGTACTTATATAGGACTAGGGGGGTCACATGGGGTCATTGAGTACTTATATAGGACTAGGGGGGTCACATGGGGTCATTGAGTACTTATATAGGACATGGGGGGATCACATGGTGTCATTGAGTACTTATATAGGACATGGGGGGGTCACATGGGGTCATTGAGTACTTATATAGGACTAGGGTGGGTCACATGGGGTCATTGAGTACTTATATAGGACTAGGGGGGTCACATGGGGTCATTGAGTACTTACATAGGACTAGGGGGGTCACATGGGGTCATTGAGTACTTATATAGGACTAGGGGGGTCTAATGGGGACATTGAGTACTTTTATAGGACATGGGGGGGTCACATGGTGTCATTGAGTACTTATATAGGACTAGGGGGGTCACATGGGGTCATGGAGTAATTATAGGACATGGGGGGGTCACATGGTGTCATTGAGTACTTATATAGGACTAGGGGGGTCACATGGGGTCATTGAGTACTTATATAGGACATGGGGGGGTCACATGGGGTCATTGAGTACTTATATAGGACTAGGGTGGGTCACATGGGGTCATTGAGTATTTATATAGGACTAGGGGTGTCACATGGGGTCATTGAGTACTTATATAGGACTAGGGGGGTCACATGGGATCATTGAGTACTTATATAGGACTAGGGGGGTCACATGGGGTCATTGAGTACTTATATAGGACATGGAGGGGTCTCATGGGGTCATTGAGTACTTATATAGGACATGGGGGGGTCACATGGGGTCATTGAGTACTTATATAGGACTAGGGGGGTCACATGGGGTCATTGAGTACTTATATAGGACTAGGGGGGTCACATGGGGTCATTGAGTACTTATATAGGACATAGGGGGGTCACATGGGGTCATTGAGTACTTATATAGGACTAGGGGGGTCACATGGGGTCATTGAGTACTTATATAGGACTAGGGGGGTCACATGGGGTCATTGAGTATTTATATAGGACTAGGGGGGTCAAATGGGGACATTGAGTACTTTTATAGGACATGGGGGGGTCACATGGGGTCATTGAGTACTTATATAGGACTAGGGGGGTCACATGGGGTCATTGAGTACTTATATAGGACTAGGGGGGTCACATGGGGTCATTGAGTACTTATATAGGACTAGGGGGGTCACATGGGGTCATTGAGTACTTATATAGGACATGGGGGGGTCACATGGGGTCATTGAGTACTTATATAGGACTAGGGTGGGTCACATGGGGTCATTGAGTACTTATATAGGACTAGGGGGGTCACATAGGGTCATTGAGTACTTATATAGGACTAGGGGGGTCACATGGGGTCATTGAGTATTTATATAGGACTAGGGGGGTCAAATGGGGACATTGAGTACTTTTATAGGACATGGGGGGGTCACATGGGGTCATTGAGTACTTACATAGGACTAGGGGGGTCACATGGGGTCATGGAGTACTTATATAGGACATGGGGGGGTCACATGGGGTCATTGAGTTCTTATATAGGACTAGGGTGGGTCACATGGGATCATTGAGTACTTATATAGGACTAGGGGGGTCACATGGGGTCATTGAGTACTTATATAGGACTAGGGTGGTCACATGGGGTCATTGAGTACTTATATAGGACTAGGGGTGTCACATGGGGTCATTGAGTACTTTTATAGGACTAGGGGGGTCTCATGGGGTCATTGAATACTTATATAGGACATGGGGGGGTCACATGGGGTCATTGAGTACTTATATAGGACTAGTGGGGTCACATGGGGTCATTGAGTACTTATATAGGACTAGGGGGGTCACATGGGGTCATTAAGTACTTATATAGGACATGGGGGAGTCACATGGGGTCATTGAGTACTTATATAGGACTAGGGGGGTCACATGGGGTCATTGAGTAATTATATAGGACTAGGGGGGTCACATGGGGTCATTGAGTACTTATATAGGACTAGGGGGTTCACATGGGGTCATTGAGTACTTATATAGGACTAGGGGGGTCACATGGGGTCATTAAGTACTTATATAGGACTAGGGGGGTCACATGGGGTCATTGAGTACTTATATAGGACATGGGGGGGTCACATGGTGTCATTGAGTACTTATATAGGACATGGGGGGGTCACATGGGGTCATTGAGTACTTATATAAAACTAGGGTGGTTCACATGGGGTCATTGAGTACTTATATAGGACTAGGGGGGTCACATGGGGTCATGGAGTACTTATATAGGACATGGGGGGTCACATGGGGTCATTGAGTACTTATATAGGACTAGGGGGGTCACATGGGGTCATGGAGTACTTATATAGGACATGGGGGGTCACATGGGGTCATTGAGTACTTATATAGGACTAGGGTGGGTCACATGGGGTCATTGAGTACTTATATAGGACTAGGGTGGGTCACATGTGGTCATTGAGTACTTATATAGGACTAGGGGGGTCACATGGGGTCATTGAGTACTTATATAGGACTAGGGGGGTCACATGGGGTCATTGAGTACTTATATAGGACATGGGGGGGTCACATGGGGTCATTGAGTACTTATATAGGACTAGGGTGGGTCACATGGGGTCATTGAGTACTTATATAGGACTAGGGGGGTCACATGGGGTCAATGAGTACTTATATAGGACATGGGGGGGTCACATGGGGTCATTGAGTACTTATATAGGACTAGGGGGGTCATATAGGGTCATTGAGTACTTATATAGGACTAGGGGGGTCACATGGGGTCATTGAGTACTTATATAGGACATGGGGGGGTCTCATGGGGTCATTGAGTACTTATATAGGACATGGGGGGGTCACATGGGGTCATTGAGTACTTATATAGGACTAGGGGGGTCACATGGGGTCATTGAGTACTTATATAAGACTAGGGGGGTCACATGGGGTCATTGAGTACTTATATAGGAAATGGGGGGGTCACATGGGGTCATTGAGTACTTATATAGGACTAGGGGGGTCACATGGGGTCATGGAGTAATTATAGGACATGGGGGGGTCACATGGTGTCATTGAGTACTTATATAGGACTAGGGGGGTCACATGGGGTCATTGAGTACTTATATAGGACATGGGGGGGTCACATGGGGTCATTGAGTACTTATATAGGACTAGGGGGGTCACATGGGGTCATGGAGTAATTATAGGACATGGGGGGGTCACATGGTGTCATTGAGTACTTATATAGGACTAGGGGGGTCACATGGGGTCATTGAGTACTTATATAGGACATGGGGGGGTCACATGGGGTCATTGAGTACTTATATAGGACTAGGGGGGTCACATGGGGTCATTGAGTACTTATATAGGACTAGGGGGGTCACATGGGGTCATTGAGTACTTATATAGGACATGGGGGGATCACATGGTGTCATTGAGTACTTATATAGGACATGGGGGGGTCACATGGGGTCATTGAGTACTTATATAGGACTAGGGGGGTCAAATGGGGTCATTGAGTACTTATATAGGACTAGGGGGGTCACATGGGGTCATTGAGTACTTATATAGGACATGGGGGGATCACATGGTGTCATTGAGTACTTATATAGGACATGGGGGGGTCACATGGGGTCATTGAGTACTTATATAGGACTAGGGTGGGTCACATGGGGTCATTGAGTACTTATATAGGACTAGGGGGGTCACATGGGGTCATTGAGTACTTACATAGGACTAGGGGGGTCACATGGGGTCATTGAGTACTTATATAGGACTAGGGGGGTCTAATGGGGACATTGAGTACTTTTATAGGACATGGGGGGGTCACATGGTGTCATTGAGTACTTATATAGGACTAGGGGGGTCACATGGGGTCATGGAGTAATTATAGGACATGGGGGGGTCACATGGTGTCATTGAGTACTTATATAGGACTAGGGGGGTCACATGGGGTCATTGAGTACTTATATAGGACATGGGGGGGTCACATGGGGTCATTGAGTACTTATATAGGACTAGGGTGGGTCACATGGGGTCATTGAGTATTTATATAGGACTAGGGGTGTCACATGGGGTCATTGAGTACTTATATAGGACTAGGGGGGTCACATGGGATCATTGAGTACTTATATAGGACTAGGGGGGTCACATGGGGTCATTGAGTACTTATATAGGACATGGAGGGGTCTCATGGGGTCATTGAGTACTTATATAGGACATGGGGGGGTCACATGGGGTCATTGAGTACTTATATAGGACTAGGGGGGTCACATGGGGTCATTGAGTACTTATATAGGACTAGGGGGGTCACATGGGGTCATTGAGTACTTATATAGGACATAGGGGGGTCACATGGGGTCATTGAGTACTTATATAGGACTAGGGGGGTCACATGGGGTCATTGAGTACTTATATAGGACTAGGGGGGTCACATGGGGTCATTGAGTATTTATATAGGACTAGGGGGGTCAAATGGGGACATTGAGTACTTTTATAGGACATGGGGGGGTCACATGGGGTCATTGAGTACTTATATAGGACTAGGGGGGTCACATGGGGTCATTGAGTACTTATATAGGACTAGGGGGGTCACATGGGGTCATTGAGTACTTATATAGGACTAGGGGGGTCACATGGGGTCATTGAGTACTTATATAGGACATGGGGGGGTCACATGGGGTCATTGAGTACTTATATAGGACTAGGGTGGGTCACATGGGGTCATTGAGTACTTATATAGGACTAGGGGGGTCACATAGGGTCATTGAGTACTTATATAGGACTAGGGGGGTCACATGGGGTCATTGAGTATTTATATAGGACTAGGGGGGTCAAATGGGGACATTGAGTACTTTTATAGGACATGGGGGGGTCACATGGGGTCATTGAGTACTTACATAGGACTAGGGGGGTCACATGGGGTCATGGAGTACTTATATAGGACATGGGGGGGTCACATGGGGTCATTGAGTTCTTATATAGGACTAGGGTGGGTCACATGGGATCATTGAGTACTTATATAGGACTAGGGGGGTCACATGGGGTCATTGAGTACTTATATAGGACTAGGGTGGTCACATGGGGTCATTGAGTACTTATATAGGACTAGGGGTGTCACATGGGGTCATTGAGTACTTTTATAGGACTAGGGGGGTCTCATGGGGTCATTGAATACTTATATAGGACATGGGGGGGTCACATGGGGTCATTGAGTACTTATATAGGACTAGTGGGGTCACATGGGGTCATTGAGTACTTATATAGGACTAGGGGGGTCACATGGGGTCATTAAGTACTTATATAGGACATGGGGGAGTCACATGGGGTCATTGAGTACTTATATAGGACTAGGGGGGTCACATGGGGTCATTGAGTAATTATATAGGACTAGGGGGGTCACATGGGGTCATTGAGTACTTATATAGGACTAGGGGGTTCACATGGGGTCATTGAGTACTTATATAGGACTAGGGGGGTCACATGGGGTCATTAAGTACTTATATAGGACTAGGGGGGTCACATGGGGTCATTGAGTACTTATATAGGACATGGGGGGGTCACATGGTGTCATTGAGTACTTATATAGGACATGGGGGGGTCACATGGGGTCATTGAGTACTTATATAAAACTAGGGTGGTTCACATGGGGTCATTGAGTACTTATATAGGACTAGGGGGGTCACATGGGGTCATGGAGTACTTATATAGGACATGGGGGGTCACATGGGGTCATTGAGTACTTATATAGGACTAGGGGGGTCACATGGGGTCATGGAGTACTTATATAGGACATGGGGGGTCACATGGGGTCATTGAGTACTTATATAGGACTAGGGTGGGTCACATGGGGTCATTGAGTACTTATATAGGACTAGGGTGGGTCACATGTGGTCATTGAGTACTTATATAGGACTAGGGGGGTCACATGGGGTCATTGAGTACTTATATAGGACTAGGGGGGTCACATGGGGTCATTAAGTACTTATATAGGACTAGGGGGTTCACATGGGGTCATTGAGTACTTATAATAGGACTAGGGGGGTCACATTGGGTCATTGAGTACTTATATAGGACATGGGGGGGTCACATGGGGTCATTGAGTACTTATATAGGACTAGGGTGGGTCACATGTGGTCATTGAGTACTTATATAGGACTAGGGGGGTCACATGGGGTCATTGAGTACTTATATAGGACATGGTGGGGTCACATGGGGTCATTGAGTTCTTATATAGGACTAGGGTGGGTCACATGGGTTCATTGAGTACTTATATAGGACATGAGGGGGCACATGGGGTCATTGAGTACTTATATAGGACTAGGGTGGGTCACATGGGGTCATTGAGTACTTATATAGGACATGGGGGGGTCACATGGGGTCATTGAGTACTTATATAGGACTAGGGGGGTCATATAGGGTCATTGAGTACTTATATAGGACTAGGGGGGTCACATGGGGTCATTGAGTACTTATATAGGACATGGGGGGGTCTCATGGGGTCATTGAGTACTTATATAGGACATGGGGGGGTCACATGGGGTCATTGAGTACTTATATAGGACTAGGGGGGTCACATGGGGTCATTGAGTACTTATATAAGACTAGGGGGGTCACATGGGGTCATTGAGTACTTATATAGGACTAGGGGGGTTACATGGGGTCATTGAGTACTTATATAGGACATGGGGGGGTCACATGGGGTCATTGAGTACTTATATAGGACTAGGGGGGTCATATAGGGTCATTGAGTACTTATATAGGACTAGGGGGGTCACATGGGGTCATTGAGTACTTATATAGGACATGGGGGGGTCTCATGGGGTCATTGAGTACTTATATAGGACATGGGGGGGTCACATGGGGTCATTGAGTACTTATATAGGACTAGGGGGGTCACATGGGGTCATTGAGTACTTATATAGGACTAGGGGGGTTACATGGGGTCATTGAGAGCTTATATAGGACTAGGGGGGTCACATGGGGACATTGAGTACTTATATAGGACATGGGGGGGTCACATGGGGTCATTGATTACTTATATAGGACTAGGGGGGTCACATGGGGTCAATGAGTACTTATATAGGACATGGGGGGGTCACATGGGGTCATTGAGTACTTATATAGGACTAGGGGGGTCATATAGGGTCATTGAGTACTTATATAGGACTAGGGGGGTCACATGGGGTCATTGAGTACTTATATAGGACATGGGGGGGTCTCATGGGGTCATTGAGTACTTATATAGGACATGGGGGGGTCACATGGGGTCATTGAGTACTTATATAGGACTAGGGGGGTCACATGGGGTCATTGAGTACTTATATAAGACTAGGGGGGTCACATGGGGTCATTGAGTACTTATATAGGAAATGGGGGGGTCACATGGGGTCATTGAGTACTTATATAGGACTAGGGGGGTCACATGGGGTCATTGAGTACTTATATAGGACTAGGGGGGTCACATGGGGTCATTGAGTACTTATATAGGACTAGGGGTGTCACATGGGGTCATTGATTACTTATATAGGACTAGGGGGGTCTCATGGGGTCATTGAGTACTTATATAGGACATGGGGGGGTCACATGGGGTCATTGAGTACTTATATAGGACTAGGGGCGTCACATGGGGTCATTGAGTACTTATATAGGACTAGGGGGGTCACATGGGGTCATTAAGTACTTATATAGGACATGGGGGAGTCACATGGGGTCATTGAGTACTTATATAGGACTAGGGGGTTCACATGGTGTCATTGAGTACTTATATTGGACTAGGGGGGTCACATGGGGTCATTAAGTACTTATATAGGACTAGGGGGTTCACATGGGGTCATTGAGTACTTATAATAGGACTAGGGGGGTCAAATTGGGTCATTGAGTACTTATATAGGACATGGGGGGGTCACATGGGGTTATTGAGTACTTATATAGGACTAGGGGGGTCACATGGGGTCATTGAGTACTTATATAGGACTAGGGGGGTCACATGGGGTCATTGAGTACTTATATAGGACTAGGGGGGTCACATGGGGTCATTGAGTACTTATATAGGACATGGGGGGGTCTCATGGGGTCATTGAGTACTTATATTGGACATGGGGGGGTCACATGCTGTCATTGAGTACTTATATAGGACTAGGGGGGTCACATGGGGTCATTGAGTACTTATATAGGACTAGGGGGGTCACATGGGGTCATTGAGTACTTATATAGGTCTAGGGGGGTCACATGGGGTGATTGAGTACTTATATAGGACTAGGGGGGTCACATGGGGTCATTGAGTACTTATATAGGACTAGGGGGGTCACATGGGGTCATTGAGTGCTTATATAGGACTAGGGGGGTCACATGGGGACATTGAGTACTTATATAGGACATGGGGGGGTCACATGGGGTCATTGATTACTTATATAGGACTAGGGGGGTCACATGGGGTCAATGAGTACTTATATAGGACATGGGGGGGTCACATGGGGTCATTGAGTACTTATATAGGACTAGGGGGGTCATATGGGGTCATTGAGTACTTATATAGGACTAGGGGGGTCACATGGGGTCATTGAGTACTTATATAAGACATGGGGGGGTCTCATGGGGTCATTGAGTACTTATATAGGACATGGGGGGGTCACATGGGGTCATTGAGTACTTATATAGGACTAGGGGGGTCACATGGGGTCATTGAGTACTTATATAAGACTAGGGGGGTCACATGGGGTCATTGAGTACTTATATAGGAAATGGGGGGGTCACATGGGGTCATTGAGTACTTATATAGGACTAGGGGGTCACATGGGGTCATTGAGTACTTATATAGGACTAGGGGGGTCACATGGGGTCATTGAGTACTTATATAGGACTAGGGGTGTCACATGGGGTCATTGATTACTTATATAGGACTAGGGGGGTCTCATGGGGTCATTGAGTACTTATATAGGACTAGGGGGTTCACATGGGGTCATTGAGTACTTATAATAGGACTAGGGGGGTCACATTGGGTCATTGAGTACTTATATAGGACATGGGGGGGTCACATGGGGTCATTGAGTACTTATATAGGACTAGGGGGGTCACATGGGGTCATTGAGTACTTATATAGGACTAGGGGGGTCACATGGGGTCATTGAGTACTTATATAGGACTAGGGGGGTCACATGGGGTCATTGAGTACTTATATAGGACATGGGGGGGTCTCATGGGGTCATTGAGTACTTATATTGGACATGGGGGGGTCTCATGGGGTCATTGAGTACTTATATAGGACATGGGGGGGTCACATGGGGTCATTGAGTACTTATATAGGACTAGGGGCGTCACATGGGGTCATTGAGTACTTATATAGGACTAGGGGGGTCACATGGGGTCATTAAGTACTTATATAGGACATGGGGGAGTCACATGGGGTCATTGAGTACTTATATAGGACTAGGGGGTTCACATGGGGTCATTGAGTACTTATATTGGACTAGGGGGGTCACATGGGGTCATTAAGTACTTATATAGGACTAGGGGGTTCACATGGGGCCATTGAGTACTTATAATAGGACTAGGGGGGTCACATTGGGTCATTGAGTACTTATATAGGACATGGGGGGGTCACATGGGGTCATTGAGTACTTATATAGGACTAGGGGGGTCACATGGGGTCATTGAGTACTTATATAGGACTAGGGGGGTCACATGGGGTCATTGAGTACTTATATAGGACTAGGGGGGTCACATGGGGTCATTGAGTACTTATATAGGACATGGGGGGGTCTCATGGGGTCATTGAGTACTTATATTGGACATGGGGGGGTCACATGCTGTCATTGAGTACTTATATAGGACTAGGGGGGTCACATGGGGTCATTGAGTACTTATATAGGACTAGGGGGGTCACATGGGGTCATTGAGTACTTATATAGGTCTAGGGGGGTCACATGGGGTCATTGAGTACTTATATAAAACTAGGGGGGTCACATGGGGTCATTGAGTACTTATGTAGGACTAGGGGGGTCACATGGGGTCATTGAGTACTTATATAGGACATGGGGGGTCACATGGTGTCATTGAGTACTTATATAGGACATGGGGGGGTCACATGGGGTCATTGAGTACTTATATAGGACTAGGGGGGTCACATGGGGTCATTGAGTACTTATATAGGACTAGGGGGGTCACATGGGGTCATTGAGTACTTATATAGGACATGGGGGGGTCTCATGGGGTCATTGAGTACTTATATTGGACATGGGGGGGTCACATGCTGTCATTAAGTACTTATATAGGACTAGGGGGGTCACATGGGGTCATTGAGTACTTATATAGGACATGGGGGGTCTCATGGGGTCATTGAGTACTTATATTGGACATGGGGGGGTCACATGCTGTCATTTAGTACTTATATAGGACTAGGGGGGTCACATGGGGTCATTGAGTACTTATATAGGACTAGGGGGGTCACATGGGGTCATTGAGTACTTATATAGTACTAGGGGGGTCACATGGGGTCATTGAGTACTTATATAGGACATGGGGGGGTCACATGGTGTCATTGAGTACTTATATAGGACATGGGGGGGTCACATGGGGTCATTGAGTACTTATATAGGACTAGGGTGGGTCACATGGGGTCATTGAGTACTTATATAGGACTAGGGGGGTCACATGGGGTCATTGAGTACTTACATAGGACTAGGGGGGTCACATGGGGTCATTGAGTACTTATATAGGACTAGGGGGGTCTAATGGGGACATTGAGTACTTTTATAGGACATGGGGGGGTCACATGGGGTCATTGAGTACTTATATAGGACTAGGGGGGTCACATGTGGTCATGGAGTACTTATATAGGACATGGGGGGGTCACATGGGGTCATTGAGTACTTATATAGGACTAGGGGGGTCACATGGGGTCATTGAGTACTTATATAGGACATGGGGGGGTCACATGGGGTCATTGAGTACTTATATAGGACTAGGGTGGGTCACATGTGGTCATTGAGTACTTATATAGGACTAGGGGGGTCACATGGGGTCATTGAGTACTTATATAGGACTAGGGGGGTCAAATGGGGACATTGAGTACTTTTATAGGACATGGGGGGGTCACATGGGGTCATTGAGTACTTATATAGCACTAGGGGTGTCACATGCTGTCATTTAGTACTTATATAGGACTAGGGGGGTCATATAGGGTCATTGAGTACTTATATAGGACTAGGGGGGTCACATGGGGTCATTGAGTACTTATATAGGACTAGGGAGGTCACATGGGGTCATTGAGTACTTATATAGGACATGGGGGGGTCACATGGTGTCATTGAGTACTTATATAGGACATGGGGGGGTCACATGGGGTCATTGAGTACTTATATAGGACTAGGGTGGGTCACATGGGGTCATTGAGTACTTATATAGGACTAGGGGGGTCACATGGGGTCATTGAGTACTTACATAGGACTAGGGGGGTCACATGGGGTCATTGAGTACTTATATAGGACTAGGGGGGTCTAATGGGGACATTGAGTACTTTTATAGGACATGGGGGGGTCACATGGGGTCATTGAGTACTTATATAGGACTAGGGGGGTCACATGTGGTCATGGAGTACTTATATAGGACATGGGGGGGTCACATGGGGTCATTGAGTACTTATATAGGACTAGGGGTGTCACATGGGGTCATTGAGTACTTATATAGGACATGGGGGGGTCACATGGGGTCATTGAGTACTTATATAGGACTAGGGTGGGTCACATGGGGTCATTGAGTACTTATATAGGACTAGGGGGGTCACATGGGGTCATTGAGTACTTATATAGGACTAGGGGGGTCAAATGGGGACATTGAGTACTTTTATAGGACATGGGGGGGTCACATGGGGTCATTGAGTACTTATATAGCACTAGGGGGGTCACATGGGGTCATGGAGTACTTATATAGGACATGGGGGGGTCACATGGGGTCATTGAGTTCTTATATAGGACTAGGGTGGGTCACATGGGGTCATTGAGTACTTATATAGGACTAGGGGGGTCACATGGGTTCATTGAGTACTTATATAGGACATGGGGGGTCACATGGTGTCATTGAGTACTTATATAGGACTAGGGTGGGTCACATGGGGTCATTGAGTACTTATATAGGACTAGGGGGGTCACATGGGGTCATTGAGTGCTTATATAGGACTAGGGGGGTCACATGGGGACATTGAGTACTTATATAGGACATGGGGGGTCACATGGGGTCATTGAGTACTTATATAGGACAAGGGGGGGTCTCATGGGGACATTGAGTACTTATATAGGACATGGGGGGGTCACATGGGGTCATTGAGTACTTATATAGGACTAGGGGGGTCACATGGGGTCATTGAGTACCTATATAAGACTAGGGGGGTCACATGGTGTCATTGAGTACTTATATAGGACATGGGGGTGTCACATGGGGTCATTGAGTACTTATATAGGACTAGGGGGGTCACATGGGGTCATTGAGTACTTATATAGGACTAGGGGGGTCACATGGGGTCATTGAGTACTTATATAGGACTAGGGGGGTCACATGGGGTCATTGAGTATTTATATAGGACTAGGGGGGTCAAATGGGGACATTGAGTACTTTTATAGGACATGGGGGTGTCACATGGGGTCATTGAGTACTTATATAGGACTAGGGGGGTCACATGGGGTCATTGAGTACTTATATAGGACTAGGGGGGTCACATGGGGTCATTGAGTACTTATATAGGACTAGGGGGGCCACATGGGGTCATGGAGTACTTATATAGGACATGGGGGGGTCACATGGGGTCATTGAGTTCTTATATAGGACTAGGGTGGGTCACATGGGGTCATTGAGTACTTATATAGGACTAGGGGGGTCACATGGGGTCATTGAGTACTTATATAGGACATGGGGGGTCACATGGTGTCATTGAGTACTTATATAGGACTAGGGTGGGTCACATGGGGTCATTGAGTACTTATATAGGACTAGGGGGGTCACATGGGGTCATTGAGTGCTTATATAGGACTAGGGGGGTCTCATGGGGACATTGAGTACTTATATAGGACATGGGGGGGTCACATGGGGTCATTGAGTACTTATATAGGACTAGGGGGGTCACATGGGGTCATTGAGTACCTATATAAGACTAGGGGGGTCACATGGTGTCATTGAGTACTTATATAGGACATGGGGGTGTCACATGGGGTCATTGAGTACTTATATAGGACTAGGGGGGTCACATGGGGTCATTGAGTACTTATATAGGACTAGGGGGGTCACATGGGGTCATTGAGTACTTATATAGGACTAGGGGGGTCACATGGGGTCATTGAGTACTTATATAGGACTAGGGGGTTCACATGGGGTCATTGAGTACTTATATAGGACTAGGGGGGTCACATGGGGTCATTAAGTACTTATATAGGACTAGGGGGGTCACATGGGGTCATTGAGTACTTATATAGGACATGGGGGGGTCACATGGTGTCATTGAGTAGTTATATAGGACATAGGGGGGTCACATGGGGTCATTGAGTACTTATATAGGACTAGGGTGGGTCACATGGGGTCATTGAGTACTTATATAGGACTAGGGGGGTCACATGGGGTCATTGAGTACTTACATAGGACTAGGGGGGTCACATGGGGTCATTGAGTACTTATATAGGACTAGGGGGGTCTAATGGGGACATTGAGTACTTTTATAGGACATGGGGGGGTCACATGGGGTCATTGAGTACTTATATAGGACTAGGGGGGTCACATGGGGTCATGGAATACTTATATAGGACATGGGGGGGTCACATGGGGTCATTGAGTACTTATATAGGACTAGGGGGGTCACATGGGGTCATTGAGTACTTATATAGGACTAGGGGGGTCACATGGGGTCATTGAGTACTTATATAGGACATGGGGGGGTCTCATGGGGTCATTGAGTACTTATATAGGACATGGGGGGGTCACATGGGGTCATTGAGTACTTACATAGGACTAGGGGGGTCACATGGGGTCATTGAGTACTTATATAAGACTAGGGGGGTCACATGGGGTCATTGAGTACTTATATAGGACATGGGGGGTCACATGGGGTCATTGAGTACTTATATAGGACTAGGGGGGTCACATGGGGTCATTGAGTACTTATATAGGACTAGGGGGGTCACATGGGGTCATTGAGTACTTATATAGGACTAGGGGTGTTACTTAGGGTCATTGAGTACTTATATAGGACTAGGGGGGTCACATGGGGTCATTAAGTACTTATATAGGACATGGGGGAGTCACATGGGGTCATTGAGTACTTATATAGGACTAGGGGGGTCACATGGGGTCATTGAGTACTTATATAGGACTAGGGGGGTCACATGGGGTCATTGAGTACTTATATAGGACTAGGGGGTTCACATGGGGTCATTGAGTACTTATATAGGACTAGGGGGGTCACATGGGGTCATTAAGTACTTATATAGGACTAGGGGGTTCACATGGGGTCATTGAGTACTTATAATAGGACTAGGGGGGTCAAATTGGGTTATTGAGTACTTATATAGGACATGGGGGGGTCACATGGGGTCATTGAGTACTTATATAGGACTAGGGTGGGTCACATGTGGTCATTGAGTACTTATATAGGACTAGGGGGGTCACATGGGGTCATTGAGTACTTATATAGGACTAGGGGGTTCACATGGGGTCATTGAGTACTTATATAGGACTATGGGGGTCACATGGGGTCATTGAGTACTTATATAGGACTAGGGGGGTCACATGGGGTCATTGAGTACTTATATAGGACTAGGGGGGTCACATGGGGTCATTGAGTACTTATATAGGACTAGGGGGGTCACATGGGGTCATTGAGTACTTATATAGGACTAGGGGGGTCACATGAGGTCATTGAGAACTTATATAGGACTAGGGGGGTCACATGGGGTCATTGAGTACTTATATAGGACTAGGGGGGACACATGGGGTCATTGAGTACTTATATAGGACTAGGGGGGTCACATGGGGTCATTGAGTACTTATATAGGACTAGGGGGGTCACATGGGGTCATTGAGTACTTATATAGGACATGGGGGGGTCACATGGTGTCATTGAGTACTTACATAGGACATGGGGGGGTCACATGGGGTCATTGAGTACTTATATAGGACTAGGGGGGTCACATGGGGTCATTGAGTACTTATATAGGACTAGGGGGGTCACATGGGGTCATTGAGTACTTATATAGGACAGGGGGGGGTCTCATGGGGTCATTGAGTACTTATATTGGACATGAGGGGGTCACATGCTGTCATTGAGTACTTATATAGGACTAGGGGGGTCACATGGGGTCATTGAGTACTTATATAGGACTAGGGGGGTCACATGGAGTCATTGAGTACTTATATAGGACTAGGGGGGTCACATGGGGTCATTGAGTACTTATATAGGACTAGGGGGGTCACATGGGGTCATTGAGTACTTATATAGGACTAGGGGGGTTACATGGGGTCATTGAGTACTTATATAGGACTAGGGGGGTCACATGGGGTCATTGAATACTTATATAGGACATGGGGGGGTCACATGGTGTCATTGAGTACTTACATAGGACATGGGGGGGGTCACATGGGGTCATTGAGTACTTATATAGGACTAGGGGGGTCACATGGGGTCATTGAGTACTTATATAGGACTAGGGGGGTCACATGGGGTCATTGAGTACTTATATAGGACATGGGGGGGTCTCATGGGGTCATTGAGTACTTATATTGGACATGGGGGGGTCACATGCTGTCATTGAGTACTTATATAGGACTAGGGGGGTCACATGGGGTCATTGAGTACTTATATAGGACTAGGGGGGTCACATGGAGTCATTGAGTACTTATATAGGACTAGGGGGGTCACATGGGGTCATTGAGTACTTATATAGGACTAGGGGGGTCACATGGGGTCATTGAGTACTTATATAGGACATGGGGGGGTCACATGGTGTCATTGAGTACTTATATAGGACATGGGGGGGTCACATGGGGTAATTGAGTACTTATATAGGACTAGGGTGGGTCACATGGGGTCATTGAGTACTTATATAGGACTAGGGGGGTCACATGGGGTCATTGAGTACTTAGATAGGACTAGGGGGGTCATATGGGGTCATTGAGTACTTATATAGGACTAGGGGGGTCTAATGGGGACATTGAGTACTTTTATAGGACATGGGGGGGTCACATGGGTTCATTGAGTACTTATATAGGACTAGGGGGGTCACATGGGGTCATGGAGTACTTATATAGGACATGGGGGGGTCACATGGGGTCATTGAGTTCTTATATAGGACTAGGGGGGTCACATGGGGTAATTGAGTACTTATATAGGACTAGGGGGGTCACATGGGGTCATTGAGTACTTATATAGGACTAGGGGGGTCACATGGGGTCATTGAGTACTTATATAGGACATGGGGGGGTCACATGGTGTCATTGAGTACTTATATAGGACATGGGGGGGTCACATGGGGTCATTGAGTACTTATATAGGACTAGGGTGGGTCACATGGGGTCATTGAGTATTTATATAGGACTAGGGGTGTCACATGGGGTCATTGAGTACTTATATAGGACTAGGGGGGTCACATGGGGTCATTGAGTACTTATATAGGACTAGGGGGGTCACATGGGGTCATTGAGTACTTATATAGGACATGAGGGGGTCTCATGGGGTCATTGAGTACTTATATAGGACATGGGGGGGTCACATGGGGTCATTGAGTACTTATATAGGACTAGGGGGGTCACATGGGGTCATTGAGTACTTATATAGGACTAGGCGGGTCACATGGGGTCATTGAGTACTTACATAGGACTAGGGGGGTCACATGGGGTCATTGAGTACTTATATAGGACTAGGGGGGTCTAATGGGGACATTGAGTACTTTTATAGGACATGGGGGGGTCACATGGGGTCATTGAGTACTTATATAGGACTAGGGGGGTCACATGGGGTCATGGAGTACTTATATAGGACATGGGGGGGTCACATGGGGTCATTGAGTTCTTATATAGGACTAGGGTGGGTCACATGGGGTCATTGAGTACTTATATAGGACTAGGGGGGTCACATGGGGTCATTGAGTACTTATATAGGACATGGGGGGTCACATGGTGTCATTGAGTACTTATATAGGACTAGGGTGGGTCACATGGGGTCATTGAGTACTTATATAGGACTAGGGGGGTCACATGGGGTCATTGAGTGCTTATATAGGACTAGGGGGGTCTCATGGGGACATTGAGTACTTATATAGGACATGGGGGGGTCACATGGGGTCATTGAGTACTTATATAGGACTAGGGGGGTCACATGGGGTCATTGAGTACCTATATAAGACTAGGGGGGTCACATGGTGTCATTGAGTACTTATATAGGACATGGGGGTGTCACATGGGGTCATTGAGTACTTATATAGGACTAGGGGGGTCACATGGGGTCATTGAGTACTTATATAGGACTAGGGGGGTCACATGGGGTCATTGAGTACTTATATAGGACTAGGGGGGTCACATGGGGTCATTGAGTACTTATATAGGACTAGGGGGTTCACATGGGGTCATTGAGTACTTATATAGGACTAGGGGGGTCACATGGGGTCATTAAGTACTTATATAGGACTAGGGGGGTCACATGGGGTCATTGAGTACTTATATAGGACATGGGGGGGTCACATGGTGTCATTGAGTAGTTATATAGGACATAGGGGGGTCACATGGGGTCATTGAGTACTTATATAGGACTAGGGTGGGTCACATGGGGTCGTTGAGTACTTATATAGGACTAGGGGGGTCACATGGGGTCATTGAGTACTTACATAGGACTAGGGGGGTCACATGGGGTCATTGAGTACTTATATAGGACTAGGGGGGTCTAATGGGGACATTGAGTACTTTTATAGGACATGGGGGGGTCACATGGGGTCATTGAGTACTTATATAGGACTAGGGGGGTCACATGGGGTCATGGAATACTTATATAGGACATGGGGGGGTCACATGGGGTCATTGAGTACTTATATAGGACTAGGGGGGTCACATGGGGTCATTGAGTACTTATATAGGACTAGGGGGGTCACATGGGGTCATTGAGTACTTATATAGGACATGGGGGGGTCTCATGGGGTCATTGAGTACTTATATAGGACATGGGGGGGTCACATGGGGTCATTGAGTACTTACATAGGACTAGGGGGGTCACATGGGGTCATTGAGTACTTATATAAGACTAGGGGGGTCACATGGGGTCATTGAGTACTTATATAGGACATGGGGGGTCACATGGGGTCATTGAGTACTTATATAGGACTAGGGGGGTCACATGGGGTCATTGAGTACTTATATAGGACTAGGGGGGTCACATGGGGTCATTGAGTACTTATATAGGACTAGGGGTGTTACTTGGGGTCATTGAGTACTTATATAGGACTAGGGGGGTCACATGGGGTCATTAAGTACTTATATAGGACATGGGGGAGTCACATGGGGTCATTGAGTACTTATATAGGACTAGGGGGGTCACATGGGGTCATTGAGTACTTATATAGGACTAGGGGGGTCACATGGGGTCATTGAGTACTTATATAGGACTAGGGGGTTCACATGGGGTCATTGAGTACTTATATAGGACTAGGGGGGTCACATGGGGTCATTAAGTACTTATATAGGACTAGGGGGTTCACATGGGGTCATTGAGTACTTATAATAGGACTAGGGGGGTCAAATTGGGTTATTGAGTACTTATATAGGACATGGGGGGGTCACATGGGGTCATTGAGTACTTATATAGGACTAGGGTGGGTCACATGTGGTCATTGAGTACTTATATAGGACTAGGGGGGTCACATGGGGTCATTGAGTACTTATATAGGACTAGGGGGTTCACATGGGGTCATTGAGTACTTATATAGGACTATGGGGGTCACATGGGGTCATTGAGTACTTATATAGGACTAGGGGGGTCACATGGGGTCATTGAGTACTTATATAGGACTAGGGGGGTCACATGGGGTCATTGAGTACTTATATAGGACTAGGGGGGTTACATGGGGTCATTGAGTACTTATATAGGACTAGGGGGGTCACATGAGGTCATTGAGAACTTATATAGGACTAGGGGGGTCACATGGGGTCATTGAGTACTTATATAGGACTAGGGGGGACACATGGGGTCATTGAGTACTTATATAGGACTAGGGGGGTCACATGGGGTCATTGAGTACTTATATAGGACTAGGGGGGTCACATGGGGTCATTGAGTACTTATATAGGACATGGGGGGGTCACATGGTGTCATTGAGTACTTACATAGGACATGGGGGGGTCACATGGGGTCATTGAGTACTTATATAGGACTAGGGGGGTCACATGGGGTCATTGAGTACTTATATAGGACTAGGGGGGTCACATGGGGTCATTGAGTACTTATATAGGACAGGGGGGGGTCTCATGGGGTCATTGAGTACTTATATTGGACATGAGGGGGTCACATGCTGTCATTGAGTACTTATATAGGACTAGGGGGGTCACATGGGGTCATTGAGTACTTATATAGGACTAGGGGGGTCACATGGAGTCATTGAGTACTTATATAGGACTAGGGGGGTCACATGGGGTCATTGAGTACTTATATAGGACTAGGGGGGTCACATGGGGTCATTGAGTACTTATATAGGACTAGGGGGGTTACATGGGGTCATTGAGTACTTATATAGGACTAGGGGGGTCACATGGGGTCATTGAATACTTATATAGGACATGGGGGGGTCACATGGTGTCATTGAGTACTTACATAGGACATGGGGGGGTCACATGGGGTCATTGAGTACTTATATAGGACTAGGGGGGTCACATGGGGTCATTGAGTACTTATATAGGACTAGGGGGGTCACATGGGGTCATTGAGTACTTATATAGGACATGGGGGGGTCTCATGGGGTCATTGAGTACTTATATTGGACATGGGGGGGTCACATGCTGTCATTGAGTACTTATATAGGACTAGGGGGGTCACATGGGGTCATTGAGTACTTATATAGGACTAGGGGGGTCACATGGAGTCATTGAGTACTTATATAGGACTAGGGGGGTCACATGGGGTCATTGAGTACTTATATAGGACTAGGGGGGTCACATGGGGTCATTGAGTACTTATATAGGACATGGGGGGGTCACATGGTGTCATTGAGTACTTATATAGGACATGGGGGGGTCACATGGGGTAATTGAGTACTTATATAGGACTAGGGTGGGTCACATGGGGTCATTGAGTACTTATATAGGACTAGGGGGGTCACATGGGGTCATTGAGTACTTAGATAGGACTAGGGGGGTCATATGGGGTCATTGAGTACTTATATAGGACTAGGGGGGTCTAATGGGGACATTGAGTACTTTTATAGGACATGGGGGGGTCACATGGGTTCATTGAGTACTTATATAGGACTAGGGGGGTCACATGGGGTCATGGAGTACTTATATAGGACATGGGGGGGTCACATGGGGTCATTGAGTTCTTATATAGGACTAGGGGGGTCACATGGGGTAATTGAGTACTTATATAGGACTAGGGAGGTCACATGGGGTCATTGAGTACTTATATAGGACTAGGGGGGTCACATGGGGTCATTGAGTACTTATATAGGACATGGGGGGGTCACATGGTGTCATTGAGTACTTATATAGGACATGGGGGGGTCACATGGGGTCATTGAGTACTTATATAGGACTAGGGTGGGTCACATGGGGTCATTGAGTATTTATATAGGACTAGGGGTGTCACATGGGGTCATTGAGTACTTATATAGGACTAGGGGGGTCACATGGGGTCATTGAGTACTTATATAGGACTAGGGGGGTCACATGGGGTCATTGAGTACTTATATAGGACATGAGGGGGTCTCATGGGGTCATTGAGTACTTATATAGGACATGGGGGGGTCACATGGGGTCATTGAGTACTTATATAGGACTAGGGGGGGTCACATGGGGTCATTGAGTACTTATATAGGACTAGGGGGGTCACATGGGGTCATTGAGTACTTATATAGGACATGGGGGGGTCACATGGGGTCATTGAGTACTAATATAGGACTAGGGTGGGTCACATGGGGTCATTGAGTACTTATATAGGACTAGGGGGGTCACATGGGGTCATTGAGTACTTATATAGGACTAGGGGGGTCACATGGGGTCATTGAGTATTTATATAGGACTAGGGGGGTCAAATGGGGACATTGAGTACTTTTATAGGACATGGGGGGGTCACATGGGGTCATTGAGTATTTATATAGGACTAGGGGGGTCACATGGGGTCATGGTGTACTTATATAGGACATGGGGGGTCACATGGGGTCATTGAGTTCTTATATAGGACTAGGGTGGGTCACATGGGGTTATTGAGTACTTATATAGGACTAGGGGGGTCACATGGGGTCATTGAGTACTTATATAGGACATGGGGGGTCACATGGGGTCATTGAGTACTTATATAGGACTAGGGTGGGTCACATGGGGTCATTGAGTACTTATTTAGGACTAGGGGGGTCACATGGGGTCATTGAGTGCTTATATAGGACTAGGGGGGTCACATGGGGACATTGAGTACTTATATAGGACATGGGGGGGTCACATGGGGTCATTGATTACTTATATAGGACTAGGGGGGTCACATGGGGTCATTGAGTACTTATATAGGACATGGGGGGGGGGGGGTCACATGGGGTCATTGAGTACTTATATAGGACTAGGGGGGTCACATGGGGTCATTGAGTACTTATATAGGACATGGTGGGGTCTCATGGGGTCACTGAGTACTTATATAGGACATGGGGGGGTCACATGGGGTCATTGAGTACTTATATAGGACTAGGGGGGTCACATGGGGTCATTGAGTACTTATATAGGACATGGGGGGGTCTCATGGGGTCATTGAGTACTTATATTGGACATGGGGGGGTCACATGCTGTCATTGAGTACTTATATAGGACTAGGGGGGTCACATGGGGTCATTGAGTACTTATATAGGACTAGGGGGGTCACATGGGGTCATTGAGTATTTATATAGGACTAGGGGGGTCAAATGGGGACATTGAGTACTTTTATAGGACATGGGGGGGGTCACATGGGGTCATTGAGTACTTATATAGGACTAGGGGGGTCACATGGGGTCATGGAGTACTTATATAGGACATGGGGGGGTCACATGGGGTCATTGAGTTCTTATATAGGACTAGGGTGGGTCACATGGGGTCATTGAGTACTTATATAGGACTAGGGGGGTCACATTGGGTCATTGAGTACTTATATAGGACATGGGGGGTCACATGGGGTCATTGAGTACTTATATAGGACTAGGGTGGGTCACATGGGGTCATTGAGTACTTATATAGGACTAGGGGGGTCACATGGGGTCATTGAGTGCTTATATAGGACTGGAAGGGTCACATGGGGACATTGAGTACTTATATAGGTCATGGGGGGGTCACATTGGGTCATTGATTACTTATATAGGACTAGGGGTGTCACATGGGGTCATTGATTACTTATATAGGACATGGGGGGGTCACATGGGGTCATTGAGTACTTATATAGGACTAGGGGGGTCACATGAGGTCATTGAGTACTTATATAGGACTAGGGGGGTCACATGGGGTCATTGAGTACTTATATAGGACATGGGGGGGTCTCATGGGGTCATTGAGTACTTATATAGGACATGGGGGGGTCACATGGGGTCATTGAGTACTTATATAGGACTAGGGGGGTCACATGGGGTCATTGAGTACTTATATAAGACTAGGGGGGTCACATGGGGTCATTGAGTACTTATATAGGACATGGGGGGGTCACATGGGGTCATTGAGTACTTATATAGGACTAGGGGGGTCACATGGGGTCATTGAGTACTTATATAGGACTAGGGGGGTCACATGGGGTCATTGAGTACTTATATAGGACTAGGGGTGTTACATGGGGTCATTGAGTACTTATATAGGACTAGGGGGGTCTCATGGGGTCATTGAGTACTTATATAGTACATGGGGGGGTCACATGGGGTCATTGAGTACTTATATAGGACTAGGGGGGTCACATGGGGTCATTGAGTACTTATATAGGACTAGGGGGGTCACATGGGGTCATTAAGTACTTATATAGGACATGGGGGAGTCACATGGGGTCATTGAGTACTTATATAGGACTAGGGGGGGTCACATGGGGTCATTGAGTACTTATATAGGACTAGGGGGGTCACATGGGGTCATTGAGTACTTATATAGGACTAGGGGGGTCACATGGGGTCATTGAGTACTTATATAGGACTAGGGGGGTCACATGGGGTCATTGAGTACTTATATAGGACTAGGGGGGTCACATGGGGTCATTGAGTACTCATATAGGACTAGGGGGGTCACATGGGGTCATTGAGTACTTATATAGGACTAGGAGGGTCACATGGGGTCATTGAGTACTTATATAGGACTAGGGGGGTCACATGGGGTCATTGAGTACTTATATAGGACTAGGGGGGTCACATGGGGTCATTGAGTACTTATATAGGACATGGGGGGGGTCACATGCTGTCATTGAGTACTTATATAGGACTAGGGGGGTCACATGGGGTCATTGAGTACTTATATAGGACTAGGGGGGTCACATGGAGTCATTGAGTACTTATATAGGACTAGGGGGGTCACATGGGGTCATTGAGTATTTATATAGGACTAGGGGGGTCACATGGGGTCATGGTGTACTTATATAGGACATGGGGGGGTCACATGGGGTCATTGAGTTCTTATATAGGACTAGGGTGGGTCACATGGGGTTATTGAGTACTTATATAGGACTAGGGGGGTCACATGGGGTCATTGAGTACTTATATAGGACATGGGGGGTCACATGGGGTCATTGAGTACTTATATAGGACTAGGGTGGGTCACATGGGGTCATTGAGTACTTATTTAGGACTAGGGGGGTCACATGGGGTCATTGAGTGCTTATATAGGACTAGGGGGGTCACATGGGGACATTGAGTACTTATATAGGACATGGGGGGGTCACATGGGGTCATTGATTACTTATATAGGACTAGGGGGGTCACATGGGGTCATTGAGTACTTATATAGGACATGGGGGGGGGGTCACATGGGGTCATTGAGTACTTATATAGGACTAGGGGGGTCACATGGGGTCATTGAGTACTTATATAGGACATGGTGGGGTCTCATGGGGTCACTGAGTACTTATATAGGACATGGGGGGGGTCACATGGGGCCATTGAGTACTTATATAGGACTAGGGGGGTCACATGGGGTCATTGAGTAATTATATAGGACATGGGGGGGTCTCATGGGGTCATTGAGTACTTATATTGGACATGGGGGGGTCACATGCTGTCATTGAGTACTTATATAGGACTAGGGGGGTCACATGGGGTCATTGAGTACTTATATAGGACTAGGGGGGTCACATGGGGTCATTGAGTATTTATATAGGACTAGGGGGGTCAAATGGGGACATTGAGTACTTTTATAGGACATGGGGGGGGGGGTCACATGGGGTCATTGAGTACTTATATAGGACTAGGGGGGTCACATGGGGTCATGGAGTACTTATATAGGACATGGGGGGGTCACATGGGGTCATTGAGTTCTTATATAGGACTAGGGTGGGTCACATGGGGTCATTGAGTACTTATATAGGACTAGGGGGGTCACATGGGGTCATTGAGTACTTATATAGGACATGGGGGGTCACATGGGGTCATTGAGTACTTATATAGGACTAGGGTGGGTCACATGGGGTCATTGAGTACTTATATAGGACTAGGGGGGTCACATGGGGTCATTGAGTGCTTATATAGGACTAGGGGGGTCACATGGGGACATTGAGTACTTATATAGGTCATGGGGGGGTCACATTGGGTCATTGATTACTTATATAGGACTAGGGGTGTCACATGGGGTCATTGAGTACTTATATAGGACATGGGGGGGTCACATGGGGTCATTGAGTACTTATATAGGACTAGGGGGGTCACATGAGGTCATTGAGCACTTATATAGGACTAGGGGGGTCACATGGGGTCATTGAGTACTTATATAGGACATGGTGGGGTCTCATGGGGTCACTGAGTACTTATATAGGACATGGGGGGGTCACATGGGGTCATTGAGTACTTATATAGGACTAGGGGGGTCACATGGGGTCATTGAGTACTTATATAGGACATGGGGGGGTCTCATGGGGTCATTGAGTACTTATATTGGACATGGGGGGGTCACATGCTGTCATTGAGTACTTATATAGGACTAGGGGGGTCACATGGGGTCATTGAGTACTTATATAGGACTAGGGGGGTCACATGGGGTCATTGAGTATTTATATAGGACTAGGGGGGTCAAATGGGGACATTGAGTACTTTTATAGGACATGGGGGGGGGTCACATGGGGTCATTGAGTACTTATATAGGACTAGGGGGGTCACATGGGGTCATGGAGTACTTATATAGGACATGGGGGGGTCACATGGGGTCATTGAGTTCTTATATAGGACTAGGGTGGGTCACATGGGGTCATTGAGTACTTATATAGGACTAGGGGGGTCACATGGGGTCATTGAGTACTTATATAGGACATGGGGGGTCACATGGGGTCATTGAGTACTTATATAGGACTAGGGTGGGTCACATGGGGTCATTGAGTACTTATATAGGACTAGGGGGGTCACATGGGGTCATTGAGTGCTTATATAGGACTAGGGGGGTCACATGGGGATATTGAGTACTTATATAGGTCATGGGGGGGTCACATTGGGTCATTGATTACTTATATAGGACTAGGGGTGTCACATAGGGTCATTGAGTACTTATATAGGACATGGGGGGGTCACATGGGGTCATTGAGTACTTATATAGGACTAGGGGGGTCACATGAGGTCATTGAGTACTTATATAGGACTAGGGGGGTCACATGGGGTCATTGAGTACTTATATAGGACATGGGGGGGTCTCATGGGGTCATTGAGTACTTATATAGGACATGGGGGGGTCACATGGGGTCATTGAGTACTTATATAGGACTAGGGGGGTCACATGGGGTCATTGAGTACTTATATAAGACTAGGGGGGTCACATGGGGTCATTGAGTACTTATATAGGACATGGGGGGGTCACATGGGGTCATTGAGTACTTATATAGGACTAGGTGGGTCACATGGGGTCATTGAGTACTTATATAGGACTAGGGGGGTCACATGGGGTCATTGAGTACTTATATAGGACTAGGGGGGTCTCATGGGGTCATTGAGTACTTATATAGGACATGGGGGGGTCACATGGGGTCATTGAGTACTTATATAGGACTAGGGGGGTCACATGGGGTCATTGAGTACTTATATAGGACTAGGGGGGTCACATGGGGTCATTAAGTACTTATATAGGACATGGGGGAGTCACATGGGGTCATTGGTACTTATATAGGACTAGGGGGGTCACATGGGGTCATTGAGTACTTATATAGGACTAGGGGGGTCACATGGGGTCATTGAGTACTTATATAGGACTAGGGGGGTCACATGGGGTCATTGAGTACTTATATAGGACTAGGGGGGTCACATGGGGTCATTGAGTACTTATATAGGACTAGGGGGGTCACATGGGGTCATTGAGTACTTATATAGGACTAGGAGGGTCACATGGGGTCATTGAGTACTTATATAGGACTAGGGGGGTCACATGGGGTCATTGAGTACTTATATAGGACTAGGGGGGTCACATGGGGTCATTGAGTACTTATATAGGACATGGGGGGGTCACATGGTGTCATTGAGTACTTACATAGGACATGGGGGGGTCACATGGGGTCATTGAGTACTTATATAGGACTAGGGGGGTCACATGGGGTCATTGAGTACTTATATAGGACTAGGGGGGTCACATGGGGTCATTGAGTACTTATATAGGACATGGGGGGGTCTCATGGGGTCATTGAGTACTTATATTGGACATGGGGGGGTCACATGCTGTCATTGAGTACTTATATAGGACTAGGGGGGTCACATGGGGTCATTGAGTACTTATATAGGACTAGGGGGGTCACATGGAGTCATTGAGTACTTATATAGGACTAGGGGGGTCACATGGGGTCATTGAGTACTTATATAGGACTAGGGGGGTCACATGGGGTCATTGAGTACTTATATAGGACATGGGGGGGTCACATGGTGTCATTGAGTACTTATATAGGACATGGGGGGGTCACATGGGGTCATTGAGTACTTATATAGGACTAGGGTGGGTCACATGGGGTCATTGAGTACTTATATAGGACTAGGGGGGTCACATGGGGTCATTGAGTACTTAGATAGGACTAGGGGGGTCATATGGGGTCATTGAGTACTTATATAGGACTAGGGGGGTCTAATGGGGACATTGAGTACTTTTATAGGACATGGGGGGGTCACATGGGGTCATTGAGTACTTATATAGGACTAGGGGGGTCACATGGGGTCATGGAGTACTTATATAGGACATGGGGGGGTCACATGGGGTCATTGAGTTCTTATATAGGACTAGGGGGGTCACATGGGGTAATTGAGTACTTATATAGGACTAGGGGGGTCACATGGGGTCATTGAGTACTTATATAGGACTAGGGGGGTCACATGGGGTCATTGAGTACTTATATAGGACTAGGGTGGGTCACATGGGGTCATTGAGTACTTATATAGGACTAGGGGGGTCACATGGGGTCATTGAGTGCTTATATAGGACTAGGGGGGTCACATGGGGACATTGAGTACTTATATAGGTCATGGGGGGGTCACATTGGGTCATTGATTACTTATATAGGACTAGGGGTGTCACATGGGGTCATTGAGTACTTATATAGGACATGGGGGGGTCACATGGGGTCATTGAGTACTTATATAGGACTAGGGGGGTCACATGAGGTCATTGAGTACTTATATAGGACTAGGGGGGTCACATGGGGTCATTGAGTACTTATATAGGACTAGGGGGGTCACATGGGGTCATTGAGTACTTATATAGGACTAGGGGGGTCACATGGGGTCATTGAGTACTTATATAGGACTAGGGGGGTCACATGGGGTCATTGAGTACTTATATAGGACTAGGGGGGTCACATGGGGTCATTGAGTACTTATATAGGACTAGGAGGGTCACATGGGGTCATTGAGTACTTATATAGGACTAGGGGGGTCACATGGGGTCATTGAGTACTTATATAGGACTAGGGGGGTCACATGGGGTCATTGAGTACTTATATAGGACATGGGGGGGTCACATGGTGTCATTGAGTACTTACATAGGACATGGGGGGGTCACATGGGGTCATTGAGTACTTATATAGGACTAGGGGGGTCACATGGGGTCATTGAGTACTTATATAGGACTAGGGGGGTCACATGGGGTCATTGAGTACTTATATAGGACATGGGGGGGTCTCATGGGGTCATTGAGTACTTATATTGGACATGGGGGGGTCACATGCTGTCATTGAGTACTTATATAGGACTAGGGGGGTCACATGGGGTCATTGAGTACTTATATAGGACTAGGGGGGTCACATGGAGTCATTGAGTACTTATATAGGACTAGGGGGGTCACATGGGGTCATTGAGTACTTATATAGGACTAGGGGGGTCACATGGGGTCATTGAGTACTTATATAGGACATGGGGGGGTCACATGGTGTCATTGAGTACTTATATAGGACATGGGGGGGTCACATGGGGTCATTGAGTACTTATATAGGACTAGGGTGGGTCACATGGGGTCATTGAGTACTTATATAGGACTAGGGGGGTCACATGGGGTCATTGAGTACTTAGATAGGACTAGGGGGGTCATATGGGGTCATTGAGTACTTATATAGGACTAGGGGGGTCTAATGGGGACATTGAGTACTTTTATAGGACATGGGGGGGTCACATGGGGTCATTGAGTACTTATATAGGACTAGGGGGGTCACATGGGGTCATGGAGTACTTATATAGGACATGGGGGGGTCACATGGGGTCATTGAGTTCTTATATAGGACTAGGGGGGTCACATGGGGTAATTGAGTACTTATATAGGACTAGGGGGGTCACATGGGGTCATTGAGTACTTATATAGGACTAGGGGGGTCACATGGGGTCATTGAGTACTTATATAGGACATGGGGGGGTCACATGGTGTCATTGAGTACTTATATAGGACATGGGGGGGTCACATGGGGTCATTGAGTACTTATATAGGACTAGGGTGGGTCACATGGGGTCATTGAGTATTTATATAGGACTAGGGGGGTCACATGGGGTCATTGAGTACTTATATAGGACATGGGGGGGTCACATGGGGTCATTGAGTACTTATATAGGACTAGGGTGGGTCACATGGGGTCATTGAGTAGTTATATAGGACTAGGGGGGTCACATGCGGTCATTGAGTACTTATATAGGACTAGGGGAGTCACATGGGGTCATTGAGTACTTATATAGGACTAGGGGGGTCACATGGGGTCATTGAGTACTTATATAGGACATGGGGGGGTCACATGTGGTCATTGAGTACTTATATAGGACTAGGGTGGGTGACATGGGGTCATTGAGTACTTATATAGGACTAGGGGGGTCACATGGGGCCATTGAGTACTTATATAGGACTAGGGGGGTCACATGTGGTCATTGAGTACTTATATAGGACTAGAGGGGGTCACATGGGGTCATCGAGTACTTATATAGGACTAGGGTGGGTCACATGGGGCCATTGAGTACTTATATAGGACTAGGGGGGTCACATGGGGTCATTGAGTACTTATATAGGACTAGGGGGATCACATGGGGTCATTGAGTACTTATATAGGACATGGGGGGGTCACATGGGGTCATTGAGTACTTATATAGGACTAGGGTGGGTCACATGGGGTCATTGAGTACTTATATAGGACTAGGGGGGTCACATGGGGTCATTGAGTACTTATATAGGACTAGGGGTGTCACATGGGGTCATTGAGTACTTATATAGGACTAGGGTTGGTCACATGGGGTCATTGAGTACTTATATAGGACTAGGGTGGGTCACATGGGGTCATTGAGTACTTATATAGGACTAGAGGGGGTCACATGGGGTCATTGAATACTTATATAGGACTAGGGTGGGTCACATGGGGCCATTGAGAACTTATATAGGACTAGGGGGGTCACATGGGGTCATTGAGTATTTATATAGGACTAGGGGGATCACATGGGGTCATTGAGTACTTATATAGGACATGGGGGGGGTCACATGGGGTCATTGAGTACTTATATAGGACTAGGGTGGGTCACATGGGTTCATTGAGTACTTATATAGGACTAGGGGGGTCACATGGGGTCATTGAGTACTTATATAGGACTAGGGGGGTCACATGGGGTCATTAAGTACTTATATAGGACATGGGGGAGTCACATGGGGTCATTGAGTACTTATATAGGACTAGGAGGGTCACATGGGGTCATTGAGTACTTATATAGGACTAGGGGGGTCACATGGGGTCATTGAGTACTTATATAGGACTAGGGGGGTCACATGGGGTCATTGAGTACTTATATAGGACTAGGGGGGTCACATGGGGTCATTGAGTACTTATATAGGACTAGGGGGGTCACATGGGGTCATTGAGTACTTATATAGGACTAGGGGGGTCACATTGGGTCATTGAGTACTTATATAGGACTAGGAGGGTCACATGGGGTCATTGAGTACTTATATAGGACTAGGGGGGTCACATGGGGTCATTGAGTACTTATATAGGACTAGGGGGGTCACATGGGGTCATTGAGTACTTATATAGGACATGGGGGGGTCACATGGTGTCATTGAGTACTTACATAGGACATGGGGGGGTCACATGGGGTCATTGAGTACTTATATAGGACTAGGGGGGTCACATGGGGTCATTGAGTACTTATATAGGACTAGGGGGGTCACATGGGGTCATTGAGTACTTATATAGGACATGGGGGGGTCTCATGGGGTCATTGAGTACTTATATTGGACATGGGTGGGTCACATGCTGTCATTGAGTACTTATATAGGACTAGGGGGGTCACATGGGGTCATTGAGTACTTAGATAGGACTAGGGGGGTCATATGGGGTCATTGAGTACTTATATAGGACTAGGGGGGTCTAATGGGGACATTGAGTACTTTTATAGGACATGGGGGGGTCACATGGGGTCATTGAGTACTTATATAGGACTAGGGGGGTCACATGGGGTCATGGAGTACTTATATAGGACATGGGGGGGTCACATGGGGTCATTGAGTTCTTATATAGGACTAGGGGGGTCACATGGGGTCATTGAGTACTTAGATAGGACTAGGGGGGTCATATGGGGTCATTGAGTACTTATATAGGACTAGGGGGGTCTAATGGGGACATTGAGTACTTTTATAGGACATGGGGGGGTCACATGGGGTCATTGAGTACTTATATAGGACTAGGGGGGTCACATGGGGTCATGGAGTACTTATATAGGACATGGGGGGGTCACATGGGGTCATTGAGTTCTTATATAGGACTAGGGGGGTCACATGGGGTAATTGAGTACTTATATAGGACTAGGGGGGTCACATGGGGTCATTGAGTACTTATATAGGACTAGGGGGGTCACATGGGGTCATTGAGTACTTATATAGGACATGGGGGGGTCACATGGTGTCATTGAGTACTTATATAGGACATGGGGGGGTCACATGGGGTCATTGAGTACTTATATAGGACTAGGGTGGGTCACATGGGGTCATTGAGTATTTATATAGGACTAGGGGTGTCACATGGGGTCATTGAGTACTTATATAGGACTAGGGGGGTCACATGTGGTCATTGAGTACTTATATAGGACTAGGGGGGTCACATGGGGTCATTGAGTACTTATATAGGACATGGGGGGGTCACATGGGGTCATTGAGTACTTATATAGGACTAGGGTGGGTCACATGGGGTCATTGAGTAGTTATATAGGACTAGGGGGGTCACATGCGGTCATTGAGTACTTATATAGGACTAGGGGGGTCACATAGGGTGATTGAGTACTTATATAAGACATGGGGGGGTCACATGGGGTCATTGAGTACTTATATAGGACTAGGGTGGGTCACATGGGGTCATTGAGTACTTATATAGGACTAGGGTGGGTGACATGGGGTCATTGAGTACTTATATAGGACTAGGGGGGTCACATGGGGCCATTGAGTACTTATATAGGACTAGGGGGGTCACATGTGGTCATTGAGTACTTATATAGGACTAGAGGGGGTCACATGGGGTCATCGAGTACTTATATAGGACTAGGGTGGGTCACATGGGGCCATTGAGTACTTATATAGGACTAGGGGGGTCACATGGGGTCATTGAGTACTTATATAGGACTAGGGGGATCACATGGGGTCATTGAGTACTTATATAGGACATGGGGGGGTCACATGGGGTCATTGAGTACTTATATAGGACTAGGGGGGTCACATGGGGTCATTGAGTACTTATATAGGACTAGGGGGGTCACATGGGGTCATTGAGTACTTATATAGGACTAGGGGGGTCACATGGGGTCATTGAGTACTTATATAGGACTAGGAGGGTCACATGGGGTCATTGAGTACTTATATAGGACTAGGGGGGTCACATGGGGTCATTGAGTACTTATATAGGACTAGGGGGGTCACATGGGGTCATTGAGTACTTATATAGGACATGGGGGGGTCACATGGTGTCATTGAGTACTTACATAGGACATGGGGGGGTCACATGGTGTCATTGAGTACTTACATAGGACATGGGGGGGTCACATGGGGTCATTGAGTACTTATATAGGACTAGGGGGGTCACATGGGGTCATTGAGTACTTATATAGGACTAGGAGGGTCACATGGGGTCATTGAGTACTTATATAGGACTAGGGGGGTCACATGGGGTCATTGAGTACTTATATAGGACTAGGGGGGTCACATGGGGTCATTGAGTACTTATATAGGACATGGGGGGGTCACATGGTGTCATTGAGTACTTACATAGGACATGGGGGGGTCACATGGGGTCATTGAGTACTTATATAGGACTAGGGGGGTCACATGGGGTCATTGAGTACTTATATAGGACTAGGGGGTTCACATGGGGTCATTGAGTACTTATATAGGACTAGGGGGGTCACATGGGGTCATTAAGTACTTATATAGGACTAGGGGGGTCACATGGGGTCATTGAGTACTTATATAGGACATGGGGGGGTCACATGATGTCATTGAGTACTTATATAGGACATGGGGGGGTCACATGGGGTCATTGAGTACTTATATAAAACTAGGGTGGTTCACATGGGGTCATTGAGTACTTATATAGGACTAGGGGGGTCAAATGGGGTCATGGAGTACTTATATAGGACATGGGGGGTCACATGGGGTCATTGAGTACTTATATAGGACTAGGGGGGTCACATGGGGTCATGGAGTACTTATATAGGACATGGGGGGTCACATGGGGTCATTGAGTACTTATATAGGACTAGGGTGGGTCACATGGGGTCATTGAGTACTTATATAGGACTAGGGTGGGTCACATGTGGTCATTGAGTACTTATATAGGACTAGGGGGGTCACATGGGGTCATTGAGTACTTATATAGGACTAGGGGGGTCACATGGGGTCATTAAGTACTTATCTAGGACTAGGGGGTTCACATGGGGTCATTGAGTACTTATAATAGGACTAGGGGGGTCACATTGGGTCATTGAGTACTTATATAGGACATGGGGGGGTCACATGGGGTCATTGAGTACTTATATAGGACTAGGGTGGGTCACATGTGGTCATTGAGTACTTATATAGGACTAGGGGGGTCACATGGGGTCATTGAGTACTTATATAGGACTAGGGGGTTCACATGGGGTCATTGAGTACTTATATAGGACTAGGGGGGTCACATGGGGTCATTAAGTACTTATATAGGACTAGGGGGTTCACATGGGGTCATTGAGTACTTATAATAGGACTAGGGGGGTCACATTGGGTCATTGAGTACTTATATAGGACATGGTGGGGTCACATGGGGTCATTGAGTTCTTATATAGGACTAGGGTGGGTCACATGGGTTCATTGAGTACTTATATAGGACATGAGGGGGCACATGGGGTCATTGAGTACTTATATAGGACTAGGGTGGGTCACATGGGGTCATTGAGTACTTATATAGGACTAGGGGGGTTACATGGGGTCATTGAGAGCTTATATAGGACTAGGGGGGTCACATGGGGACATTGAGTACTTATATAGGACATGGGGGGGTCACATGGGGTCATTGATTACTTATATAGGACTAGGGGGGTCACATGGGGTCAATGAGTACTTATATAGGACATGGGGGGGTCACATGGGGTCATTGAGTACTTATATAGGACTAGGGGGGTCATATAGGGTCATTGAGTACTTATATAGGACTAGGGGGGTCACATGGGGTCATTGAGTACTTATATAGGACATGGGGGGGTCTCATGGGGTCATTGAGTACTTATATAGGACATGGGGGGGTCACATGGGGTCATTGAGTACTTATATAGGACTAGGGGGGTCACATGGGGTCATTGAGTACTTATATAAGACTAGGGGGGTCACATGGGGTCATTGAGTACTTAGATAGGACTAGGGGGGTCATATGGGGTCATTGAGTACTTATATAGGACTAGGGGGGTCTAATGGGGACATTGAGTACTTTTATAGTACATGGGGGGGTCACATGGGGTCATTGAGTACTTATATAGGACTAGGGGGGTCACATGGGGTCATGGAGTACTTATATAGGACATGGGGGGGTCACATGGGGTCATTGAGTACTTATATAGGACTAGGGGGGTCACATGGGGTCATGGAGTACTTATATAGGACATGGGGGGGTCACATGGGGTCATTGAGTTCTTATATAGGACTAGGGGGGTCACATGGGGTAATTGAGTACTTATATAGGACTAGGGGGGTCACATGGGGTCATTGAGTACTTATATAGGACTAGGGGGGTCACATGGGGTCATTGAGTACTTATATAGGACTAGGGGGGTCACATGGGGTCATTGAGTACTTATATAGGACTAGGGGGGTCACATGGGGTCATTGAGTACTTATATAGGACTAGGAGGGTCACATGGGGTCATTGAGTACTTATATAGGACTAGGGGGGTCACATGGGGTCATTGAGTACTTATATAGGACTAGGGGGGTCACATGGGGTCATTGAGTACTTATATAGGACATGGGGGGGTCACATGGTGTCATTGAGTACTTACATAGGACATGGGGGGGTCACATGGGGTCATTGAGTACTTATATAGGACTAGGGGGGTCACATGGGGTCATTGAGTACTTATATAGGACTAGGGGGGTCACATGGGGTCATTGAGTACTTATATAGGACATGGGGGGGTCTCATGGGGTCATTGAGTACTTATATTGGACATGGGGGGGTCACATGCTGTCATTGAGTACTTATATAGGACTAGGGGGGTCACATGGGGTCATTGAGTACTTATATAGGACTAGGGGGGTCACATGGAGTCATTGAGTACTTATATAGGACTAGGGGGGTCACATGGGGTCATTGAGTACTTATATAGGACTAGGGGGGTCACATGGGGTCATTGAGTACTTATATAGGACATGGGGGGGTCACATGGTGTCATTGAGTACTTATATAGGACATGGGGGGGTCACATGGGGTCATTGAGTACTTATATAGGACTAGGGTGGGTCACATGGGGTCATTGAGTACTTATATAGGACTAGGGGGGTCACATGGGGTCATTGAGTACTTAGATAGGACTAGGGGGGTCATATGGGGTCATTGAGTACTTATATAGGACTAGGGGGGTCTAATGGGGACATTGAGTACTTATATAGGACTAGGGGGGTCACATGGGGTCATTGAGTACTTATATAAGACTAGGGGGGTCACATGGGGTCATTGAGTACTTAGATAGGACTAGGGGGGTCATATGGGGTCATTGAGTACTTATATAGGACTAGGGGGGTCTAATGGGGACATTGAGTACTTTTATAGTACATGGGGGGGTCACATGGGGTCATTGAGTACTTATATAGGACTAGGGGGGTCACATGGGGTCATGGAGTACTTATATAGGACATGGGGGGGTCACATGGGGTCATTGAGTACTTATATAGGACTAGGGGGGTCACATGGGGTCATGGAGTACTTATATAGGACATGGGGGGGTCACATGGGGTCATTGAGTTCTTATATAGGACTAGGGGGGTCACATGGGGTAATTGAGTACTTATATAGGACTAGGGGGGTCACATGGGGTCATTGAGTACTTATATAGGACTAGGGGGGTCACATGGGGTCATTGAGTACTTATATAGGACTAGGGGGGTCACATGGGGTCATTGAGTACTTATATAGGACTAGGGGGGTCACATGGGGTCATTGAGTACTTATATAGGACTAGGAGGGTCACATGGGGTCATTGAGTACTTATATAGGACTAGGGGGGTCACATGGGGTCATTGAGTACTTATATAGGACTAGGGGGGTCACATGGGGTCATTGAGTACTTATATAGGACATGGGGGGGTCACATGGTGTCATTGAGTACTTACATAGGACATGGGGGGGTCACATGGGGTCATTGAGTACTTATATAGGACTAGGGGGGTCACATGGGGTCATTGAGTACTTATATAGGACTAGGGGGGTCACATGGGGTCATTGAGTACTTATATAGGACATGGGGGGGTCTCATGGGGTCATTGAGTACTTATATTGGACATGGGGGGGTCACATGCTGTCATTGAGTACTTATATAGGACTAGGGGGGTCACATGGGGTCATTGAGTACTTATATAGGACTAGGGGGGTCACATGGAGTCATTGAGTACTTATATAGGACTAGGGGGGTCACATGGGGTCATTGAGTACTTATATAGGACTAGGGGGGTCACATGGGGTCATTGAGTACTTATATAGGACATGGGGGGGTCACATGGTGTCATTGAGTACTTATATAGGACATGGGGGGGTCACATGGGGTCATTGAGTACTTATATAGGACTAGGGTGGGTCACATGGGGTCATTGAGTACTTATATAGGACTAGGGGGGTCACATGGGGTCATTGAGTACTTAGATAGGACTAGGGGGGTCATATGGGGTCATTGAGTACTTATATAGGACTAGGGGGGTCTAATGGGGACATTGAGTACTTTTATAGGACATGGGGGGGGTCACATGGGGTCATTGAGTACTTATATAGGACTAGGGGGGTCACATGGGGTCATGGAGTACTTATATAGGACATGGGGGGGTCACATGGGGTCATTGAGTTCTTATATAGGACTAGGGGGGTCACATGGGGTAATTGAGTACTTATATAGGACTAGGGGGGTCACATGGGGTCATTGAGTACTTATATAGGACTAGGGGGGTCACATGGGGTCATTGAGTACTTATATAGGACTAGGGTGGGTCACATGGGGTCATTGAGTACTTATATAGGACTAGGGGGGTCACATGGGGTCATTGAGTGCTTATATAGGACTAGGGGGGTCACATGGGGACATTGAGTACTTATATAGGTCATGGGGGGGTCACATTGGGTCATTGATTACTTATATAGGACTAGGGGTGTCACATGGGGTCATTGAGTACTTATATAGGACATGGGGGGGTCACATGGGGTCATTGAGTACTTATATAGGACTAGGGGGGTCACATGAGGTCATTGAGTACTTATATAGGACTAGGGGGGTCACATGGGGTCATTGAGTACTTATATAGGACTAGGGGGGTCACATGGGGTCATTGAGTACTTATATAGGACTAGGGGGGTCACATGGGGTCATTGAGTACTTATATAGGACTAGGGGGGTCACATGGGGTCATTGAGTACTTATATAGGACTAGGGGGGTCACATGGGGTCATTGAGTACTTATATAGGACTAGGAGGGTCACATGGGGTCATTGAGTACTTATATAGGACTAGGGGGGTCACATGGGGTCATTGAGTACTTATATAGGACTAGGGGGGTCACATGGGGTCATTGAGTACTTATATAGGACATGGGGGGGTCACATGGTGTCATTGAGTACTTACATAGGACATGGGGGGGTCACATGGGGTCATTGAGTACTTATATAGGACTAGGGGGGTCACATGGGGTCATTGAGTACTTATATAGGACTAGGGGGGTCACATGGGGTCATTGAGTACTTATATAGGACATGGGGGGGTCTCATGGGGTCATTGAGTACTTATATTGGACATGGGGGGGTCACATGCTGTCATTGAGTACTTATATAGGACTAGGGGGGTCACATGGGGTCATTGAGTACTTATATAGGACTAGGGGGGTCACATGGAGTCATTGAGTACTTATATAGGACTAGGGGGGTCACATGGGGTCATTGAGTACTTATATAGGACTAGGGGGGTCACATGGGGTCATTGAGTACTTATATAGGACATGGGGGGGTCACATGGTGTCATTGAGTACTTATATAGGACATGGGGGGGTCACATGGGGTCATTGAGTACTTATATAGGACTAGGGTGGGTCACATGGGGTCATTGAGTACTTATATAGGACTAGGGGGGTCACATGGGGTCATTGAGTACTTAGATAGGACTAGGGGGGTCATATGGGGTCATTGAGTACTTATATAGGACTAGGGGGGTCTAATGGGGACATTGAGTACTTTTATAGGACATGGGGGGGTCACATGGGGTCATTGAGTACTTATATAGGACTAGGGGGGTCACATGGGGTCATGGAGTACTTATATAGGACATGGGGGGGGTCACATGGGGTCATTGAGTTCTTATATAGGACTAGGGGGGTCACATGGGGTAATTGAGTACTTATATAGGACTAGGGGGGTCACATGGGGTCATTGAGTACTTATATAGGACTAGGGGGGTCACATGGGGTCATTGAGTACTTATATAGGACATGGGGGGGTCACATGGTGTCATTGAGTACTTATATAGGACATGGGGGGGTCACATGGGGTCATTGAGTACTTATATAGGACTAGGGTGGGTCACATGGGGTCATTGAGTATTTATATAGGACTAGGGGTGTCACATGGGGTCATTGAGTACTTATATAGGACTAGGGGGGTCACATGTGGTCATTGAGTACTTATATAGGACTAGGGGGGTCACATGGGGTCATTGAGTACTTATATAGGACATGGGGGGGTCACATGGGGTCATTGAGTACTTATATAGGACTAGGGTGGGTCACATGGGGTCATTGAGTAGTTATATAGGACATGGGGGGGTCACATGTGGTCATTGAGTACTTATATAGGACTAGGGTGGGTGACATGGGGTCATTGAGTACTTATATAGGACTAGGGGGGTCACATGGGGCCATTGAGTACTTATATAGGACTAGGGGGGTCACATGTGGTCATTGAGTACTTATATAGGACTAGAGGGGGTCACATGGGGTCATCGAGTACTTATATAGGACTAGGGTGGGTCACATGGGGCCATTGAGAACTTATATAGGACTAGGGGGGTCACATGGGGTCATTGAGTATTTATATAGGACTAGGGGGATCACATGGGGTCATTGAGTACTTATATAGGACATGGGGGGGGTCACATGGGGTCATTGAGTACTTATATAGGACTAGGGTGGGTCACATGGGTTCATTGAGTACTTATATAGGACTAGGGGGGTCACATGGGGTCATTGAGTACTTATATAGGACTAGGGGGGTCACATGGGGTCATTAAGTACTTATATAGGACATGGGGGAGTCACATGGGGTCATTGAGTACTTATATAGGACTAGGGGGGTCACATGGGGTCATTGAGTACTTATATAGGACTAGGGGGGTCACATGGGGTCATTGAGTACTTATATAGGACTAGGGGGGTCACATGGGGTCATTGAGTACTTATATAGGACTAGGGGGGTCACATGGGGTCATTGAGTACTTATAAAGGACTAGGGGGGTCACATGGGGTCATTGAGTACTTATATAGGACTAGGGGGGTCACATTGGGTCATTGAGTACTTATATAGGACTAGGAGGGTCACATGGGGTCATTGAGTACTTATATAGGACTAGGGGGGTCACATGGGGTCATTGAGTACTTATATAGGACTAGGGGGGTCACATGGGGTCATTGAGTACTTATATAGGACATGGGGGGGTCACATGGTGTCATTGAGTACTTACATAGGACATGGGGGGGTCACATGGGGTCATTGAGTACTTATATAGGACTAGGGGGGTCACATGGGGTCATTGAGTACTTATATAGGACTAGGGGGGTCACATGGGGTCATTGAGTACTTATATAGGACATGGGGGGGTCTCATGGGGTCATTGAGTACTTATATTGGACATGGGTGGGTCACATGCTGTCATTGAGTACTTATATAGGACTAGGGGGGTCACATGGGGTCATTGAGTACTTATATAGGACTAGGGGGGTCACATGGAGTCATTGAGTACTTATATAGGACTAGGGGGGTCACATGGGGTCATTGAGTACTTATATAGGACTAGGGGGGTCACATGGGGTCATTGAGTACTTATATAGGACATGGGGGGGTCACATGGTGTCATTGAGTACTTATATAGGACATGGGGGGGTCACATGGGGTCATTGAGTACTTATATAGGACTAGGGTGGGTCACATGGGGTCATTGAGTACTTATATAGGACTAGGGGGGTCACATGGGGTCATTGAGTACTTAGATAGGACTAGGGGGGTCATATGGGGTCATTGAGTACTTATATAGGACTAGGGGGGTCTAATGGGGACATTGAGTACTTTTATAGGACATGGGGGGGTCACATGGGGTCATTGAGTACTTATATAGGACTAGGGGGGTCACATGGGGTCATGGAGTACTTATATAGGACATGGGGGGGTCACATGGGGTCATTGAGTTCTTATATAGGACTAGGGGGGTCACATGGGGTAATTGAGTACTTATATAGGACTAGGGGGGTCACATGGGGTCATTGAGTACTTATATAGGACTAGGGGGGTCACATGGGGTCATTGAGTACTTATATAGGACATGGGGGGGTCACATGGTGTCATTGAGTACTTATATAGGACATGGGGGGGTCACATGGGGTCATTGAGTACTTATATAGGACTAGGGTGGGTCACATGGGGTCATTGAGTATTTATATAGGACTAGGGGTGTCACATGGGGTCATTGAGTACTTATATAGGACTAGGGGGGTCACATGTGGTCATTGAGTACTTATATAGGACTAGGGGGGTCACATGGGGTCATTGAGTACTTATATAGGACATGGGGGGGTCACATGGGGTCATTGAGTACTTATATAGGACTAGGGTGGGTCACATGGGGTCATTGAGTAGTTATATAGGACTAGGGGGGTCACATGCGGTCATTGAGTACTTATATAGGACTAGGGGGGTCACATAGGGTCATTGAGTACTTCTATAAGACATGGGGGGGTCACATGGGGTCATTGAGTACTTATATAGGACTAGGGTGGGTCACATGGGGTCATTGAGTACTTATATAGGACTAGGGTGGGTGACATGGGGTCATTGAGTACTTATATAGGACTAGGGGGGTCACATGGGGCCATTGAGTACTTATATAGGACTAGGGGGGTCACATGTGGTCATTGAGTACTTATATAGGACTAGAGGGGGTCACATGGGGTCATCGAGTACTTATATAGGACTAGGGTGGGTCACATGGGGCCATTGAGTACTTATATAGGACTAGGGGGGTCACATTGGGTCATTGAGTACTTATATAGGACATGGTGGGGTCACATGGGGTCATTGAGTTCTTATATAGGACTAGGGTGGGTCACATGGGTTCATTGAGTACTTATATAGGACATGAGGGGGCACATGGGGTCATTGAGTACTTATATAGGACTAGGGTGGGTCACATGGGGTCATTGAGTACTTATATAGGACTAGGGGGGTTACATGGGGTCATTGAGAGCTTATATAGGACTAGGGGGGTCACATGGGGACATTGAGTACTTATATAGGACATGGGGGGGTCACATGGGGTCATTGATTACTTATATAGGACTAGGGGGGTCACATGGGGTCAATGAGTACTTATATAGGACATGGGGGGGTCACATGGGGTCATTGAGTACTTATATAGGACTAGGGGGGTCATATAGGGTCATTGAGTACTTATATAGGACTAGGGGGGTCACATGGGGTCATTGAGTACTTATATAGGACATGGGGGGGTCTCATGGGGTCATTGAGTACTTATATAGGACATGGGGGGGTCACATGGGGTCATTGAGTACTTATATAGGACTAGGGGGGTCACATGGGGTCATTGAGTACTTATATAAGACTAGGGGGGTCACATGGGGTCATTGAGTACTTATATAGGAAATGGGGGGGTCACATGGGGTCATTGAGTACTTATATAGGACTAGGGGGGTCACATGGGGTCATTGAGTACTTATATAGGACTAGGGGGGTCACATGGGGTCATTGAGTACTTATATAGGACTAGGGGTGTCACATGGGGTCATTGATTACTTATATAGGACTAGGGGGGTCTCATGGGGTCATTGAGTACTTATATAGGACATGGGGGGGTCACATGGGGTCATTGAGTACTTATATAGGACTAGGGGCGTCACATGGGGTCATTGAGTACTTATATAGGACTAGGGGGGTCACATGGGGTCATTAAGTACTTATATAGGACATGGGGGAGTCACATGGGGTCATTGAGTACTTATATAGGACTAGGGGGTTCACATGGGGTCATTGAGTACTTATATAGGACTAGGGTGGGTCACATGGGGTCATTGAGTACTTATATAGGACTAGGGGGGTTACATGGGGTCATTGAGAGCTTATATAGGACTAGGGGGGTCACATGGGGTCATTGAGTACTTATATAGGACTAGGGGGGTCACATGGGGTCATTGAGTACTTATATAGGACTAGGGGGGGTCACATGGGGTCATTGAGTACTTATATAGGACTAGGGTGGGTCACATGGGGTCATTTTGTACTTATATAGGACTAGGGTGGGTCACATGGGGTCATTGAGTACTTATATATTACTAGGATGGGTCACATGGGGTCATTGAGTTCTTATATAGGACTAGGGTGCGTCACATGGGGTCATTGAGTACTTATATAGTACTAGGGGGGTCACATGGGGTCATTGAGTACTTATATAGGACATGGGGGGGTCACGTGGGGTCATTGAGTACTGATAATAGGACTAGGGGGGTCACATTGGGTCATTGAGTACTTATATAGGACATGGGGGGGTCACATGGGGTCATTGAGTACTTTATAGGACTAGGGGGGTCACATGGGGTCATTGAGTACTTATATAGGACTAGGGGGGTCACATGGGGTCATTGAGTACTTATATAGGACTAGGGGGGGTCACATGGGGTCATTGAGTACTTATATAGGACATGGGGGGGTCTCATGGGGTCATTGAGTACTTATATTGGACATGGGGGGGTCACATGCTGTCATTGAGTACTTATATAGGACTAGGGGGGTCACATGGGGTCATTGAGTACTTATATAGGACTAGGGGGGTCACATGGGGTCATTGAGTACTTATATAGGTCTAGGGGGGTCACATGGGGTCATTGAGTACTTATATAGGACTAGGGGGGTCACATGGGTCATTGAGTACTTATATAGGACTAGGGGGGTCACATGGGGTCATTGAGTGCTTATATAGGACTAGGGGGGGTCATATGGGGACATTGAGTACTTATATAGGACATGGGGGGGGTCACATGGGGTCATTGATTACTTATATAGGACTAGGGGGGGTCACATGGGGTCAATGAGTACTTATATAGGACATGGGGGGGTTCACATGGGGTCATTGAGTACTTATATAGGACTAGGGGGGGTCATATGGGGTCATTGAGTACTTATATAGGACTAGGGGGTCACATGGGGTCATTGAGTACTTATATAGGACATGGGGGGGTCTCATGGGGTCATTGAGTACTTATATAGGGACATGGGGGGGTCACATGGGGTCATTGAGTACTTATATAGGACTAGGGGGGTCACATGGGGTCATTGAGTACTTATATAAGACTAGGGGGGGTCACATGGGGTCATTGAGTACTTATATAGGAAATGGGGGGGTCACATGGGGTCATTGAGTACTTATATAGGACTAGGGGGGTCACATGGGGTCATTGAGTACTTATATAGGACTAGGGGGGTCACATGGGGTCATTGAGTACTTATATAGGACTAGGGGTGTCACATGGGGTCATTGATTACTTATATAGGACTAGGGGGGTCTCATGGGGTCATTGAGTACTTATATAGGACTAGGGGGTTCACATGGGGTCATTGCGTACTTATAATAGGACTAGGGGGGTCACATTGGGTCATTGAGTACTTATATAGGACATGGGGGGGTCACATGGGGTCATTGAGTACTTATATAGGACTAGGGGGGTCACATGGGGTCATTGAGTACTTATATAGGACTAGGGGGGTCACATGGGGTCATTGAGTACTTATATAGGACTAGGGGGGGTCACATGGGGTCATTGAGTACTTATATAGGACATGGGGGGGTCTCATGGGGTCATTGAGTACTTATATTGGACATGGGGGGGTCTCATGGGGTCATTGAGTACTTATATAGGACATGGGGGGGTCACATGGGGTCATTGAGTACTTATATAGGACTAGGGGCGTCACATGGGGTCATTGAGTACTTATATAGGACTAGGGGGGTCACATGGGGTCATTAAGTACTTATATAGGACATGGGGGAGTCACATGGGGTCATTGAGTACTTATATAGGACTAGGGGGTTCACATGGGGTCATTGAGTACTTATATTGGACTAGGGGGGTCACATGGGGTCATTAAGTACTTATATAGGACTAGGGGGTTCACATGGGGTCATTGAGTACTTATAATAGGACTAGGGGGGTCACATTGGGTCATTGAGTACTTATATAGGACATGGGGGGGTCACATGGGGTCATTGAGTACTTATATAGGACTAGGGGGGTCACATGGGGTCATTGAGTACTTATATAGGACTAGGGGGGTCACATGGGGTCATTGAGTACTTATATAGGACTAGGGGGGTCACATGGGGTCATTGAGTACTTATATAGGACATGGGGGGGTCTCATGGGGTCATTGAGTACTTATATTGGACATGGGGGGGTCACATGCTGTCATTGAGTACTTATATAGGACTAGGGGGGTCACATGGGGTCATTGAGTACTTATATAGGACTAGGGGGGTCACATGGGGTCATTGAGTACTTATATAGGTCTAGGGGGGTCACATGGGGTCATTGAGTACTTATATAGGACTAGGGGGGTCACATGGGGTCATTGAGTACTTATGTAGGACTAGGGGGGTCACATGGGGTCATTGAGTACTTATATAGGACATGGGGGGGTCACATGGTGTCATTGAGTACTTATATAGGACATGGGGGGGTCACATGGGGTCATTGAGTACTTATATAGGACTAGGGGGGTCACATGGGGTCATTGAGTACTTATATAGGACTAGGGGGGTCACATGGGGTCATTGAGTACTTATATAGGACATGGGGGGGTCTCATGGGGTCATTGAGTACTTATATTGGACATGGGGGGGGTCACATGCTGTCATTAAGTACTTATATAGGACTAGGGGGGTCACATGGGGTCATTGAGTACTTATATAGGACATGGGGGGTCTCATGGGGTCATTGAGTACTTATATTGGACATGGGGGGGTCACATGCTGTCATTTAGTACTTATATAGGACTAGGGGGGTCACATGGGGTCATTGAGTACTTATATAGGACTAGGGGGGTCACATGGGGTCATTGAGTACTTATATAGTACTAGGGGGGTCACATGGGGTCATTGAGTACTTATATAGGACATGGGGGGGTCACATGGTGTCATTGAGTACTTATATAGGACATGGGGGGGTCACATGGGGTCATTGAGTACTTATATAGGACTAGGGTGGGTCACATGGGGTCATTGAGTACTTATATAGGACTAGGGGGGTCACATGGGGTCATTGAGTACTTACATAGGACTAGGGGGGTCACATGGGGTCATTGAGTACTTATATAGGACTAGGGGGGTCTAATGGGGACATTGAGTACTTTTATAGGACATGGGGGGGTCACATGGGGTCATTGAGTACTTATATAGGACTAGGGGGGTCACATGTGGTCATGGAGTACTTATATAGGACATGGGGGGGTCACATGGTGTCATTGAGTACTTATATAGGACTAGGGGGGTCACATGGGGTCATTGAGTACTTATATAGGACATGGGGGGGTCACATGGGGTCATTGAGTACTTATATAGGACTAGAGTGGGTCACATGGGGTCATTGAGTACTTATATAGGACTAGGGGGGTCACATGGGGTCATTGAGTACTTATATAGGACTAGGGGGGTCAAATGGGGACATTGAGTACTTTTATAGGACATGGGGGGGTCACATGGGGTCATTGAGTACTTATATAGCACTAGGGGGGTCACATGCTGTCATTTAGTACTTATATAGGACTAGGGGGGTCATATAGGGTCATTGAGTACTTATATAGGACTAGGGGGGTCACATGGGGTCATTGAGTACTTATATAGGACTAGGGAGGTCACATGGGGTCATTGAGTACTTATATAGGACATGGGGGGGTCACATGGTGTCATTGAGTACTTATATAGGACATGGGGGGGTCACATGGGGTCATTGAGTACTTATATAGGACTAGGGTGGGTCACATGGGGTCATTGAGTACTTATATAGGACTAGGGGGGTCACATGGGGTCATTGAGTACTTACATAGGACTAGGGGGGTCACATGGGGTCATTGAGTACTTATATAGGACTAGGGGGGTCTAATGGGGACATTGAGTACTTTTATAGGACATGGGGGGGTCACATGGGGTCATTGAGTACTTATATAGGACTAGGGGGGTCACATGTGGTCATGGAGTACTTATATAGGACATGGGGGGGTCACATGGGGTCATTGAGTACTTATATAGGACTAGGGGTGTCACATGGGGTCATTGAGTACTTATATAGGACATGGGGGGGTCACATGGGGTCATTGAGTACTTATATAGGACTAGGGTGGGTCACATGGGGTCATTGAGTACTTATATAGGACTAGGGGGGTCACATGGGGTCATTGAGTACTTATATAGGACTAGGGGGGTCACATGGTGTCATTGAGTACTTATATAGGACATGGGGGGGTCACATGGGGTCATTGAGTACTTATATAGGACTAGGGTGGGTCACATGGGGTCATTGAGTACTTATATAGGACTAGGGGGGTCACATGGGGTCATTGAGTACTTACATAGGACTAGGGGGGTCACATGGGGTCATTGAGTACTTATATAGGACTAGGGGGGTCTAATGGGGACATTGAGTACTTTTATAGGACATGGGGGGGTCACATGGGGTCATTGAGTACTTATATAGGACTAGGGGGGTCACATGTGGTCATGGAGTACTTATATAGGACATGGGGGGGTCACATGGTGTCATTGAGTACTTATATAGGACTAGGGGGGTCACATGGGGTCATTGAGTACTTATATAGGACATGGGGGGGTCACATGGGGTCATTGAGTACTTATATAGGACTAGAGTGGGTCATTTGGGGTCATTGAGTACTTATATAGGACTAGGGGTGTCACATGGGGTCATTGAGTACTTATATAGGACTAGGGGGGTCAAATGGGGACATTGAGTACTTTTATAGGACATGGGGGGGTCACATGGGGTCATTGAGTACTTATATAGCACTAGGGGGGTCACATGCTGTCATTTAGTACTTATATAGGACTAGGGGGGTCATATAGGGTCATTGAGTACTTATATAGGACTAGGGGGGTCACATGGGGTCATTGAGTACTTATATAGGACTAGGGAGGTCACATGGGGTCATTGAGTACTTATATAGGACATGGGGGGGTCACATGGTGTCATTGAGTACTTATATAGGACATGGGGGGGTCACATGGGGTCATTGAGTACTTATATAGGACTAGGGTGGGTCACATGGGGTCATTGAGTACTTATATAGGACTAGGGGGGTCACATGGGGTCATTGAGTACTTACATAGGACTAGGGGGGTCACATGGGGTCATTGAGTACTTATATAGGACTAGGGGGGTCTAATGGGGACATTGAGTACTTTTATAGGACATGGGGGGGTCACATGGGGTCATTGAGTACTTATATAGGACTAGGGGGGTCACATGTGGTCATGGAGTACTTATATAGGACATGGGGGGGTCACATGGGGTCATTGAGTACTTATATAGGACTAGGGGTGTCACATGGGGTCATTGAGTACTTATATAGGACATGGGGGGGTCACATGGGGTCATTGAGTACTTATATAGGACTAGGGTGGGTCACATGGGGTCATTGAGTACTTATATAGGACTAGGGGGGTCACATGGGGTCATTGAGTACTTATATAGGACTAGGGGGGTCACATGGGGTCATTGAGTACTTATATAGGACATGGGGGGGTCTCATGGGGTCATTGAGTACTTATATTGGACATGGGGGGGTCACATGCTGTCATTGAGTACTTATATAGGACTAGGGGGGGTCACATGGGGTCATTGAGTACTTATATAGGACTAGGGGGGTCACATGGGGTCATTGAGTATTTATATAGGACTAGGGGGGTCAAATGGGGACATTGAGTACTTTTATAGGACATGGGGGGGGTCACATGGGGTCATTGAGTACTTATATAGGACTAGGGGGGTCACATGGGGTCATGGAGTACTTATATAGGACATGGGGGGGTCACATGGGGTCATTGAGTTCTTATATAGGACTAGGGTGGGTCACATGGGGTCATTGAGTACTTATATAGGACTAGGGGGGTCACATTGGGTCATTGAGTACTTATATAGGACATGGGGGGTCACATGGGGTCATTGAGTACTTATATAGGACTAGGGTGGGTCACATGGGGTCATTGAGTACTTATATAGGACTAGGGGGGTCACATGGGGTCATTGAGTGCTTATATAGGACTGGAAGGGTCACATGGGGACATTGAGTACTTATATAGGTCATGGGGGGGTCACATTGGGTCATTGATTACTTATATAGGACTAGGGGTGTCACATGGGGTCATTGATTACTTATATAGGACATGGGGGGGTCACATGGGGTCATTGAGTACTTATATAGGACTAGGGGGGTCACATGAGGTCATTGAGTACTTATATAGGACTAGGGGGGTCACATGGGGTCATTGAGTACTTATATAGGACATGGGGGGGGTCTCATGGGGTCATTGAGTACTTATATAGGACATGGGGGGTCACATGGGGTCATTGAGTACTTATATAGGACTAGGGGGGTCACATGGGGTCATTGAGTACTTATATAAGACTAGGGGGGTCACATGGGGTCATTGAGTACTTATATAGGACATGGGGGGGTCACATGGGGTCATTGAGTACTTATATAGGACTAGGGGGGTCACATGGGGTCATTGAGTACTTATATAGGACTAGGGGGGTCACATGGGGTCATTGAGTACTTATATAGGACTAGGGGGGTCACATGGGGTCATTGAGTACTTATATAGGACTAGGGGGGTCACATGGGGTCATTGAGTACTTATATAGGACTAGGGGGGTCACATGGGGTCATTGAGTACTTATATAGGACTAGGGGGGTCACATGGGGTCATTGAGTACTTATATAGGACTAGGAGGGTCACATGGGGTCATTGAGTACTTATATAGGACTAGGGGGGTCACATGGGGTCATTGAGTACTTATATAGGACTAGGGGGGTCACATGGGGTCATTGAGTACTTATATAGGACATGGGGGGGTCACATGGTGTCATTGAGTACTTACATAGGACATGGGGGGGTCACATGTGGTCATTGAGTACTTATATAGGACTAGGGGGGTCACATGGGGTCATTGAGTACTTATATAGGACTAGGGGGGTCACATGGGGTCATTGAGTACTTATATAGGACAGGGGGGGGTCTCATGGGGTCATTGAGTACTTATATTGGACATGGGGGGGTCACATGCTGTCATTGAGTACTTATATAGGACTAGGGGGGTCACATGGGGTCATTGAGTACTTATATAGGACTAGGGGGGTCACATGGAGTCATTGAGTACTTATATAGGACTAGGGGGGTCACATGGGGTCATTGAGTATTTATATAGGACTAGGGGGGTCACATGGGGTCATGGTGTACTTATATAGGACATGGGGGGGTCACATGGGGTCATTGAGTTCTTATATAGGACTAGGGTGGGTCACATGGGGTTATTGAGTACTTATATAGGACTAGGGGGGTCACATGGGGTCATTGAGTACTTATATAGGACATGGGGGGTCACATGGGGTCATTGAGTACTTATATAGGACTAGGGTGGGTCACATGGGGTCATTGAGTGCTTATTTAGGACTAGGGGGGTCACATGGGGTCATTGAGTGCTTATATAGGACTAGGGGGGTCACATGGGGACATTGAGTACTTATATAGGACATGGGGGGGTCACATGGGGTCATTGATTACTTATATAGGACTAGGGGGGTCACATGGGGTCATTGAGTACTTATATAGGACATGGGGGGGGGGTCACATGGGGTCATTGAGTACTTATATAGGACTAGGGGGGTCACATGGGGTCATTGAGTACTTATATAGGACATGGTGGGGTCTCATGGGGTCACTGAGTACTTATATAGGACATGGGGGGGTCACATGGGGTCATTGAGTACTTATATAGGACTAGGGGGGTCACATGGGGTCATTGAGTACTTATATAGGACATGGGGGGGTCTCATGTGGTCATTGAGTACTTATATTGGACATGGGGGGGTCACATGCTGTCATTGAGTACTTATATAGGACTAGGGGGGTCACATGGGGTCATTGAGTACTTATATAGGACTAGGGGGGTCACATGGGGTCATTGAGTATTTATATAGGACTAGGGGGGTCAAATGGGGACATTGAGTACTTTTATAGGACATGGGGGGGGTCACATGGGGTCATTGAGTACTTATATAGGACTAGGGGGGTCACATGGGGTCATGGAGTACTTATATAGGACATGGGGGGGTCACATGGGGTCATTGAGTTCTTATATAGGACTAGGGTGGGTCACATGGGGTCATTGAGTACTTATATAGGACTAGGGGGGTCACATGGGGTCATTGAGTACTTATATAGGACATGGGGGGTCACATGGGGTCATTGAGTACTTATATAGGACTAGGGTGGGTCACATGGGGTCATTGAGTACTTATATAGGACTAGGGGGGTCACATGGGGTCATTGAGTGCTTATATAGGACTAGGGGGGTCACATGGGGACATTGAGTACTTATATAGGTCATGGGGGGGTCACATTGGGTCATTGATTACTTATATAGGACTAGGGGTGTCACATGGGGTCATTGAGTACTTATATAGGACATGGGGGGGTCACATGGGGTCATTGAGTACTTATATAGGACTAGGGGGGTCACATGAGGTCATTGAGTACTTATATAGGACTAGGGGGGTCACATGGGGTCATTGAGTACTTATATAGGACATGGTGGGGTCTCATGGGGTCACTGAGTACTTATATAGGACATGGGGGGGTCACATGGGGTCATTGAGTACTTATATAGGACTAGGGGGGTCACATGGGGTCATTGAGTACTTATATAGGACATGGGGGGGTCTCATGGGGTCATTGAGTACTTATATTGGACATGGGGGGGTCACATGCTGTCATTGAGTACTTATATAGGACTAGGGGGGTCACATGGGGTCATTGAGTACTTATATAGGACTAGGGGGGTCACATGGGGTCATTGAGTATTTATATAGGACTAGGGGGGTCAAATGGGGACATTGAGTACTTTTATAGGACATGGGGGGGGTCACATGGGGTCATTGAGTACTTATATAGGACTAGGGGGGTCACATGGGGTCATGGAGTACTTATATAGGACATGGGGGGGTCACATGGGGTCATTGAGTTCTTATATAGGACTAGGGTGGGTCACATGGGGTCATTGAGTACTTATATAGGACTAGGGGGGTCACATGGGGTCATTGAGTACTTATATAGGACATGGGGGGTCACATGGGGTCATTGAGTACTTATAAAGGACTAGGGTGGGTCACATGGGGTCATTGAGTACTTATATAGGACTAGGGGGGTCACATGGGGTCATTGAGTGCTTATATAGGACTAGGGGGGTCACATGGGGACATTGAGTACTTATATAGGTCATGGGGGGGTCACATTGGGTCATTGATTACTTATATAGGACTAGGGGTGTCACATGGGGTCATTGAGTACTTATATAGGACATGGGGGGGTCACATGGGGTCATTGAGTACTTATATAGGACTAGGGGGGTCACATGAGGTCATTGAGTACTTATATAGGACTAGGGGGGTCACATGGGGTCATTGAGTACTTATATAGGACATGGGGGGGTCTCATGGGGTCATTGAGTACTTATATAGGACATGGGGGGGTCACATGGGGTCATTGAGTACTTATATAGGACTAGGGGGGTCACATGGGGTCATTGAGTACTTATATAAGACTAGGGGGGTCACATGGGGTCATTGAGTACTTATATAGGACATGGGGGGGTCACATGGGGTCATTGAGTACTTATATAGGACTAGGTGGGTCACATGGGGTCATTGAGTACTTATATAGGACTAGGGGGGTCACATGGGGTCATTGAGTACTTATATAGGACTAGGGGTGTTACATGGGGTCATTGAGTACTTATATAGGACTAGGGGGGTCTCATGGGGTCATTGAGTACTTATATAGGACATGGGGGGGTCACATGGGGTCATTGAGTACTTATATAGGACTAGGGGGGTCACATGGGGTCATTGAGTACTTATATAGGACTAGGGGGGTCACATGGGGTCATTAAGTACTTATATAGGACATGGGGGAGTCACATGGGGTCATTGAGTACTTATATAGGACTAGGGGGGTCACATGGGGTCATTGAGTACTTATATAGGACTAGGGGGGTCACATGGGGTCATTGAGTACTTATATAGGACTAGGGGGGTCACATGGGGTCATTGAGTACTAATATAGGACTAGGGGGGTCACATGGGGTCATTGAGTACTTATATAGGACTAGGGGGGTCACATGGGGTCATTGAGTACTTATATAGGACTAGGAGGGTCACATGGGGTCATTGAGTACTTATATAGGACTAGGGGGGTCACATGGGGTCATTGAGTACTTATATAGGACTAGGGGGGTCACATGGGGTCATTGAGTACTTATATAGGACATGGGGGGGTCACATGGTGTCATTGAGTACTTACATAGGACATGGGGGGGTCACATGGGGTCATTGAGTACTTATATAGGACTAGGGGGGTCACATGGGGTCATTGAGTACTTATATAGGACTAGGGGGGTCACATGGGGTCATTGAGTACTTATATAGGACATGGGGGGGTCTCATGGGGTCATTGAGTACTTATATTGGACATGGGGGGGTCACATGCTGTCATTGAGTACTTATATAGGACTAGGGGGGTCACATGGGGTCATTGAGTACTTATATAGGACTAGGGGGGTCACATGGAGTCATTGAGTACTTATATAGGACTAGGGGGGTCACATGGGGTCATTGAGTACTTATATAGGACTAGGGGGGTCACATGGGGTCATTGAGTACTTATATAGGACATGGGGGGGTCACATGGTGTCATTGAGTACTTATATAGGACATGGGGGGGTCACATGGGGTCATTGAGTACTTATATAGGAATAGGGTGGGTCACATGGGGTCATTGAGTACTTATATAGGACTAGGGGGGTCACATGGGGTCATTGAGTACTTAGATAGGACTAGGGGGGTCATATGGGGTCATTGAGTACTTATATAGGACTAGGGGGGTCTAATGGGGACATTGAGTACTTTTATAGGACATGGGGGGTCACATGGGGTCATTGAGTACTTATATAGGACTAGGGGGGTCACATGGGGTCATGGAGTACTTATATAGGACATGGGGGGGTCACATGGGGTCATTGAGTTCTTATATAGGACTAGGGGGGTCACATGGGGTAATTGAGTACTTATATAGGACTAGGGGGGTCACATGGGGTCATTGAGTACTTATATAGGACTAGGGGGGTCACATGGGGTCATTGAGTACTTATATAGGACATGGGGGGGTCACATGGTGTCATTGAGTACTTATATAGGACATGGGGGGGTCACATGGGGTCATTGAGTACTTATATAGGACTAGGGTGGGTCACATGGGGTCATTGAGTATTTATATAGGACTAGGGGGGTCACATGGGGTCATGGTGTACTTATATAGGACATGGGGGGGTCACATGGGGTCATTGAGTTCTTATATAGGACTAGGGTGGGTCACATGGGGTTATTGAGTACTTATATAGGACTAGGGGGGTCACATGGGGTCATTGAGTACTTATATAGGACATGGGGGGTCACATGGGGTCATTGAGTACTTATATAGGACTAGGGTGGGTCACATGGGGTCATTGAGTGCTTATTTAGGACTAGGGGGGTCACATGGGGTCATTGAGTGCTTATATAGGACTAGGGGGGTCACATGGGGACATTGAGTACTTATATAGGACATGGGGGGGTCACATGGGGTCATTGATTACTTATATAGGACTAGGGGGGTCACATGGGGTCATTGAGTACTTATATAGGACATGGGGGGGGGGTCACATGGGGTCATTGAGTACTTATATAGGACTAGGGGGGTCACATGGGGTCATTGAGTACTTATATAGGACATGGTGGGGTCTCATGGGGTCACTGAGTACTTATATAGGACATGGGGGGGTCACATGGGGTCATTGAGTACTTATATAGGACTAGGGGGGTCACATGGGGTCATTGAGTACTTATATAGGACATGGGAGGGTCTCATGTGTTCATTGAGTACTTATATTGGACATGGGGGGGTCACATGCTGTCATTGAGTACTTATATAGGACTAGGGGGGTCACATGGGGTCATTGAGTACTTATATAGGACTAGGGGGGTCACATGGGGTCATTGAGTATTTATATAGGACTAGGGGGGTCAAATGGGGACATTGAGTACTTTTATAGGACATGGGGGGGGGTCACATGGGGTCATTGAGTACTTATATAGGACTAGGGGGGTCACATGGGGTCATGGAGTACTTATATAGGACATGGGGGGGTCACATGGGGTCATTGAGTTCTTATATAGGACTAGGGTGGGTCACATGGGGTCATTGAGTACTTATATAGGACTAGGGGGGTCACATGGGGTCATTGAGTACTTATATAGGACATGGGGGGTCACATGGGGTCATTGAGTACTTATATAGGACTAGGGTGGGTCACATGGGGTCATTGAGTACTTATATAGGACTAGGGGGGTCACATGGGGTCATTGAGTGCTTATATAGGACTAGGGGGGTCACATGGGGACATTGAGTACTTATATAGGTCATGGGGGGGTCACATTGGGTCATTGATTACTTATATAGGACTAGGGGTGTCACATGGGGTCATTGAGTACTTATATAGGACATGGGGGGGTCACATGGGGTCATTGAGTACTTATATAGGACTAGGGGGGTCACATGAGGTCATTGAGTACTTATATAGGACTAGGGGGGTCACATGGGGTCATTGAGTACTTATATAGGACATGGTGGGGTCTCATGGGGTCACTGAGTACTTATATAGGACATGGGGGGGTCACATGGGGTCATTGAGTACTTATATAGGACTAGGGGGGTCACATGGGGTCATTGAGTACTTATATAGGACATGGGGGGGTCTCATGGGGTCATTGAGTACTTATATTGGACATGGGGGGGTCACATGCTGTCATTGAGTACTTATATAGGACTAGGGGGGTCACATGGGGTCATTGAGTACTTATATAGGACTAGGGGGGTCACATGGGGTCATTGAGTATTTATATAGGACTAGGGGGGTCAAATGGGGACATTGAGTACTTTTATAGGACATGGGGGGGGTCACATGGGGTCATTGAGTACTTATATAGGACTAGGGGGGTCACATGGGGTCATGGAGTACTTATATAGGACATGGGGGGGTCACATGGGGTCATTGAGTTCTTATATAGGACTAGGGTGGGTCACATGGGGTCATTGAGTACTTATATAGGACTAGGGGGGTCACATGGGGTCATTGAGTACTTATATAGGACATGGGGGGTCACATGGGGTCATTGAGTACTTATATAGGACTAGGGTGGGTCACATGGGGTCATTGAGTACTTATATAGGACTAGGGGGGTCACATGGGGTCATTGAGTGCTTATATAGGACTAGGGGGGTCACATGGGGACATTGAGTACTTATATAGGTCATGGGGGGGTCACATTGGGTCATTGATTACTTATATAAGACTAGGGGTGTCACATGGGGTCATTGAGTACTTATATAGGACATGGGGGGGTCACATGGGGTCATTGAGTACTTATATAGGACTAGGGGGGTCACATGAGGTCATTGAGTACTTATATAGGACTAGGGGGGTCACATGGGGTCATTGAGTACTTATATAGGACATGGGGGGGTCTCATGGGGTCATTGAGTACTTATATAGGACATGGGGGGGTCACATGGGGTCATTGAGTACTTATATAGGACTAGGGGGGTCACATGGGGTCATTGAGTACTTATATAAGACTAGGGGGGTCACATGGGGTCATTGAGTACTTATATAGGACATGGGGGGGTCACATGGGGTCATTGAGTACTTATATAGGACTAGGTGGGTCACATGGGGTCATTGAGTACTTATATAGGACTAGGGGGGTCACATGGGGTCATTGAGTACTTATATAGGACTAGGGGTGTTACATGGGGTCATTGAGTACTTATATAGGACTAGGGGGGTCTCATGGGGTCATTGAGTACTTATATAGGACATGGGGGGGTCACATGGGGTCATTGAGTACTTATATAGGACTAGGGGGGTCACATGGGGTCATTGAGTACTTATATAGGACTAGGGGGGTCACATGGGGTCATTAAGTACTTATATAGGACATGGGGGAGTCACATGGGGTCATTGAGTACTTATATAGGACTAGGGGGGTCACATGGGGTCATTGAGTACTTATATAGGACTAGGGGGGTCACATGGGGTCATTGAGTACTTATATAGGACTAGGGGGGTCACATGGGGTCATTGAGTACTAATATAGGACTAGGGGGGTCACATGGGGTCATTGAGTACTTATATAGGACTAGGGGGGTCACATGGGGTCATTGAGTACTTATATAGGACTAGGAGGGTCACATGGGGTCATTGAGTACTTATATAGGACTAGGGGGGTCACATGGGGTCATTGAGTACTTATATAGGACTAGGGGGGTCACATGGGGTCATTGAGTACTTATATAGGACATGGGGGGGTCACATGGTGTCATTGAGTACTTACATAGGACATGGGGGGGTCACATGGGGTCATTGAGTACTTATATAGGACTAGGGGGGTCACATGGGGTCATTGAGTACTTATATAGGACTAGGGGGGTCACATGGGGTCATTGAGTACTTATATAGGACATGGGGGGGTCACATGGGGTAATTGAGTACTTATATAGGACTAGGGGGGTCACATGGGGTCATTGAGTACTTATATAGGACTAGGGGGGTCACATGGGGTCATTGAGTACTTATATAGGACATGGGGGGGTCACATGGTGTCATTGAGTACTTATATAGGACATGGGGGGGTCACATGGGGTCATTGAGTACTTATATAGGACTAGGGTGGGTCACATGGGGTCATTGAGTATTTATATAGGACTAGGGGTGTCACATGGGGTCATTGAGTACTTATATAGGACTAGGGGGGTCACATGTGGTCATTGAGTACTTATATAGGACTAGGGGGGTCACATGGGGTCATTGAGTACTTATATAGGACATGGGGGGGTCACATGGGGTCATTGAGTACTTATATAGGACTAGGGTGGGTCACATGGGGTCATTGAGTAGTTATATAGGACTAGGGGGGTCACATGCGGTCATTGAGTACTTATATAGGACTAGGGGAGTCACATGGGGTCATTGAGTACTTATATAGGACTAGGGGGGTCACATGGGGTCATTGAGTACTTATATAGGACATGGGGGGGTCACATGTGGTCATTGAGTACTTATATAGGACTAGGGTGGGTGACATGGGGTCATTGAGTACTTATATAGGACTAGGGGGGTCACATGGGGCCATTGAGTACTTATATAGGACTAGGGGGGTCACATGTGGTCATTGAGTACTTATATAGGACTAGAGGGGGTCACATGGGGTCATCGAGTACTTATATAGGACTAGGGTGGGTCACATGGGGCCATTGAGTACTTATATAGGACTAGGGGGGTCACATGGGGTCATTGAGTACTTATATAGGACTAGGGGGATCACATGGGGTCATTGAGTACTTATATAGGACATGGGGGGGTCACATGGGGTCATTGAGTACTTATATAGGACTAGGGTGGGTCACATGGGGTCATTGAGTACTTATATAGGACTAGGGGGGTCACATGGGGTCATTGAGTACTTATATAGGACTAGGGGTGTCACATGGGGTCATTGAGTACTTATATAGGACTAGGGTTGGTCACATGGGGTCATTGAGTACTTATATAGGACTAGGGTGGGTCACATGGGGTCATTGAGTACTTATATAGGACTAGAGGGGGTCACATGGGGTCATTGAATACTTATATAGGACTAGGGTGGGTCACATAAGGCCATTGAGAACTTATATAGGACTAGGGGGGTCACATGGGGTCATTGAGTATTTATATAGGACTAGGGGGATCACATGGGGTCATTGGGTACTTATATAGGACATGGGGGGGGTCACATGGGGTCATTGAGTACTTATATAGGACTAGGGTGGGTCACATGGGGTCATTGAGTACTTATATAGGACTAGGGGGGTCACATGGGGTCATTGAGTACTTATATAGGACTAGGGGGGTCACATGGGGTCATTAAGTACTTATATAGGACATGGGGGAGTCACATGGGGTCATTGAGTACTTATATAGGACTAGGGGGGTCACATGGGGTCATTGAGTACTTATATAGGACTAGGGGGGTCACATGGGGTCATTGAGTACTTATATAGGACTAGGGGGGTCACATGGGGTCATTGAGTACTTATATAGGACTAGGGGGGTCACATGGGGTCATTGAGTACTTATATAGGACTAGGGGGGTCACATGGGGTCATTGAGTACTTATATAGGACTAGGGGGGTCACATTGGGTCATTGAGTACTTATATAGGACTAGGAGGGTCACATGGGGTCATTGAGTACTTATATAGGACTAGGGGGGTCACATGGGGTCATTGAGTACTTATATAGGACTAGGGGGGTCACATGGGGTCATTGAGTACTTATATAGGACATGGGGGGGTCACATGGTGTCATTGAGTACTTACATAGGACATGGGGGGGTCACATGGGGTCATTGAGTACTTATATAGGACTAGGGGGGTCACATGGGGTCATTGAGTACTTATATAGGACTAGGGGGGTCACATGGGGTCATTGAGTACTTATATAGGACATGGGGGGGTCTCATGGGGTCATTGAGTACTTATATTGGACATGGGTGGGTCACATGCTGTCATTGAGTACTTATATAGGACTAGGGGGGTCACATGGGGTCATTGAGTACTTATATAGGACTAGGGGGGTCACATGGGGTCATTGAGTACTTATATAGGACATGGGGGGGTCACATGGTGTCATTGAGTACTTATATAGGACATGGGGGGGTCACATGGGGTCATTGAGTACTTATATAGGACTAGGGTGGGTCACATGGGGTCATTGAGTACTTACATAGGACTAGGGGGGTCACATGGGGTCATTGAGTACTTAGATAGGACTAGGGGGGTCATATGGGGTCATTGAGTACTTATATAGGACTAGGGGGGTCTAATGGGGACATTGAGTACTTTTATAGGACATGGGGGGGTCACATGGGGTCATTGAGTACTTATATAGGACTAGGGGGGTCACATGGGGTCATGGAGTACTTATATAGGACATGGGGGGGTCACATGGGGTCATTGAGTTCTTATATAGGACTAGGGGGGTCACATGGGGTAATTGAGTACTTATATAGGACTAGGGGGGTCACATGGGGTCATTGAGTACTTATATAGGACTAGGGGGGTCACATGGGGTCATTGAGTACTTATATAGGACATGGGGGGGTCACATGGTGTCATTGAGTACTTATATAGGACATGGGGGGGTCACATGGGGTCATTGAGTACTTATATAGGACTAGGGTGGGTCACATGGGGTCATTGAGTATTTATATAGGACTAGGGGTGTCACATGGGGTCATTGAGTACTTATATAGGACTAGGGGGGTCACATGTGGTCATTGAGTACTTATATAGGACTAGGGGGGTCACATGGGGTCATTGAGTACTTATATAGGACATGGGGGGGTCACATGGGGTCATTGAGTACTTATATAGGACTAGGGTGGGTCACATGGGGTCATTGAGTAGTTATATAGGACTAGGGGGGTCACATGCGGTCATTGAGTACTTATATAGGACTAGGGGGGTCACATGGGGTCATTGAGTACTTATATAAGACATGGGGGGGTCACATGGGGTCATTGAGTACTTATATAGGACTAGGGTGGGTCACATGGGGTCATTGAGTACTTATATAGGACTAGGGTGGGTGACATGGGATCATTGAGTACTTATATAGGACTAGGGGGGTCACATGGGGCCATTGAGTACTTATATAGGACTAGGGGGGTCACATGTGGTCATTGAGTACTTATATAGGACTAGAGGGGGTCACATGGGGTCATCGAGTACTTATATAGGACTAGGGTGGGTCACATGGGGCCATTGAGTACTTATATAGGACTAGGGGGGTCACATGGGGTCATTGAGTACTTATATAGGACTAGGGGGATCACATGGGGTCATTGAGTACTTATATAGGACATGGGGGGGTCACATGGGGTCATTGAGTACTTATATAGGACTAGGGGGGTCACATGGGGTCATTGAGTACTTATATAGGACTAGGGGGGTCACATGGGGTCATTGAGTACTTATATAGGACTAGGGGGGTCACATGGGGTCATTGAGTACTTATATAGGACTAGGAGGGTCACATGGGGTCATTGAGTACTTATATAGGACTAGGGGGGTCACATGGGGTCATTGAGTACTTATATAGGACTAGGGGGGTCACATGGGGTCATTGAGTACTTATATAGGACATGGGGGGGTCACATGGTGTCATTGAGTACTTACATAGGACATGGGGGGGTCACATGGTGTCATTGAGTACTTACATAGGACATGGGGGGGTCACATGGGGTCATTGAGTACTTATATAGGACTAGGGGGGTCACATGGGGTCATTGAGTACTTATATAGGACTAGGAGGGTCACATGGGGTCATTGAGTACTTATATAGGACTAGGGGGGTCACATGGGGTCATTGAGTACTTATATAGGACTAGGGGGGTCACATGGGGTCATTGAGTACTTATATAGGACATGGGGGGGTCACATGGTGTCATTGAGTACTTACATAGGACATGGGGGGGTCACATGGGGTCATTGAGTACTTATATAGGACTAGGGGGGTCACATGGGGTCATTGAGTACTTATATAGGACTAGGGGGGTCACATGGGGTCATTGAGTACTTATATAGGACATGGGGGGGTCTCATGGGGTCATTGAGTACTTATATTGGACATGGGGGGGTCACATGCTGTCATTGAGTACTTATATAGGACTAGGGGGGTCACATGGGGTCATTGAGTACTTATATAGGACTAGGGGGGTCACATGGGGTCATTGAGTACTTATATAGGACTAGGGGGGTCACATGGGGTCATTGAGTACTTATATAGGACTAGGGGGGTCACATGGGGTCATTGAGTACTTATATAGGACATGGGGGGGTCACATGGTGTCATTGAGTACTTATATAGGACATGGGGGGGTCACATGGGGTCATTGAGTACTTATATAGGACTAGGGTGGGTCACATGGGGTCATTGAGTACTTATATAGGACTAGGGGGGTCACATGGGGTCATTGAGTACTTAGATAGGACTAGGGGGGTCATATGGGGTCATTGAGTACTTATATAGGACTAGGGGGGTCTAATGGGGACATTGAGTACTTTTATAGGACATGGGGGGGTCACATGGGGTCATTGAGTACTTATATAGGACTAGGGGGGTCACATGGGGTCATGGAGTACTTATATAGGACATGGGGGGGTCACATGGGGTCATTGAGTTCTTATATAGGACTAGGGGGGTCACATGGGGTAATTGAGTACTTATATAGGACTAGGGGGGTCACATGGGGTCATTGAGTATTTATATAGGACTAGGGGGGTCACATGGGGTCATTGAGTACTTATATAGGACATGGGGGGGTCACATGGTGTCATTGAGTACTTATATAGGACATGGGGGGGTCACATGGGGTCATTGAGTACTTATATAGGACTAGGGTGGGTCACATGGGGTCATTGAGTATTTATATAGGACTAGGGGTGTCACATGGGGTCATTGAGTACTTATATAGGACTAGGGGGGTCACATGTGGTCATTGAGTACTTATATAGGACTAGGGGGGTCACATGGGGTCATTGAGTACTTATATAGGACATGGGGGGGTCACATGGGGTCATTGAGTACTTATATAGGACTAGGGTGGGTCACATGGGGTCATTGAGTAGTTATATAGGACTAGGGGGGTCACATGCGGTCATTGAGTACTTATATAGGACTAGGGGAGTCACATGGGGTCGTTGAGTACTTATATAGGACTAGGGGGGTCACATGGGGTCATTGAGTACTTATATAGGACATGGGGGGGTCACATGGGGTCATTGAGTACTTATATAGGACTAGGGTGGGTCACATGGGGTCATTGAGTACTTATATAGGACTAGGGTGGGTGACATGGGGTCATTGAGTACTTATATAGGACTAGGGGGGTCACATGTGGTCATTGAGTACTTATATAGGACTAGAGGGGGTCACATGGGGTCATCGAGTACTTATATAGGACTAGGGTGGGTCACATGGGGCCATTGAGTACTTATATAGGACTAGGGGGGTCACATGGGGTCATTGAGTACTTATATAGGACTAGGGGGATCACATGGGGTCATTGAGTACTTATATAGGACATGGGGGGGTCACATGGGGTCATTGAGTACTTATATAGGACTAGGGGGGTCACATGGGGTCATTGAGTACTTATATAGGACTAGGGTGGGTCACATGGGGTCATTGAGTACTTATATAGGACTAGGGGGGTCACATGGGGTCATTGAGTACTTATATAGGACTAGGGGGGTCACATGGGGTCATTGAGTACTTATATAGGACTAGGGTTGGTCACATGGGGTCACTGAGTACTTATATAGGACTAGGGTGGGTCACATGGGGTCATTGAGTACTTATATAGGACTAGAGGGGGTCACATGGGGTCATTGAGTACTTATATAGGACTAGGGTGGGTCACATGGGGCCATTGAGTACTTATATAGGACTAGGGGGGTCACATGGGGTCATTGAGTACTTATATAGGACTAGGGGGGTCACATGGGGTCGTTGAGTACTTATATAGGACATGGGGGGGTCACATGGGGTCATTGAGTACTTATATAGGACTAGGGTGGGTCACATGGGGTCATTTAGTACTTATATAGGACTAGGGTGGGTCACATGGGGTCATTGAGTACTTACATATGACTAGGGGGGGTCAAATGGGGTCATTGAGTACTTATATAGGACTAGGGTGGGTCACATGGGGTCATTGAGTACTTATATAGGACTAGGGTGCTTCACATGGGTTCATTGAGTACTTATATAGGACTAGGGGGGTCACATGGGGTCATTGAGTACTTATATAGGACTAGGGGGGTCACATGGGGTTATTGAGTACTTATATAGGACATGGGGGGGTCACGTGGGGTCATTGAGTACTTATATAGGACTAGGGTGGGTCACATGGGGTCATTAAGTACTTGTATAGGACTAGGGGGGTCACATGGGGTCATTGAGTACTTATATAGGACTAGGGTGGGTCACATGGGGTCATTGAGTACTTATACAGGAATAGGGTGGGTCACATGGGGTCATTGAGTACTTATATAGGAATAGGGTGGGTCACATGGGGTCATTGAGTACTTATATAGGACTAGGGGGGTCACATGGGGTCATTGAGTACTTATATATGACTAGGGGGGGTCATTGAGTACTTATATAGGAATATGGTGTGTCACATGGGGGCATTGAGTACTTATATAGGACATGGGGGGGTCACGTGGGGTCATTGAGTACTTATATAGGACTAGAGTGGGTCACATGGGGTCATTGAGTACTTATATAGGAATAGGGTGGGTCACATGGGGTCATTGAGTACTTATATAGGAATAGGGTGGGTCACATGGGGTCATTGAGTACTTATATAGGACATGGAGGGGTCACGTGTGGTCATTGAGTACTTATATAGGACTAGGGTGGGTCACATGGGGTCATTGAGTACTTATATAGGACTAGGGGGGGTCACATGGGGTCATTGAGTTCTTATATAGGACTAGGGGGGTCACATGGGGTAATTGAGTACTTATATAGGACTAGGGGGGTCACATGGGGTCATTGAGTATTTATATAGGACTAGGGGGGTCACATGGGGTCATTGAGTACTTATATAGGACATGGGGGGGTCACATGGTGTCATTGAGTACTTATATAGGACATGGGGGGGTCACATGGGGTCATTGAGTACTTATATAGGACTAGGGTGGGTCACATGGGGTCATTGAGTATTTATATAGGACTAGGGGTGTCACATGGGGTCATTGAGTACTTATATAGGACTAGGGGGGTCACATGTGGTCATTGAGTACTTATATAGGACTAGGGGGGTCACATGGGGTCATTGAGTACTTATATAGGACATGGGGGGGTCACATGGGGTCATTGAGTACTTATATAGGACTAGGGTGGGTCACATGGGGTCATTGAGTAGTTATATAGGACTAGGGGGGTCACATGCGGTCATTGAGTACTTATATAGGACTAGGGGAGTCACATGGGGTCATTGAGTACTTATATAGGACTAGGGGGGTCACATGGGGTCATTGAGTACTTATATAGGACATGGGGGGGTCACATGGGGTCATTGAGTACTTATATAGGACTAGGGTGGGTCACATGGGGTCATTGAGTACTTATATAGGACTAGGGTGGGTGACATGGGGTCATTGAGTACTTATATAGGACTAGGGGGGTCACATGGGGCCATTGAGTACTTATATAGGACTAGGGGGGTCACATGTGGTCATTGAGTACTTATATAGGACTAGAGGGGGTCACATGGGGTCATCGAGTACTTATATAGGACTAGGGTGGGTCACATGGGGCCATTGAGTACTTATATAGGACTAGGGGGGTCACATGGGGTCATTGAGTACTTATATAGGACTAGGGGGATCACATGGGGTCATTGAGTACTTATATAGGACATGGGGGGGTCACATGGGGTCATTGAGTACTTATATAGGACTAGGGGGGTCACATGGGGTCATTGAGTACTTATATAGGACTAGGGTGGGTCACATGGGGTCATTGAGTACTTATATAGGACTAGGGGGGTCACATGGGGTCATTGAGTACTTATATAGGACTAGGGGGGTCACATGGGGTCATTGAGTACTTATATAGGACTAGGGTTGGTCACATGGGGTCACTGAGTACTTATATAGGACTAGGGTGGGTCACATGGGGTCATTGAGTACTTATATAGGACTAGAGGGGGTCACATGGGGTCATTGAGTACTTATATAGGACTAGGGTGGGTCACATGGGGCCATTGAGTACTTATATAGGACTAGGGGGGTCACATGGGGTCATTGAGTACTTATATAGGACTAGGGGGGTCACATGGGGCCATTGAGTACTTATATAGGACTAGGGGGGTCACATGTGGTCATTGAGTACTTATATAGGACTAGAGGGGGTCACATGGGGTCATCGAGTACTTATATAGGACTAGGGTGGGTCACATGGGGCCATTGAGTACTTATATAGGACTAGGGGGGTCACATGGGGTCATTGAGTACTTATATAGGACTAGGGGGATCACATGGGGTCATTGAGTACTTATATAGGACATGGGGGGGTCACATGGGGTCATTGAGTACTTATATAGGACTAGGGGGGTCACATGGGGTCATTGAGTACTTATATAGGACATGGGGGGGTCACATGGGGTCATTGAGTACTTATATAGGACTAGGGTGGGTCACATGGGGTCATTGAGTACTTATATAGGACTAGGGTGGGTGACATGGGGTCATTGAGTACTTATATAGGACTAGGGGGGTCACATGGGGCCATTGAGTACTTATATAGGACTAGGGGGGTCACATGTGGTCATTGAGTACTTATATAGGACTAGAGGGGGTCACATGGGGTCATCGAGTACTTATATAGGACTAGGGTGGGTCACATGGGGCCATTGAGTACTTATATAGGACTAGGGGGGTCACATGGGGTCATTGAGTACTTATATAGGACTAGGGGGATCACATGGGGTCATTGAGTACTTATATAGGACATGGGGGGGTCACATGGGGTCATTGAGTACTTATATAGGACTAGGGGGGTCACATGGGGTCATTGAGTACTTATATAGGACTAGGGTGGGTCACATGGGGTCATTGAGTACTTATATAGGACTAGGGGGGTCACATGGGGTCATTGAGTACTTATATAGGACTAGGGGGGTCACATGGGGTCATTGAGTACTTATATAGGACTAGGGTTGGTCACATGGGGTCACTGAGTACTTATATAGGACTAGGGTGGGTCACATGGGGTCATTGAGTACTTATATAGGACTAGAGGGGGTCACATGGGGTCATTGAGTACTTATATAGGACTAGGGTGGGTCACATGGGGCCATTGAGTACTTATATAGGACTAGGGGGGTCACATGGGGTCATTGAGTACTTATATAGGACTAGGGGGGTCACATGGGGTCGTTGAGTACTTATATAGGACATGGGGGGGTCACATGGGGTCATTGAGTACTTATATAGGACTAGGGTGGGTCACATGGGGTCATTTAGTACTTATATAGGACTAGGGTGGGTCACATGGGGTCATTGAGTACTTACATATGACTAGGGGGGGTCAAATGGGGTCATTGAGTACTTATATAGGACTAGGGTGGGTCACATGGGGTCATTGAGTACTTATATAGGACTAGGGTGCTTCACATGGGTTCATTGAGTACTTATATAGGACTAGGGGGGTCACATGGGGTCATTGAGTACTTATATAGGACTAGGGGGGTCACATGGGGTTATTGAGTACTTATATAGGACATGGGGGGGTCACGTGGGGTCATTGAGTACTTATATAGGACTAGGGTGGGTCACATGGGGTCATTAAGTACTTGTATAGGACTAGGGGGGTCACATGGGGTCATTGAGTACTTATATAGGACTAGGGTGGGTCACATGGGGTCATTGAGTACTTATACAGGAATAGGGTGGGTCACATGGGGTCATTGAGTACTTATATAGGAATAGGGTGGGTCACATGGGGTCATTGAGTACTTATATAGGACTAGGGGGGTCACATGGGGTCATTGAGTACTTATATATGACTAGGGGGGGTCATTGAGTACTTATATAGGAATATGGTGTGTCACATGGGGGCATTGAGTACTTATATAGGACATGGGGGGGTCACGTGGGGTCATTGAGTACTTATATAGGACTAGAGTGGGTCACATGGGGTCATTGAGTACTTATATAGGAATAGGGTGGGTCACATGGGGTCATTGAGTACTTATATAGGAATAGGGTGGGTCACATGGGGTCATTGAGTACTTATATAGGACATGGAGGGGTCACGTGTGGTCATTGAGTACTTATATAGGACTAGGGTGGGTCACATGGGGTCATTGAGTACTTATATAGGACTAGGGGGGGTCACATGGGGTCATTGAGTACTTATATAGGACTAGGTTGGTCACATGGGGTCATTGAGTACTTATATATGACTAGGGGGGGTCAAATGGGGTCATTGAGTACTGATATAGGACTTGGGTGGGTCACATGGGGTCATTGAGTACTTATATAGGACTAGGGGGGGTCGCATGGGGTCTTTGAGTACTTATATAGGACTAGGGTGGGTCACATGGGGTCATTTTGTACTTATATAGGACTAGGGTGGGTCACATGGGGTCATTTTGTACTTATATAGGACTAGGGTGGGTCACATGGGGTCATTGAGTAGTTATATATTACTAGGGTGGGTCACATGGGTCATTGTGTACTTATATATTACTAGGGTGGGTCACATGGGGTCATTGAGTACTTATATAGGACTAGGGGGGTCACATGGGGTCATTGAGTACTTATATAGGACTAGGGGGGTCACATGGGGTCATTGAGTACTTATATAGGACTAGGGGGGTCACATGGGGTCATTGAGTACTTATATAGGACATGGGGGGGTCACATGGGGTCATTGAGTACTTATATAGAAATAGGGTGGGTCACATGGGGTCATTGAGTACTTATATAGGACATGGGGCGGTCACGTGGGGTCATTGAGTACTTATATAGGACTAGGGTGGGTCACATGGGGTCATTGATTACTTATATATGACTAGGGGGGGTCAAATGGGGTCATTGAGTACTTATATAGGACATGGGGTGTCACATGGGGTCATTAAGTACTTATATAGGACTAGGGGGGGTCACATGTGGTCATTGAGTACTTATATAGAACTAGGGTGGGTCACATGGGGTCATTGAGTACTTATATATGACTAGGGGGGGTCACATGGGGTCATTGAGTACTTATATAGGACTAGGGTGGGTCACATGGGGTCATTTTGTACTTATATAGGACTGGGGTGGGTCACATGGGTCATTGTGTACTTATATATTACTAGGGTGGGTCACATGGGGTCATTGAGTTCTTATATAGGACTAGGGTGCGTCACATTGGGTCATTGAGCACTTATATATTACTAGGGTGGGTCACATGGGGTCATTGAGTTCTTATATAGGACTAGGGTGCGTCACATGGGGTCATTGAGTACTTATATAGTACTAGGGGGGTCACATGGGTTCATTGAGTACTTATATAGGACATGGGGGGGTCACATGGGGTCATTAAGTACTTATATAGGACTAGGGGGGGGTCACATGTGGTCATTGAGTACTTATATAGGACTAGGGTGGGTCACATGGGGTCATTGAGTACTTATATATGACTAGGGGGGCTCACATGGGGTCATTAAGTACTTGTATAGGACTAGGGGGGTCACATGGGGTCATTGAGTACTTATATAGGACAAGGGTGGGTCACATGGGGTCATTGAGTACTTATATAGGAATAGGGTGGGTCACATGGGGTCATTGAGTACTTATATAGAACTAGGGGGGTCACATGGGGTCATTGAGTACTTATATATGACTAGGGGGGGTCATTGAGTACTTATATTGGAATATGGTGTGTCACATGGGGGCATTGAGTACTTATATAGGACATGGGGGGGTCACGTGGGGTCATTGAGCACTTATATATTACTAGGGTGGGTCACATGGGGTCATTGAGTTCTTATATAGGACTAGGGTGCGTCACATGGGGTCATTGAGTACTTATATAGTACTAGGGGGGTCACATGGGTTCATTGAGTACTTATATAGGACATGGGGGGGTCACATGGGGTCATTAAGTACTTATATAGGACTAGGGGGGGGTCACATGTGGTCATTGAGTACTTATATAGGACTAGGGGGGGTCACATGGGGTCATTGAGTACCTATATAGGACTAGGGGGGTCACATGGGGTTATTGAGTACTTATATAGGACATGGGGGGGTCACGTGGGGTCATTGAGTACTTATATAGGAATAGGGTGGGTCACATGGGGTCATTGAGTACTTATATAGGAATAGGGTGGGTCACATGGGGTCATTGAGTACTTATATAGGACTAGGGGGGTCACATGGGGTCATTGAGTACTTATATATGACTAGGGGGGGTCATTGAGTACTTATATAGGAATATGGTGTGTCACAGGGGGGCATTGAGTACTTATATAGGACATGGGGGGGTCACGTGGGGTCATTGAGTACTTATATAGGACTAGAGTGGGTCACATGGGGTCATTGAGTACTTATATAGGAATAGGGTGGGTCACATGGGGTCATTGAGTACTTATATAGGAATAGGGTGGGTCACATGGGGTCATTGAGTACTTATATAGGACATGGAGGGGTCACGTGTGGTCATTGAGTACTTATATAGGACTAGGGTGGGTCACATGGGGTCATTGAGTACTTATATAGGACATGGGGGGGTCACATGGGGTCATTGAGTACTTATATAGGACTAGGGTGGGTCACATGGGGTCATTGAGTACTTATATAGGACTAGGGGGGTCACATGGGGTCATTGAGTACTTATATAGGACTAGGGGGGTCACATGGGGTCATTGAGTACTTATATAGGACTAGGGTTGGTCACATGGGGTCATTGAGTACTTATATAGGACTAGGGTGGGTCACATGGGGTCATTGAGTACTTATATAGGACTAGAGGGGGTCACATGGGGTCATTGAGTACTTATATAGGACTAGGGTGGGTCACATGGGGCCATTGAGTACTTATACAGGACTAGGGGGGTCACATGGGGTCATTGAATACTTATATAGGACTAGGGGGATCACATGGGGTCATTGAGTACTTATATAGGACATGGGGGGGTCACATGGGGTCATTGAGTACTTATATAGGACTAGGGTGGTTCACATGGGGTCATTGAGTACTTATATAGGACTAGGGGGGTCACATGGGGTCATTGAGTACTTATATAGGACTAGGGGGGTCACATGGGGTCGTTGAGTACTTATATAGGACATGGGGGGGTCACATGGGGTCATTGAGTACTTATATAGGACTAGGGTGGGTCACATGGGGTCATTTAGTACTTATATAGGACTAGGGTGGGTCACATGGGGTCATTGAGTACTTACATATGACTAGGGGGGGTCAAATGGGGTCATTGAGTACTTATATAGGACTAGGGTGGGTCACATGGGGTCATTGAGTACTTATATAGGACTAGGGTGCTTCACATGGGTTCATTGAGTACTTATATAGGACTAGGGGGGTCACATGGGGTCATTGAGTACTTATATAGGACTAGGGGGGTCACATGGGGTTATTGAGTACTTATATAGGACATGGGGGGGTCACGTGGGGTCATTGAGTACTTATATAGGACTAGGGTGGGTCACATGGGGTCATTAAGTACTAGTATAGGACTAGGGGGGTCACATGGGGTCATTGAGTACTTATATAGGACTAGGGTGGGTCACATGGGGTCATTGAGTACTTATACAGGAATAGGGTGGGTCACATGGGGTCATTGAGTACTTATATAGGAATAGGGTGGGTCACATGGGGTCATTGAGTACTTATATAGGACTAGGGGGGTCACATGGGGTCATTGAGTACTTATATATGACTAGGGGGGGTCATTGAGTACTTATATAGGAATATGGTGTGTCACATGGGGGCATTGAGTACTTATATAGGACATGGGGGGGTCACGTGGGGTCATTGAGTACTTATATAGGACTAGAGTGGGTCACATGGGGTCATTGAGTACTTATATAGGAATAGGGTGGGTCACATGGGGTCATTGAGTACTTATATAGGAATAGGGTGGGTCACATGGGGTCATTGAGTACTTATATAGGACATGGAGGGGTCACGTGTGGTCATTGAGTACTTATATAGGACTAGGGTGGGTCACATGGGGTCATTGAGTACTTATATAGGACTAGGGGGGGTCACATGGGGTCATTGAGTACTTATATAGGACTAGGTTGGTCACATGGGGTCATTGAGTACTTATATATGACTAGGGGGGGTCAAATGGGGTCATTGAGTACTGATATAGGACTTGGGTGGGTCACATGGGGTCATTGAGTACTTATATAGGACTAGGGGGGGTCACATGGGGTCATTGAGTACTTATATAGGAGTAGGGTGGGTCACATTGGGTCATTGAGTACTTATATAGGAGTAGGGTGGGTCACATGGGGTCATTTAGTACTTATATATGACTAGGGGGGGTCACATGGGGTCATTCAGTACTTATATAGGACTAGGGTGGGTCACATGGGGTTATTTTGTACTTATATAGGACTAGGGTGGGTCACATGAGGTCATTGAGTACTTATATATGACTAGGGGGGGTCAAATGGGGTCATTGAGTACTTATATAGGACTAGGGTGGGTCACATAGGGTCATTTTGTACTTATATAGGATTAGGGTGGGTCACATGGGGTCATTGAGTACTTATATAGGACTAGGGTGCTTCACATGGGGTCATTAAGTACTTATATAGGACTAGGGTGGGTCACATGGGGACATTGAGTACTTATATAGGACTAGGAGGGGTCACATGGGGTCATTGAGTACTTATATAGGAGTAGGGTGGGTCACATGGGGTCATTGAGTACTTATATATGACTAGGGGGGGTCACATGGGGTCATTGAGTACTTATATAGGATTAGGGTGAGTCACATGGGGTCATTGAGTACTTACATAGGATTAGGGTGGGTCACATGGGGTCATTGAGTACTTATATAAGACATGGAGGGGTCACGTGTGGTCATTGAGTACTTATATAGGACTAGGGTGGGTCACATGGGGTCATTGAGTACTTATATAGGACTAGGGGGGGTCACATGGGGTCATTGAGTACTTATATAGGACTAGGGTGGGTCACATGGGGTCAATGAGTACTTATATATGACTAGGGGGGGTCAAATGGGGTCATTGAGTACTTATATAGGACTTGGGTGGGTCACATGGGGTCATTGAGTACTTATATAGGACTAGGGGGGGTCACATGGGGTCATTGAGTACTTATATAGGAGTAGGGTGGGTCACATGGGGTCATTGAGTACTTATATAGGAGTAGGGTGGGTCACATGGGGTCATTGAGTACTTATATATGACTAGGGGGGGTCACATGGGGTCATTGAGTACTTATATAGGACTAGGGTGGGTCACATGGGGTCATTTTGTACTTATATAGGACTAGGGTGGGTCACATGGGGTCATTGAGTACTTATATATGACTAGGGGGGGTCAAATGGGGTCATTGAGTACTTATATAGGACATGGGGGGGTCACATGGGGTCATTGAGTACTTATATAGGACTAGGGGGGTCACATGGGGTCATTGAGTACTTATATAGGACATGGGGAGGTCACATGGGGTCATTGAGTACTTATATAGGACTAGGGTGGGTCACATGGGGTCATTGAGTACTTATATAGGATTAGGGTGGGTCACATGGGGTCATTGAGTACTTATATAGGACTAGAGGGGGTCACATGGGGTCATTGAGTACTTATATAGGACTAGGGTGGGTCACATGGGGCCATTGAGTACTTATATAGGACTAGGGTGGGTCACATGGGGTCATTGAGTACTTATATAGGACTAGAGGGGGTCACATGGGGTCATTGAGTACTTATATAGGACTAGGGTGGGTCACATGGGGCCATTGAGTACTTATACAGGACTAGGGGGGTCACATGGGGTCATTGAGTACTTATATAGGACTAGGGGGATCACATGGGGTCATTGAGTACTTATATAGGACATGGGGGGGTCACATGGGGTCATTGAGTACTTATATAGGACTAGGGTGGTTCACATGGGGTCATTGAGTACTTATATAGGACTAGGGGGGTCACATGGGGTCATTGAGTACTTATATAGGACTAGGGGGGTCACATGGGGTCGTTGAGTACTTATATAGGACATGGGGGGGTCACATGGGGTCATTGAGTACTTATATAGGACTAGGGTGGGTCACATGGGGTCATTTAGTACTTATATAGGACTAGGGTGGGTCACATGGGGTCATTGAGTACTTACATATGACTAGGGGGGGTCAAATGGGGTCATTGAGTACTTATATAGGACTAGGGTGGGTCACATGGGGTCATTGAGTACTTATATAGGACTAGGGTGCTTCACATGGGTTCATTGAGTACTTATATAGGACTAGGGGGGTCACATGGGGTCATTGAGTACTTATATAGGACTAGGGGGGTCACATGGGGTTATTGAGTACTTATATAGGACATGGGGGGGTCACGTGGGGTCATTGAGTACTTATATAGGACTAGGGTGGGTCACATGGGGTCATTAAGTACTTGTATAGGACTAGGGGGGTCACATGGGGTCATTGAGTACTTATATAGGACTAGGGTGGGTCACATGGGGTCATTGAGTACTTATACAGGAATAGGGTGGGTCACATGGGGTCATTGAGTACTTATATAGGAATAGGGTGGGTCACATGGGGTCATTGAGTACTTATATAGGACTAGGGGGGTCACATGGGGTCATTGAGTACTTATATATGACTAGGGGGGGTCATTGAGTACTTATATAGGAATATGGTGTGTCACATGGGGGCATTGAGTACTTATATAGGACATGGGGGGGTCACGTGGGGTCATTGAGTACTTATATAGGACTAGAGTGGGTCACATGGGGTCATTGAGTACTTATATAGGAATAGGGTGGGTCACATGGGGTCATTGAGTACTTATATAGGAATAGGGTGGGTCACATGGGGTCATTGAGTACTTATATAGGACATGGAGGGGTCACGTGTGGTCATTGAGTACTTATATAGGACTAGGGTGGGTCACATGGGGTCATTGAGTACTTATATAGGACTAGGGGGGGTCACATGGGGTCATTGAGTACTTATATAGGACTAGGTTGGTCACATGGGGTCATTGAGTACTTATATATGACTAGGGGGGGTCAAATGGGGTCATTGAGTACTGATATAGGACTTGGGTGGGTCACATGGGGTCATTGAGTACTTATATAGGACTAGGGGGGGTCACATGGGGTCATTGAGTACTTATATAGGAGTAGGGTGGGTCACATTGGGTCATTGAGTACTTATATAGGAGTAGGGTGGGTCACATGGGGTCATTTAGTACTTATATATGACTAGGGGGGGTCACATGGGGTCATTCAGTACTTATATAGGACTAGGGTGGGTCACATGGGGTTATTTTGTACTTATATAGGACTAGGGTGGGTCACATGAGGTCATTGAGTACTTATATATGACTAGGGGGGGTCAAATGGGGTCATTGAGTACTTATATAGGACTAGGGTGGGTCACATAGGGTCATTTTGTACTTATATAGGATTAGGGTGGGTCACATGGGGTCATTGAGTACTTATATAGGACTAGGGTGCTTCACATGGGGTCATTAAGTACTTATATAGGACTAGGGTGGGTCACATGGGGACATTGAGTACTTATATAGGACTAGGAGGGGTCACATGGGGTCATTGAGTACTTATATAGGAGTAGGGTGGGTCACATGGGGTCATTGAGTACTTATATATGACTAGGGGGGGTCACATGGGGTCATTGAGTACTTATATAGGATTAGGGTGAGTCACATGGGGTCATTGAGTACTTACATAGGATTAGGGTGGGTCACATGGGGTCATTGAGTACTTATATAAGACATGGAGGGGTCACGTGTGGTCATTGAGTACTTATATAGGACTAGGGTGGGTCACATGGGGTCATTGAGTACTTATATAGGACTAGGGGGGGTCACATGGGGTCATTGAGTACTTATATAGGACTAGGGTGGGTCACATGGGGTCAATGAGTACTTATATATGACTAGGGGGGGTCAAATGGGGTCATTGAGTACTTATATAGGACTTGGGTGGGTCACATGGGGTCATTGAGTACTTATATAGGACTAGGGGGGGTCACATGGGGTCATTGAGTACTTATATAGGAGTAGGGTGGGTCACATGGGGTCATTGAGTACTTATATAGGAGTAGGGTGGGTCACATGGGGTCATTGAGTACTTATATATGACTAGGGGGGGTCACATGGGGTCATTGAGTACTTATATAGGACTAGGGTGGGTCACATGGGGTCATTGAGTTCTTATATAGGACTAGGGTGCGTCACATGGGGTCATTGAGTACTTATATAGTACTAGGGGGGTCACATGGGTTCATTGAGTACTTATATAGGACATGGGGGGGTCACATGGGGTCATTAAGTACTTATATAGGACTAGGGGGGGGTCACATGTGGTCATTGAGTACTTATATAGGACTAGGGGGGGTCACATGGGGTCATTGAGTACCTATATAGGACTAGGGGGGTCACATGGGGTTATTGAGTACTTATATAGGACATGGGGGGGTCACGTGGGGTCATTGAGTACTTATATAGGAATAGGGTGGGTCACATGGGGTCATTGAGTACTTATATAGGAATAGGGTGGGTCACATGGGGTCATTGAGTACTTATATAGGACTAGGGGGGTCACATGGGGTCATTGAGTACTTATATATGACTAGGGGGGGTCATTGAGTACTTATATAGGAATATGGTGTGTCACATGGGGGCATTGAGTACTTATATAGGACATGGGGGGGTCACGTGGGGTCATTGAGTACTTATATAGGACTAGAGTGGGTCACATGGGGTCATTGAGTACTTATATAGGAATAGGGTGGGTCACATGGGGTCATTGAGTACTTATATAGGAATAGGGTGGGTCACATGGGGTCATTGAGTACTTATATAGGACATGGAGGGGTCACGTGTGGTCATTGAGTACTTATATAGAACTAGGGTGGGTCACATGGGGTCATTGAGTACTTATATAGGACATGGGGGGGTCACATGGGGTCATTGAGTACTTATATAGGACTAGGGTGGGTCACATGGGGTCATTGAGTACTTATATAGGACTAGGGGGGTCACATGGGGTCATTGAGTACTTATATAGGACTAGGGGGGTCACATGGGGTCATTGAGTACTTATATAGGACTAGGGTTGGTCACATGGGGTCATTGAGTACTTATATAGGACTAGGGTGGGTCACATGGGGTCATTGAGTACTTATATAGGACTAGAGGGGGTCACATGGGGTCATTGAGTACTTATATAGGACTAGGGTGGGTCACATGGGGCCATTGAGTACTTATACAGGACTAGGGGGGTCACATGGGGTCATTGAGTACTTATATAGGACTAGGGGGATCACATGGGGTCATTGAGTACTTATATAGGACATGGGGGGGTCACATGGGGTCATTGAGTACTTATATAGGACTAGGGTGGTTCACATGGGGTCATTGAGTACTTATATAGGACTAGGGGGGTCACATGGGGTCATTGAGTACTTATATAGGACTAGGGGGGTCACATGGGGTCGTTGAGTACTTATATAGGACATGGGGGGGTCACATGGGGTCATTGAGTACTTATATAGGACTAGGGTGGGTCACATGGGGTCATTTAGTACTTATATAGGACTAGGGTGGGTCACATGGGGTCATTGAGTACTTACATATGACTAGGGGGGGTCAAATGGGGTCATTGAGTACTTATATAGGACTAGGGTGGGTCACATGGGGTCATTGAGTACTTATATAGGACTAGGGTGCTTCACATGGGTTCATTGAGTACTTATATAGGACTAGGGGGGTCACATGGGGTCATTGAGTACTTATATAGGACTAGGGGGGTCACATGGGGTTATTGAGTACTTATATAGGACATGGGGGGGTCACGTGGGGTCATTGAGTACTTATATAGGACTAGGGTGGGTCACATGGGGTCATTAAGTACTTGTATAGGACTAGGGGGGTCACATGGGGTCATTGAGTACTTATATAGGACTAGGGTGGGTCACATGGGGACATTGAGTACTTATACAGGAATAGGGTGGGTCACATGGGGTCATTGAGTACTTATATAGGAATAGGGTGGGTCACATGGGGTCATTGAGTACTTATATAGGACTAGGGGGGTCACATGGGGTCATTGAGTACTTATATATGACTAGGGGGGGTCATTGAGTACTTATATAGGAATATGGTGTGTCACATGGGGGCATTGAGTACTTATATAGGACATGGGGGGGTCACGTGGGGTCATTGAGTACTTATATAGGACTAGAGTGGGTCACATGGGGTCATTGAGTACTTATATAGGAATAGGGTGGGTCACATGGGGTCATTGAGTACTTATATAGGAATAGGGTGGGTCACATGGGGTCATTGAGTACTTATATAGGACATGGAGGGGTCACGTGTGGTCATTGAGTACTTATATAGGACTAGGGTGGGTCACATGGGGTCATTGAGTACTTATATAGGACTAGGGGGGGTCACATGGGGTCATTGAGTACTTATATAGGACTAGGTTGGTCACATGGGGTCATTGAGTACTTATATATGACTAGGGGGGGTCAAATGGGGTCATTGAGTACTGATATAGGACTTGGGTGGGTCACATGGGGTCATTGAGTACTTATATAGGACTAGGGGGGGTCACATGGGGTCATTGAGTACTTATATAGGAGTAGGGTGGGTCACATTGGGTCATTGAGTACTTATATAGGAGTAGGGTGGGTCACATGGGGTCATTTAGTACTTATATATGACTAGGGGGGGTCACATGGGGTCATTCAGTACTTATATAGGACTAGGGTGGGTCACATGGGGTTATTTTGTACTTATATAGGACTAGGGTGGGTCACATGAGGTCATTGAGTACTTATATATGACTAGGGGGGGTCAAATGGGGTCATTGAGTACTTATATAGGACTAGGGTGGGTCACATAGGGTCATTTTGTACTTATATAGGATTAGGGTGGGTCACATGGGGTCATTGAGTACTTATATAGGACTAGGGTGCTTCACATGGGGTCATTAAGTACTTATATAGGACTAGGGTGGGTCACATGGGGACATTGAGTACTTATATAGGACTAGGAGGGGTCACATGGGGTCATTGAGTACTTATATAGGAGTAGGGTGGGTCACATGGGGTCATTGAGTACTTATATATGACTAGGGGGGGTCACATGGGGTCATTGAGTACTTATATAGGATTAGGGTGAGTCACATGGGGTCATTGAGTACTTACATAGGATTAGGGTGGGTCACATGGGGTCATTGAGTACTTATATAAGACATGGAGGGGTCACGTGTGGTCATTGAGTACTTATATAGGACTAGGGTGGGTCACATGGGGTCATTGAGTACTTATATAGGACTAGGGGGGGTCACATGGGGTCATTGAGTACTTATATAGGACTAGGGTGGGTCACATGGGGTCATTGAGTACTTATATATGACTAGGGGGGGTCAAATGGGGTCATTGAGTACTTATATAGGACTTGGGTGGGTCACATGGGGTCATTGAGTACTTATATAGGACTAGGGGGGGTCACATGGGGTCATTGAGTACTTATATAGGAGTAGGGTGGGTCACATGGGGTCATTGAGTACTTATATAGGAGTAGGGTGGGTCACATGGGGTCATTGAGTACTTATATATGACTAGGGGGGGTCACATGGGGTCATTGAGTACTTATATAGGACTAGGGTGGGTCACATGGGGTCATTTTGTACTTATATAGGACTAGGGTGGGTCACATGGGGTCATTGAGTACTTATATATGACTAGGGGGGGTCAAATGGGGTCATTGAGTACTTATATAGGACATGGGGGGGTCACATGGGGTCATTGAGTACTTATATAGGACTAGGGGGGTCACATGGGGTCATTGAGTACTTATATAGGACATGGGGAGGTCACATGGGGTCATTGAGTACTTATATAGGACTAGGGTGGGTCACATGGGGTCATTGAGTACTTATATAGGATTAGGGTGGGTCACATGGGGTCATTGAGTACTTATATAGGACTAGAGGGGCTCACATGGGGTCATTGAGTACTTATATAGGACTAGGGTGGGTCACATGGGGCCATTGAGTACTTATAAAGGACTAGGGGGGTCACATGGGGTCACTCAGTACTTATATAGGACTAGAGGGGGTCACATGGGGTCATTGAGTACTTATATAGGACTAGAGGGGGTCACATGGGGTCATTGAGTACTTATATAGGACATGGGGGGGGTCACATGGGGTCATTGAGTACTTATATAGGACTAGGGGGGTCACATGGGGTCATTGAGTACTTATATAGGACATGGGGGGGTCAAATGGGGTCATTGAGTACTTATATAGGACATGGGGGGGTCACATGGGGTCATTGAGTACTTATATAGGACTAGGGGGGTCACATGGGGTCATTGAGTACTTATATAGGACATGGGGAGGTCACATGGGGTCATTGAGTACTTATATAGGACTAGGGTGGGTCACATGGGGTCATTGAGTACTTATATAGGATTAGGGTGGGTCACATGGGGTCATTGAGTACTTATATAGGACTAGAGGGTTCACATGGGGTCATTGAGTACTTATATAGGACTAGGGGGGTCACATGGGGTCATTGAGTACTTATATAGGACTAGGAGGGTCACATGGGTTTATTGAGTACTTATATAGGACATGGGGGGGTCACATGGGGTCATTGAGTACTTATATAGGACATGGGGGGGTCACATGGGGTCATTGAGTACTTATATAGGACAATGGTGGGTCACATGTGGTCATTGAGTACTTATATAGGACTAGGGTGGGTCACATGGGGTCATTGAGTACTTATATAGGACTAGGGTTCTTCACATGGGGTCATTAAGTACTTATATAGGACTAGGGTGGGTCACATGGGGTCATTGAGTACTTATATAGGACTAGGAGGGGTCACATGGGGTCATTGAGTACTTATATAGGAGTAGGGTGGGTCACATGGGGTCATTGAGTACTTATATATGACTAGGGGGGGTCACATGGGGTCATTGAGTACTTATATAGGACTAGGGGGGGTCACATGGGGTCATTGAGTACTTATATAGGACTAGGGTGGGTCACATGGGGTCATTGAGTACTTATATATGACTAGGGGGGGTCAAATGTGGTCATTGAGTATTTATATAGGACTATGGTGGGTCACATGGGGTCATTGAGTACTTATATAGGACTAGGGTGCTTCACATGGGGTCATTAAGTACTTATATAGGACTAGGGTGGGTCACATGGGGTCATTGAGTTCTTATATAGGACTAGAAGGGGTCACATGGGGTCATTGAGTACTTATATAGGAGTAGGGTGGGTCACATGGGGTCATTGAGTACTTATATATGACTAGGGGGGGTCACATGGGGTCATTGAGTACTTATATAGGATTAGGGTGAGTCACATGGGGTCATTGAGTACTTACATAGGATTAGGGTGGGTCACATGGGGTCATTGAGTACTTATATAAGACATGGAGGGGTCACGTGTGGTCATTGAGTACTTATATAGGACTAGGGTGGGTCACATGGGGTCATTGAGTACTTATATAGGACTAGGGGGGGTCACATGGGGTCATTGAGTACTTATATAGGACTAGGGTGGGTCACATGGGGTCATTGAGTACTTATATATGACTAGGGGGGGTCAAATGGGGTCATTGAGTACTTATATAGGACTTGGGTGGGTCACATGGGGTCATTGAGTACTTATATAGGACTAGGGGGGGTCACATGGGGTCATTGAGTACTTATATAGGAGTAGGGTGGGTCACATGGGGTCATTGAGTACTTATATAGGAGTAGGGTGGGTCACATGGGGTCATTGAGTACTTATATATGACTAGGGGGGGTCACATGGGGTCATTGAGTACTTATATAGGACTAGGGTGGGTCACATGGGGTCATTTTGTACTTATATAGGACTAGGGTGGGTCACATGGGGTCATTGAGTACTTATATATGACTAGGGGGGGTCAAATGGGGTCATTGAGTACTTATATAGGACATGGGGGGGTCACATGGGGTCATTGAGTACTTATATAGGACTAGGGGGGTCACATGGGGTCATTGAGTACTTATATAGGACATGGGGAGGTCACATGGGGTCATTGAGTACTTATATAGGACTAGGGTGGGTCACATGGGGTCATTGAGTACTTATATAGGATTAGGGTGGGTCACATGGGGTCATTGAGTACTTATATAGGACTAGAGGGGGTCACATGGGGTCATTGAGTACTTATATAGGACTAGGGTGGGTCACATGGGGCCATTGAGTACTTATAAAGGACTAGGGGGGTCACATGGGGTCACTCAGTACTTATATAGGACTAGAGGGGGTCACATGGGGTCATTGAGTACTTATATAGGACTAGAGGGTGTCACATGGGGTCATTGAGTACTTATATAGGACTAGGGTGGGTCACATGGGGCCATTGAGTACTTATATAGGACTAGGGTGGGTCACATGGGGTCATTGAGTACTTATATAGGACATGGGGGGGTCAAATGGGGTCATTGAGTACTTATATAGGACATGGGGGGGTCACATGGGGTCATTGAGTAATTATATAGGACTAGGGGGGTCACATGGGGTCATTGAGTACTTATATAGGACATGGGGGGGGTCAAATGGGGTCATTGAGTACTTATATAGGACATGGGGGGGTCACATGGGGTCATTGAGTACTTATATAGGACTAGGGGGGTCACATGGGGTCATTGAGTACTTATATAGGACATGGGGAGGTCACATGGGGTCATTGAGTACTTATATAGGACTAGGGTGGGTCACATGGGGTCATTGAGTACTTATATAGGATTAGGGTGGGTCACATGGGGTCATTGAGTACTTATATAGGACTAGAGGTTTCACATGGGGTCATTGAGTACTTATATAGGACTAGGGGGGTCACATGGGGTCATTGAGTACTTATATAGGACTAGGAGGGTCACATGGGTTTATTGAGTACTTATATAGGACATGGGGGGGTCACATGGGGTCATTGAGTACTTATATAGGACATGGGGGGGTCACATGGGGTCATTGAGTACTTATATAGGACAATGGTGGGTCACATGGGGTCATTGAGTACTTATATAGGACTAGGGTGGGTCACATGGGGTCATTGAGTACTTATATAGGATTAGGGGGGGCACATGGGGTCATTGAGTACTTATATAGGACTAGGGGGGTCACATGGGGCCATTGAGTACTTATATAGGACTAGGGGGGTCACATGTGGTCATTGAGTACTTATATAGGACTAGGGGGTTCACATGGGGTCATTGAGTACTTATATAGGACATGGGGGGGTCACATGGGGTCATTGAGTACTTATATAGGACTAGGGTGGGTCACATGGGGTCAATGAGTACTTATATAGGACTAGGGGGGTCACATGGGGTCATTGAGTACATATATAGGACTAGGGGGGTCACATGGGGTCATTGAGTACTTATATAGGACTAGGGGGGTCACATGGGGTCATTGAGTACTTATATAGGACATGGGGGGGTCACATGGGGTCATTGAGTACTTATATAGGAATAGGGTGGGTCACATGGGGTCATTGAGTACTTATATAGGACATGGGGGGGTCACATGGGGTCATTGAGTACTTATATAGGACTAGGGTGGGTCACATGGGGTCATTGAGTACTTATATAGGACTAGGGGGGTCACATGGGGTCATTGAGTACTTATATAGGACTAGGGGGGTCACATGGGGTCATTGAGTACTTATATAGGACTAGGGTTGGTCACATGGGGTCATTGAGTACTTATATAGGACTAGGGTGGGTCACATGGGGTCATTGAGTACTTATATAGGACTAGAGGGGGTCACATGGGGTCATTGAGTACTTATATAGGACTAGGGTGGGTCACATGGGGCCATTGAGTACTTATATAGGACTAGGGGGGTCACATGGGGTCATTGAGTACTTATATAGGACTAGGGGGATCACATGGGGTCATTGAGTACTTATATAGGACATGGGGGGTCACATGGGGTCATTGAGTACTTATATAGGACTAGGGTGGGTCACATGGGGTCATTGAGTACTTATATAGGACTAGGGGGGTCACATGGGGTCATTGAGTACTTATATAGGACTAGGGGGGTCACATGGGGTCGTTGAGTACTTATATAGGACATGGGGGGGGGTCACATGGGGTCATTGAGTACTTATATAGGACTAGGGTGGGTCACATGGGGTCATTTAGTACTTATATAGGACTAGGGTGGGTCACATGGGGTCATTGAGTACTTACATATGACTAGGGGGGGTCAAATGGGGTCATTGAGTACTTATATAGGACTAGGGTGAGTCACATGGGGTCATTGAGTACTTACATAGGATTAGGGAGGGTCACATGGGGTCATTGAGTACTTATATAAGACATGGAGGGGTCACGTGTGGTCATTGAGTACTTATATAGGACTAGGGTGGGTCACATGGGGTCATTGAGTACTTATATAGGACTAGGGGGGGTCACATGGGGTCATTGAGTACTTATATAGGACTAGGGTGGGTCACATGGGGTCATTGAGTACTTATATATGACTAGGGGGGGTCAAATGGGGTCATAGAGTACTTATATAGGACTTGGGTGGGTCACATGGGGTCATTGAGTACTTATATAGGACTAGGGGGGGTCACATGGGGTCATTGAGTACTTATATAGGAGTAGGGTGGGTCACATGGGGTCATTGAGTACTTATATAGGAGTAGGGTGGGTCACATGGGGTCATTGAGTACTTATATATGACTAGGGGGGGTCACATGGGGTCATTGAGTACTTATATAGGACTAGGGTGGGTCAAATGGGGTCATTATGTACTTATATAGGACTAGGGTGGGTCACATGGGGTCATTGAGTACTTATATATGACTAGGGGGGGTCAAATGGGGTCATTGAGTACTTATATAGGACATGGGGGGGTCACATGGGGTCATTGAGTACTTATATAGGACTAGGGGGGTCACATGGGGTCATTGAGTACTTATATAGGACATGGGGAGGTCACATGGGGTCATTGAGTACTTATATAGGACTAGGGTGGGTCACATGGGGTCATTGAGTACTTATATAGGATTAGGGTGGGTCACATGGGGTCATTGAGTACTTATATAGGACTAGAGGGGGTCACATGGGGTCATTGAGTACTTATATAGGACTAGGGTGGGTCACATGGGGCCATTGAGTACTTATAAAGGACTAGGGGGGTCACATGGGGTCACTCAGTACTTATATAGGACTAGGGGGATCACATGGGGTCATTGAGTACTTATATAGGACATGGGGGGGTCACATGGGGTCATTGAGTACTTATATAGGACTAGGGTGGGTCACATGGGGTCATTGAGTACTTATATAGGACTAGGGGGGTCACATGGGGTCATTGAGTACTTATATAGGACTAGGGGGGTCACATGGGGTCGTTGAGTACTTATATAGGACATGGGGGGGTCACATGGGGCCATTGAGTACTTATATAGGACTAGGGGGTTTACATGGGGTCATTGAGTACTTATATAGGACTAGGGGGGTCACATGGGGTCATTGAGTACTTATATAGGACATGGGGGGGTCACATGGGGTCATTGAGTACTTATATAGGACATGGGGGGGTCACATGGGGTCATTGAGAACTTATATAGGACTAGGGGGTTTACATGGGGTCATTGAGTACTTATATAGGACATGGGGGGGTCACATGGGGTCATTCAGTACTTATATAGGACTAGGGAGGGTCACATGGGGTCAATGAGTACTTATATAGGACTAGGGGGGTCACATGGGGTCATTGAGTACATATATAGGACTAGGGGGGTCACATGGGGTCATTGAGTACTTATATAGGACTAGGGGGGTCACATGGGGTCATTGAGTACTTATATAGGACATGGGGGGGTCACATGGGGTCATTGAGTACTTATATAGTAATAGGGTGGGTCACATGGGGTCATTGAGTACTTATATAGGACATGGGGGGGTCACGTGGGGTCATTGAGTACTTATATAGGACTAGGGTGGGTCACATGGGGTCATTGATTACTTATATATGACTAGGGGGGGTCAAATGGGGTCATTGAGTACTTATATAGGACATGGGGTGTCACATGGGGTCATTAAGTACTTATATAGGACTGGGGGGGGTCACATGTGGTCATTGAGTACTTATATAGAACTAGGGTGGGTCACATGGGGTCATTGAGTACTTATATATGACTAGGGGGGGTCACATGGGGTCATTGAGTACTTATATAGGACTAGAGGGGGTCACATGGGGTCATTGAGTACTTATATAGGACTAGGGTGGGTCACATGGGGCCATTGAGTACTTATATAGGACTAGGGGGGTCACATGGGGTCATTCAGTACTTATATAGGACTAGGGGGATCACATGGGGTCATTGAGTACTTATATAGGACATGGGGGGGTCACATGGGGTCATTGAGTACTTATATAGGACTAGGGTGGGTCACATGGGGTCACTGAGTACTTATATAGGACTAGGGGGGTCACATGGGGTCATTGAGTACTTATATAGGACTAGGGGGGTCACATGGGGTCGTTGAGTACTTATATAGGACATGGGGGGGTCACATGGGGTCATTGAGTACTTATATAGGACTAGGGTGGGTCACATGGGGTCATTTAGTACTTATATAGGACTAGGGTGGGTCACATGGGGTCATTGAGTACTTATATAGGAGTAGGGGGGTCACATGGGGTCATTGAGTACTTATATAGGACTAGGAGGGTCACATGGGGTTATTGAGTACTTATATAGGACATGGGGGGGTCACATGGGGTCATTGAGTACTTATATAGGACATGGGGGGTCACATGGGGTCATTGAGTACTTATATAGGACAATGGTGGGTCACATGGGGTCATTGAGTACTTATATAGGACTAGGGTGGGTCACATGGGGTCATTGAGTACTTATATAGGATTAGGGGGGTCACATGGGGTCATTGAGTACTTATATAGGACTAGGGGGGTCACATGGGGCCATTGAGTACTTATATAGGACTAGGGGGGTCACATGTGGTCATTGAGTACTTATATAGGACTAGGGGGTTCACATGGGGTCATTGAGTACTTATATAGGACATGGGGGGGTCACATGGGGTCATTGAGTACTTATATAGGACTAGGGTGGGTCACATGGGGTCAATGAGTACTTATATAGGACTAGGGGGGTCACAAGGGGTCATTGAGTACTTATATAGGACATGGGGAGGTCACATGGGGTCATTGAGTACTTATATAGGACTAGGGTGGGTCACATGGGGTCATTGAGTACTTATATAGGACTAGGGTGGGTCACATGGGGTCATTGAGTACTTATATAGGACTAGAGGGGGTCACATGGGGTCATTGAGTACTTATATAGGACTAGGGTGGGTCACATGGGGCCATTGTGTACTTATATAGGACATGGGGGGGTCACATGGTGTCATTGAGTACTTATATAGGACTAGAGGGGGTCACATGGGGTCATTGAGTACTTATATAGGACTAGGGTGGGTCACATGGGGTCATTGAGTACTTATATAGGACTAGAGGGGGTCACATGGGGTCATTGAGTACTTATATAGGACTAGGGTGGGTCACATGGGGCCATTGAGTACTTATATAGGACTAGGGGGGTCACATGGGGTCATTGAGTACTTATATAGGACTAGGGGGATCACATGGGGTCATTGAGTACTTATATAGGACATGGGGGGTCACATGGGGTCATTGAGTACTTATATAGGACTAGGTTGGGTCACATGGGGTCATTGAGTACTTATATAGGACTAGGGGGGTCACATGGGGTCATTGAGTACTTATATAGGACTAGGGGGGTCACATGGGGTCGTTGAGTACTTATATAGGACATGGGGGGGTCACATGGGGTCATTGAGTACTTATATAGGACTAGGGTGGGTCACATGGGGTCATTTAGTACTTATATAGGACTAGGGTGGGTCACATGGGGTCATTGAGTACTTACATATGACTAGGGGGGGTCAAATGGGGTCATTGAGTACTTATATAGGACTAGGGTGGGTCACATGGGGTCATTGAGTACTTATATAGGACTAGGGTGCTTCACATGGGTTCATTGAGTACTTATATAGGACTAGGGGGGTCACATGGGGTCATTGAGTACTTATATAGGACTAGGGGGGTCACATGGGGTTATTGAGTACTTATATAGGACATGGGGGGGTCACGTGGGGTCATGGAGTACTTATATAGGACTAGGGTGGGTCACATGGGGTCATTAAGTACTTGTATAGGACTAGGGGGATCACATGGGGTCATTGAGTACTTATATAGGACTAGGGTGGGTCACATGGGGTCATTGAGTACTTATATAGGAATAGGGTGGGTCACATGGGGTCATTGAGTACTTATATAGGAATAGGGTGGGTCACATGGGGTCATTGAGTACTTATATAGGACTAGGGGGGTCACATGGGGTCATTGAGTACTTATATATGACTAGGGGGGGTCATTGAGTACTTATATAGGAATATGGTTTGTCACATGGGGGCATTGAGTACTTATATAGGACATGGGGGGGTCACGTGGGGTCATTGAGTACTTATATAGGACTAGAGTGGGTCACATGGGGTCATTGAGTACTTATATAGGAATAGGGTGGGTCACATGGGGTCATTGAGTACTTATATAGGAATAGGGTGGGTCACATGGGGTCATTGAGTACTTACATAGGACATGGAGGGGTCACGTGTGGTCATTGAGTACTTATATAGGACTAGGGTGGGTCACATGGGGTCATTGAGTACTTATATAGGACTAGGGGGGGTCACATGGGGTCATTGAGTACTTATATAGGACTAGGGTGGGTCACATGGGGTCATTGAGTACTTATATATGACTAGGGGGGGTCAAATGGGGTCATTGAGTACTTATATAGGACATGGGGTGTCACATGGGGTCATTAAGTACTTATATAGGACTGGGGGGGGTCACATGTGGTCATTGAGTACTTATATAGAACTAGGGTGGGTCACATGGGGTCATTGAGTACTTATATATGACTAGGGGGGGTCACATGGGGTCATTGAGTACTTATATAGGACTAGAGGGGGTCACATGGGGTCATTGAGTACTTATATAGGACTAGGGTGGGTCACATGGGGCCATTGAGTACTTATATAGGACTAGGGGGGTCACATGGGGTCATTCAGTACTTATATAGGACTAGGGGGATCACTTGGGGTCATTGAGTACTTATATAGGACATGGGGGGGTCACATGGGGTCATTGAGTACTTATATAGGACTAGGGTGGGTCACATGGGGTCACTGAGTACTTATATAGGACTAGGGGGGTCACATGGGGTCATTGAGTACTTATATAGGACTAGGGGGGTCACATGGGGTCGTTGAGTACTTATATAGGACATGGGGGGGTCACATGGGGTCATTGAGTACTTATGTAGGACTAGGAGGGTCACATGGGGTTATTGAGTACTTATATAGGACATGGGGGGGTCACATGGGGTCATTGAGTACTTATATAGGACATGGGGGGTCACATGGGGTCATTGAGTACTTATATAGGACAATGGTGGGTCACATGGGGTCATTGAGTACTTATATAGGACTAGGGTGGGTCACATGGGGTCATTGAGTACTTATATAGGATTAGGGGGGTCACATGGGGTCATTGAGTACTTATATAGGACTAGGGGGGTCACATGGGGCCATTGAGTACTTATATAGGACTAGGGGGGTCACATGTGGTCATTGAGTACTTATATAGGACTAGGGGGTTCACATGGGGTCATTGAGTACTTATATAGGACATGGGGGGGTCACATGGGGTCATTGAGTACTTATATAGGACTAGGGTGGGTCACATGGGGTCAATGAGTACTTATATAGGACTAGGGGGGTCACAAGGGGTCATTGAGTACTTATATAGGACATGGGGAGGTCACATGGGGTCATTGAGTACTTATATAGGACTAGGGTGGGTCACATGGGGTCATTGAGTACTTATATAGGACTAGGGTGGGTCACATGGGGTCATTGAGTACTTATATAGGACTAGAGGGGGTCACATGGGGTCATTGAGTACTTATATAGGACTAGGGTGGGTCACATGGGGCCATTGTGTACTTATATAGGACATGGGGGGGTCACATGGGGTCATTGAGTACTTATATAGGACTAGGGGGGTCACATGGGGTCATTGAGTACTTATATAGGACTAGGGGGGTCACATGGGGTTATTGAGTACTTATATAGGACTAGGGGGATCACATGGGGTCATTGAGTACTTATATAGGACATGGGGGGGTCACATGGTGTCATTGAGTACTTATATAGGACTAGAGGGGGTCACATGGGGTCATTGAGTACTTATATAGGACTAGGGTGGGTCACATGGGGTCATTGAGTACTTATATAGGACTAGAGGGGGTCACATGGGGTCATTGAGTACTTATATAGGACTAGGGTGGGTCACATGGGGCCATTGAGTACTTATATAGGACTAGGGGGGTCACATGGGGTCATTGAGTACTTATATAGGACTAAGGGGATCACATGGGGTCATTGAGTACTTATATAGGACATGGGGGGTCACATGGGGTCATTGAGTACTTATATAGGACTAGGGTGGGTCACATGGGGTCATTGAGTACTTATATAGGACTAGGGGGGTCACATGGGGTCATTGAGTACTTATATAGGACTAGGGGGGTCACATGGGGTCGTTGAGTACTTATATAGGACATGGGGGGGTCACATGGGGTCATTGAGTACTTATATAGGACTAGGGTGGGTCACATGGGGTCATTTAGTACTTATATAGGACTAGGGTGGGTCACATGGGGTCATTGAGTACTTACATATGACTAGGGGGGGTCAAATGGGGTCATTGAGTACTTATATAGGACTAGGGTGGCTCACATGGGGTCATTGAGTACTTATATAGGACTAGGGTGCTTCACATGGGTTCATTGAGTACTTATATAGGACTAGGGGGGTCACATGGGGTCATTGAGTACTTATATAGGACTAGGGGGGTCACATGGGGTTATTGAGTACTTATATAGGACATGGGGGGGTCACGTGGGGTCATGGAGTACTTATATAGGACTAGGGTGGGTCACATGGGGTCATTAAGTACTTGTATAGGACTAGGGGGATCACATGGGGTCATTGAGTACTTATATAGGACTAGGGTGGGTCACATGGGGTCATTGAGTACTTATATAGGAATAGGGTGGGTCACATGGGGTCATTGAGTACTTATATAGGAATAGGGTGGGTCACATGGGGTCATTGAGTACTTATATAGGACTAGGGGGGTCACATGGGGTCATTGAGTACTTATATATGACTAGGGGGGGTCATTGAGTACTTATATAGGAATATGGTTTGTCACATGGGGGCATTGAGTACTTATATAGGACATGGGGGGGGTCACGTGGGGTCATTGAGTACTTATATAGGACTAGAGTGGGTCACATGGGGTCATTGAGTACTTATATAGGAATAGGGTGGGTCACATGGGGTCATTGAGTACTTATATAGGAATAGGGTGGGTCACATGGGGTCATTGAGTACTTACATAGGACATGGAGGGGTCACGTGTGGTCATTGAGTACTTATATAGGACTAGGGTGGGTCACATGGGGTCATTGAGTACTTATATAGGACTAGGGGGGGTCACATGGGGTCATTGAGTACTTATATAGGACTAGGGTGGGTCACATGGGGTCATTGAGTACTTATATATGACTAGGGGGGGTCAAATGGGGTCATTGAGTACTTATATAGGACTTGGGTGGGTCACATGGGGTCATTGAGTACTTATATAGGACTAGGGGGGGTCACATGGGGTCATTGAGTACTTATATAGGAGTAGGGTGGGTCACATTGGGTCATTGAGTACTTATATAGGAGTAGGGTGGGTCACATGGGGTCATTGAGTACTTATATATGACTAGGGGTGGTCACATGGGGTCATTGAGTACTTATATAGGACTAGGGTGGGTCACATGGGGTTATTTTGTACTTATATAGGACTAGGGTGGGTCACATGAGGTCATTGAGTACTTATATATGACTAGGGGGGGTCAAATGGGGTCATTGAGTACTTATATAGGACTAGGGTGGGTCACATAGGGTCATTTTGTACTTATATAGGACTAGGGTGGGTCACATGGGGTCATTGAGTACTTATATATGACTAGGGGGGGTCAAATGTGGTCATTGAGTATTTATATAGGACTATGGTGGGTCACATGGGGTCATTGAGTACTTATATAGGACTAGGGTGCTTCACATGGGGTCATTAAGTACTTATATAGGACTAGGGTGGGTCACATGGGGTCATTGAGTACTTATATAGGACTAGGAGGGGTCACATGGGGTCATTGAGTACTTATATAGGAGTAGGGTGGGTCACATGGGGTCATTGAGTACTTATATATGACTAGGGGGGGTCACATGGGGTCATTGAGTACTTATATAGGATTAGGGTGAGTCACATGGGGTCATTGAGTACTTACATAGGATTAGGGTGGGTCACATGGGGTCATTGAGTACTTATATAAGACATGGAGGGGTCACCTGTGGTCATTGAGTACTTATATAGGACTAGGGTGGGTCACATGGGGTCATTGAGTACTTATATAGGACTAGGAGGGGTCACATGGGGTCATTGAGTACTTATATAGGACTAGGGTGGGTCACATGGGGTCATTCAGTACTTATATATGACTAGGGGGGGTCAAATGGGGTCATTGAGTACTTATATAGGACTTGGGTGGGTCACATGGGGTCATTGAGTACTTATATAGGACTAGGGGGGGTCACATGGGGTCATTGAGTACTTATATAGGAGTAGGGTGGGTCACATGGGGTCATTGAGTACTTATATATGACTAGGGGGGGTCACATGGGGTCATTGAGTACTTATATAGGACTAGGGTGGGTCACATGGGGTCATTTTGTACTTATATAGGACTAGGGTGGGTCACATGGGGTCATTGAGTACTTATATATGACTAGGGGGGGTCAAATGGGGTCATTGAGTACTTATATAGGACATGGGGGGGTCACATGGGGTCATTGAGTACTTATATAGGACTAGGGGGGTCACATGGGGTCATTGAGTACTTATATAGGACATGGGGAGGTCACATGGGGTCATTGAGTACTTATATAGGACTAGGGTGGGTCACATGGGGTCATTGAGTACTTATATAGGATTAGGGTGGGTCACATGGGGTCATTGAGTACTTATATAGGACTAGAGGGGGTCACATGGGGTCATTGAGTACTTATATAGGACTAGGGTGGGTCACATGGGGCCATTGAGTACTTATAAAGGACTAGGGGGGTCACATGGGGTCACTCAGTACTTATATAGGACTAGGGGGATCACATGGGGTCATTGAGTACTTATATAGGACATGGGGGGGTCACATGGGGTCATTGAGTACTTATATAGGACTAGGGTGGGTCACATGGGGTCATTGAGTACTTATATAGGACTAGGGGGGTCACATGGGGTCATTGAGTACTTATATAGGACTAGGGATGTCACATGGGGTCGTTGAGTACTTATATAGGACATGGGGGGTCACATGGGGTCATTGAGTACTTATATAGGACTAGGGTGGGTCACATGGGGTCATTTAGTACTTATATAGGACTAGGGTGGGTCACATGGGGTCATTGAGTACTTATATAGGACTAGGGGGGTCACATGGGGTCATTGAGTACTTATATAGGACATGGGGGGTCACATGGGGTCATTGAGTACTTATATAGGACTAGGGGGGTCACTTGGGTCATTGAGTACTTATATAGGACTAGGAGGGTCACATGGGGTTATTGAGTACTTATATAGGACATGGGGGGGTCACATGGGGTCATTGAGTACTTATATAGGACATGGGGGGGTCACATGGGGTCATTGAGTACTTATATAGGACAATGGTGGGTCACATGGGGTCATTGAGTACTTATATAGGACTAGGGTGGGTCACATGGGGTCATTGAGTACTTATATAGGATTAGGGGGGTCACATGGGGTCATTGAGTACTTATATAGGACTAGGGGGGTCACATGGGGCCATTGAGTACTTATATAGGACTAGGGGGGTCACATATGGTCATTGAGTACTTATATAGGACTAGGGGGTTCACATGGGGTCATTGAGTACTTATATAGGACATGGGGGGGTCACATGGGGTCATTGAGTACTTATATAGGACTAGGGTGGGTCACATGGGGTCAATGAGTACTTATATAGGACTAGGGGGGTCACATGGGGTCATTGAGTACTTATATAGGACTAGGGGGGTCACATGGGGTCATTGAGTACTTATATAGGACTAGGGGGGTCACATGGGGTCATTGAGTACTTATATAGGAATAGGGTGGGTCACATGGGGTCATTGAGTACTTATATAGGACATGGGGGGGTCACGTGGGGTCATTGAGTACTTATATAGGACTAGGGTGGGTCACATGGGGTCATTGATTACTTATATATGACTAGGGGGGGTCAAATGGGGTCATTGAGTACTTATATAGGACATGGGGTGTCACATGGGGTCATTAAGTACTTATATAGGACTAGGGGGGGGTCACATGTGGTCATTGAGTACTTATATAGAACTAGGGTGGGTCACATGGGGTCATTGAGTACTTATATATGACTAGGGGGGGTCACATGGGGTCATTGAGTACTTATATAGGACTAGAAGGGGTCACATGGGGTCATTGAGTACTTATATAGGACTAGGGTGGGTCACATGGGGCCATTGAGTACTTATATAGGACTAGGGGGGTCACATGGGGTCATTCAGTACTTATATAGGACTAGGGGGATCACATGGGGTCATTGAGTACTTATATAGGACATGGGGGGGTCACATGGGGTCATTGAGTACTTATATAGGACTAGGGTGGGTCACATGGGGTCATTGAGTACTTATATAGGACTAGGGGGGTCACATGGGGTAATTGAGTACTTATATAGGACTAGGGGGGTCACATGGGGTCGTTGAGTACTTATATAGGACATGGGGGGGTCACATGGGGTCATTGAGTACTTATATAGGACTAGGGTGGGTCACATGGGGTCATTTAGTACTTATATAGGACTAGGGTGGGTCACATGGGGTCATTGAGTACTTATATAGGACTAGGGGGGTCACATGGGGTCATTGAGTACTTATATAGGACATGGGGGGGTCACATGGGGTCATTGAGTACTTATATAGGACTAGGAGGGTCACATGGGGTTATTGAGTACTTATATAGGACATGGGGGGGTCACATGGGGTCATTGAGTACTTATATAGGACATGGGGGGGTCACATGGGGTCATTGAGTACTTATATAGGACAATGGTGGGTCACATGGGGTCATTGAGTACTTATATAGGACTAGGGTGGGTCACATGGGGTCATTGAGTACTTATATAGGATTAGGGGGGTTACATGGGGTCATTGAGTACTTATATAGGACTAGGGGGGTCACATGGTGCCATTGAGTACTTATATAGGACTAGGGGGGTCACATATGGTCATTGAGTACTTATATAGGACTAGGGGGTTCACATGGGGTCATTGAGTACTTATATAGGACATGGGGGGGTCACATGGGGTCATTGAGTACTTATATAGGACTAGGGTGGGTCACATGGGGTCAATGAGTACTTATATAGGACTAGGAGGGTCACATGGGGTCATTGAGTACTTATATAGGACTAGGGGGGTCACATGGGGTCATTGAGTACTTATATAGGACTAGGGGGGTCACATGGGGTCATTGAGTACTTATATAGGAATAGGGTGGGTCACATGGGGTCATTGAGTACTTATATAGGACATGGGGGGGGTCACGTGGGGTCATTGAGTACTTATATAGGACTAGGGTGGGTCACATGGGGTCATTGATTACTTATATATGACTAGGGGGGGTCAAATGGGGTCATTGAGTACTTATATAGGACATGGAGTGTCACATGGGGTCATTAAGTACTTATATAGGACTAGGGGGGGGTCACATGTGGTCATTGAGTACTTATATAGAACTAGGGTGGGTCACATGGGGTCATTGAGTACTTATATATGACTAGGGGGGGTCACATGGGGTCATTGAGTACTTATATAGGACTAGAAGGGGTCACATGGGGTCATTGAGTACTTATATAGGACTAGGGTGGGTCACATGGGGCCATTGAGTACTTATATAGGACTAGGGGGGTCACATGGGGTCATTCAGTACTTATATAGGACTAGGGGGATCACATGGGGTCATTGAGTACTTATATAGGACATGGGGGGGTCACATGGGGTCATTGAGTACTTATATAGGACTAGGGTGGGTCACATGGGGTCATTGAGTACTTATATAGGACTAGGGGGGTCACATGGGGTCATTGAGTACTTATATAGGACTAGGGGGGTCACATGGGGTCGTTGAGTACTTATATAGGACATGGGGGGGTCAAATGGGGTCATTATGTACTTATATAGGACTAGGGTGGGTCACATGGGGTCATTGAGTACTTATATATGACTAGGGGGGGTCAAATGGGGTCATTGAGTACTTATATAGGACATGGGGGGGTCACATGGGGTCATTGAGTACTTATATAGGACTAGGGGGGTCACATGGGGTCATTGAGTACTTATATAGGACATGGGGAGGTCACATGGGGTCATTGAGTACTTATATAGGACTAGGGTGGGTCACATGGGGTCATTGAGTACTTATATAGGATTAGGGTGGGTCACATGGGGTCATTGAGTACTTATATAGGACTAGAGGGGGTCACATGGGGTCATTGAGTACTTATATAGGACTAGGGTGGGTCACATGGGGCCATTGAGTACTTATAAAGGACTAGGGGGGTCACATGGGGTCACTCAGTACTTATATAGGACTAGGGGGATCACATGGGGTCATTGAGTACTTATATAGGACATGGGGGGGTCACATGGGGTCATTGAGTACTTATATAGGACTAGGGTGGGTCACATGGGGTCATTGAGTACTTATATAGGACTAGGGGGGTCACATGGGGTCATTGAGTACTTATATAGGACTAGGGGGGTCACATGGGGTCGTTGAGTACTTATATAGGACATGGGGGGGTCACATGGGGCCATTGAGTACTTATATAGGACTAGGGGGTTTACATGGGGTCATTGAGTACTTATATAGGACTAGGGGGGTCACATGGGGTCATTGAGTACTTATATAGGACATGGGGGGGTCACATGGGGTCATTGAGTACTTATATAGGACATGGGGGGGTCACATGGGGTCATTGAGAACTTATATAGGACTAGGGGGTTTACATGGGGTCATTGAGTACTTATATAGGACATGGGGGGGTCACATGGGGTCATTCAGTACTTATATAGGACTAGGGAGGGTCACATGGGGTCAATGAGTACTTATATAGGACTAGGGGGGTCACATGGGGTCATTGAGTACATATATAGGACTAGGGGGGTCACATGGGGTCATTGAGTACTTATATAGGACTAGGGGGGTCACATGGGGTCATTGAGTACTTATATAGGACATGGGGGGGTCACATGGGGTCATTGAGTACTTATATAGTAATAGGGTGGGTCACATGGGGTCATTGAGTACTTATATAGGACATGGGGGGGTCACGTGGGGTCATTGAGTACTTATATAGGACTAGGGTGGGTCACATGGGGTCATTGATTACTTATATATGACTAGGGGGGGTCAAATGGGGTCATTGAGTACTTATATAGGACATGGGGTGTCACATGGGGTCATTAAGTACTTATATAGGACTGGGGGGGGTCACATGTGGTCATTGAGTACTTATATAGAACTAGGGTGGGTCACATGGGGTCATTGAGTACTTATATATGACTAGGGGGGGTCACATGGGGTCATTGAGTACTTATATAGGACTAGAGGGGGTCACATGGGGTCATTGAGTACTTATATAGGACTAGGGTGGGTCACATGGGGCCATTGAGTACTTATATAGGACTAGGGGGGTCACATGGGGTCATTCAGTACTTATATAGGACTAGGGGGATCACATGGGGTCATTGAGTACTTATATAGGACATGGGGGGGTCACATGGGGTCATTGAGTACTTATATAGGACTAGGGTGGGTCACATGGGGTCACTGAGTACTTATATAGGACTAGGGGGGTCACATGGGGTCATTGAGTACTTATATAGGACTAGGGGGGTCACATGGGGTCGTTGAGTACTTATATAGGACATGGGGGGGTCACATGGGGTCATTGAGTACTTATATAGGACTAGGGTGGGTCACATGGGGTCATTTAGTACTTATATAGGACTAGGGTGGGTCACATGGGGTCATTGAGTACTTATATAGGAGTAGGGGGGTCACATGGGGTCATTGAGTACTTATATAGGACTAGGAGGGTCACATGGGGTTATTGAGTACTTATATAGGACATGGGGGGGTCACATGGGGTCATTGAGTACTTATATAGGACATGGGGGGTCACATGGGGTCATTGAGTACTTATATAGGACAATGGTGGGTCACATGGGGTCATTGAGTACTTATATAGGACTAGGGTGGGTCACATGGGGTCATTGAGTACTTATATAGGATTAGGGGGGTCACATGGGGTCATTGAGTACTTATATAGGACTAGGGGGGTCACATGGGGCCATTGAGTACTTATATAGGACTAGGGGGGTCACATGTGGTCATTGAGTACTTATATAGGACTAGGGGGTTCACATGGGGTCATTGAGTACTTATATAGGACATGGGGGGGTCACATGGGGTCATTGAGTACTTATATAGGACTAGGGTGGGTCACATGGGGTCAATGAGTACTTATATAGGACTAGGGGGGTCACAAGGGGTCATTGAGTACTTATATAGGACATGGGGAGGTCACATGGGGTCATTGAGTACTTATATAGGACTAGGGTGGGTCACATGGGGTCATTGAGTACTTATATAGGACTAGGGTGGGTCACATGGGGTCATTGAGTACTTATATAGGACTAGAGGGGGTCACATGGGGTCATTGAGTACTTATATAGGACTAGGGTGGGTCACATGGGGCCATTGTGTACTTATATAGGACATGGGGGGGTCACATGGTGTCATTGAGTACTTATATAGGACTAGAGGGGGTCACATGGGGTCATTGAGTACTTATATAGGACTAGGGTGGGTCACATGGGGTCATTGAGTACTTATATAGGACTAGAGGGGGTCACATGGGGTCATTGAGTACTTATATAGGACTAGGGTGGGTCACATGGGGCCATTGAGTACTTATATAGGACTAGGGGGGTCACATGGGGTCATTGAGTACTTATATAGGACTAGGGGGATCACATGGGGTCATTGAGTACTTATATAGGACATGGGGGGTCACATGGGGTCATTGAGTACTTATATAGGACTAGGTTGGGTCACATGGGGTCATTGAGTACTTATATAGGACTAGGGGGGTCACATGGGGTCATTGAGTACTTATATAGGACTAGGGGGGTCACATGGGGTCGTTGAGTACTTATATAGGACATGGGGGGGTCACATGGGGTCATTGAGTACTTATATAGGACTAGGGTGGGTCACATGGGGTCATTTAGTACTTATATAGGACTAGGGTGGGTCACATGGGGTCATTGAGTACTTACATATGACTAGGGGGGGTCAAATGGGGTCATTGAGTACTTATATAGGACTAGGGTGGGTCACATGGGGTCATTGAGTACTTATATAGGACTAGGGTGCTTCACATGGGTTCATTGAGTACTTATATAGGACTAGGGGGGTCACATGGGGTCATTGAGTACTTATATAGGACTAGGGGGGTCACATGGGGTTATTGAGTACTTATATAGGACATGGGGGGGTCACGTGGGGTCATGGAGTACTTATATAGGACTAGGGTGGGTCACATGGGGTCATTAAGTACTTGTATAGGACTAGGGGGATCACATGGGGTCATTGAGTACTTATATAGGACTAGGGTGGGTCACATGGGGTCATTGAGTACTTATATAGGAATAGGGTGGGTCACATGGGGTCATTGAGTACTTATATAGGAATAGGGTGGGTCACATGGGGTCATTGAGTACTTATATAGGACTAGGGGGGTCACATGGGGTCATTGAGTACTTATATATGACTAGGGGGGGTCATTGAGTACTTATATAGGAATATGGTTTGTCACATGGGGGCATTGAGTACTTATATAGGACATGGGGGGGTCACGTGGGGTCATTGAGTACTTATATAGGACTAGAGTGGGTCACATGGGGTCATTGAGTACTTATATAGGAATAGGGTGGGTCACATGGGGTCATTGAGTACTTATATAGGAATAGGGTGGGTCACATGGGGTCATTGAGTACTTACATAGGACATGGAGGGGTCACGTGTGGTCATTGAGTACTTATATAGGACTAGGGTGGGTCACATGGGGTCATTGAGTACTTATATAGGACTAGGGGGGGTCACATGGGGTCATTGAGTACTTATATAGGACTAGGGTGGGTCACATGGGGTCATTGAGTACTTATATATGACTAGGGGGGGTCAAATGGGGTCATTGAGTACTTATATAGGACATGGGGTGTCACATGGGGTCATTAAGTACTTATATAGGACTGGGGGGGGTCACATGTGGTCATTGAGTACTTATATAGAACTAGGGTGGGTCACATGGGGTCATTGAGTACTTATATATGACTAGGGGGGGTCACATGGGGTCATTGAGTACTTATATAGGACTAGAGGGGGTCACATGGGGTCATTGAGTACTTATATAGGACTAGGGTGGGTCACATGGGGCCATTGAGTACTTATATAGGACTAGGGGGGTCACATGGGGTCATTCAGTACTTATATAGGACTAGGGGGATCACTTGGGGTCATTGAGTACTTATATAGGACATGGGGGGGTCACATGGGGTCATTGAGTACTTATATAGGACTAGGGTGGGTCACATGGGGTCACTGAGTACTTATATAGGACTAGGGGGGTCACATGGGGTCATTGAGTACTTATATAGGACTAGGGGGGTCACATGGGGTCGTTGAGTACTTATATAGGACATGGGGGGGTCACATGGGGTCATTGAGTACTTATGTAGGACTAGGAGGGTCACATGGGGTTATTGAGTACTTATATAGGACATGGGGGGGTCACATGGGGTCATTGAGTACTTATATAGGACATGGGGGGTCACATGGGGTCATTGAGTACTTATATAGGACAATGGTGGGTCACATGGGGTCATTGAGTACTTATATAGGACTAGGGTGGGTCACATGGGGTCATTGAGTACTTATATAGGATTAGGGGGGTCACATGGGGTCATTGAGTACTTATATAGGACTAGGGGGGTCACATGGGGCCATTGAGTACTTATATAGGACTAGGGGGGTCACATGTGGTCATTGAGTACTTATATAGGACTAGGGGGTTCACATGGGGTCATTGAGTACTTATATAGGACATGGGGGGGTCACATGGGGTCATTGAGTACTTATATAGGACTAGGGTGGGTCACATGGGGTCAATGAGTACTTATATAGGACTAGGGGGGTCACAAGGGGTCATTGAGTACTTATATAGGACATGGGGAGGTCACATGGGGTCATTGAGTACTTATATAGGACTAGGGTGGGTCACATGGGGTCATTGAGTACTTATATAGGACTAGGGTGGGTCACATGGGGTCATTGAGTACTTATATAGGACTAGAGGGGGTCACATGGGGTCATTGAGTACTTATATAGGACTAGGGTGGGTCACATGGGGCCATTGTGTACTTATATAGGACATGGGGGGGTCACATGGGGTCATTGAGTACTTATATAGGACTAGGGGGGTCACATGGGGTCATTGAGTACTTATATAGGACTAGGGGGGTCACATGGGGTTATTGAGTACTTATATAGGACTAGGGGGATCACATGGGGTCATTGAGTACTTATATAGGACATGGGGGGGTCACATGGTGTCATTGAGTACTTATATAGGACTAGAGGGGGTCACATGGGGTCATTGAGTACTTATATAGGACTAGGGTGGGTCACATGGGGTCATTGAGTACTTATATAGGACTAGAGGGGGTCACATGGGGTCATTGAGTACTTATATAGGACTAGGGTGGGTCACATGGGGCCATTGAGTACTTATATAGGACTAGGGGGGTCACATGGGGTCATTGAGTACTTATATAGGACTAAGGGGATCACATGGGGTCATTGAGTACTTATATAGGACATGGGGGGTCACATGGGGTCATTGAGTACTTATATAGGACTAGGGTGGGTCACATGGGGTCATTGAGTACTTATATAGGACTAGGGGGGTCACATGGGGTCATTGAGTACTTATATAGGACTAGGGGGGTCACATGGGGTCGTTGAGTACTTATATAGGACATGGGGGGGTCACATGGGGTCATTGAGTACTTATATAGGACTAGGGTGGGTCACATGGGGTCATTTAGTACTTATATAGGACTAGGGTGGGTCACATGGGGTCATTGAGTACTTACATATGACTAGGGGGGGTCAAATGGGGTCATTGAGTACTTATATAGGACTAGGGTGGCTCACATGGGGTCATTGAGTACTTATATAGGACTAGGGTGCTTCACATGGGTTCATTGAGTACTTATATAGGACTAGGGGGGTCACATGGGGTCATTGAGTACTTATATAGGACTAGGGGGGTCACATGGGGTTATTGAGTACTTATATAGGACATGGGGGGGTCACGTGGGGTCATGGAGTACTTATATAGGACTAGGGTGGGTCACATGGGGTCATTAAGTACTTGTATAGGACTAGGGGGATCACATGGGGTCATTGAGTACTTATATAGGACTAGGGTGGGTCACATGGGGTCATTGAGTACTTATATAGGAATAGGGTGGGTCACATGGGGTCATTGAGTACTTATATAGGAATAGGGTGGGTCACATGGGGTCATTGAGTACTTATATAGGACTAGGGGGGTCACATGGGGTCATTGAGTACTTATATATGACTAGGGGGGGTCATTGAGTACTTATATAGGAATATGGTTTGTCACATGGGGGCATTGAGTACTTATATAGGACATGGGGGGGGTCACGTGGGGTCATTGAGTACTTATATAGGACTAGAGTGGGTCACATGGGGTCATTGAGTACTTATATAGGAATAGGGTGGGTCACATGGGGTCATTGAGTACTTATATAGGAATAGGGTGGGTCACATGGGGTCATTGAGTACTTACATAGGACATGGAGGGGTCACGTGTGGTCATTGAGTACTTATATAGGACTAGGGTGGGTCACATGGGGTCATTGAGTACTTATATAGGACTAGGGGGGGTCACATGGGGTCATTGAGTACTTATATAGGACTAGGGTGGGTCACATGGGGTCATTGAGTACTTATATATGACTAGGGGGGGTCAAATGGGGTCATTGAGTACTTATATAGGACTTGGGTGGGTCACATGGGGTCATTGAGTACTTATATAGGACTAGGGGGGGTCACATGGGGTCATTGAGTACTTATATAGGAGTAGGGTGGGTCACATTGGGTCATTGAGTACTTATATAGGAGTAGGGTGGGTCACATGGGGTCATTGAGTACTTATATATGACTAGGGGTGGTCACATGGGGTCATTGAGTACTTATATAGGACTAGGGTGGGTCACATGGGGTTATTTTGTACTTATATAGGACTAGGGTGGGTCACATGAGGTCATTGAGTACTTATATATGACTAGGGGGGGGTCAAATGGGGTCATTGAGTACTTATATAGGACTAGGGTGGGTCACATAGGGTCATTTTGTACTTATATAGGACTAGGGTGGGTCACATGGGGTCATTGAGTACTTATATATGACTAGGGGGGGTCAAATGTGGTCATTGAGTATTTATATAGGACTATGGTGGGTCACATGGGGTCATTGAGTACTTATATAGGACTAGGGTGCTTCACATGGGGTCATTAAGTACTTATATAGGACTAGGGTGGGTCACATGGGGTCATTGAGTACTTATATAGGACTAGGAGGGGTCACATGGGGTCATTGAGTACTTATATAGGAGTAGGGTGGGTCACATGGGGTCATTGAGTACTTATATATGACTAGGGGGGGTCACATGGGGTCATTGAGTACTTATATAGGATTAGGGTGAGTCACATGGGGTCATTGAGTACTTACATAGGATTAGGGTGGGTCACATGGGGTCATTGAGTACTTATATAAGACATGGAGGGGTCACCTGTGGTCATTGAGTACTTATATAGGACTAGGGTGGGTCACATGGGGTCATTGAGTACTTATATAGGACTAGGAGGGGTCACATGGGGTCATTGAGTACTTATATAGGACTAGGGTGGGTCACATGGGGTCATTCAGTACTTATATATGACTAGGGGGGGTCAAATGGGGTCATTGAGTACTTATATAGGACTTGGGTGGGTCACATGGGGTCATTGAGTACTTATATAGGACTAGGGGGGGTCACATGGGGTCATTGAGTACTTATATAGGAGTAGGGTGGGTCACATGGGGTCATTGAGTACTTATATATGACTAGGGGGGGTCACATGGGGTCATTGAGTACTTATATAGGACTAGGGTGGGTCACATGGGGTCATTTTGTACTTATATAGGACTAGGGTGGGTCACATGGGGTCATTGAGTACTTATATATGACTAGGGGGGGTCAAATGGGGTCATTGAGTACTTATATAGGACATGGGGGGGTCACATGGGGTCATTGAGTACTTATATAGGACTAGGGGGGTCACATGGGGTCATTGAGTACTTATATAGGACATGGGGAGGTCACATGGGGTCATTGAGTACTTATATAGGACTAGGGTGGGTCACATGGGGTCATTGAGTACTTATATAGGATTAGGGTGGGTCACATGGGGTCATTGAGTACTTATATAGGACTAGAGGGGGTCACATGGGGTCATTGAGTACTTATATAGGACTAGGGTGGGTCACATGGGGCCATTGAGTACTTATAAAGGACTAGGGGGGTCACATGGGGTCACTCAGTACTTATATAGGACTAGGGGGATCACATGGGGTCATTGAGTACTTATATAGGACATGGGGGGGTCACATGGGGTCATTGAGTACTTATATAGGACTAGGGTGGGTCACATGGGGTCATTGAGTACTTATATAGGACTAGGGGGGTCACATGGGGTCATTGAGTACTTATATAGGACTAGGGATGTCACATGGGGTCGTTGAGTACTTATATAGGACATGGGGGGTCACATGGGGTCATTGAGTACTTATATAGGACTAGGGTGGGTCACATGGGGTCATTTAGTACTTATATAGGACTAGGGTGGGTCACATGGGGTCATTGAGTACTTATATAGGACTAGGGGGGTCACATGGGGTCATTGAGTACTTATATAGGACATGGGGGGTCACATGGGGTCATTGAGTACTTATATAGGACTAGGGGGGTCACTTGGGTCATTGAGTACTTATATAGGACTAGGAGGGTCACATGGGGTTATTGAGTACTTATATAGGACATGGGGGGGTCACATGGGGTCATTGAGTACTTATATAGGACATGGGGGGGTCACATGGGGTCATTGAGTACTTATATAGGACAATGGTGGGTCACATGGGGTCATTGAGTACTTATATAGGACTAGGGTGGGTCACATGGGGTCATTGAGTACTTATATAGGATTAGGGGGGTCACATGGGGTCATTGAGTACTTATATAGGACTAGGGGGGTCACATGGGGCCATTGAGTACTTATATAGGACTAGGGGGGTCACATATGGTCATTGAGTACTTATATAGGACTAGGGGGTTCACATGGGGTCATTGAGTACTTATATAGGACATGGGGGGGTCACATGGGGTCATTGAGTACTTATATAGGACTAGGGTGGGTCACATGGGGTCAATGAGTACTTATATAGGACTAGGGGGGTCACATGGGGTCATTGAGTACTTATATAGGACTAGGGGGGTCACATGGGGTCATTGAGTACTTATATAGGACTAGGGGGGTCACATGGGGTCATTGAGTACTTATATAGGAATAGGGTGGGTCACATGGGGTCATTGAGTACTTATATAGGACATGGGGGGGTCACGTGGGGTCATTGAGTACTTATATAGGACTAGGGTGGGTCACATGGGGTCATTGATTACTTATATATGACTAGGGGGGGTCAAATGGGGTCATTGAGTACTTATATAGGACATGGGGTGTCACATGGGGTCATTAAGTACTTATATAGGACTAGGGGGGGGTCACATGTGGTCATTGAGTACTTATATAGAACTAGGGTGGGTCACATGGGGTCATTGAGTACTTATATATGACTAGGGGGGGTCACATGGGGTCATTGAGTACTTATATAGGACTAGAAGGGGTCACATGGGGTCATTGAGTACTTATATAGGACTAGGGTGGGTCACATGGGGCCATTGAGTACTTATATAGGACTAGGGGGGTCACATGGGGTCATTCAGTACTTATATAGGACTAGGGGGATCACATGGGGTCATTGAGTACTTATATAGGACATGGGGGGGTCACATGGGGTCATTGAGTACTTATATAGGACTAGGGTGGGTCACATGGGGTCATTGAGTACTTATATAGGACTAGGGGGGTCACATGGGGTAATTGAGTACTTATATAGGACTAGGGGGGTCACATGGGGTCGTTGAGTACTTATATAGGACATGGGGGGGTCACATGGGGTCATTGAGTACTTATATAGGACTAGGGTGGGTCACATGGGGTCATTTAGTACTTATATAGGACTAGGGTGGGTCACATGGGGTCATTGAGTACTTATATAGGACTAGGGGGGTCACATGGGGTCATTGAGTACTTATATAGGACATGGGGGGGTCACATGGGGTCATTGAGTACTTATATAGGACTAGGAGGGTCACATGGGGTTATTGAGTACTTATATAGGACATGGGGGGGTCACATGGGGTCATTGAGTACTTATATAGGACATGGGGGGGTCACATGGGGTCATTGAGTACTTATATAGGACAATGGTGGGTCACATGGGGTCATTGAGTACTTATATAGGACTAGGGTGGGTCACATGGGGTCATTGAGTACTTATATAGGATTAGGGGGGTTACATGGGGTCATTGAGTACTTATATAGGACTAGGGGGGTCACATGGTGCCATTGAGTACTTATATAGGACTAGGGGGGTCACATATGGTCATTGAGTACTTATATAGGACTAGGGGGTTCACATGGGGTCATTGAGTACTTATATAGGACATGGGGGGGTCACATGGGGTCATTGAGTACTTATATAGGACTAGGGTGGGTCACATGGGGTCAATGAGTACTTATATAGGACTAGGAGGGTCACATGGGGTCATTGAGTACTTATATAGGACTAGGGGGGTCACATGGGGTCATTGAGTACTTATATAGGACTAGGGGGGTCACATGGGGTCATTGAGTACTTATATAGGAATAGGGTGGGTCACATGGGGTCATTGAGTACTTATATAGGACATGGGGGGGGTCACGTGGGGTCATTGAGTACTTATATAGGACTAGGGTGGGTCACATGGGGTCATTGATTACTTATATATGACTAGGGGGGGTCAAATGGGGTCATTGAGTACTTATATAGGACATGGAGTGTCACATGGGGTCATTAAGTACTTATATAGGACTAGGGGGGGGTCACATGTGGTCATTGAGTACTTATATAGAACTAGGGTGGGTCACATGGGGTCATTGAGTACTTATATATGACTAGGGGGGGTCACATGGGGTCATTGAGTACTTATATAGGACTAGAAGGGGTCACATGGGGTCATTGAGTACTTATATAGGACTAGGGTGGGTCACATGGGGCCATTGAGTACTTATATAGGACTAGGGGGGTCACATGGGGTCATTCAGTACTTATATAGGACTAGGGGGATCACATGGGGTCATTGAGTACTTATATAGGACATGGGGGGGTCACATGGGGTCATTGAGTACTTATATAGGACTAGGGTGGGTCACATGGGGTCATTGAGTACTTATATAGGACTAGGGGGGTCACATGGGGTCATTGAGTACTTATATAGGACTAGGGGGGTCACATGGGGTCGTTGAGTACTTATATAGGACATGGGGGGGTCACATGGGGTCATTGAGTACTTATATAGGACTAGGGTGGGTCACATGGGGTCATTTAGTACTTATATAGGACTAGGGTGGGTCACATGGGGTCATTGAGTACTTATATAGGACTAGGGGGGTCACATGGGGTCATTGAGTACTTATATAGGACATGGGGGGGTCACATGGGGTCATTGAGTACTTATATAGGACTAGGGGGGTCACATGGGGTCATTGAGTACTTATATAGGACTAGGAGGGTCACATGGGGTTATTGAGTACTTATATAGGACATGGGGGGGTCACATGGGGTCATTGAGTACTTATATAGGACATGGGGGGGTCACATGGGGTCATTGAGTACTTATATAGGACATGGGGGGGTCACGTGGGGTCATTGAGTACTTATATAGGACTAGGGTGGGTCACATGGGGTCATTGATTACTTATATATGACTAGGGGGGGTCAAAAGGGGTCATTGAGTACTTATATAGGACATGGGGGGGTCACATGGGGTCATTGAGTACTTATATAGGACTAGGGTGGGTCACATGGGGTCATTGAGTACTTATATAGGACTAGGGGGGTCACATGGGGTCATTGAGTACTTATATAGGACTAGGGGGGTCACATGGGGTCATTGAGTTCTTATATAGGACTAGGGTGCGTCACATGGGGTCATTGAGTACTTATATAGTACTAGGGGGGTCACATGGGTTCATTGAGTACTTATATAGGATATGGGGGGGTCACATGGGGTCATTAAGTACTTATATAGGACTAGGGGGGGGTCACATGTGGTCATTGAGTACTTATATAGGACTAGGGTGGGTCACATGGGGTCATTGAGTACTTATATATGACTAGGGGGGGTCACATGGGGTCATTAAGTACTTATATATGACTAGGGGGGGTCACATGGGGTCATTGAGTACTTATATAGGAATAGGGTGGGTCACATGGGGTCATTGAGTACTTATATAGGACTAGGGTGGGTCACATGGGGTCATTGAGTACTTATATAGGAATAGGGTGGGTCACATGTGGTCATTGAGTACTTATATAGGACATGGAGGGGACACGTGTGGTCATTGAGTACTTATATAGGACTAGGGTGGGTCACATGGGGTCATTGAGTACTTATATAGGACATGGGGGGTCACATGGGGTCATTGAGTACTTATATAGGACTAGGGTGGGTCACATGGGGTCATTTAGTACTTATATAGGACTAGGGTGGGTCACATGGGGTCATTGAGTACTTATATAGGACTAGGGGGGTCACATGGGGTCATTGAGTACTTATATAGGACATGGGGGGGTCACATGGGGTCATTGAGTACTTATATAGGACTAGGGGGGTCACTTGGGTCATTGAGTACTTATATAGGACTAGGAGGGTCACATGGGGTTATTGAGTACTTATATAGGACATGGGGGGGTAACATGGGGTCATTGAGTACTTATATAGGACATGGGGGGGTCACATGGGGTCATTGAGTACTTATATAGGACAATGGTGGGTCACATGGGGTCATTGAGTACTTATATAGGACTAGGGTGGGTCACATGGGGTCATTGAGTACTTATATAGGATTAGGGGGGTCACATGGGGTCATTGAGTACTTATATAGGACTAGGGGGGTCACATGGGGCCATTGAGTACTTATATAGGACTAGGGGGGTCACATATGGTCATTGAGTACTTATATAGGACTAGGGGGTTCACATGGGGTCATTGAGTACTTATATAGGACATGGGGGGGTCACATGGGGTCATTGAGTACTTATATAGGACTAGGGTGGGTCACATGGGGTCAATGAGTACTTATATAGGACTAGGGGGGTCACATGGGGTCATTGAGTACTTATATAGGACTAGGGGGGTCACATGGGGTCATTGAGTACTTATATAGGACTAGGGGGGTCACATGGGGTCATTGAGTACTTATATAGGAATAAGGTGGGTCACATGGGGTCATTGAGTACTTATATAGGACATGGGGGGGTCACGTGGGGTCATTGAGTACTTATATAGGACATGGGGGGGTCACATGGGGTCATTGAGTACTTATATAGGACTAGGGTGGGTCACATGGGGTCAATGAGTACTTATATAGGACTAGGAGGGTCACATGGGGTCATTGAGTACTTATATAGGACTAGGGGGGTCACATGGGGTCGTTGAGTACTTATATAGGACATGGGGGGGTCACATGGGGTCATTGAGTACTTATATAGGACTAGGGTGGGTCACATGGGGTCAATGAGTACTTATATAGGACTAGGGGGGTCACATGGGGTCATTGAGTACTTATATAGGACTAGGGGGGTCACATGGGGTCATTGAGTACTTATATAGGACTAGGGGGGTCACATGGGGTCATTGAGTACTTATATAGGAATAAGGTGGGTCACATGGGGTCATTGAGTACTTATATAGGACATGGGGGGGTCACGTGGGGTCATTGAGTACTTATATAGGACATGGGGGGGTCACATGGGGTCATTGAGTACTTATATAGGACTAGGGTGGGTCACATGGGGTCAATGAGTACTTATATAGGACTAGGAGGGTCACATGGGGTCATTGAGTACTTATATAGGACTAGGGGGGTCACATGGGGTCGTTGAGTACTTATATAGGACATGGGGGGGTCACATGGGGTCATTGAGTACTTATATAGGACTAGGGTGGGTCACATGGGGTCATTTAGTACTTATATAGGACTAGGGTGGGTCACATGGGGTCATTGAGTACTTATATAGGACTAGGGGGTCACATGGGGTCATTGAGTACTTATATAGGACATGGGGGGGTCACATGGGGTCATTGAGTACTTATATAGGACTAGGAGGGTCACATGGGGTTATTGAGTACTTATATAGGACATGGGGGGGTCACATGGGGTCATTGAGTACTTATATAGGACATGGGGGGGTCACATGGGGTCATTGAGTACTTATATAGGACAATGGTGGGTCACATGGGGTCATTGAGTACTTATATAGGACTAGGGTGGGTCACATGGGGTCAATGAGTACTTATATAGGACTAGGGGGGTCACATGGGGTCATTGAGTACTTATATAGGACTAGGGGGGTCACATGGGGTCATTGAGTACTTATATAGGAATAGGGTGGGTCACATGGGGTCATTGAGTACTTATATAGGACATGGGGGGGTCACGTGGGGTCATTGAGTACTTATATAGGACTAGGGTGGGTCACATGGGGTCATTGATTACTTATATATGACTAGGGGGGGTCAAATGGGGTCATTGAGTACTTATATAGGACATGGGGTGTCACATGGGGTCATTGAGTACTTATATAGGACATGGGGGGGTCACATGGGGTCATTGAGTACTTATATAGGACTAGGGTGGGTCACATGGGGTCATTGAGTACTTATATAGGACTAGGGGGGTGACATGGGGTCATTGAGTACTTATATAGGACTAGGGGGGTCACATGGGGTCATTGAGTTCTTATATAGGACTAGGGTGCGTCACATGGGGTCATTGAGTACTTATATAGTACTAGGGGGGTCACATGGGTTCATTGAGTACTTATATAGGATATGGGGGGGTCACATGGGGTCATTAAGTACTTATATAGGACTAGGGGGGGGTCACATGTGGTCATTGAGTACTTATATAGGACTAGGGTGGGTCACATGGGGACATTGAGTACTTATATATGACTAGGGGGGGTCACATGGGGTCATTAAGTACTTATATATGACTAGGGGGGGTCACATGGGGTCATTGAGTACTTATATAGGAATAGGGTGGGTCACATGGGGTCATTGAGTACTTATATAGGACTAGGGTGGGTCACATGGGGTCATTGAGTACTTATATAGGAATAGGGTGGGTCACATGGGGTCATTGAGTACTTATATAGGACATGGAGGGGACACGTGTGGTCATTGAGTACTTATATAGGACTAGGGTGGGTCACATGGGGTCATTGAGTACTTATATAGGACATGGGGGGTCACATGGGGTCATTGAGTACTTATATAGGACTAGGGTGGGTCACATGGGGTCATTTAGTACTTATATAGGACTAGGGTGGGTCACATGGGGTCATTGAGTACTTATATAGGACTAGGGGGGTCACATGGGGTCATTGAGTACTTATATAGGACATGGGGGGGTCACATGGGGTCATTGAGTACTTATATAGGACTAGGGGGGTCACTTGGGTCATTGAGTACTTATATAGGACTAGGAGGGTCACATGGGGTTATTGAGTACTTATATAGGACATGGGGGGGTAACATGGGGTCATTGAGTACTTATATAGGACATGGGGGGGTCACATGGGGTCATTGAGTACTTATATAGGACAATGGTGGGTCACATGGGGTCATTGAGTACTTATATAGGACTAGGGTGGGTCACATGGGGTCATTGAGTACTTATATAGGATTAGGGGGGTCACATGGGGTCATTGAGTACTTATATAGGACTAGGGGGGTCACATGGGGCCATTGAGTACTTATATAGGACTAGGGGGGTCACATATGGTCATTGAGTACTTATATAGGACTAGGGGGTTCACATGGGGTCATTGAGTACTTATATAGGACATGGGGGGGTCACATGGGGTCATTGAGTACTTATATAGGACTAGGGTGGGTCACATGGGGTCAATGAGTACTTATATAGGACTAGGGGGGTCACATGGGGTCATTGAGTACTTATATAGGACTAGGGGGGTCACATGGGGTCATTGAGTACTTATATAGGACTAGGGGGGTCACATGGGGTCATTGAGTACTTATATAGGAATAAGGTGGGTCACATGGGGTCATTGAGTACTTATATAGGACATGGGGGGGTCACGTGGGGTCATTGAGTACTTATATAGGACATGGGGGGGTCACATGGGGTCATTGAGTACTTATATAGGACTAGGGTGGGTCACATGGGGTCAATGAGTACTTATATAGGACTAGGAGGGTCACATGGGGTCATTGAGTACTTATATAGGACTAGGGGGGTCACATGGGGTCGTTGAGTACTTATATAGGACATGGGGGGGTCACATGGGGTCATTGAGTACTTATATAGGACTAGGGTGGGTCACATGGGGTCATTTAGTACTTATATAGGACTAGGGTGGGTCACATGGGGTCATTGAGTACTTATATAGGACTAGGGGGTCACATGGGGTCATTGAGTACTTATATAGGACATGGGGGGGTCACATGGGGTCATTGAGTACTTATATAGGACTAGGAGGGTCACATGGGGTTATTGAGTACTTATATAGGACATGGGGGGGTCACATGGGGTCATTGAGTACTTATATAGGACATGGGGGGGTCACATGGGGTCATTGAGTACTTATATAGGACAATGGTGGGTCACATGGGGTCATTGAGTACTTATATAGGACTAGGGTGGGTCACATGGGGTCAATGAGTACTTATATAGGACTAGGGGGGTCACATGGGGTCATTGAGTACTTATATAGGACTAGGGGGGTCACATGGGGTCATTGAGTACTTATATAGGAATAGGGTGGGTCACATGGGGTCATTGAGTACTTATATAGGACATGGGGGGGTCACGTGGGGTCATTGAGTACTTATATAGGACTAGGGTGGGTCACATGGGGTCATTGATTACTTATATATGACTAGGGGGGGGTCAAATGGGGTCATTGAGTACTTATATAGGACATGGGGTGTCACATGGGGTCATTAAGTACTTATATAGGACTAGGGGGGGGTCACATGTGGTCATTGAGTACTTATATAGAACTAGGGTGGGTCACATGGGGTCATTGAGTACTTATATATGACTAGGGGGGGTCACATGGGGTCATTGAGTACTTATATAGGACTAGAAGGGGTCACATGGGGTCATTGAGTACTTATATAAGACATGGGGGGGTCACATGGGGTTATTGAGTACTTATATAGGACAATGGTGGGTCACATGGGGTCATTGAGTACTTATATAGGACTAGGGTGGGTCACATGGGGTCATTGAGTACTTATATAGGATTAGGGGGGTCACATGGGGTCATTGAGTACTTATATAGGACTAGGGGGGTCACATGGTGCCATTGAGTACTTATATAGGACTAGGGGGGTCACATATGGTCATTGAGTACTTATATAGGACTAGGGGGTTCACATGGGGTCATTGAGTACTTATATAGGACATGGGGGGGTCACATGGGGTCATTGAGTACTTATATAGGACTAGGGTGGGTCACATGGGGTCAATGAGTACTTATATAGGACTAGGAGGGTCACATGGGGTCATTGAGTACTTATATAGGACTAGGGGGGTCACATGGGGTCATTGAGTACTTATATAGGACTAGGGGGGTCACATGGGGTCATTGAGTACTTATATAGGAATAGGGTGGGTCACATGGGGTCATTGAGTACTTATATAGGACATGGGGGGGGTCACGTGGGGTCATTGAGTACTTATATAGGACTAGGGTGGGTCACATGGGGTCATTGATTACTTATATATGACTAGGGGGGGTCAAATGGGGTCATTGAGTACTTATATAGGACATGGGGTGTCACATGGGGTCATTAAGTACTTATATAGGACTAGGGGGGGGTCACATGTGGTCATTGAGTACTTATATAGAACTAGGGTGGGTCACATGGGGTCATTGAGTACTTATATATGACTAGGGGGGGTCACATGGGGTCATTGAGTACTTATATAGGACTAGAAGGGGTCACATGGGGTCATTGAGTACTTATATAGGACTAGGGTGGGTCACATGGGGCCATTGAGTACTTATATAGGACTAGGGGGGTCACATGGGGTCATTCAGTACTTATATAGGACTAGGGGGATCACATGGGGTCATTGAGTACTTATATAGGACATGGGGGGGTCACATGGGGTCATTGAGTACTTATATAGGACTAGGGTGGGTCACATGGGGTCATTGAGTACTTATATAGGACTAGGGGGGTCACATGGGGTCATTGAGTACTTATATAGGACTAGGGGGGTCACATGGGGTCGTTGAGTACTTATATAGGACATGGGGGGGTCACATGGGGTCATTGAGTACTTATATAGGACTAGGGTGGGTCACATGGGGTCATTTAGTACTTATATAGGACTAGGGTGGGTCACATGGGGTCATTGAGTACTTATATAGGACTAGGGGGGTCACATGGCGTCATTGAGTACTTATATAGGACATGGGGGGGTCACATGGGGTCATTGAGTACTTATATAGGACTAGGGGGGTCACATGGGGTCATTGAGTACTTATATAGGACTAGGAGGGTCACATGGGGTTATTGAGTACTTATATAGGACATGGGGGGGTCACATGGGGTCATTGAGTACTTATATAGGACATGGGGGGGTCACATGGGGTCATTGAGTACTTATATAGGACATGGGGGGGTCACGTGGGGTCATTGAGTACTTATATAGGACTAGGGTGGGTCACATGGGGTCATTGATTACTTATATATGACTAGGGGGGGTCAAAAGGGGTCATTGAGTACTTATATAGGACATGGGGGGGTCACATGGGGTCATTGAGTACTTATATAGGACTAGGGTGGGTCACATGGGGTCATTGAGTACTTATAAAGGACTAGGGGGGTCACATGGGGTCATTGAGTACTTATATAGGACTAGGGGGGTCACATGGGGTCATTGAGTTCTTATATAGGACTAGGGTGCGTCACATGGGGTCATTGAGTACTTATATAGTACTAGGGGGGTCACATGGGTTCATTGAGTACTTATATAGGATATGGGGGGGTCACATGGGGTCATTAAGTACTTATATAGGACTAGGGGGGGGTCACATGTGGTCATTGAGTACTTATATAGGACTAGGGTGGGTCACATGGGGTCATTGAGTACTTATATATGACTAGGGGGGGTCACATGGGGTCATTAAGTACTTATATATGACTAGGGGGGGTCACATGGGGTCATTGAGTACTTATATAGGAATAGGGTGGGTCACATGGGGTCATTGAGTACTTATATATGACTAGGGGGGGTCACATGGGGTCATTAAGTACTTATATATGACTAGGGGGGGTCACATGGGGTCATTGAGTACTTATATAGGACTAGAAGGGGTCACATGGGGTCATTGAGTACTTATATAAGACATGGGGGGGTCACATGGGGTTATTGAGTACTTATATAGGACAATGGTGGGTCACATGGGGTCATTGAGTACTTATATAGGACTAGGGTGGGTCACATGGGGTCATTGAGTACTTATATAGGATTAGGGGGGTCACATGGGGTCATTGAGTACTTATATAGGACTAGGGGGGTCACATGGTGCCATTGAGTACTTATATAGGACTAGGGGGGTCACATATGGTCATTGAGTACTTATATAGGACTAGGGGGTTCACATGGGGTCATTGAGTACTTATATAGGACATGGGGGGGTCACATGGGGTCATTGAGTACTTATATAGGACTAGGGTGGGTCACATGGGGTCAATGAGTACTTATATAGGACTAGGAGGGTCACATGGGGTCATTGAGTACTTATATAGGACTAGGGGGGTCACATGGGGTCATTGAGTACTTATATAGGACTAGGGGGGTCACATGGGGTCATTGAGTACTTATATAGGAATAGGGTGGGTCACATGGGGTCATTGAGTACTTATATAGGACATGGGGGGGGTCACGTGGGGTCATTGAGTACTTATATAGGACTAGGGTGGGTCACATGGGGTCATTGATTACTTATATATGACTAGGGGGGGTCAAATGGGGTCATTGAGTACTTATATAGGACATGGGGTGTCACATGGGGTCATTAAGTACTTATATAGGACTAGGGGGGGGTCACATGTGGTCATTGAGTACTTATATAGAACTAGGGTGGGTCACATGGGGTCATTGAGTACTTATATATGACTAGGGGGGGTCACATGGGGTCATTGAGTACTTATATAGGACTAGAAGGGGTCACATGGGGTCATTGAGTACTTATATAGGACTAGGGTGGGTCACATGGGGCCATTGAGTACTTATATAGGACTAGGGGGGTCACATGGGGTCATTCAGTACTTATATAGGACTAGGGGGATCACATGGGGTCATTGAGTACTTATATAGGACATGGGGGGGTCACATGGGGTCATTGAGTACTTATATAGGACTAGGGTGGGTCACATGGGGTCATTGAGTACTTATATAGGACTAGGGGGGTCACATGGGGTCATTGAGTACTTATATAGGACTAGGGGGGTCACATGGGGTCGTTGAGTACTTATATAGGACATGGGGGGGTCACATGGGGTCATTGAGTACTTATATAGGACTAGGGTGGGTCACATGGGGTCATTTAGTACTTATATAGGACTAGGGTGGGTCACATGGGGTCATTGAGTACTTATATAGGACTAGGGGGGTCACATGGCGTCATTGAGTACTTATATAGGACATGGGGGGGTCACATGGGGTCATTGAGTACTTATATAGGACTAGGGGGGTCACATGGGGTCATTGAGTACTTATATAGGACTAGGAGGGTCACATGGGGTTATTGAGTACTTATATAGGACATGGGGGGGTCACATGGGGTCATTGAGTACTTATATAGGACATGGGGGGGTCACATGGGGTCATTGAGTACTTATATAGGACATGGGGGGGTCACGTGGGGTCATTGAGTACTTATATAGGACTAGGGTGGGTCACATGGGGTCATTGATTACTTATATATGACTAGGGGGGGTCAAAAGGGGTCATTGAGTACTTATATAGGACATGGGGGGGTCACATGGGGTCATTGAGTACTTATATAGGACTAGGGTGGGTCACATGGGGTCATTGAGTACTTATAAAGGACTAGGGGGGTCACATGGGGTCATTGAGTACTTATATAGGACTAGGGGGGTCACATGGGGTCATTGAGTTCTTATATAGGACTAGGGTGCGTCACATGGGGTCATTGAGTACTTATATAGTACTAGGGGGGTCACATGGGTTCATTGAGTACTTATATAGGATATGGGGGGGTCACATGGGGTCATTAAGTACTTATATAGGACTAGGGGGGGGTCACATGTGGTCATTGAGTACTTATATAGGACTAGGGTGGGTCACATGGGGTCATTGAGTACTTATATATGACTAGGGGGGGTCACATGGGGTCATTAAGTACTTATATATGACTAGGGGGGGTCACATGGGGTCATTGAGTACTTATATAGGAATAGGGTGGGTCACATGGGGTCATTGAGTACTTATATAGGACTAGGGTGGGTCACATGGGGTCATTGAGTACTTATATAGGAATAGGGTGGGTCACATGGGGTCATTGAGTACTTATATAGGACATGGAGGGGACACGTGTGGTCATTGAGTACTTATATAGGACTAGGGTGGGTCACATGGGGTCATTGAGTACTTATATAGGACATGGGGGGTCACATGGGGTCATTGAGTACTTATATAGGACTAGGGTGGGTCACATGGGGTCATTTAGTACTTATATAGGACTAGGGTGGGTCACATGGGGTCATTGAGTACTTATATAGGACTAGGGGGGTCACATGGGGTCATTGAGTACTTATATAGGACTAGGGGGGTCACTTGGGTCATTGAGTACTTATATAGGACTAGGAGGGTCACATGGGGTTATTGAGTACTTATATAGGACATGGGGGGGTAACATGGGGTCATTGAGTACTTATATAGGACATGGGGGGGTCACATGGGGTCATTGAGTACTTATATAGGACAATGGTGGGTCACATGGGGTCATTGAGTACTTATATAGGACTAGGGTGGGTCACATGGGGTCATTGAGTACTTATATAGGATTAGCGGGGTCACATGGGGTCATTGAGTACTTATATAGGACTAGGGGGGTCACATGGGGCCATTGAGTACTTATATAGGACTAGGGGGGTCACATATGGTCATTGAGTACTTATATAGGACTAGGGGGTTCACATGGGGTCATTGAGTACTTATATAGGACATGGGGGGGTCACATGGGGTCATTGAGTACTTATATAGGACTAGGGTGGGTCACATGGGGTCAATGAGTACTTATATAGGACTAGGGGGGTCACATGGGGTCATTGAGTACTTATATAGGACTAGGGGGGTCACATGGGGTCATTGAGTACTTATATAGGACTAGGGGGGTCACATGGGGTCATTGAGTACTTATATAGGAATAAGGTGGGTCACATGGGGTCATTGAGTACTTATATAGGACATGGGGGGGTCACGTGGGGTCATTGAGTACTTATATAGGACATGGGGGGGTCACATGGGGTCATTGAGTACTTATATAGGACTAGGGTGGGTCACATGGGGTCAATGAGTACTTATATAGGACTAGGAGGGTCACATGGGGTCATTGAGTACTTATATAGGACTAGGGGGGTCACATGGGGTCGTTGAGTACTTATATAGGACATGGGGGGGTCACATGGGGTCATTGAGTACTTATATAGGACTAGGGTGGGTCACATGGGGTCATTTAGTACTTATATAGGACTAGGGTGGGTCACATGGGGTCATTGAGTACTTATATAGGACTAGGGGGGTCACATGGGGTCATTGAGTACTTATATAGGACATGGGGGGGTCACATGGGGTCATTGAGTACTTATATAGGACTAGGAGGGTCACATGGGGTTATTGAGTACTTATATAGGACATGGGGGGGTCACATGGGGTCATTGAGTACTTATATAGGACATGGGGTGGTCACATGGGGTCATTGAGTACTTATATAGGACAATGGTGGGTCACATGGGGTCATTGAGTACTTATATAGGACATGGGGGGGTCACATGGGGTCATTGAGTACTTATATAGGACTAGGGTGGGTCACATGGGGTCAATGAGTACTTATATAGGACTAGGAGGGTCACATGGGGTCATTGAGTACTTATATAGGACTAGGGGGGTCACATGGGGTCATTGAGTACTTATATAGGACTAGGGGGGTCACATGGGGTCATTGAGTACTTATATAGGAATAGGGTGGGTCACATGGGGTCATTGAGTACTTATATAGGACATGGGGGGGGTCACGTGGGGTCATTGAGTACTTATATAGGACTAGGGTGGGTAACATGGGGTCATTGATTACTTATATATGACTAGGGGGGGTCAAATGGGGTCATTGAGTACTTATATAGGACATGGGGTGTCACATGGGGTCATTAAGTACTTATATAGGACTAGGGGGGGGTCACATGTGGTCATTGAGTACTTATATAGAACTAGGGTGGGTCACATGGTGTCATTGAGTACTTATATATGACTAGGGGGGGTCACATGGGGTCATTGAGTACTTATATAGGACTAGGGTGGGTCACATGGGGTCATTGAGTACTTATATAGGACTAGGGGGGTCACATGGGGTCATTCAGTACTTATATAGGACTAGGGGGATCACATGGGGTCATTGAGTACTTATATAGGACATGGGGGGGTCACATGGGGTCATTGAGTACTTATATAGGACTAGGGTGGGTCACATGGGGTCATTGAGTACTTATATAGGACTAGGGGGGTCACATGGGGTCATTGAGTACTTATATAGGACTAGGGGGGTCACATGGGGTCGTTGAGTACTTATATAGGACATGGGGGGGTCACATGGGGTCATTGAGTACTTATATAGGACTAGGGTGGGTCACATGGGGTCATTTAGTACTTATATAGGACTAGGGTGGGTCACATGGGGTCATTGAGTACTTATATAGGACTAGGGGGGTCACATGGGGTCATTGAGTACTTATATAGGACATGGGGGGGTCACATGGGGTCATTGAGTACTTATATAGGACTAGGGGGGTCACATGGGGTCATTGAGTACTTATATAGGACTAGGAGGGTCACATGGGGTTATTGAGTACTTATATAGGACATGGGGGGGTCACATGGGGTCATTGAGTACTTATATAGGACATGGGGGGGTCACATGGGGTCATTGAGTACTTATATAGGACATGGGGGGGTCACGTGGGGTCATTGAGTACTTATATAGGACTAGGGTGGGTCACATGGGGTCATTGATTACTTATATATGACTAGGGGGGGTCAAAAGGGGTCATTGAGTACTTATATAGGACATGGGGGGGTCACATGGGGTCATTGAGTACTTATATAGGACTAGGGTGGGTCACATGGGGTCATTGAGTACTTATATAGGACTAGGGGGGTCACATGGGGTCATTGAGTACTTATATAGGACTAGGGGGGTCACATGGGGTCATTGAGTTCTTATATAGGACTAGGGTGCGTCACATGGGGTCATTGAGTACTTATATAGTATTAGGGGTGTTACATGGGGTCATTGAGTACTTATATAGGATATGGGGGGGTCACGTGGGGTCATTGAGTACTTATATAGGACTAGGGTGGGTCACATGGGGTCATTAAGTACTTATATAGGAATAGGGGGGGTCACATGTGATCATTGAGTACTTATATAGGAATAGGGTGGGTCACATGGGGTCATTGAGTACTTATATAGGACTAGGGGGGTCACATGGGGTCATTGAGTACTTATATAGGACATGGGAGGGTCACATGGGGTCATTGAGTACTTATATAGGACTAGGGTGGGTCACATGGGGTCATTGAGTACTTATATAGGACTAGGGTGGGTAACATGGGGTCATTGAGTACTTATATATGACTAGGGGGGGTCGCATGGGGTCTTTGAGTACTTATATAGGACTAGGGTGGGTCACATGGGGTCATTTTGTACTTATATAGGACTAGGGTGGGTCACATGGGGTCATTGAGTAGTTATATATTACTAGGGTGGGTCACATGGGTCATTGTGTACTTATATATTACTAGGGTGGGTCACATGGGGTCATTGAGTACTTATATAGGACTAGGGGGGTCACATGGGGTCATTGAGTACTTATATAGGACTAGGGGGGTCACATGGGGTCATTGAGTACTTATATAGGACTAGGGGGGTCACATGGGGTCATTGAGTACTTATATAGGACATGGGGGGGTCACATGGGGTCATTGAGTACTTATATAGGAATAGGGTGGGTCACATGGGGTCATTGAGTACTTATATAGGACATGGGGGGGTCACGTGGGGTCATTGAGTACTTATATAGGACTAGGGTGGGTCACATGGGGTCATTGATTACTTATATATGACTAGGGGGGGTCAAATGGGGTCATTGAGTACTTATATAGGACATGGGGTGTCACATGGGGTCATTAAGTACTTATATAGGACTAGGGGGGGGTCACATGTGGTCATTGAGTACTTATATAGAACTAGGGTGGGTCACATGGGGTCATTGAGTACTTATATATGACTAGGGGGGGTCACATGGGGTCATTGAGTACTTATATAGGACTAGGGTGGGTCACATGGGGTCATTTTGTACTTATATAGGACTAGGGTGGGTCACATGGGTCATTGTGTACTTATATATTACTAGGGTGGGTCACATGGGGTCATTGAGTTCTTATATAGGACTAGGGTGCGTCACATTGGGTCATTGAGCACTTATATATTACTAGGGTGGGTCACATGGGGTCATTGAGTTCTTATATAGGACTAGGGGGGGTCACATGTGGTCATTGAGTACTTATATAGGACTAGGGTGGGTCACATGGGGTCATTGAGTACTTATATATGACTAGGGGGGCTCACATGGGGTCATTAAGTACTTGTATAGGACTAGGGGGGTCACATGGGGTCATTGAGTACTTATATAGGACAAGGGTGGGTCACATGGGGTCATTGAGTACTTATATAGGAATAGGGTGGGTCGATGGGGTCATTGAGTACTTATATAGTACTAGGGGGGTCACATGGGTTCATTGAGTACTTATATAGGACATGGGGGGGTCACATGGGGTCATTAAGTACTTATATAGGACTAGGGGGGGGGTCACATGTGGTCATTGAGTACTTATATAGGACTAGGGTGGGTCACATGGGGTCATTGAGTACTTATATATGACTAGGGGGGCTCACATGGGGTCATTAAGTACTTGTATAGGACTAGGGGGGTCACATGGGGTCATTGAGTACTTATATAGGACAAGGGTGGGTCACATGGGGTCATTGAGTACTTATATAGGAATAGGGTGGGTCGATGGGGTCATTGAGTACTTATATAGGACTAGGGGGGTCACATGGGGTCATTGAGTACTTATATATGACTAGGGGGGGTCACATGGGGTCATTGAGTACTTATATAGGAATAGGGTGGGTCACATGGGGTCATTGAGTACTTATACAGGACTAGGGTGGGTCACATGGGGTCATTGAGTACTTATATAGGAATAGGGTGGGTCACATGGGGTCATTGAGTACTTATATAGGACATGGAGGGGACACGTGTGGTCATTGAGTACTTATATAGGACTAGGGTGGGTCACATGGGGTCATTGAGTACTTATATAGGACTAGGGGGGGTCACATGGGGTCACTGATTACTTATATATGACTAGGGGGGGTCAAATGGGGTCATTGAGTACTTATATAGGACATGGAGTGTCACATGGGGTCATTAAGTACTTATATAGGACTAGGGGGGGGGGGGGTCACATGTGGTCATTGAGAACTTATATAGGACTAGGGTGGGTCACATGGGGTCATTGAGTACTTATATATGACTAGGGGGGGTCACATGGGGTCATTGAGTACTTATATAGGACTAGGGTGGGTCACATGGGGTCATTTTGTACTTATGTAGGACTAGGGTGGGTCACATGGGGTCATTGATTACTTATATATTACTAGGGTGGGTCACATGGGGTCATTGAGTTCTTATATAGGACTAGGGTGCGTCACATGTGGTCATTGAGTACTTATATAGTACTAGGGGTGTTACATGGGGTCATTGAGTACTTATATAGGATATGGGGGGGTCACGTGGGGTCATTGAGTACTTATATAGGACTAGGGTGGGTCACATGGGGTCATTAAGTACTTATATAGGAATAGGGGGGGTCACATGTGATCATTGAGTACTTATATAGGAATAGGGTGGGTCACATGGGGTCATTGAGTACTTATATAGGACTAGGGGGTCACATGGGGTCATTGAGTACTTATATAGGACTAGGGTGGGTCACATGGGTCATTGTGTACTTATATATTACTAGGGTGGGTCACATGGGGTCATTGAGTTCTTATATAGGACTAGGGTGCATCACATTGGGTCATTGAGTACTTATATATTACTAGGGTGGGTCACATGGGGTCATTGAGATCTTATATAGGACTAGGGTGCGTCACATGGGGTCATTAAGTACTTGTATAGGACTAGGGGGGTCACATGGGGTCATTGAGTACTTATATAGGACTAGGGTGGGTCACATGGGGTCATTGAGTACTTATATAGGAATAGGGTGGGTCACATGGGGTCATTGAGTACTTATATAGGAATAGGGTGGGTCACATGGGGTCATTGAGTACTTATATAGGACTAGGGGGGTCACATGGGGTCATTGAGAACTTATATATGACTAGGGGGGGTCATTGAGTACTTATATAGGAATAGGGTGGGTCACATGGGGGCATTGAGTACTTATATAGGACATGGGGGGGTAACGTGGGGTTATTGAGTACTTATATAGAATTGAGTGGGTCACATGGGGTCATTGAGTACTTATATAGGGCTAGGGGGGTCACATGGGGTCATTGAGTACTTATATAGGACTAGGGGGGTCACATGGGGTCATTGAGTACTTATATAGGAATAGGGTGGGTCACATGGGGTCATTGAGTACTTATATAGGACATGGGGGGGTCACATGGGGTCATTGAGTACTTATATAGGACTAGGGGGGTCACATGGGGTCATTGAGTACTTATATAGGACTAGGAGGGTCACATGGGGTTATTGAGTACTTATATAGGACATGGGGGGGTCACATGGGGTTATTGAGTACTTATATAGGACATGGGGGGGTCACATGGGGTCATTGAGTACTTATATAGGACATGGGGCGGTCACGTGGGGTCATTGAGTACTTATATACGACTAGGGTGGGTCACATGGGGTCATTGATTACTTATATATGACTAGGGGGGGTCAAAAGGGGTCATTGAGTACTTATATAGGACATGGGGGGGTCACATGGGGTCATTGAGTACTTATATAGGACTAGGGTGGGTCACATGGGGTCATTGAGTACTTATATAGGACTAGGGGGGTCACATGGGGTCATTGAGTACTTATATAGGACTAGGGGGGTCACATGGGGCCATTGAGTACTTATATAGGACTAGGGGGGTCACATGTGGTCATTGAGTACTTATATAGACTAGGGGGTTCACAGGGGGTTATTGAGTACTTATATAGGACATGGGGGGGTCACATGGGGTCATTGAGTACTTATATAGGACTAGGGTGGGTCACATGGGGTCAATGAGTACTTATATAGGACTAGGGGGGTCACATGGGGTCATTGAGTACTTATATAGGACTAGGGGGGTCACATGGGGTCATTGAGTACTTATATAGGACTAGGGGGGTCACATGGGGTCATTGAGTACTTATATAGGACATGGGGGGGTCACATGGGGTCATTGAGTACTTATATAGGAATAGGGTGGGTCACATGGGGTCATTGAGTACTTATATAGGACATGGGGGGGTCACGTGGGGTCATTGAGTAGTTATATAGGACTAGGGTGGGTCACATGGGGTCATTGATTACTTATATATGACTAGGGGGGGTCAAAAGGGGTCATTGAGTACTTATATAGGACATGGGGTGTCACATGGGGTCATTAAGTACTTATATAGGACTAGGGGGGGTCACATGTGGTCATTGAGTACTTATATAGAACTAGGGTGGGTCACATGGGGTCATTGAGTACTTATATATGACTAGGGGGGGTCACATGGGGTCATTGAGTACTTATATAGGACTAGGGTGGGTCACATGGGGTCATTGATTACTTATATATGACTAGGGGGGGTCAAAAGGGGTCATTGTGTACTTATATATTACTAGGGTGTGTCACATGGGGTCATTGAGTTCTTATATAGGACTAGGGTGCGTCACATTGGGTCATTGAGCACTTATATATTACTAGGGTGGGTCACATGGGGTCATTGAGTTCTTATATAGGACTAGGGTGCGTCACATGGGGTCATTGAGTACTTATATAGTACTAGGGGGGTCACATGGTTCCATTGAGTACTTATATAGGATATGGGGGGGTCACATGGGGTCATTAAGTACTTATATAGGACTAGGGGGGGGTCACATGTGGTCATTGAGTACTTATATAGGACTAGGGTGGGTTACATGGGGTCATTGAGTACTTATATATGACTAGGGGGGGTCACATGGGGTCATTAAGTACTTATATATGACTAGGGGGGGTCACATGGGGTCATTGAGTACTTATATAGGAATAGGGTGGGTCACATGGGGTCATTGAGTACTTATATAGGACTAGGGTGGGTCACATGGGGTCATTGAGTACTTATATAGGAATAGGGTGGGTCACATGGGGTCATTGAGTACTTATATAGGACATGGAGGGGACACGTGTGGTCATTGAGTACTTATATAGGACTAGGGTGGGTCACATGGGATCATTGAGTACTTATATAGGACTAGGGTGGGTCACATGGGGTCATTTTGTACTTATATAGGACTAGGGTGGGTCACATGGGTCATTGTGTACTTATATATTACTAGGGTGGGTCACATGGGGAAATTGAGTTCTTATATAGGACTAGGGTGCGTCACATGGGGTCATTGATTACTTATATATGACTAGAGGGGGTCAAAAGGGGTCATTGAGTACTTATATAGGACATGGGGTGTCACATGGGGTCATTGAGTACTTATATAGGACTAGAAGGGGTCACATGGGGTCATTGAGTACTTATATAGGACTAGGGTGGGTCACATGGGGCCATTGAGTACTTATATAGGACTAGGGGGGTCACATGGGGTCATTCAGTACTTATATAGGACTAGGGGGATCACATGGGGTCATTGAGTACTTATATAGGACATGGGGGGGTCACATGGGGTCATTGAGTACTTATATAGGACTAGGGTGGGTCACATGGGGTCATTGAGTACTTATATAGGACTAGGGGGGTCACATGGGGTCATTGAGTACTTATATAGGACTAGGGGGGTCACATGGGGTCGTTGAGTACTTATATAGGACATGGGGGGGTCACATGGGGTCATTGAGTACTTATATAGGACTAGGGTGGGTCACATGGGGTCATTTAGTACTTATATAGGACTAGGGTGGGTCACATGGGGTCATTGAGTACTTATATAGGACTAGGGGGGTCACATGGGGTCATTGAGTACTTATATAGGACATGGGGGGGTCACATGGGGTCATTGAGTACTTATATAGGACTAGGAGGGTCACATGGGGTTATTGAGTACTTATATAGGACATGGGGGGGTCACATGGGGTCATTGAGTACTTATATAGGACATGGGGGGCTCACATGGGGTCATTGAGTACTTATATAGGACAATGGTGGGTCACATGGGGTCATTGAGTACTTATATAGGACTAGGGTGGGTCACATGGGGTCATTGAGTACTTATATAGGATTAGGGGGGTCACATGGGGTCATTGAGTACTTATATAGGACTAGGGGGGTCACATGGTGCCATTGAGTACTTATATAGGACTAGGGGGGTCACATATGGTCATTGAGTACTTATATAGGACTAGGGGGTTCACATGGGGTCATTGAGTACTTATATAGGACATGGGGGGGTCACATGGGGTCATTGAGTACTTATATAGGACTAGGGTGGGTCACATGGGGTCAATGAGTACTTATATAGGACTAGGAGGGTCACATGGGGTCATTGAGTACTTATATAGGACTAGGGGGGTCACATGGGGTCATTGAGTACTTATATAGGACTAGGGGGGTCACATGGGGTCATTGAGTACTTATATAGGAATAGGGTGGGTCACATGGGGTCATTGAGTACTTATATAGGACATGGGGGGGGTCACGTGGGGTCATTGATTACTTATATAGGACTAGGGTGGGTCACATGGGGTCATTGATTACTTATATATGACTAGGGGGGGTCAAATGGGGTCATTGAGTACTTATATAGGACATGGGGTGTCACATGGGGTCATTAAGTACTTATATAGGACTAGGGGGGGGTCACATGTGGTCATTGAGTACTTATATAGATCTAGGGTGGGTCACATGGGGTCATTGAGTACTTATATATGACTAGGGGGGGTCACATGGGGTCATTGAGTACTTATATAGGACTAGAAGGGGTCACATGGGGTCATTGAGTACTTATATAGGACTAGGGTGGGTCACATGGGGCCATTGAGTACTTATATAGGACTAGGGGGGTCACATGGGGTCATTCAGTACTTATATAGGACTAGGGGGATCACATGGGGTCATTGAGTACTTATATAGGACATGGGGGGGTCACATGGGGTCATTGAGTACTTATATAGGACTAGGGTGGGTCACATGGGGTCATTGAGTACTTATATAGGACTAGGGGGGTCACATGGGGTCATTGAGTACTTATATAGGACTAGGGGGGTCACATGGGGTCGTTGAGTACTTATATAGGACATGGGGGGGTCACATGGGGTCATTGAGTACTTATATAGGACTAGGGTGGGTCACATGGGGTCATTTAGTACTTATATAGGACTAGGGTGGGTCACATGGGGTCATTGAGTACTTATATAGGACTAGGGGGGTCACATGGGGTCATTGAGTACTTATATAGGACATGGGGGGGTCACATGGGGTCATTGAGTACTTATATAGGACTAGGGGGGTCACATGGGGTCATTGAGTACTTATATAGGACTAGGAGGGTCACATGGGGTTATTGAGTACTTATATAGGACATGGGGGGGTCACATGGGGTCATTGAGTACTTATATAGGACATGGGGGGGTCACATGGGGTCATTGAGTACTTATATAGGACATGGGGGGGTCACATGGGGTCATTGAGTACTTATATAGGACTAGGGTGGGTCACATGGGGTCATTGAGTACTTATATAGGACTAGGGGGGTCACATGGGGTCATTGAGTACTTAAATAGGACTAGGGGGGTCACATGGGGTCATTGAGTTCTTATATAGGACTAGGGTGCGTCACATGGGGTCATTGAGTACTTATATAGTACTAGGGGGGTCACATGGGTTCATTGAGTACTTATATAGGATATGGGGGGGTCACATGGGGTCATTAAGTACTTATATAGGACTAGGGGGGGGTCACATGTGGTCATTGAGTACTTATATATGACTAGGGTGGGTCACATGGGGTCATTGAGTACTTATATATGACTAGGGGGGGTCACATGGGGTCATTAAGTACTTATATATGACTAGGGGGGGTCACATGGGGTCATTGAGTACTTATATAGGACTAGGGGGGTCACTTGGGTCATTGAGTACTTATATAGGACTAGGAGGGTCACATGGGGTTATTGAGTACTTATATAGGACATGGGGGGTCACATGGGGTCATTGAGTACTTATATAGGACATGGGGGGGTCACATGGGGTCATTGAGTACTTATATAGGACAATGGTGGGTCACATGGGGTCATTGAGTACTTATTTAGGACTAGGGTGGGTCACATGGGGTCATTGAGTACTTATATAGGATTAGGGGGGTCACATGGGGTCATTGAGTACTTATATAGGACTAGGGTGGGTCACATGGGGTCATTGAGTACTTATATAGGAATAGGGTTGGTCACATGGGGTCATTGAGTACTTATATAGGACATGGAGGGGACACGTGTGGTCATTGAGTACTTATATAGGACTAGGGTGGGTCACATGGGGTCATTGAGTATTTATATAGGACATGGAGGTCACATGGGGTCATTGAGTACTTATATAGGACTAGGGTGGGTCACATGGGGTCATTTAGTACTTATATAGGACTAGGGTGGGTCACATGGGGTCATTGAGTACTTATATAGGACTAGGGGGGTCACATGGGGTCATTGAGTACTTATATAGGACATGGGGGGGTCACATGGGGTCATTGAGTACTTATATAGGACTAGGGGGGTCACTTGGGTCATTGAGTACTTATATAGGACTAGGAGGGTCACATGGGGTTATTGAGTACTTATATAGGACATGGGGGGGTCACATGGGGTCATTGAGTACTTATATAGGACATGGGGGGGTCACATGGGGTCATTGAGTACTTATATAGGACAATGGTGGGTCACATGGGGTCATTGAGTACTTATTTAGGACTAGGGTGGGTCACATGGGGTCATTGAGTACTTATATAGGATTAGGGGGGTCACATGGGGTCATTGAGTACTTATATAGGACTAGGGGGGTCACATGGGGCCATTGAGTACTTATATAGGACTAGGGGGGTCACATATGGTCATTGAGTACTTATATAGGACTAGGGGGTTCACATGGGGTCATTGAGTACTTATATAGGACATGGGGGGGTCACATGGGGTCATTGAGTACTTATATAGGACTAGGGTGGGTCACATGGGGTCAATGAGTACTTATATAGGACTAGGGGGGTCACATGGGGTCATTGAGTACTTATATAGGACTAGGGGGGTCACATGGGGTCATTGAGTACTTATATAGGACTAGGGGGGTCACATGGGGTCATTGAGTACTTATATAGGAATAAGGTGGGTCACATGGGGTCATTGAGTACTTATATAGGACATGGGGGGGTCACGTGGGGTCATTGAGTACTTATATAGGACATGGGGGGGTCGCATGGGGTCATTGAGTACTTATATAGGACTAGGGTGGGTCACATGGGGTCAATGAGTACTTATATAGGACTAGGAGGGTCACATGGGGTCATTGAGTACTTATATAGGACTAGGGTGGGTCACATGGGGCCATTGAGTACTTATATAGGACTAGGGGGGTCACATGGGGTCATTCAGTACTTATATAGGACTAGGGGGATCACATGGGGTCATTGAGTACTTATATAGGACTAGGGTGGGTCACATGGGGTCATTTTGTACTTATATAGGACTAGGGTGGGTCACATGGGTCATTGTGTACTTATATATTACTAGGGTGGGTCACATGGGGAAATTGAGTTCTTATATAGGACTAGGGTGCGTCACATGGGGTCATTGATTACTTATATATGACTAGAGGGGGTCAAAAGGGGTCATTGAGTACTTATATAGGACATGGGGTGTCACATGGGGTCATTGAGTACTTATATAGGACTAGAAGGGGTCACATGGGGTCATTGAGTACTTATATAGGACTAGGGTGGGTCACATGGGGCCATTGAGTACTTATATAGGACTAGGGGGGTCACATGGGGTCATTCAGTACTTATATAGGACTAGGGGGATCACATGGGGTCATTGAGTACTTATATAGGACATGGGGGGGTCACATGGGGTCATTGAGTACTTATATAGGACTAGGGTGGGTCACATGGGGTCATTGAGTACTTATATAGGACTAGGGGGGTCACATGGGGTCATTGAGTACTTATATAGGACTAGGGGGGTCACATGGGGTCGTTGAGTACTTATATAGGACATGGGGGGGTCACATGGGGTCATTGAGTACTTATATAGGACTAGGGTGGGTCACATGGGGTCATTTAGTACTTATATAGGACTAGGGTGGGTCACATGGGGTCATTGAGTACTTATATAGGACTAGGGGGGTCACATGGGGTCATTGAGTACTTATATAGGACATGGGGGGGTCACATGGGGTCATTGAGTACTTATATAGGACTAGGAGGGTCACATGGGGTTATTGAGTACTTATATAGGACATGGGGGGGTCACATGGGGTCATTGAGTACTTATATAGGACATGGGGGGGTCACATGGGGTCATTGAGTACTTATATAGGACTAGGGTGGGTCACATGGGGTCATTGAGTACTTATATAGGACTAGGGGGGTCACATGGGGTCATTGAGTACTTATATAGGACTAGGGGGGTCACATGGGGTCGTTGAGTACTTATATAGGACATGGGGGGGTCACATGGGGTCATTGAGTACTTATATAGGACTAGGGTGGGTCACATGGGGTCATTTAGTACTTATATAGGACTAGGGTGGGTCACATGGGGTCATTGAGTACTTATATAGGACTAGGGGGGTCACATGGGGTCATTGAGTACTTATATAGGACATGGGGGGGTCACATGGGGTCATTGAGTACTTATATAGGACTAGGAGGGTCACATGGGGTTATTGAGTACTTATATAGGACATGGGGGGGTCACATGGGGTCATTGAGTACTTATATAGGACATGGGGGGCTCACATGGGGTCATTGAGTACTTATATAGGACAATGGTGGGTCACATGGGGTCATTGAGTACTTATATAGGACTAGGGTGGGTCACATGGGGTCATTGAGTACTTATATAGGATTAGGGGGGTCACATGGGGTCATTGAGTACTTATATAGGACTAGGGGGGTCACATGGTGCCATTGAGTACTTATATAGGACTAGGGGGGTCACATATGGTCATTGAGTACTTATATAGGACTAGGGGGTTCACATGGGGTCATTGAGTACTTATATAGGACATGGGGGGGTCACATGGGGTCATTGAGTACTTATATAGGACTAGGGTGGGTCACATGGGGTCAATGAGTACTTATATAGGACTAGGAGGGTCACATGGGGTCATTGAGTACTTATATAGGACTAGGGGGGTCACATGGGGTCATTGAGTACTTATATAGGACTAGGGGGGTCACATGGGGTCATTGAGTACTTATATAGGAATAGGGTGGGTCACATGGGGTCATTGAGTACTTATATAGGACATGGGGGGGGTCACGTGGGGTCATTGATTACTTATATAGGACTAGGGTGGGTCACATGGGGTCATTGATTACTTATATATGACTAGGGGGGGTCAAATGGGGTCATTGAGTACTTATATAGGACATGGGGTGTCACATGGGGTCATTAAGTACTTATATAGGACTAGGGGGGGGTCACATGTGGTCATTGAGTACTTATATAGATCTAGGGTGGGTCACATGGGGTCATTGAGTACTTATATATGACTAGGGGGGGTCACATGGGGTCATTGAGTACTTATATAGGACTAGAAGGGGTCACATGGGGTCATTGAGTACTTATATAGGACTAGGGTGGGTCACATGGGGCCATTGAGTACTTATATAGGACTAGGGGGGTCACATGGGGTCATTCAGTACTTATATAGGACTAGGGGGATCACATGGGGTCATTGAGTACTTATATAGGACATGGGGGGGTCACATGGGGTCATTGAGTACTTATATAGGACTAGGGTGGGTCACATGGGGTCATTGAGTACTTATATAGGACTAGGGGGGTCACATGGGGTCATTGAGTACTTATATAGGACTAGGGGGGTCACATGGGGTCGTTGAGTACTTATATAGGACATGGGGGGGTCACATGGGGTCATTGAGTACTTATATAGGACTAGGGTGGGTCACATGGGGTCATTTAGTACTTATATAGGACTAGGGTGGGTCACATGGGGTCATTGAGTACTTATATAGGACTAGGGGGGTCACATGGGGTCATTGAGTACTTATATAGGACATGGGGGGGTCACATGGGGTCATTGAGTACTTATATAGGACTAGGGGGGTCACATGGGGTCATTGAGTACTTATATAGGACTAGGAGGGTCACATGGGGTTATTGAGTACTTATATAGGACATGGGGGGGTCACATGGGGTCATTGAGTACTTATATAGGACATGGGGGGGTCACATGGGGTCATTGAGTACTTATATAGGACATGGGGGGGTCACATGGGGTCATTGAGTACTTATATAGGACTAGGGTGGGTCACATGGGGTCATTGAGTACTTATATAGGACTAGGGGGGTCACATGGGGTCATTGAGTACTTAAATAGGACTAGGGGGGTCACATGGGGTCATTGAGTTCTTATATAGGACTAGGGTGCGTCACATGGGGTCATTGAGTACTTATATAGTACTAGGGGGGTCACATGGGTTCATTGAGTACTTATATAGGATATGGGGGGGTCACATGGGGTCATTAAGTACTTATATAGGACTAGGGGGGGGTCACATGTGGTCATTGAGTACTTATATATGACTAGGGTGGGTCACATGGGGTCATTGAGTACTTATATATGACTAGGGGGGGTCACATGGGGTCATTAAGTACTTATATATGACTAGGGGGGGTCACATGGGGTCATTGAGTACTTATATAGGACTAGGGGGGTCACTTGGGTCATTGAGTACTTATATAGGACTAGGAGGGTCACATGGGGTTATTGAGTACTTATATAGGACATGGGGGGTCACATGGGGTCATTGAGTACTTATATAGGACATGGGGGGGTCACATGGGGTCATTGAGTACTTATATAGGACAATGGTGGGTCACATGGGGTCATTGAGTACTTATTTAGGACTAGGGTGGGTCACATGGGGTCATTGAGTACTTATATAGGATTAGGGGGGTCACATGGGGTCATTGAGTACTTATATAGGACTAGGGTGGGTCACATGGGGTCATTGAGTACTTATATAGGAATAGGGTTGGTCACATGGGGTCATTGAGTACTTATATAGGACATGGAGGGGACACGTGTGGTCATTGAGTACTTATATAGGACTAGGGTGGGTCACATGGGGTCATTGAGTATTTATATAGGACATGGAGGTCACATGGGGTCATTGAGTACTTATATAGGACTAGGGTGGGTCACATGGGGTCATTTAGTACTTATATAGGACTAGGGTGGGTCACATGGGGTCATTGAGTACTTATATAGGACTAGGGGGGTCACATGGGGTCATTGAGTACTTATATAGGACATGGGGGGGTCACATGGGGTCATTGAGTACTTATATAGGACTAGGGGGGTCACTTGGGTCATTGAGTACTTATATAGGACTAGGAGGGTCACATGGGGTTATTGAGTACTTATATAGGACATGGGGGGGTCACATGGGGTCATTGAGTACTTATATAGGACATGGGGGGGTCACATGGGGTCATTGAGTACTTATATAGGACAATGGTGGGTCACATGGGGTCATTGAGTACTTATTTAGGACTAGGGTGGGTCACATGGGGTCATTGAGTACTTATATAGGATTAGGGGGGTCACATGGGGTCATTGAGTACTTATATAGGACTAGGGGGGTCACATGGGGCCATTGAGTACTTATATAGGACTAGGGGGGTCACATATGGTCATTGAGTACTTATATAGGACTAGGGGGTTCACATGGGGTCATTGAGTACTTATATAGGACATGGGGGGGTCACATGGGGTCATTGAGTACTTATATAGGACTAGGGTGGGTCACATGGGGTCAATGAGTACTTATATAGGACTAGGGGGGTCACATGGGGTCATTGAGTACTTATATAGGACTAGGGGGGTCACATGGGGTCATTGAGTACTTATATAGGACTAGGGGGGTCACATGGGGTCATTGAGTACTTATATAGGAATAAGGTGGGTCACATGGGGTCATTGAGTACTTATATAGGACATGGGGGGGTCACGTGGGGTCATTGAGTACTTATATAGGACATGGGGGGGTCGCATGGGGTCATTGAGTACTTATATAGGACTAGGGTGGGTCACATGGGGTCAATGAGTACTTATATAGGACTAGGAGGGTCACATGGGGTCATTGAGTACTTATATAGGACTAGGGGGGTCACATGGGGTCGTTGAGTACTTATATAGGACATGGGGGGGTCACATGGGGTCATTGAGTACTTATATAGGACTAGGGTGGGTCACATGGGGTCATTTAGTACTTATATAGGACTAGGGTGGGTCACATGGGGTCATTGAGTACTTATATAGGACTAGGGGGGTCACATGGGGTCATTGAGTACTTATATAGGACATGGGGGGGTCACATGGGGTCATTGAGTACTTATATAGGACTAGGAGGGTCACATGGGGTTATTGAGTACTTATATAGGACATGGGGGGGTCACATGGGGTCATTGAGTACTTATATAGGACATGGGGGGGTCACATGGGGTCATTGAGTACTTATATAGGACAATGGTGGGTCACATGGGGTCATTGAGTACTTATATAGGACTAGGGTGGGTCACATGGGGTCATTGAGTACTTATATAGGATTAGGGGGGTCACATGGGGTCATTGAGTACTAATATAGGACTAGGGGGGTCACATGGGGCCATTGAGTACTTATATAGGACTAGGGGGGTCACATATGGTCATTGAGTACTTATATAGGACTAGGGGGTTCACATGGGGTCATTGAGTACTTATATAGGACATGGGGGGGTCACATGGGGTCATTGAGTACTTATATAGGACTAGGGTGGGTCACATGGGGTCAATGAGTACTTATATAGGACTAGGAGGGTCACATGGGGTCATTGAGTACTTATATAGGACTAGGGGGGTCACATGGGGTCATTGAGTACTTATATAGGACTAGGGGGGTCACATGGGGTCATTGAGTAATTATATATGACTAGGGGGGGTCACATGGGGTCATTGAGTACTTATATAGGAATAGGGTGGGTCACATGGGGTCATTGAGTACTTATATAGGACTAGGGTGGGTCACATGGGGTCATTGAGTACTTATATAGGAATAGGGTGGGTCACATGGGGTCATTGAGTACTTATATAGGACATGGAGGGGACACGTGTGGTCATTGAGTACTTATATAGGACTAGGGTGGGTCACATGGGGTCATTGAGTACTTATATAGGACTAGGGGGGTCACATGGGGTCATTGAGTACTTATATAGGACTAGGGGGGGTCACATGGGGTCATTGATTACTTATATATGACTAGGGGGGGTCAAATGGGGTCATTGAGTACTTATATAGGACATGGGGTGTCACATGGGGTCATTAAGTACTTATATAGGACTAGGGGGGGGGTCACATGTGGTCATTGAGTACTTATATAGGACTAGGGTGGGTCACATGGGGTCATTGAGTACTTATATATGACTAGGGGGGGTCACATGGGGTCATTGAGTACTTATATAGGACTAGGGTGGGTCACATGGGGTCATTTTGTACTTATGTAGGACTAGGGTGGGTCACATGGGGTCATTGATTACTTATATATTACTAGGGTGGGTCACATGGGGTCACTGAGTTCTTATATAGGACTAGGGTCCGTCACATGTGGTCATTGAGTACTTATATAGTATTAGGGGTGTTACATGGGGTCATTGAGTACTTATATAGGATATGGGGGGGTCACGTGGGGTCATTGAGTACTTATATAGGACTAGGGTGGGTCACATGGGGTCATTAAGTACTTATATAGGAATAGGGGGGGTCACATGTGATCATTGAGTACTTATATAGGAATAGGGTGGGTCACATGGGGTCATTGAGTACTTATATAGGACTAGGGGGTCACATGGGGTCATTGAGTACTTATATAGGACTAGGGTGGGTCACATGGGTCATTGTGTACTTATATATTACTAGGGTGGGTCACATGGGGTCATTGAGTTCTTATATAGGACTAGGGTGCGTCACATTGGGTCATTGAGTACTTATATATTACTAGGGTGGGTCACATGGGGTCATTGAGTTCTTATATAGGACTAGGGTGCGTCACATGGGGTCATTTTTTACTTATATAGGACTAGGGTGGGTCACATGGGGTCATTGAGTACTTATATAGGACTAGGGTGGGTAACATGGGGTCATTGAGTACTTATATATGACTAGGGGGGGTCGCATGGGGTCTTTGAGTACTTATATAGGACTAGGGTGGGTCACATGGGGTCAATGAGTACTTATATAGGACTAGGAGGGTCACATGGGGTCATTGAGTACTTATATAGGACTAGGGGGGTCACATGGGGTCATTGAGTACTTATATAGGACATGGGGGGGTCACATGGGGTCATTGAGTACTTATATAGGACATGGGGGGGTCACATGGGGTCATTGAGTACTTATATAGGACAATGGTGGGTCACATGGGGTCATTGAGTACTTATTTAGGACTAGGGTGGGTCACATGGGGTCATTGAGTACTTATATAGGATTAGGGGGGTCACATGGGGTCATTGAGTACTTATATAGGACTAGGGTGGGTCACATGGGGTCATTGAGTACTTATATATGACTAGGGGGGGTCACATGGGGTCATTAAGTACTTATATATGACTAGGGGGGGTCACATGGGGTCATTGAGTACTTATATAGGACTAGGGGGGTCACTTGGGTCATTGAGTACTTATATAGGACTAGGAGGGTCACATGGGGTTATTGAGTACTTATATAGGACATGGGGGGTCACATGGGGTCATTGAGTACTTATATAGGACATGGGGGGGTCACATGGGGTCATTGAGTACTTATATAGGACAATGGTGGGTCACATGGGGTCATTGAGTACTTATTTAGGACTAGGGTGGGTCACATGGGGTCATTGAGTACTTATATAGGATTAGGGGGGTCACATGGGGTCATTGAGTACTTATATAGGACTAGGGTGGGTCACATGGGGTCATTGAGTACTTATATAGGAATAGGGTTGGTCACATGGGGTCATTGAGTACTTATATAGGACATGGAGGGGACACGTGTGGTCATTGAGTACTTATATAGGACTAGGGGGGGGTCACATGTGGTCATTGAGTACTTATATATGACTAGGGTGGGTCACATGGGGTCATTGAGTACTTATATATGACTAGGGGGGGTCACATGGGGTCATTAAGTACTTATATATGACTAGGGTGGGTCACATGGGGTCATTGAGTACTTATATATGACTAGGGGGGGTCACATGGGGTCATTGAGTACTTATATAGGACTAGAAGGGGTCACATGGGGTCATTGAGTACTTATATAGGACTAGGGTGGGTCACATGGGGCCATTGAGTACTTATATAGGACTAGGGGGGTCACATGGGGTCATTCAGTACTTATATAGGACTAGGGGGATCACATGGGGTCATTGAGTACTTATATAGGACATGGGGGGGTCACATGGGGTCATTGAGTACTTATATAGGACTAGGGTGGGTCACATGGGGTCATTGAGTACTTATATAGGACTAGGGGGGTCACATGGGGTCATTGAGTACTTATATAGGACTAGGGGGGTCACATGGGGTCGTTGAGTACTTATATAGGACATGGGGGGGTCACATGGGGTCATTGAGTACTTATATAGGACTAGGGTGGGTCACATGGGGTCATTTAGTACTTATATAGGACTAGGGTGGGTCACATGGGGTCATTGAGTACTTATATAGGACTAGGGGGGTCACATGGGGTCATTGAGTACTTATATAGGACATGGGGGGGTCACATGGGGTCATTGAGTACTTATATAGGACTAGGGGGGTCACATGGGGTCATTGAGTACTTATATAGGACTAGGAGGGTCACATGGGGTTATTGAGTACTTATATAGGACATGGGGGGGTCACATGGGGTCATTGAGTACTTATATAGGACATGGGGGGGTCACATGGGGTCATTGAGTACTTATATAGGACATGGGGGGGTCACATGGGGTCATTGAGTACTTATATAGGACTAGGGTGGGTCACATGGGGTCATTGAGTACTTATATAGGACTAGGGGGGTCACATGGGGTCATTGAGTACTTAAATAGGACTAGGGGGGTCACATGGGGTCATTGAGTTCTTATATAGGACTAGGGTGCGTCACATGGGGTCATTGAGTACTTATATAGTACTAGGGGGGTCACATGGGTTCATTGAGTACTTATATAGGATATGGGGGGGTCACATGGGGTCATTAAGTACTTATATAGGACTAGGGGGGGGTCACATGTGGTCATTGAGTACTTATATATGACTAGGGTGGGTCACATGGGGTCATTGAGTACTTATATATGACTAGGGGGGGTCACATGGGGTCATTAAGTACTTATATATGACTAGGGGGGGTCACATGGGGTCATTGAGTACTTATATAGGACTAGGGGGGTCACTTGGGTCATTGAGTACTTATATAGGACTAGGAGGGTCACATGGGGTTATTGAGTACTTATATAGGACATGGGGGGTCACATGGGGTCATTGAGTACTTATATAGGACATGGGGGGGTCACATGGGGTCATTGAGTACTTATATAGGACAATGGTGGGTCACATGGGGTCATTGAGTACTTATTTAGGACTAGGGTGGGTCACATGGGGTCATTGAGTACTTATATAGGATTAGGGGGGTCACATGGGGTCATTGAGTACTTATATAGGACTAGGGTGGGTCACATGGGGTCATTGAGTACTTATATAGGAATAGGGTTGGTCACATGGGGTCATTGAGTACTTATATAGGACATGGAGGGGACACGTGTGGTCATTGAGTACTTATATAGGACTAGGGTGGGTCACATGGGGTCATTGAGTATTTATATAGGACATGGAGGTCACATGGGGTCATTGAGTACTTATATAGGACTAGGGTGGGTCACATGGGGTCATTTAGTACTTATATAGGACTAGGGTGGGTCACATGGGGTCATTGAGTACTTATATAGGACTAGGGGGGTCACATGGGGTCATTGAGTACTTATATAGGACATGGGGGGGTCACATGGGGTCATTGAGTACTTATATAGGACTAGGGGGGTCACTTGGGTCATTGAGTACTTATATAGGACTAGGAGGGTCACATGGGGTTATTGAGTACTTATATAGGACATGGGGGGGTCACATGGGGTCATTGAGTACTTATATAGGACATGGGGGGGTCACATGGGGTCATTGAGTACTTATATAGGACAATGGTGGGTCACATGGGGTCATTGAGTACTTATTTAGGACTAGGGTGGGTCACATGGGGTCATTGAGTACTTATATAGGATTAGGGGGGTCACATGGGGTCATTGAGTACTTATATAGGACTAGGGGGGTCACATGGGGCCATTGAGTACTTATATAGGACTAGGGGGGTCACATATGGTCATTGAGTACTTATATAGGACTAGGGGGTTCACATGGGGTCATTGAGTACTTATATAGGACATGGGGGGGTCACATGGGGTCATTGAGTACTTATATAGGACTAGGGTGGGTCACATGGGGTCAATGAGTACTTATATAGGACTAGGGGGGTCACATGGGGTCATTGAGTACTTATATAGGACTAGGGGGGTCACATGGGGTCATTGAGTACTTATATAGGACTAGGGGGGTCACATGGGGTCATTGAGTACTTATATAGGAATAAGGTGGGTCACATGGGGTCATTGAGTACTTATATAGGACATGGGGGGGTCACGTGGGGTCATTGAGTACTTATATAGGACATGGGGGGGTCGCATGGGGTCATTGAGTACTTATATAGGACTAGGGTGGGTCACATGGGGTCAATGAGTACTTATATAGGACTAGGAGGGTCACATGGGGTCATTGAGTACTTATATAGGACTAGGGGGGTCACATGGGGTCGTTGAGTACTTATATAGGACATGGGGGGGTCACATGGGGTCATTGAGTACTTATATAGGACTAGGGTGGGTCACATGGGGTCATTTAGTACTTATATAGGACTAGGGTGGGTCACATGGGGTCATTGAGTACTTATATAGGACTAGGGGGGTCACATGGGGTCATTGAGTACTTATATAGGACATGGGGGGGTCACATGGGGTCATTGAGTACTTATATAGGACTAGGAGGGTCACATGGGGTTATTGAGTACTTATATAGGACATGGGGGGGTCACATGGGGTCATTGAGTACTTATATAGGACATGGGGGGGTCACATGGGGTCATTGAGTACTTATATAGGACAATGGTGGGTCACATGGGGTCATTGAGTACTTATATAGGACTAGGGTGGGTCACATGGGGTCATTGAGTACTTATATAGGATTAGGGGGGTCACATGGGGTCATTGAGTACTAATATAGGACTAGGGGGGTCACATGGGGCCATTGAGTACTTATATAGGACTAGGGGGGTCACATATGGTCATTGAGTACTTATATAGGACTAGGGGGTTCACATGGGGTCATTGAGTACTTATATAGGACATGGGGGGGTCACATGGGGTCATTGAGTACTTATATAGGACTAGGGTGGGTCACATGGGGTCAATGAGTACTTATATAGGACTAGGAGGGTCACATGGGGTCATTGAGTACTTATATAGGACTAGGGGGGTCACATGGGGTCATTGAGTACTTATATAGGACTAGGGGGGTCACATGGGGTCATTGAGTAATTATATATGACTAGGGGGGGTCACATGGGGTCATTGAGTACTTATATAGGAATAGGGTGGGTCACATGGGGTCATTGAGTACTTATATAGGACTAGGGTGGGTCACATGGGGTCATTGAGTACTTATATAGGAATAGGGTGGGTCACATGGGGTCATTGAGTACTTATATAGGACATGGAGGGGACACGTGTGGTCATTGAGTACTTATATAGGACTAGGGTGGGTCACATGGGGTCATTGAGTACTTATATAGGACTAGGGGGGTCACATGGGGTCATTGAGTACTTATATAGGACTAGGGGGGGTCACATGGGGTCATTGATTACTTATATATGACTAGGGGGGGTCAAATGGGGTCATTGAGTACTTATATAGGACATGGGGTGTCACATGGGGTCATTAAGTACTTATATAGGACTAGGGGGGGGGTCACATGTGGTCATTGAGTACTTATATAGGACTAGGGTGGGTCACATGGGGTCATTGAGTACTTATATATGACTAGGGGGGGTCACATGGGGTCATTGAGTACTTATATAGGACTAGGGTGGGTCACATGGGGTCATTTTGTACTTATGTAGGACTAGGGTGGGTCACATGGGGTCATTGATTACTTATATATTACTAGGGTGGGTCACATGGGGTCACTGAGTTCTTATATAGGACTAGGGTCCGTCACATGTGGTCATTGAGTACTTATATAGTATTAGGGGTGTTACATGGGGTCATTGAGTACTTATATAGGATATGGGGGGGTCACGTGGGGTCATTGAGTACTTATATAGGACTAGGGTGGGTCACATGGGGTCATTAAGTACTTATATAGGAATAGGGGGGGTCACATGTGATCATTGAGTACTTATATAGGAATAGGGTGGGTCACATGGGGTCATTGAGTACTTATATAGGACTAGGGGGTCACATGGGGTCATTGAGTACTTATATAGGACTAGGGTGGGTCACATGGGTCATTGTGTACTTATATATTACTAGGGTGGGTCACATGGGGTCATTGAGTTCTTATATAGGACTAGGGTGCGTCACATTGGGTCATTGAGTACTTATATATTACTAGGGTGGGTCACATGGGGTCATTGAGTTCTTATATAGGACTAGGGTGCGTCACATGGGGTCATTTTTTACTTATATAGGACTAGGGTGGGTCACATGGGGTCATTGAGTACTTATATAGGACTAGGGTGGGTAACATGGGGTCATTGAGTACTTATATATGACTAGGGGGGGTCGCATGGGGTCTTTGAGTACTTATATAGGACTAGGGTGGGTCACATGGGGTCAATGAGTACTTATATAGGACTAGGAGGGTCACATGGGGTCATTGAGTACTTATATAGGACTAGGGGGGTCACATGGGGTCATTGAGTACTTATATAGGACATGGGGGGGTCACATGGGGTCATTGAGTACTTATATAGGACTAGGAGGGTCACATGGGGTTATTGAGTACTTATATAGGACATGGGGGGGTCACATGGGGTCATTGAGTACTTATATAGGACATGGGGGGGTCACATGGGGTCATTGAGTACTTATATAGGACAATGGTGGGTCACATGGGGTCATTAAGTACTTATATAGGATTAGGGGGGTCACATGGGGTCATTGAGTACTTATATAGGACTAGGGTGTGTCACATGGGGTCAATGAGTACTTATATAGGACATGGGGGGGTCACATGGGGTCATTGAGTACTTATATAGGACTAGGAGGGTCACATGGGGTTATTGAGTACTTATATAGGACATGGGGGGGTCACATGGGGTCATTGAGTACTTATATAGGACATGGGGGGGTCACATGGGGTCATTGAGTACTTATATAGGACAATGGTGGGTCACATGGGGTCATTGAGTACTTATATAGGACTAGGGTGGGTCACATGGGGTCATTGAGTACTTATATAGGATTAGGGGGGTCACATGGGGTCATTGAGTACTTATATAGGACTAGGGTGGGTCACATGGGGTCAATGAGTACTTATATAGGACATGGGGGGGTCACATGGGGTCATTGAGTACTTATATAGGACTAGGGTGGGTCACATGGGGTCATTTAGTACTTATATAGGACTAGGGTGGGTCACATGGGGTCATTGAGTACTTATATAGGACATGGGGGGGTCACGTGGGGTCATTGAGTACTTATATAGGACATGGGGGGGTCACATGGGGTCATTGAGTACTTATATAGGACTAGGGTGGGTCACATGGGGTCAATGAGTACTTATATAGGACTAGGAGGGTCACATGGGGTCATTGAGTACTTATATAGGACTAGGGGGGTCACATGGGGTCGTTGAGTACTTATATAGGACATGGGGGGGTCACATGGGGTCATTGAGTACTTATATAGGACTAGGGTGGGTCACATGGGGTCATTTAGTACTTATATAGGACTAGGGTGGGTCACATGGGGTCATTGAGTACTTATATAGGACTAGGGGGGTCACATGGGGTCATTGAGTACTTATATAGGACATGGGGGGGTCACATGGGGTCATTGAGTACTTATATAGGACTAGGAGGGTCACATGGGGTTATTGAGTACTTATATAGGACATGGGGGGGTCACATGGGGTCATTGAGTACTTATATAGGACATGGGGGGGTCACATGGGGTCATTGAGTACTTATATAGGACAATGGTGGGTCACATGGGGTCATTGAGTACTTATATAGGACTAGGGTGGGTCACATGGGGTCATTGAGTACTTATATAGGATTAGGGGGGTCACATGGGGTCATTGAGTACTTATATAGGACTAGGGGGGTCACATGGGGCCATTGAGTACTTATATAGGACTAGGGGGGTCACATATGGTCATTGAGTACTTATATAGGACTAGGGGGTTCACATGGGGTCATTGAGTACTTATATAGGACATGGGGGGGTCACATGGGGTCATTGAGTACTTATATAGGACTAGGGTGGGTCACATGGGGTCAATGAGTACTTATATAGGACTAGGAGGGTCACATGGGGTCATTGAGTACTTATATAGGACTAGGGGGGTCACATGGGGTCATTGAGTACTTATATAGGACTAGGGGGGTCACATGGGGTCATTGAGTAATTATATATGACTAGGGGGGGTCACATGGGGTCATTGAGTACTTATATAGGAATAGGGTGGGTCACATGGGGTCATTGAGTACTTATATAGGACTAGGGTGGGTCACATGGGGTCATTGAGTACTTATATAGGAATAGGGTGGGTCACATGGGGTCATTGAGTACTTATATAGGACATGGAGGGGACAGGTGTGGTCATTGAGTACTTATATAGGACTAGGGTGGGTCACATGGGGTCATTGAGTACTTATATAGGACTAGGGGGGTCACATGGGGTCATTGAGTACTTATATAGGACTAGGGGGGGTCACATGGGGTCATTGATTACTTATATATGACTAGGGGGGGTCAAATGGGGTCATTGAGTACTTATATAGGACATGGGGTGTCACATGGGGTCATTAAGTACTTATATAGGACTAGGGGGGGGGTCACATGTGGTCATTGAGTACTTATATAGGACTAGGGTGGGTCACATGGGGTCATTGAGTACTTATATATGACTAGGGGGGGTCACATGGGGTCATTGAGTACTTATATAGGACTAGGGTGGGTCACATGGGGTCATTTTGTACTTATGTAGGACTAGGGTGGGTCACATGGGGTCATTGATTACTTATATATTACTAGGGTGGGTCACATGGGGTCATTGAGTTCTTATATAGGACTAGGGTCCGTCACATGTGGTCATTGAGTACTTATATAGTATTAGGGGTGTTACATGGGGTCATTGAGTACTTATATAGGATATGGGGGGGTCACGTGGGGTCATTGAGTACTTATATAGGACTAGGGTGGGTCACATGGGGTCATTAAGTACTTATATAGGAATAGGGGGGGTCACATGTGATCATTGAGTACTTATATAGGAATAGGGTGGGTCACATGGGGTCATTGAGTACTTATATAGGACTAGGGGGTCACATGGGGTCATTGAGTACTTATATAGGACTAGGGTGGGTCACATGGGTCATTGTGTACTTATATATTACTAGGGTGGGTCACATGGGGTCATTGAGTTCTTATATAGGACTAGGGTGCGTCACATTGGGTCATTGAGTACTTATATATTACTAGGGTGGGTCACATGGGGTCATTGAGTTCTTATATAGGACTAGGGTGCGTCACATGGGGTCATTTTTTACTTATATAGGACTAGGGTGGGTCACATGGGGTCATTGAGTACTTATATAGGACTAGGGTGGGTAACATGGGGTCATTGAGTACTTATATATGACTAGGGGGGGTCGCATGGGGTCTTTGAGTACTTATATAGGACTAGGGTGGGTCACATGGGGTCAATGAGTACTTATATAGGACTAGGAGGGTCACATGGGGTCATTGAGTACTTATATAGGACTAGGGGGGTCACATGGGGTCATTGAGTACTTATATAGGACTAGGGGGGTCACATGGGGTCATTGAGTACTTATATAGGAATAGGGTGGGTCACATGGGGTCATTGAGTACTTATATAGGACATGGGGGGGGTCACGTGGGGTCATTTAGTACTTATATAGGACTAGGGTGGGTCACATGGGGTCATTGATTACTTATATATGACTAGGGGGGGTCAAATGGGGTCATTGAGTACTTATATAGGACATGGGGTGTCACATGGGGTCATTAAGTACTTATATAGGACTAGGGGGGGGTCACATGTGGTCATTGAGTACTTATATAGAACTAGGGTGGGTCACATGGGGTCATTGAGTACTTATATATGACTAGGGGGGGTCACATGGGGTCATTGAGTACTTATATAGGACTAGAAGGGGTCACATGGGGTCATTGAGTACTTATATAGGACTAGGGTGGGTCACATGGGGCCATTGAGTACTTATATAGGACTAGGGGGGTCACATGGGGTCATTCAGTACTTATATAGGACTAGGGGGATCACATGGGGTCATTGAGTACTTATATAGGACATGGGGGGGTCACATGGGGTCATTGAGTACTTATATAGGACTAGGGTGGGTCACATGGGGTCATTGAGTACTTATATAGGACTAGGGGGGTCACATGGGGTCATTGAGTACTTATATAGGACTAGGGGGGTCACATGGGGTCGTTGAGTACTTATATAGGACATGGGGGGGTCACATGGGGTCATTGAGTACTTATATAGGACTAGGGTGGGTCACATGGGGTCATTTAGTACTTATATAGGACTAGGGTGGGTCACATGGGGTCATTGAGTACTTATATAGGACTAGGGGGGTCACATGGGGTCATTGAGTACTTATATAGGACATGGGGGGGTCACATGGGGTCATTGAGTACTTATATAGGACTAGGGGGGTCACATGGGGTCATTGAGTACTTATATAGGACTAGGAGGGTCACATGGGGTTATTGAGTACTTATATAGGACATGGGGGGGTCACATGGGGTCATTGAGTACTTATATAGGACATGGGGGGGTCACATGGGGTCATTGAGTACTTATATAGGACATGGGGGGGTCACGTGGGGTCATTGAGTACTTATATAGGACTAGGGTGGGTCACATGGGGTCATTGATTACTTATATATGACTAGGGGGGGTCAAAAGGGGTCATTGAGTACTTATATAGGACATGGGGTGGTCACATGGGGTCATTGAGTACTTATATAGGACTAGGGTGGGTCACATGGGGTCATTGAGTACTTATATAGGACTAGGGGGGTCACATGGGGTCATTGAGTACTTAAATAGGACTAGGGGGGTCACATGGGGTCATTGAGTTCTTATATAGGACTAGGGTGCGTCACATGGGGTCATTGAGTACTTATATAGTACTAGGGGGGTCACATGGGTTCATTGAGTACTTATATAGGATATGGGGGGGTCACATGGGGTCATTAAGTACTTATATAGGACTAGGGGGGGGTCACATGTGGTCATTGAGTACTTATATATGACTAGGGTAGGTCACATGGGGTCATTGAGTACTTATATATGACTAGGGGGGGTCACATGGGGTCATTAAGTACTTATATATGACTAGGGGGGGTCACATGGGGTCATTGAGTACTTATATAGGAATAGGGTGGGTCACATGGGGTCATTGAGTACTTATATAGGACTAGGGTGGGTCACATGGGGTCATTGAGTACTTATATAGGAATAGGGTGGGTCACATGGGGTCATTGAGTACTTATATAGGACATGGAGGGGACACGTGTGGTCATTGAGTACTTATATAGGACTAGGGTGGGTCACATGGGGTCATTGAGTACTTATATAGGACATGGGGGGTCACATGGGGTCATTGAGTACTTATATAGGACTAGGGTGGGTCACATGGGGTCATTTAGTACTTATATAGGACTAGGGTGGGTCACATGGGCTCATTGAGTACTTATATAGGACTAGGGGGGTCACATGGGGTCATTGAGTACTTATATAGGACATGGGGGGGTCACATGGGGTCATTGAGTACTTATATAGGACTAGGGGGGTCACTTGGGTCATTGAGTACTTATATAGGACTAGGAGGGTCACATGGGGTTATTGAGTACTTATATAGGACATGGGGGGGTCACATGGGGTCATTGAGTACTTATATAGGACATGGGGGGGTCACATGGGGTCATTGAGTACTTATATAGGACAATGGTGGGTCACATGGGGTCATTGAGTACTTATATAGGACTAGGGTGGGTCACATGGGGTCATTGAGTACTTATATAGGATTAGGGGGGTCACATGGGGTCATTGAGTACTTATATAGGACTAGGGGGGTCACATGGGGCCATTGAGTACTTATATAGGACTAGGGGGGTCACATATGGTCATTGAGTACTTATATAGGACTAGGGGGTTCACATGGGGTCATTGAGTACTTATATAGGACATGGGGGGGGTCACATGGGGTCATTGAGTACTTATATAGGACTAGGGTGGGTCACATGAGGTCAATGAGTACTTATATAGGACTAGGGGGGTCACATGGGGTCATTGAGTACTTATATAGGACTAGGGGGGTCACATGGGGTCATTGAGTACTTATATAGGACTAGGGGGGTCACATGGGGTCATTGAGTACTTATATAGGAATAAGGTGGGTCACATGGGGTCATTGAGTACTTATATAGGACATGGGGGGGTCACGTGGGGTCATTGAGTACTTATATAGGACATGGGGGGGTCACATGGGGTCATTGAGTACTTATATAGGACTAGGGTGGGTCACATGGGGTCAATGAGTACTTATATAGGACTAGGAGGGTCACATGGGGTCATTGAGTACTTATATAGGACTAGGGGGGTCACATGGGGTCGTTGAGTACTTATATAGGACATGGGGGGGTCACATGGGGTCATTGAGTACTTATATAGGACTAGGGTGGGTCACATGGGGTCATTTAGTACTTATATAGGACTAGGGTGGGTCACATGGGGTCATTGAGTACTTATATAGGACTAGGGGGGTCACATGGGGTCATTGAGTACTTATATAGGACATGGGGGGGTCACATGGGGTCATTGAGTACTTATATAGGACTAGGAGGGTCACATGGGGTTATTGAGTACTTATATAGGACATGGGGGGTCACATGGGGTCATTGAGTACTTATATAGGACATGGGGGGGTCACATGGGGTCATTGAGTACTTATATAAGACAATGGTGGGTCACATGGGGTCATTGAGTACTTATATAGGACTAGGGTGGGTCACATGGGGTCATTGAGTACTTATATAGGATTAGGGGGGTCACATGGGGTCATTGAGTACTTATATAGGACTAGGGGGGTCACATGGGGTCATTGAGTAATTATATAGGAATAGGGTGGGTCACATGGGGTCATTGAGTACTTATATAGGACATGGGGGGGGTCACGTGGGGTCATTGAGTACTTATATAGGACTAGGGTGGGTAACATGGGGTCATTGATTACTTATATATGACTAGGGGGGGTCAAATGGGGTCATTGAGTACTTATATAGGACATGGGGTGTCACATGGGGTCATTAAGTACTTATATAGGACTAGGGGGGGGTCACATGTGGTCATTGAGTACTTATATAGAACTAGGGTGGGTCACATGGGGTCATTGATTACTTATATATGACTAGGGGGGGTCAAATGGGGTCATTGAGTACTTATATAGGACATGGGGTGTCACATGGGGTCATTAAGTACTTATATAGGACTAGGGGGGGGTCACATGTGGTCATTGAGTACTTATATAGAACTAGGGTGGGTCACATGGGGTCATTGAGTACTTATATATGACTAGGGGGGTCACATGGGGTCATTGAGTACTTATATAGGACTAGGGGGGTCACATGGGGTCATTGAGTACTTATATAGGACATGGGGGGGTCACATGGGGTCATTGAGTACTTATATAGGACTAGGGTGGGTCACATGGGGTCATTTAGTACTTATATAGGACTAGGGTGGGTCACATGGGGTCATTGAGTACTTATATAGGACTAGGGGGGTCACATGGGGTCATTGAGTACTTATATAGGACATGGGGGGGTCACATGGGGTCATTGAGTACTTATATAGGACTAGGAGGGTCACATGGGGTTATTGAGTACTTATATAGGACATGGGGGGGTCACATGGGGTCATTGAGTACTTATATAGGACATGGGGGGGTCACATGGGGTCATTGAGTACTTATATAGGACAATGGTGGGTCACATGGGGTCATTGAGTACTTATATAGGACTAGGGTGGGTCACATGGGGTCATTGAGTACTTATATAGGATTAGGGGGGTCACATGGGGTCATTGAGTACTTATATAGGACTAGGGGGGTCACATGGGGTCATTGAGTACTTATATAGGACTAGGGTGGGTCACATGGGGTCAATGAGTACTTATATAGGACTAGGAGGGTCACATGGGGTCATTGAGTACTTATATAGGACTAGGGGGGTCACATGGGGTCATTGAGTACTTATATAGGACTAGGGGGGTCACATGGGGTCATTGAGTAATTATATAGGAATAGGGTGGGTCACATGGGGTCATTGAGTACTTATATAGGACATGGGGGGGGTCACGTGGGGTCATTGAGTACTTATATAGGACTAGGGTGGGTCACATGGGGTCATTGATTACTTATATATGACTAGGGGGGGTCAAATGGGGTCATTGAGTACTTATATAGGACATGGGGTGTCACATGGGGTCATTAAGTACTTATATAGGACTAGGGGGGGGTCACATGTGGTCATTGAGTACTTATATAGAACTAGGGTGGGTCACATGGGGTCATTGAGTACTTATATATGACTAGGGGGGTCACATGGGGTCATTGAGTACTTATATAGGACTAGGGTGGGTCACATGGGGTCATTGAGTACTTATATAGGACTAGGGGGGTCACATGGGGTCATTCAGTACTTATATAGGACTAGGGGGATCACATGGGGTCATTGAGTACTTATATAGGACATGGGGGGGTCACATGGGGTCATTGAGTACTTATATAGGACTAGGGTGGGTCACATGGGGTCATTGAGTACTTATATAGGACTAGGGGGGTCACATGGGGTCATTGAGTACTTATATAGGACTAGGGGGGTCACATGGGGTCGTTGAGTACTTATATAGGACATGGGGGGGTCACATGGGGTCATTGAGTACTTATATAGGACTAGGGTGGGTCACATGGGGTCATTTAGTACTTATATAGGACTAGGGTGGGTCACATGGGGTCATTGAGTACTTATATAGGACTAGGGGGGTCACATGGGGTCATTGAGTACTTATATAGGACATGGGGGGGTCACATGGGGTCATTGAGTACTTATATAGGACTAGGGGGGTCACATGGGGTCATTGAGTACTTATATAGGACTAGGAGGGTCACATGGGGTTATTGAGTACTTATATAGGACATGGGGGGGTCACATGGGGTCATTGAGTACTTATATAGGACATGGGGGGGTCACATGGGGTCATTGAGTACTTATATAGGACATGGGGGGGTCACGTGGGGTCATTGAGTACTTATATAGGACTAGGGTGGGTCACATGGGGTCATTGATTACTTATATATGACTAGGGGGGGTCAAAAGGGGTCATTGAGTACTTATATAGGACATGGGGGGGTCACATGGGGTCATTGAGTACTTATATAGGTCTAGGGTGGGTCACATGGGGTCATTGAGTACTTATATAGGAATAGGGGGGTCACATGGGGTCATTGAGTTCTTATATAGGACTAGGGTGCGTCACATGGGGTCATTGAGTACTTATATAGTACTAGGGGGGTCACATGGGTTCATTGAGTACTTATATAGGATATGGGGGGGTCACATGGGGTCATTAAGTACTTATATAGGACTAGGGGGGGGTCACATGTGGTCATTGAGTACTTATATAGGACTAGGGTGGGTCACATGGGGTCATTGAGTACTTATATATGACTAGGGGGGGTCACATGGGGTCATTAAGTACTTATATATGACTAGGGGGGGTCACATGGGGTCATTGAGTACTTATATAGGAATAGGGTGGGTCACATGGGGTCATTGAGTACTTATATAGGACTAGGGTGGGTCACATGGGGTCATTGAGTACTTATATAGGAATAGGGTGGGTCACATGGGGTCATTGAGTACTTATATAGGACATGGAGGGGACACGTGTGGTCATTGAGTACTTATATAGGACTAGGGTGGGTCACATGGGGTCATTGAGTACTTATATAGGACTAGGGGGGTCACATGGGGTCATTGAGTACTTATATAGGACTAGGGGGGGTCACATGGGGTCATTGATTACTTATATATGACTAGGGGGGGTCAAATGGGGTCATTGAGTACTTATATAGGACATGGGGTGTCACATGGGGTCATTAAGTACTTATATAGGACTAGGGGGGGGGGGTCACATGTGGTCATTGAGTACTTATATAGGACTAGGGTGGGTCACATGGGGTCATTGAGTACTTATATATGACTAGGGGGGGTCACATGGGGTCATTGAGTACTTATATAGGACTAGGGTGGGTCACATGGGGTCATTTTGTACTTATGTAGGACTAGGGTGGGTCACATGGGGTCATTGATTACTTATATATTACTAGGGTGGGTCACATGGGGTCATTGAGTTCTTATATAGGACTAGGGTCCGTCACATGTGGTCATCGAGTACTTATATAGTATTAGGGGTGTTACATGGGGTCATTGAGTACTTATATAGGATATGGGGGGGTCACGTGGGGTCATTGAGTACTTATATAGGACTAGGGTGGGTCACATGGGGTCATTAAGTACTTATATAGGAATAGGGGGGGTCACATGTGATCATTGAGTACTTATATAGGAATAGGGTGGGTCACATGGGGTCATTGAGTACTTATATAGGACTAGGGGGTCACATGGGGTCATTGAGTACTTATATAGGACTAGGGTGGGTCACATGGGTCATTGTGTACTTATATATTACTAGGGTGGGTCACATGGGGTCATTGAGTTCTTATATAGGACTAGGGTGCGTCACATTGGGTCATTGAGTACTTATATATTACTAGGGTGGGTCACATGGGGTCATTGAGTTCTTATATAGGACTAGGGTGCGTCACATGGGGTCATTAAGTACTTGTATAGGACTAGGGGGGTCACATGGGGTCATTGAGTACTTATATAGGAATAGGGTGGGTCACATGGGGTCATTGAGTACTTATATAGGAATAGGGTGGGTCACATGGGGTCATTGAGTACTTATATAGGAATAGGTTGGGTCACATGGGGTCATTGAGTACTTATATAGGAATAGGGGGGTCACATGGGGTCATTGAGTACTTATATAGGACTAGGGGGGTCACATGGGGTCATTGAGTACTTATATAGGAATAGGGTGGGTCACATGGGGTCATTGAGTACTTATATAGGACATGGGGGGGTCACATGGGGTCATTGAGTACTTATATAGGACTAGGGGGGTCACATGGGGTCATTGAGTACTTATATAGGACTAGGAGGGTCACATGGGGTTATTGAGTACTTATATAGGACATGGGGGGGTCACATGGGGTTATTGAGTACTTATATAGGACATGGGGGGGTCACATGGGGTCATTGAGTACTTATATAGGACATGGGGGGGTCACGTGGGGTCATTGAGTACTTATATAAGACTAGGGTGGGTCACATGGGGTCAATGATTACTTATATATGACTAGGGGGGTCACATGGGGCCATTGAGTACTTATATAGGACTAGGGGGGTCACATGTGTTCATTGAGTACTTATATAGGACTAGGGGGTTCACAGGTGGTTATTGAGTACTTATATAGGACATGGGGGGGTCACATGGGGTCATTGAGTACTTATATAGGACTAGGGTGGGTCACATGGGGTCAATGAGTACTTATATAGGACTAGGGGGGTCACATGGGGTCATTGAGTACTTATATAGGACTAGGGGGGTCACATGGGGTCATTGAGTACTTATATAGGACTAGGGGGGTCACATGGGGTCATTGAGTACTTATATAGGACATGGGGGGGTCACATGGGGTCATTGAGTACTTATATAGGAATAGGGTGGGTCACATGGGGTCATTGAGTACTTATATAGGACATGGGGGGGTCACGTGGGGTCATTGAGTACTTATATAGGACTAGGGTGGGTCACATGGGGTCATTGATTACTTATATATGACTAGGGGGGGTCAAAAGGGGTCATTGAGTACTTATATAGGACATGGGGTGTCACATGGGGTCATTAAGTACTTATATAGGACTAGGGGGGGTCACATGTGGTCATTGAGTACTTATATAGAACTAGGGTGGGTCACATGGGGTCATTGAGTACTTATATATGACTAGGGGGGGGTCACATGGGGTCATTGAGTACTTATATAGGACTAGGGTGGGACACATGGGGTCATTTTGTACTTATATAGGACTAGGGTGGGTCACATGGGTCATTGTGTACTTATATATTACTAGGGTGGGTCACATGGGGTCATTGAGTTCTTATATAGGACTAGGGTGCGTCACATTGGGTCATTGAGCACTTATATATTACTAGGGTGGGTCACATGGGGTCATTGAGTTCTTATATAGGACTAGGGTGCGTCACATGGGGTCATTGAGTACTTATATAGTACTAGGGGGGTCACATGGGTTCATTGAGTACTTATATAGGATATGGGGGGGTCACATGGGGTCATTAAGTACTTATATAGGACTAGGGGGGGGTCACATGTGGTCATTGAGTACTTATATAGGACTAGGGTGGGTCACATGGGGTCATTGAGTACTTATATATGACTAGGGGGGGTCACATGGGGTCATTAAGTACTTATATATGACTAGGGGGGGTCACATGGGGTCATTGAGTACTTATATAGGAATAGGGTGGGTCACATGGGGTCATTGAGTACTTATATAGGACTAGGGTGGGTCACATGGGGTCATTGAGTACTTATATAGGAATAGGGTGGGTCACATGGGGTCATTGAGTACTTATATAGGACATGGAGGGGACACGTGTGGTCATTGAGTACTTATATAGGACTAGGGTGGGTCACATGGGATCATTGAGTACTTATATAGGACTAGGGTGGGTCACATGGGGTCATTTTGTACTTATATAGGACTAGGGTGGGTCACATGCGTCATTGTGTACTTATATATTACTAGGGTGGGTCACATGGGGTCATTGAGTTCTTATATAGGACTAGGGTGCGTCACATGGGGTCATTGATTACTTATATATGACTAGGGGGGGTCAAAAGGGGTCATTGAGTACTTATATAGGACATGGGGTGTCACATGGGGTCATTAAGTACTTATATAGGACTAGGGGGGGTCACATGTGGTCATTGAGTACTTATATATGACTAGGGGGGGTCAAAAGGGGTCATTGAGTACTTATATAGGACATGGGGTGTCACATGGGGTCATTTTGTACTTATATAGGACTAGGGTGGGTCACATGGGTCATTGTGTACTTATATATTACTAGGGTGGGTCACATGGGGTCATTGAGTTCTTATATAGGACTAGGGTGCGTCACATTGGGTCATTGAGCACTTATATATTACTAGGGTGGGTCACATGGGGTCATTGAGTTCTTATATAGGACTAGGGTGCGTCACATGGGGTCATTGAGTACTTATATAGTACTAGGGGGGTCACATGGGTTCATTGAGTACTTACATAGGATATGGGGGGGTCACATGGGGTCATTAAGTACTTATATAGGACTAGGGGGGGGTCACATGTGGTCATTGAGTACTTATATAGGACTAGGGTGGGTCACATGGGGTCATTGAGTACTTATATATGACTAGGGGGGGTCACATGGGGTCATTAAGTACTTATATATGTCTAGGGGGGGTCACATGGTGTCATTGAGTACTTATATAGGAATAGGGTGGGTCACATGGGGTCATTGAGTACTTATATAGGACTAGGGTGGGTCACATGGGGTCATTGAGTACTTATATAGGAATAGGGTGGGTCACATGGGGTCATTGAGTACTTATATAGGACATGGAGGGGACACGTGTGGTCATTGAGTACTTATATAGGACTAGGGTGGGTCACATGGGATCATTGAGTACTTATATAGGACTAGGGGGGTCACATGGGGTCATTGAGTACTTATATAGGACTAGGGGGGGTCACACGGGGTGATTGATTACTTATATATGACTAGGGGGGGTCAAATGGGGTCATTGAGTACTTATATAGGACATGGGGTGTCACATGGGGTCATTAAGTACTTATATAGGACTAGGGGGGGGGTCACATGTGGTCATTGAGTACTTAAATAGGACTAGGGTGGGTCACATGGGGTCATTGAGTACTTATATATGACTAGGGGGGGTCACATGGGGTCATTGAGTACTTCTATAGGACTAGGGTGGGTCACATGGGGTCATTTTGTACTTATGTAGGACTAGGGTGGGTCACATGGGGTCATTGATTACTTATATATTACTAGGGTGGGTCACATGGGGTCATTGAGTTCTTATATAGGACTAGGGTCCGTCACATGTGGTCATTGAGTACTTATATAGTATTAGGGGTGTTACATGGGGTCATTGAGTACTTATATAGGATATGGGGGGGTCACGTGGGGTCATTGAGTACTTATATAGGACTAGGGTGGGTCACATGGGGTCATTAAGTACTTATATAGGAATAGGGGGGGTCACATGTGATCATTGAGTACTTATATAGGAATAGGGTGGGTCACATGGGGTCATTGAGTACTTATATAGGACTAGGGGGTCACATGGGGTCATTGAGTACTTATATAGGACTAGGGTGGGTCACATGGGTCATTGTGTACTTATATATTACTAGGGTGGGTCACATGGGGTCATTGAGTTCTTATATAGGACTAGGGTGCGTCACATTGGGTCATTGAGTACTTATATATTACTAGGGTGGGTCACATGGGGTCATTGAGTTCTTATATAGGACTAGGGTGCGTCACATGGGGTCATTTTTTACTTATATAGGACTAGGGTGGGTCACATGGGGTCATTGAGTACTTATATAGGACTAGGGTGGGTAACATGGGGTCATTGAGTACTTATATATGACTAGGGGGGGTCGCATGGTGTCTTTGAGTACTTATATAGGACTAGGGTGGGTCACATGGGGTCATTTTGTACTTATATAGGACTAGGGTGGGTCACATGGGGTCATTGAGTAGTTATATATTACTAGGGTGGGTCACATGGGTCATTGTGTACTTATATATTACTAGGGTGGGTCACATGGGGTCATTGAGTACTTATATAGGACTAGGGGGGTCACATGGGGTCACTGAGTACTTATATAGGACTAGGGGGGTCACATGGGGTCATTGAGTACTTATATAGGACTAGGGGGGTCACATGGGGTCATTGAGTACTTATATAGGACATGGGGGGGGTCACATGGGGTCATTGAGTACTTATATAGGAATAGGGTGGGTCACATGGGGTCATTGAGTACTTATATAGGACATGGGGGGGTCACGTGGGGTCATTGAGTACTTATATAGGACTAGGGTGGGTCACATGGGGTCATTGATTACTTATATATGACTAGGGGGGGTCAAATGGGGTCATTGAGTACTTATATAGGACATGGGGTGTCACATGGGGTCATTAAGTACTTATATAGGACTAGGGGGGGTCACATGTGGTCATTGAGTACTTATATAGAACTAGGGTGGGTCACATGGGGTCATTGAGTACTTATATATGACTAGGGGGGGTCACATGGGGTCATTGAGTACTTATATAGGACTAGGGTGGGTCACATGGGGTCATTTTGTACTTATATAGGACTAGGGTGGGTCACATGGGTCATTGTGTAATTATATATTACTAGGGTGGGTCACATGGGGTCATTGAGTTCTTATATAGGACTAGGGTGCGTCACATTGGGTCATTGAGCACTTATATATTACTAGGGTGGGTCACATGGGGTCATTGAGTTCTTATATAGGACTAGGGTGCGTCACTTGGGGTCATTGAGTACTTATATAGTACTAGGGGGGTCACATGGGTTCATTGAGTACTTATATAGGACATGGGGGGGTCACATGGGGTCATTAAGTATTTATATAGGACTAGGGGGGGGTCACATGTGGTCATTGAGTACTTATATAGGACTAGGGTGGGTCACATGGGGTCATTGAGTACTTATATATGACTAGGGGGGCTCACATGGGGTCATTAAGTACTTGTATAGGACTAGGGGGGTCACATGGGGTCATTGAGTACTTATATAGGACAAGGGTGGGTCACATGGGGTCATTGAGTACTTATATAGGAATAGGGTGGGTCGATGGGGTCATTGAGTACTTATATAGGACTAGGGGGGTCACATGGGGTCATTGAGTACTTATATATGACTAGGGGGGGTCACATGGGGTCATTGAGTACTTATATAGGAATAGGGTGGGTCACATGGGGTCATTGAGTACTTATACAGGACTAGGGTGGGTCACATGGGGTCATTGAGTACTTATATAGGAATAGGGTGGGTCACATGGGGTCATTGAGTACTTATATAGGACATGGAGGGGACACGTGTGGTCATTGAGTAATTATATAGGACTAGGGTGGGTCACATGGGGTCATTGAGTACTTATATAGGACTAGGGGGGGTCACATGGGGTCATTGATTACTTATATATGACTAGGGGGGGTCAAATGGGGTCATTGAGTACTTATATAGGACATGGGGTGTCGCATGGGGTCATTAAGTACTTATATAGGACTAGGGGGGGGGTCACATGTGGTCATTGAGTACTTATATAGGACTAGGGTGGGTCACATGGGGTCATTGAGTACTTATATATGACTAGGGGGGGTCACATGGGGTCATTGAGTACTTATATAGGACTAGGGTGGGTCGCATGGGGTCATTTTGTACTTATGTAGGACTAGGGTGGGTCACATGGGGTCATTGATTACTTATATATTACTAGGGTGGGTCACATGGGGTCATGAGTTCTTATATAGGACTAGGGTGCGTCACATGTGGTCATTGAGTACTTATATAGTACTAGGGGTGTTACATGGGGTCATTGAGTACTTATATAGGATATGGGGGGGTCACGTGGGGTCATTGAGTACTTATATAGGACTAGGGTGGGTCACATGGGGTCATTAAGTACTTATATAGGAATAGGGGGGGTCACATGTGATCATTGAGTACTTATATAGGAATAGGGTGGGTCACATGGGGTCATTGAGTACTTATATAGGACTAGGGGGTCACATGGGGTCATTGAGTACTTATATAGGACTAGGGTGGGTCACATGGGTCATTGTGTACTTATATATTACTAGGGTGGGTCACATGGGGTCATTGAGTTCTTATATAGGACTAGGGTGCGTCACATTGGGTCATTGAGTACTTATATATTACTAGGGTGGGTCACATGGGGTCATTGAGTTCTTATATAGGACTAGGGTGCGTCACATGGGGTCATTTTTTACTTATATAGGACTAGGGTGGGTCACATGGGGTCATTGAGTACTTATATAGGAATAGGGTGGGTCGATGGGGTCATTGAGTACTTATATAGGACTAGGGGGGTCACATGGGGTCATTGAGTACTTATATATGACTAGGGGGGGTCACATGGGGTCATTGAGTACTTATATAGGAATAGGGTGGGTCACATGGGGTCATTGAGTACTTATACAGGACTAGGGTGGGTCACATGGGGTCATTGAGTACTTATATAGGAATAGGGTGGGTCACATGGGGTCATTGAGTACTTATATAGGACATGGAGGGGACACGTGTGGTCATTGAGTAATTATATAGGACTAGGGTGGGTCACATGGGGTCATTGAGTACTTATATAGGACTAGGGGGGGTCACATGGGGTCATTGATTACTTATATATGACTAGGGGGGGTCAAATGGGGTCATTGAGTACTTATATAGGACATGGGGTGTCACATGGGGTCATTAAGTACTTATATAGGACTAGGGGGGGGGTCACATGTGGTCATTGAGTACTTATATAGGACTAGGGTGGGTCACATGGGGTCATTGAGTACTTATATATGACTAGGGGGGGTCACATGGGGTCATTGAGTACTTATATAGGACTAGGGTGGGTCGCATGGGGTCATTTTGTACTTATGTAGGACTAGGGTGGGTCACATGGGGTCATTGATTACTTATATATTACTAGGGTGGGTCACATGGGGTCATTGAGTTCTTATATAGGACTAGGGTGCGTCACATGTGGTCATTGAGTACTTATATAGTACTAGGGGTGTTACATGGGGTCATTGAGTACTTATATAGGATATGGGGGGGTCACGTGGGGTCATTGAGTACTTATATAGGACTAGGGTGGGTCACATGGGGTCATTAAGTACTTATATAGGAATAGGGGGGGTCACATGTGATCATTGAGTACTTATATAGGAATAGGGTGGGTCACATGGGGTCATTGAGTACTTATATAGGACTAGGGGGTCACATGGGGTCATTGAGTACTTATATATTACTAGGGTGGGTCACATGGGGTCATTGAGTACTTATATAGGACTAGGGTGGGTAACATGGGGTCATTGAGTACTTATATAGGACTAGGGTGGGTCACATGGGGTAATTGAGTACTTATATAGGACTAGGAGGGGTCACATGGGGTCATTGAGTACTTATATAGGAGTAGGGTGGGTCACATGGGGTCATTGAGTACTTAAATATGACTTGGGGTGTCACATGGGGTCATTGAGTACTTATATAGGATTAGGGTGGGTCACATGGTGTCATTTTGTACTTATATAGGACTAGGGTGTGTCACATGGGGTCATTGAGTACTTATATATGACTTGGGGGGTCACATGGGGTCATTGAGTACTTATATAGGATTAGGGTGGGTCACATGGTATCATTTTGTACTTATATAGGACTAGGGTGGGTCACATGGGGTCATTGAGTACTTATATAGGACTAGGGTGCTTCACATGGGTTCATTGAGTACTTATATAGGATTAGGGGGGTCACATGGGGTCATTGAGTACTTATATAGGACTAGGGGGGTCACATGGGGTTATTGAGTACTTATATAGGACATGGGGGGGTCACGTGGGGTCATTGAGTACTTATATAGGACTAGGGTGGGTCACATGGGGTCATTAAGTACTTGTATAGGACTAGGGGGGTCACATGGGGTCATTGAGTACTTATATAGGACTAGGGTGGGTCACATGGGGTCATTGAGTACTTATATAGGAATAGGGTGGGTCACATGGGGTCATTGAGTACTTATATAGGAATGGGGTGGGTCACATGGGGTCATTGAGTACTTATATAGGACTAGGGGGGTCACATGGGGTCATTGAGAACTTATATATGACTAGGGGGGGTCATTGAGTACTTATATAGGAATAGGGTGGGTCACATGGGGGCATTGAGTACTTATATAGGACATGGGGGGGTAACGTGGGGTTATTGAGTACTTATATAGAATTGAGTGGGTCACATGGGGTCATTGAGTACTTATATAGGAATAGGGTGGGTCACATGGGGTCATTGAGTACTTATATAGGAATAGCGTGGGTCACATGGGGTCAATGAGTACTTATATAGGACTAGGGGGGTCACATAGGGTCATTGAGTACTTATATAGGATTAGGGGGGTCACATGGGGTTATTGAGTACTTATATAGGACATGGGGGGGGGTCACGTGGGGTCATTGAGTACTTATATAGGACTAGGGTGGGTCACATGGGGTCATTAAGTACTTGTATAGGACTAGGGGGGTCACATGGGGTCATTGAGTACTTATATAGGACTAGGGTGGGTCACATGGGGTCATTGAGTATTTATATAGGAATAGGGTGGGTCACATGGGGTCATTGAGTACTTATATAGGAATAGGGTGGGTCACATGGGGTCATTGAGTACTTATATAGGACTAGGGGGGTCACATGGGGTCATTGAGAACTTATATATGACTAGGGGGGGTCATTGAGTACTTATATAGGAATAGGGTGGGTCACATGGGGGCATTGAGTACTTATATAGGACATGGGGGGGTAACGTGGGGTTATTGAGTACTTATATAGGACTAGAGTGGGTCACATGGGGTCATTGAGTACTTATATAGGAATAGGGTGGGTCACATGGGGTCATTGAGTACTTATATAGGAATAGCGTGGGTCACATGGGGTCATTGAGTACTTATATAGGAATAGGGTGGGTCACATGGGGTCATTGAGTACTTATATAGGACATGGAGGGGTCACGTGTGGTCATTGAGTATTTATATAGGACTAGGGGGGGTCATATGGGGTCATTGAGTACTTATATAGGACTAGGGTGGGTCACATGGGGTTATTGAGTACTTATATATGACTAGGGGGGGTCAAATGGGGTCATTGAGTACTTATATAGGACTTGGGTGGGTCACATGGGGTCATTGAGTACTTATATAGGACTAGGGGGGGTCACATGGGGTCATTGAGTACTTATATAGGAGTAGGGTGGGTCACATTGGGTTATTGAGTACTTATATAGGAGTAGGGTGGGTCACATGGGGTCATTGAGTACTTATATATGACTAGGGGGGGTCACATGGGGTCATTGAGTACTTATATAGGACTAGGGTGGGTCACATGAGGTTATTTTGTACTTATATAGGACTAGGGTGGGTCACATGGGGTCAATGAGTACTTATATATGACTAGGGGGGGTCAAATGGGGTCATTGAGTACTTATATAGGACTAGGGTGGGTCACATAGGGTCATTTTGTACTTATATAGGACTAGGGTGGGTCACATGGGGTCATTGAGTACTTATATATGACTAGGGGGGGTCAAATGGGGTCATTGAGTATTTATATAGGATTATGGTGGGTCACATGGGGTCATTGAGTACATATATAGGACTAGGGTGCTTCACATGGGGTCATTAAGTACTTATATAGGACTAGGGTGGGTCACATGGGGTCATTGAGTACTTATATAGGACTAGGAGTGGTCACATGGGGTCATTGAGTACTTATATAGGAGTAGGGTGGGTCACATGGGGTCATTGAATACTTATATATGACTAGGGGGGGTCACATGGGGTCACTGAGTACTTATATAGGATTAGGGTGAGTCACATGGGGTCATTGAGTACTTATATAGATTTAGGGTGGGTCACATGGGGTCATTGAGTACTTATATAAGACATGGAGGGGTCACGTGTGGTCATTGAGTACTTATATAGGAATAGGGTGGGTCACATGGGGTCATTGAGTACTTATATAGGAATAGCGTGGGTCACATGGGGTCATTGAGTACTTATATAGGAATAGGGTGGGTCACATGGGGTCATTGAGTACTTATATAGGACATGGAGGGGTCACGTGTGGTCATTGAGTATTTATATAGGACTAGGGGGGGTCATATGGGGTCATTGAGTACTTATATAGGACTAGGGTGGGTCACATGGGGTTATTGAGTACTTATATATGACTAGGGGGGGTCAAATGGGGTCATTGAGTACTTATATAGGACTTGGGTGGGTCACATGGGGTCATTGAGTACTTATATAGGACTAGGGGGGGGTCACATGGGGTCATTGAGTACTTATATAGGAGTAGGGTGGGTCACATTGGGTTATTGAGTACTTATATAGGAGTAGGGTGGGTCACATGGGGTCATTGAGTACTTATATATGACTAGGGGGGGTCACATGGGGTCATTGAGTACTTATATAGGACTAGGGTGGGTCACATGAGGTTATTTTGTACTTATATAGGACTAGGGTGGGTCACATGGGGTCAATGAGTACTTATATATGACTAGGGGGGGTCAAATGGGGTCATTGAGTACTTATATAGGACTAGGGTGGGTCACATAGGGTCATTTTGTACTTATATAGGACTAGGGTGGGTCACATGGGGTCATTGAGTACTTATATATGACTAGGGGGGGTCAAATGGGGTCATTGAGTATTTATATAGGATTATGGTGGGTCACATGGGGTCATTGAGTACATATATAGGACTAGGGTGCTTCACATGGGGTCATTAAGTACTTATATAGGACTAGGGTGGGTCACATGGGGTCATTGAGTACTTATATAGGACTAGGAGTGGTCACATGGGGTCATTGAGTACTTATATAGGAGTAGGGTGGGTCACATGGGGTCATTGAATACTTATATATGACTAGGGGGGGTCACATGGGGTCACTGAGTACTTATATAGGATTAGGGTGAGTCACATGGGGTCATTGAGTACTTATATAGATTTAGGGTGGGTCACATGGGGTCATTGAGTACTTATATAAGACATGGAGGGGTCACGTGTGGTCATTGAGTACTTATATAGGACTAGGGTGGGTCACATGGGGTCATTGAGTACTTATATAGGACTAGGGGGGGGTCACATGGGGTCATTGAGTACTTATATAGGACTAGGGTGGGTCACATGGGGTCATTGAATACTTATATAGGACTAGGGTGGGTCACATGGGGTCATTAAGTACTTATATAGGAATAGGGTGGGTCACATGGGGACATTGAGTACTTATATAGGACTAGGAGGGGTCACATGGGGTCATTGAGTACTTATATAGGAGTAGGGTGGGTCACATGGGGTCATTGAGTACTTATATAGGATTAGGGTGGGTCACATGGGGTCATTGAGTACATATATAGGACTAGGGTGCTTCACATGGGGTCATTAAGTACTTATATAGGACTAGGGTGGGTCACATGGGGTCATTGAGTACTTATATAGGACTAGGAGTGGTCACATGGGGTCATTGAGTACTTATATAGGAGTAGGGTGGGTCACATGGGGTCATTGAGTACTTATATAGGATTAGGGTGGGTCACATGGTGTCATTTTGTACTTATATAGGACTAGGGTGGGTCACATGGGGTCATTGAGTACTTATATAGGACTAGGGGGGTCACATGGGGTCATTGAGTACTTATATAGGACTAGGGGGGTCACATGGGGTCATTGAGTACTTATATGGGATTAGGGTGGGTCACATGGGGTCATTGAGTACTTATATAGGACTAGGAGGGGTCACATGGGGTCATTGAGTACTTATATAGGAGTAGGGTGGGTCACATGGGGTCATTGAGTACTTAAATATGACTTGGGGGGTCACATGGGGTCATTGAGTACTTATATAGGATTAGGGTGGGTCACATGGTGTCATTTTGTACTTATATAGGACTAGGGTGTGTCACATGGGGTCATTGAGTACTTATATATGACTTGGGGGGTCACATGGGGTCATTGAGTACTTATATAGGATTAGGGTGGGTCACATGGTATCATTTTGTACTTATATAGGACTAGGGTGTGTCACATGGGGTCATTGAGTACTTACATATGACTAGGGGGGGTCAAATGGGGTCATTGAGTACTTATATAGGACTAGGGTGGGTCACATGGGGTCATTGAGTACTTATATAGGACTAGGGTGGGTCACATGGGGTCATTAAGTACTTGTATAGGACTAGGGGGGTCACATGGGGTCATTGAGTACTTATATAGGACTAGGGTGGGTCACATGGGGTCATTGAGTACTTATATAGGAATAGGGTGGGTCACATGGGGTCATTGAGTACTTATATAGGAATAGGGTGGGTCACATGGGGTCATTGAGTACTTATATTGGACTAGGGGGGTCACATGGGGTCATTGAGTACTTATATATGACTAGGGGGGGTCATTGAGTACTTATATAGGAATAGGGTGGGTCACATGGGGGCATTGAGTACTTATATAGGACATGGGGGGGTCACGTGGGGTCATTGAGTACTTATATAGGACTAGAGTGGGTCACATGGGGTCATTGAGTACTTATATAGGAATAGGGTGGGTCACATGGGGTCATTGAGTACTTATATAGGAATAGGGTGGGTCACATGGGGTCATTGAGTACTTATATAGGACATGGAGGGGTCACGTGTGGTCATTGAGTATTTATATAGGACTAGGGGGGGGCACATGGGGTCATTGAGTACTTATATAGGACTAGGGGGGTCACATGGGGTCATTGAGTACTTATATAGGAGTAGGGGGGGTCACATTGGGTTATTGAGTACTTATATAGGAGTAGGGTGGGTCACATTGGGTTATTGAGTACTTATATAGGAGTAGGGTGGGTCACATGGGGTCATTGAGTACTTATATAGGACTAGGGTGGGTCACATAGGGTCATTTTGTACTTATATAGGACTAGGGTGGGTCACATGGGGTCATTGAGTACTTATATATGACTAGGGGGGGTCAAATGGGGTCATTGAGTATTTATATAGGATTATGGTGGGTCACATGGGGTCATTGAGTACTTATATAGGACTAGGGTGCTTCACATGGGGTCATTAAGTACTTATATAGGACTAGGGTGGGTCACATGGGGTCATTGAGTACTTATATAGGACTAGGAGTGGTCACATGGGGTCATTGAGTACTTATATAGGAGTAGGGTGGGTCACATGGGGTCATTGAATACTTATATATGACTAGGGGGGGTCACATGGGGTCACTGAGTACTTATATAGGATTAGGGTGAGACACATGGGGTCATTGAGTACTTATATAGGATTAGGGTGGGTCACATGGGGTCATTGAGTACTTATATAAGACATGGAGGGGTCACGTGTGGTCATTGAGTACTTATATAGGACTAGGGTGGGTCACATGGGGTCATTGAGTACTTATATAGGACTAGGGGGGTCACATGGGGTCATTGAGTACTTATATAGGACTAGGGTGGGTCACATGGGGTCATTGAATACTTATATACGACTAGGGTGGGTCACATGGGGTCATTAAGTACTTATATAGGAATAGGGTGGGTCACATGGGGTCATTGAGTACTTATATAGGAGTAGGGTGGGTCACATGGGGTCATTGAATACTTATATATGACTAGGGGGGTCACATGGGGTCACTGAGTACTTATATAGGATTAGGGTGAGACACATGGGGTCATTGAGTACTTATATAGGATTAGGGTGGGTCACATGGGGTCATTGAGTACTTATATAAGACATGGAGGGGTCACGTGTGGTCATTGAGTACTTATATAGGACTAGGGTGGGTCACATGGGGTCATTGAGTACTTATATAGGACTAGGGGGGTCACATGGGGTCATTGAGTACTTATATAGGACTAGGGTGGGTCACATGGGGTCATTGAATACTTATATACGACTAGGGTGGGTCACATGGGGTCATTAAGTACTTATATAGGAATAGGGTGGGTCACATGGGGTCATTGAGTACTTATATAGGACTAGGAGGGGTCACATGGGGTCATTGAGTACTTATATAGGAGTAGGGTGGGTCACATGGGGTCATTGAGTACTTATATAGGATTAGGGTGGGTCACATGGTGTCATTTTGTACTTATATAGGACTAGGGTGGGTCACATGGGGTCATTGAGTACTTATATAGGACTAGGGGGGTCACATGGGGTCATTGAGTACTTATATAGGACTAGGGGGGTCACATGGGGTCATTGAGTACTTATATGGGATTAGGGTGGGTCACATGGGGTCATTGAGTACTTATATAGGACTAGAGGGGGTCACATGGGGTCATTGATTACTTATATAGGACTAGGGGGGTCACATGGGTTCATTGAGTACTTATATAGGACTAGGGTGGGTCACATGGGGTCATTGAGTACTTATATAGGACTAGGGGGGTCACATGGGGTCATTGAGTACTTATATAGGACTAGGGGGGTCACATGGGGTCGTTGAGTACTTATATAGGACATGGGGGGGTCACATGGGGTCATTGAGTACTTATATGGCACTAGGGTGGGTCACATGGGGTCATTTAGTACTTACATAGGACTAGGGTGGGTCACAAGGGGTCATTGATTACTTATATAGGACAAGGGGGGTCACATGGGTTCATTGAGTACTTATATAGGACATGGGGGGGTCACATGTGGTCATTGAGTACTTATATAGGACTAGGGGGGTCACATGGGGTCATTGAGTACTTATATAGGACTAGGAGGGTCACATGGGGTTATTGAGTACTTATATAGGACATGGGGGGTCACATGGGGTCATTGAGTACTTATATAGGACATGGGGGGGTCACATGGGGTCATTGAGTACTTATATAGGACTAGGGGGGTCACATGGGGTCATTGAGTACTTATATAGGACATGGGGAGGTCACATGGGGTCATTGAGTACTTATATAGGACTAGGGTGGGTCACATGGGGTCATTGAGTACTTATATAGGATTAGGGTGGGTCACATGGGGTCATTGAGTACTTATATAGGACTAGAGGGGGTCACATGGGGTCATTCAGTACTTATATAGGACTAGGGTGGGTCACATGGGGCCATTGAGTACTTATATAGGACTAGGGGTGTCACATGGGGTCATTCAGTACTTATATAGGACTAGGGGGATCACATGGTGTCATTGAGTACTTATATAGGACATGGGGGGGTCACATGGGGTCATTGAGTACTTATATAGGACTAGGGTGGGTCACATGGGGTCATTGAGTACTTATATAGGACTAGGGGGGTCACATGGGGTCATTGAGTACTTATATAGGACTAGGGGTTTCACATGGGGTCATTGAGTACTTATATAGGACATGGGGGGTCACATGGGGTCATTGAGTACTTATATAGGACTAGGGGGGTCACATGGGGTCATTGAGTACTTATGTAGGACTAGGAGGGTCACATGGGGTTATTGAGTACTTATATAGGACATGGGGGGGTCACATGGGGTCATTGAGTACTTATATAGGACATGGGGGGGTCACATGGGGTCATTGAGTACTTATATAGGACAATGGTGGGTCACATGGGGTCATTGAGTACTTATATAGGACTAGGGTGGGTCACATGGGGTCATTGAGTACTTATATTGGATTAGGGGGGTCACATGGGGTCATTGAGTACTTATATAGGACTAGGGGGGTCACATGGGGCCATTGAGTACTTATATAGGACTAGGGGGGTCACATGTGGTCATTGAGTACTTATATAGGACTAGAGGGTTCAAATGGGGTCATTCAGTACTTATATAGGACATGGGGGGGTCACATGGGGTCATTGAGTACTTATATAGGACTAGGGTGGGTCACATGGGGTCAATGAGTACTTATATAGGACTAGGGGGGTCACATAGGGTCATTGAGTACTTATATAGGACTAGGGGGGTCACATGGGGTCATTGAGTACTTATATAGGACTAGGGGGTGTCACATGGGGTCATTGAGTACTTATATAGGACTAGGGTGGGTCACATGGGGTCATTTTGTACTTATATAGGACTAGGTTGGGTCACATGGGGTCATTGAGTACTTATATATTCTTAGGGTGGGTCACATGGGGTCATTGAGTTCTTATATAGGACTAGGGTGCGTCACATGGGGTCATTGAGTACTTATATAGGACTAGGGTGGGTCACATGGGGTCATTGATTACTTATATATGACTAGGGGGGGTCAAATGGGGTCATTGAGTACTTATATAGGACATGGGGTGTCACATGGGGTCATTAAGTACTTATATAGGACTAGGGGGGGGTCACATGTGGTCATTGAGTACTTATATATGACTAGGGGGGGTCAAATGGGGTCATTGAGTACTTATATAGGACTTGGGTGGGTCACATGGGGTCATTGAGTACTTGTATAGGACTAGGGGGGGTCACATGGGGTCATTGAGTACTTATATAGGAGTAGGGTGGGTCACATTGGGTTATTGAGTACTTATATAGGAGTAGGGTGGGTCACATGGGGTCATTGAGTACTTATATATGACTAGGGGGGGTCACATGGGGTCATTGAGTACTTATATATGACTAGGGGGGGTCAAATGGGGTCATTGAGTACTTATATAGGACTAGGGTGGGTCACATAGGGTCATTTTGTACTTATATAGGACTAGGGTGGGTCACATGGGGTCATTGAGTACTTATATATGACTAGGGGGGGTCAAATGGGGTCATTGAGTACTTATATAGGATTATGGTGGGTCACATGGGGTCATTGAGTACTTATATAGGACTAGGGTGCTTCACATGGTGTCATTAAGTACTTATATAGGACTAGGGTGGGTCACATGGGGTCATTGAGTACTTATATAGGACTAGGAGGGGTCACATGGGGTCATTGAGTACTTATATAGGAGTAGGGTGGGTCACATGGGGTCATTGAATACTTATATATGACTCGGGGGGGTCACATGGGGTCATTGAGTACTTATATAGGAGTAGGGTGGGTCACATGGGGTCATTGAGTACTTATATAGGACTAGGGTGCTTCACATGGGTTCATTGAGTACTTATATAGGACTAGGGGGGTCACATGGGGTCATTGAGTACTTATATAGGACATGTGGGGTCACGTTGGGTCATTGAGTACTTATATAGGACTAGGGTGGGTCACATGGTGTCATTGAGTACTTATATAGGACTAGGGGGGGTCACATGGGGTCATTGAGTACTTATATAGGACTAGGGTGGGTCACATGGGGTCATTAAGTACTTATATAGGACATGGGGGGGTCACGTGGGGACATTGAGTACTTATATAGGACTAGGGTGGGTCACATGGGGTCATTGAGTACTTATATATTACTAGGGTGGGTCACATGGGGTCATTGAGTTCTTATATAGGACTAGGGTGCGTCACATGGGGTCATTGAGTACTTATATAGTACTAGGGGGGTCACATGGGGTCATTGAGTACTTATATAGGACATGGGGGGGTCACGTGGGGACATTGAGTACTTATATAGGACTAGGGTGGGTCACATGGGGTCATTGAGTACTTATATAGGACTAAGGTGGGTCACATGGGGTCATTGAGTACTTATAAATGACTAGGGGGGGTCACATGGGGTCATTGAGTACTTATATAGGACTAGGGTGGGTCACATGGGGTCATTTTGTACTTATATAAGACTAGGGTGGGTCACATGGGGTCATTGTGTACTTATAAATTACTAGGGTGGGTCACATGGGGTCATTGAGTTCTTATATAGGACTAGGGTGCGTCACTTTGGGTCATTGAGTACTTATATATTACTAGGGTGGGTCACATGGGGTCATTGAGTTCTTATATAGGACTAGGGTGCGTCACATGGGGTCATTGAGTACTTATATAGTACTAGGGGGGTCACATGGGTTCATTGAGTACTTATATAGGACATGGGGGGGTCACATGGGGTCATTAAGTACTTATATAGGACTAGGGGGGGGGGGTCACATGTGGTCATTGAGTACTTATATAGTACTAGGGTGGGTTACATGGGGTCATTGAGTACTTATATATGACTAGGGGGGGTCACATGGGGTCATTAAGTACTTGTATAGGACTAGGAGGGTCACATGGGGTCATTGAGTACTTATATAGGACTAGGGTGGGTCACATGGGGTCATTGAGTACTTATATAGGAATAGGGTGGGTCACATGGGGTCATTGAGTACTTATATATTACTAGGGTGGGTCACATGGGGTCATTGAGTTCTTATATAGGACTAGGGTGCGTCACATGGGGTCATTGAGTACTTATATAGTAGTAGGGGGGTTACATGTGGTCATTGAGTACTTATATAGGATATGGGGGGGTCACGTGGGGTCATTGGGTACTTATATAGTACTAGGGTGGGTCACATGGGGTCATTAAATACTTATATAGGAATAGGGGGGGGTCACATGTGGTCATTGAGTACTTATATAGGAATAGGGTGGGTCATATGGGGTCATTAAGTACTTATATAGGACTAGGGTGGGTCACATGGGGTCATTGAGTACTTATATAGGACTAGGAGGGGTCACATGGGGTCATTGAGTACATATATAGGAGTAGGGTGGGTCACATGGGGTCATTGAGTACTTATATAGGACTAGGGGGGGTCACATGGGGTCATTGAGTACTTATATAGGAGTAGGGTGGGTCACATGGGGTCATTGAGTACTTATATAGGACTAGGGTGCTTCACATGGGTTCATTGAGTACTTATATAGGACTAGGGGGGTCACATGGGGTCATTGAGTACTTATATAGGACATGTGGGGTCACGTGGGGTCATTGAGTACTTATATAGGACTAGGGTGGGTCACATGGTGTCATTGAGTACTTATATAGGACTAGGGGGGGTCACATGGGGTCATTGAGTACTTATATAGGACTAGGGTGGGTCACATGGGGTCATTAAGTACTTATATAGGACTAGGGTGGGTCACATGGGGTCATTGAGTACTTATATAGGACTAGGAGGGGTCACATGGGGTCATTGAGTACTTATATAGGAGTAGGGTGGGTCACATGGGGTCATTGAGTACTTATATAGGATTAGGGTGGGTCACATGGTGTCATTTTGTACTTATATAGGACTAGGGTGGGTCACATGGGGTCATTGAGTACTTATATAGGACTAGGGGGGTCACATGGGGTCGTTGAGTACTTATATAGGACATGGGGGGGTCACATGGGGTCATTGAGTACTTATATGGGACTAAGGTGGGTCACATGGGGTCATTTAGTACTTATATAGGACTAGGGTGGGTCACATGGGGTCATTGATTACTTATATAGGACTAGGGGGGTCACATGGGTTCATTGAGTACTTATATAGGACATGGGGGGGTCACATGTGGTCATTGAGTACTTATATAGGACTAGGGGGTCACATGGGGTCATTGAGTACTTATATAGGACTAGGAGGGTCACATGGGGTTATTGAGTACTTATATAGGACATGGGGGGGTCACATGGGGCCATTGAGTACTTATATAGGACATGGGGGGGTCACATGGGGTCATTGAGTACTTATATAGGACTAGGGGGGTCACATGGGGTCATTTTGTACTTATATAGGACATGGGGAGGTCACATGGGGTCATTGAGTACTTATATAGGACTAGGGTGGGTCACATGGGGTAATTGAGTACTTATAGAGGATTAGGGTGGGTCACATGGGGTCATTGAGTACTTATATAGGACTAGAGGGGGTCACATGGGGTCATTGAGTACTTATATAGGACTAGGGTGGGTCACATGGGGCCATTGAGTACTTATATAGGACTAGGGGGGTCACATGGGGTCATTCAGTACTTATATAGGACTAGGGGGATCACATGGTGTCATTGAGTACTTATATAGGACATGGGGGGGTCACATGGGGTCATTGAGTACTTATATAGGACTAGGGTGGGTCACATGGGGTCATTGAGTACTTATATAGGTCTAGGGGGGTCACATGGGGTCATTGAGTACTTATATAGGACTAGGGGGGTCACATGGGGTCGTTGAGTACTTATATAGGACATGGAGGGGTCACATGGGGTCATTGAGTACTTATATAGGACTAGGGTGGGTCACATGGGGTCATTTAGTACTTATATAGGACTAGGGTGGGTCACATGGGGTCATTGAGTACTTATATAGGACTAGGGTTGTCACATGGGGTCATTGAATACTTATATAGGACATGGGGGGTCACATGGGGTCATTGAGTACTTATATAGGACTAGGGGGGTCACATGGGGTCATTGAGTACTTATGTAGGACTAGGAGGGTCACATGGGGTTATTGAGTACTTATATAGGACATGAGGGGGTCACATGGGGTCATTGAGTACTTATATAGGACATGGGGGGGTCACATGGGGTCATTGAGTACTTATATAGGACAATGGTGGGTCACATGGGGTCATTGAGTACTTATATAGGACTAGGGTGGGTCACATGGGGTCATTGAGTACTTATATTGGATTAGGGGGGTCACATGGGGTCATTGAGTACTTATATAGGACTAGGGGTGTCACATGGGGCCATTGAGTACTTATATAGGACTAGGAGGGTCACATGGGGTTATTGAGTACTTATATAGGACTAGGGTGGGTCACATGGGGCCATTGAGTACTTATATAGGACTAGGGGGGTCACATGGGGTCATTCAGTACTTATATAGGACTAGGGGGATCACATGGTGTCATTGAGTACTTATATAGGACATGGGGGGGGTCACATGGGGTCATTGAGTACTTATATAGGACTAGGGTTGGTCACATGGGGTCATTGAGTACTTATATAGGACTAGGAGGGTCACATGGGGTCATTGAGTACTTATATAGGACTAGGGGGGTCACATGGGGTCGTTGAGTACTTATATAGGACATGGGGGGGTCACATGGGGTCATTGAGTACTTATATAGGACTAGGGTGGGTCACATGGGGTCATTTAGTACTTATATAGGACTAGGGTGGGTAACATGGGGTCATTGAGTACTTATATAGTACTAGGGGGGTCACATGGGTTCATTGAGTACTTATATAGGACATGGGGGGGTCACATGGGGTCATTAAGTACTTATATAGGACTAGGGGGGGGGGTCACATGTGGTCATTGAGTACTTATATAGTACTAGGGTGGGTTACATGGGGTCATTGAGTACTTATATATGACTAGGGGGGGTCACATGGGGTCATTAAGTACTTGTATAGGACTAGGAGGGTCACATGGGGTCATTGAGTACTTATATAGGACTAGGGTGGGTCACATGGGGTCATTGAGTACTTATATAGGAATAGGGTGGGTCACATGGGGTCATTGAGTACTTATATATTACTAGGGTGGGTCACATGGGGTCATTGGGTTCTTATATAGGACTAGGATGCGTCACATGGGGTCATTGAGTACTTATATAGTAGTAGGGGGGTTACATGTGGTCATTGAGTACTTATATAGGATATGGGGGGGTCACGTGGGGTCATTGAGTACTTATATAGTACTAGGGTTGGTCACATGGGGTCATTAAATACTTATATAGGAATAGGGGGGGTCACATGTGGTCATTGAGTACTTATATAGGAATAGGGTGGGTCATATGGGGTCATTAAGTACTTATATAGGACTAGGGTGGGTCACATGGGGTCATTGAGTACTTATATAGGACTAGGAGGGGTCACATGGGGTCATTGAGTACTTATATAGGAGTAGGGTGGGTCACATGGGGTCATTGAGTACTTATATAGGTCTAGGGGGGGTCACATGGGGTCATTGAGTACTTATATAGGAGTAGGGTGGGTCACATGGGGTCATTGAGTACTTATATAGGACTAGGGTGCTTCACATGGGTTCATTGAGTACTTATATAGGACTAGGGGGGTCACATGGGGTCATTGAGTACTTATATAGGACATGTGGGGTCACGTGGGGTCATTGAGTACTTATATAGGACTAGGGTGGGTCACATGGTGTCATTGAGTACTTATATAGGACTAGGGGGGGTCACATGGGGTCATTGAGTACTTATATAGGACTAGGGTGGGTCACATGGGGTCATTAAGTACTTATATAGGACTAGGGTGGGTCACATGGGGTCATTGAGTACTTATATAGGACTAGGAGGGGTCACATGGGGTCATTGAGTACTTATATAGGAGTAGGGTGGGTCACATGGGGTCATTGAGTACTTATATAGGATTAGGGTGGGTCACATGGTGTCATTTTGTACTTATATAGGACTAGGGTGGGTCACATGGGGTCATTGAGTACTTATATAGGACTAGGGGGGTCACATGGGGTCGTTGAGTACTTATATAGGACATGGGGGGGTCACATGGGGTCATTGAGTACTTATATGGGACAAAGGTGGGTCACATGGGGTCATTTAGTACTTATATAGGACTAGGGTGGGTCACATGGGGTCATTGATTACTTATATAGGACTAGGGGGGTCACATGGGTTCATTGAGTACTTATATAGGACATGGGGGGGTCACATGTGGTCATTGAGTACTTATATAGGACTAGGGGGGTCACATGGGGTCATTGAGTACTTATATAGGACTAGGAGGGTCACATGGGGTTATTGAGTACTTATATAGGACATGGGGTGGTCACATGGGGCCATTGAGTACTTATATAGGACATGGGGGGGTCACATGGGGTCATTGAGTACTTATATAGGACTAGGGGGGTCACATGGGGTCATTTTGTACTTATATAGGACATGGGGAGGTCACATGGGGTCATTGAGTACTTATATAGGACTAGGGTGGGTCACATGGGGTAATTGAGTACTTATAGAGGATTAGGGTGGGTCACATGGGGTCATTGAGTACTTATATAGGACTAGGGGGGTCACATGTGGTCATTGAGTACTTATATAGGACTAGAGGGTTCAAATGGGGTCATTGAGTACTTATATAGGACATGGGGGGGTCACATGGGGTCATTGAGTACTTATATAGGACTAGGGTGGGTCACATGGGGTCAATGAGTACTTATATAGGACTAGGGGGGTCACATAGGGTTATTGAGTACTTATATAGGACTAGGGGGGTCACATGGGGTCATTGAGTACTTATATAGGACTAGAGGGGGTCACATGGGGTCATTGAGTACTTATATAGGACTAGGGTGGGTCACATGGGGTCATTTTGTACTTATATAGGACTAGGGTGGGTCACATGGGGTCATTGAGTACTTATATATTCTTAGGGTGGGTCACATGGGGTCATTGAGTTCTTATATAGGACTAGGGTGCGTCACATGGGGTCATTGAGTACTTATATAGTACTAGGGGGGTCACATGGGGCCATTGAGTACTTATATAGGACATGGGGGGGTCACGTGGGGACATTGAGTACTTATATAGGACTAGGGTGGGTCACATGGGGTCATTGAGTACTTATATAGGACTAAGGTGGGTCACATGGGGTCATTGAGTACTTATATAGGACTAGGGTGGGTCACATGGGGTCATTTTGTACTTATATAGGACTAGGGGGGGTCACATGGGGTCATTGAGTACTTATATATTACTAGGGTGGGTCACATGGGGTCATTGAGTTCTTATATAGGACTAGGGTACGTCACATGGGGTCATTGAGTACTTATATAGTACTAGGGAGGTCACATGTGGTCATTGAGTACTTATATGGGACTAGGGTGGGTCACATGAGGTCATTGAGTACTTATATATGACTAGGGGTGGTCGAATGGGGTCATTGAGTACTTATATAGGACTAGGGTGGGTCACATGGGGTCATTTTGTACTTATATAGGACTAGGGTGGGTCACATGGGGTCATTGAGTACTTATATATTACTAGGGGGATCACATGGTGTCATTGAGTACTTATATAGGACATGGGGGGGTCACATGGGGTCATTGAGTACTTATATAGGACTAGGAGGGTCACATGGGGTTATTGAGTACTTATATAGGACATGGGGGGTCACATGGGGTCATTGAGTACTTATATAGGACTAGGGTGGGTCACATGGGGTCATTGAGTACTTATATAGGACATGGGGGGGTCACATGGGGTCATTGAGTACTTATATAGGACTAGGAGGGTCACATGGGGTTATTGAGTACTTATATAGGACATGGGGGGTCACATGGGGTCATTGAGTACTTATATAGGACTAGGGGGGTCACATGGGGTCATTGAGTACTTATATAGGACTAGGGGTGTCACATGGGGCCATTGAGTACTTATATAGGACTAGGAGGGTCACATGGGGTTATTGAGTACTTATATAGGACTAGGGTGGGTCACATGGGGCCATTGAGTACTTATATAGGACTAGGGGGGTCACATGGGGTCATTCAGTACTTATATAGGACTAGGGGGATCACATGGTGTCATTGAGTACTTATATAGGACATGGGGGGGTCACATGGGGTCATTGAGTACTTATATAGGACTAGGAGGGTCACATGGGGTTATTGAGTACTTATATAGGACATGGGGGGTCACATGGGGTCATTGAGTACTTATATAGGACATCGGGGGGTCACATGGGGTCATTGAGTACTTATATAGGACAATGGTGGGTCACATGGGGTCATTGAGTACTTATATAGGACTAGGGTGGGTCACATGGGGTCATTGAGTACTTATATTGGATTAGGGGGGTCACATGGGGTCATTGAGTACTTATATAGGACTAGGGGGGTCACATGGGGTCGTTGAGTACTTATATAGGACATGGGGGGGTCACATGGGGTCATTGAGTACTTATATAGGACTAGGGTGGGTCACATGGGGTCATTTAGTACTTATATAGGACTAGGGGGGTCACATGGGGCCATTGAGTACTTATATAGGACTAGGGGGGTCACATGTGGTCATTGAGTACTTATATAGGACTAGAGGGTTCAAATGGGGTCATTGAGTACTTATATAGGACATGGGGGGGTCACATGGGGTCATTGAGTACTTATATAGGACTAGGGTGGGTCACATGGGGTCAATGAGTACTTATATAGGACTAGGGGGGTCACATAGGGTTATTGAGTACTTATATAGGACTAGGGGGGTCACATGGGGTCATTGAGTACTTATATAGGACTAGGGGGGGTCACATGGGGTCATTGAGTACTTATATAGGACTAGGGTGGGTCACATGGGGTCATTTTGTACTTATATAGGACTAGGGTGGGTCACATGGGGTCATTGAGTACTTATATATTCTTAGGGTGGGTCACATGGGGTCATTGAGTTCTTATATAGGACTAGGGTGCGTCACATGGGGTCATTGAGTACTTATATAGTACTAGGGGGGTCACATGGGGCCATTGAGTACTTATATAGGACATGGGGGGGTCACGTGGGGACATTGAGTACTTATATAGGACTAGGGTGGGTCACATGGGGTCATTGAGTACTTATATAGGACTAAGGTGGGTCACATGGGGTCATTGAGTACTTATATAGGACTAGGGTGGGTCACATGGGGTCATTTTGTACTTATATAGGACTAGGGGGGGTCACATGGGGTCATTGAGTACTTATATATTACTAGGGTGGGTCACATGGGGTCATTGAGTTCTTATATAGGACTAGGGTACGTCACATGGGGTCATTGAGTACTTATATAGTACTAGGGAGGTCACATGTGGTCATTGAGTACTTATATGGGACTAGGGTGGGTCACATGAGGTCATTGAGTACTTATATATGACTAGGGGTGGTCACATGGGGTCATTGAGTACTTATATAGGACTAGGGTGGGTCACATGGGGTCATTTTGTACTTATATAGGACTAGGGTGGGTCACATGGGGTCATTGAGTACTTATATATTACTAGGGTGGGTCACATGGGGTCATTGAGTTCTTATATAGGACTAGGGTGCGTCACATGGGGTCATTAAGTACTTATATAGTACTAGGGGGGTCACATGGGGTCATTGAGTACTTATATAGGACATGGGGGGGTCACGTGGGGACATTGAGTACTTATATAGGACTAGGGTGGGTCACATGGGGTCATTGAGTACTTATATAGGACTAAGGTGGGTCACATGGGGTCATTGAGTACTTATAAATGACTAGGGGGGGTCACATGGGGTCATTGAGTACTTATATAGGACTAGGGTGGGTCACATGGGGTCATTTTGTACTTATATAAGACTAGGGTGGGTCACATGGGGTCATTGTGTACTTATATATTACTAGGGTGGGTCACATGGGGTCATTGAGTTCTTATATAGGACTAGGGTGCGTCACTTTGGGTCATTGAGTACTTATATATTACTAGGGTGGGTCACATGGGGTTATTGAGTTCTTATATAGGACTAGGGTGCGTCACATGGGGTCATTGAGTACTTATATAGGACTAGGGGGGTCACATGGGGTCATTGAGTACTTATATAGGACATGAGGGGTCACATGGGGTCATTGAGTACTTATATAGGACTAGGGGGGTCACATGGGGACATTGAGTACTTATGTAGGACTAGGAGGGTCACATGGGGTTATTGAGTACTTATATAGGACATGGGGGGGTCACATGGGGTCATTGAGTACTTATATAGGACTAGGAGGGTCACATGGGGTTATTGAGTACTTATATAGGACATGGGGGGTCACATGGGGTCATTGAGTACTTATATAGGACATCGGGGGGTCACATGGGGTCATTGAGTACTTATATAGGACAATGGTGGGTCACATGGGGTCATTGAGTACTTATATAGGACTAGGGTGGGTCACATGGGGTCATTGAGTACTTATATTGGATTAGGGGGGTCACATGGGGTCATTGAGTACTTATATAGGACTAGGGGGGTCACATGGGGTCGTTGAGTACTTATATAGGACATGGGGGGGTCACATGGGGTCATTGAGTACTTATATAGGACTAGGGTGGGTCACATGGGGTCATTTAGTACTTATATAGGACTAGGGGGGTCACATGGGGCCATTGAGTACTTATATAGGACTAGGGGGGTCACATGTGGTCATTGAGTACTTATATAGGACTAGAGGGTTCAAATGGGGTCATTGAGTACTTATATAGGACATGGGGGGGTCACATGGGGTCATTGAGTACTTATATAGGACTAGGGTGGGTCACATGGGGTCAATGAGTACTTATATAGGACTAGGGGGGTCACATAGGGTTATTGAGTACTTATATAGGACTAGGGGGGTCACATGGGGTCATTGAGTACTTATATAGGACTAGGGGGGGTCACATGGGGTCATTGAGTACTTATATAGGACTAGGGTGGGTCACATGGGGTCATTTTGTACTTATATAGGACTAGGGTGGGTCACATGGGGTCATTGAGTACTTATATATTCTTAGGGTGGGTCACATGGGGTCATTGAGTTCTTATATAGGACTAGGGTGCGTCACATGGGGTCATTGAGTACTTATATAGTACTAGGGGGGTCACATGGGGCCATTGAGTACTTATATAGGACATGGGGGGGTCACGTGGGGACATTGAGTACTTATATAGGACTAGGGTGGGTCACATGGGGTCATTGAGTACTTATATAGGACTAAGGTGGGTCACATGGGGTCATTGAGTACTTATATAGGACTAGGGTGGGTCACATGGGGTCATTTTGTACTTATATAGGACTAGGGGGGGTCACATGGGGTCATTGAGTACTTATATATTACTAGGGTGGGTCACATGGGGTCATTGAGTTCTTATATAGGACTAGGGTACGTCACATGGGGTCATTGAGTACTTATATAGTACTAGGGAGGTCACATGTGGTCATTGAGTACTTATATGGGACTAGGGTGGGTCACATGAGGTCATTGAGTACTTATATATGACTAGGGGTGGTCACATGGGGTCATTGAGTACTTATATAGGACTAGGGTGGGTCACATGGGGTCATTTTGTACTTATATAGGACTAGGGTGGGTCACATGGGGTCATTGAGTACTTATATATTACTAGGGTGGGTCACATGGGGTCATTGAGTTCTTATATAGGACTAGGGTGCGTCACATGGGGTCATTAAGTACTTATATAGTACTAGGGGGGTCACATGGGGTCATTGAGTACTTATATAGGACATGGGGGGGTCACGTGGGGACATTGAGTACTTATATAGGACTAGGGTGGGTCACATGGGGTCATTGAGTACTTATATAGGACTAAGGTGGGTCACATGGGGTCATTGAGTACTTATAAATGACTAGGGGGGGTCACATGGGGTCATTGAGTACTTATATAGGACTAGGGTGGGTCACATGGGGTCATTTTGTACTTATATAAGACTAGGGTGGGTCACATGGGGTCATTGTGTACTTATATATTACTAGGGTGGGTCACATGGGGTCATTGAGTTCTTATATAGGACTAGGGTGCGTCACTTTGGGTCATTGAGTACTTATATATTACTAGGGTGGGTCACATGGGGTTATTGAGTTCTTATATAGGACTAGGGTGCGTCACATGGGGTCATTGAGTACTTATATAGGACTAGGGGGGTCACATGGGGTCATTGAGTACTTATATAGGACATGAGGGGTCACATGGGGTCATTGAGTACTTATATAGGACTAGGGGGGTCACATGGGGACATTGAGTACTTATGTAGGACTAGGAGGGTCACATGGGGTTATTGAGTACTTATATAGGACATGGGGGGTCACATGGGGTCATTGAGTACTTATATAGGACATCGGGGGGTCACATGGGGTCATTGAGTACTTATATAGGACAATGGTGGGTCACATGGGGTCATTGAGTACTTATATAGGACTAGGGTGGGTCACATGGGGTCATTGAGTACTTATATTGGATTAGGGGGGTCACATTGGGTCATTGAGTACTTATATAGGACTAGGGGGGTCACATGGGGTCTTTGAGTACTTATATAGGACATGGGGGGGTCACATGGGGTCATTGAGTACTTATATAGGACTAGGGTGGGTCACATGGGGTCAATGAGTACTTATATAGGACTAGGGGGTGTCACATGGGGTCATTGAGTACTTACATAGGACTAGGGTGGGTCACATGGGGTCATTTTGTACTTATATAGGACTAGGGTGGGTCACATGGGGTCATTGAGTACTTATATATTCTTAGGGTGGGTCACATGGGGTCATTGAGTTCTTATATAGGACTAGGGTGCGTCACATGGGGTCATTGAGTACTTATATAGTACTAGGGGGGTCACATGGGGTCATTGAGTACTTATATAGGACATGGGGGGGTCACGTGGGGACATTGAGTACTTATATAGGACTAGGGTGGGTCACATGGGGTCATTGAGTACTTATATAGGACTAAGGTGGGTCACATGGGGTCATTGAGTACTTATATAGGACTAGGGTGGGTCACATGGGGTCATTTTGTACTTATATAGGACTAGGGGGGGTCACATGGGGTCATTGAGTACTTATATATTACTAGGGTGGGTCACATGGGGTCATTGAGTTCTTATATAGGACTAGGGTGCGTCACATGGGGTCATTGAGTACTTATATAGTACTAGGGAGGTCACATGTGGTCATTGAGTACTTATATGGGACTAGGGTGGGTCACATGAGGTCATTGAGTACTTATATATGACTAGGGGTGGTCACATGGGGTCATTGAGTACTTATATAGGACTAGGGTGAGTCACATGGGGTCATTTTGTACATATATAGGACTAGGGTGGGTCACATGGGGTCATTGAGTACTTATAAAGTACTAGGGGGGTCACATGGGGTCATTGAGTACTTATATATGACATGGGGGGGTCACGTGGGGACATTGAGTACTTATATAGGACTAGGGTGGGTCACATGGGGTCATTGAGTACTTATATAGGACTAAGGTGGGTCACATGGGGTCATTGAGTACTTATAAATGACTAGGGGGGGTCACATGGGGTCATTGAGTACTTATATAGGACTAGGGTGGGTCACATGGGGTCATTTTGTACTTATATAAGACTAGGGTGGGTCACATGGGGTCATTGTGTACTTATATATTACTAGGGTGGGTCACATGGGGTCATTGAGTTCTTATATAGGACTAGGGTGCGTCACTTTGGGTCATTGAGTACTTATATATTACTAGGGTGGGTCACATGGGGTCATTGAGTTCTTATATAGGACTAGGGTGCGTCACATGGGGTCATTGAGTACTTATATAGTACTAGGGGGGTCACATGGGTTCATTGAGTACTTATATAGGACATGGGGGGGTCACATGGGGTCATTAAGTACTTATATAGGACTAGGGGGGGGGGGTCACATGTGGTCATTGAGTACTTATATAGTACTAGGGTGGGTTACATGGGGTCATTGAGTACTTATATATGACTAGGGGGGGTCACATGGGGTCATTAAGTACTTGTATAGGACTAGGAGGGTCACATGGGGTCATTGAGTACTTATATAGGACTAGGGTGGGTCACATGGGGTCATTGAGTACTTATATAGGAATAGGGTGGGTCACATGGGGTCATTGAGTACTTATATATTACTAGGGTGGGTCACATGGGGTCATTGAGTTCTTATATAGGACTAGGGTGCGTCACATGGGGTCATTGAGTACTTATATAGTAGTAGGGGGGTTACATGTGGTCATTGAGTACTTATATAGGATATGGGGGGGTCACGTGGGGTCATTGAGTACTTATATAGTACTAGGGTGGGTCACATGGGGTCATTAAATACTTATATAGGAATAGGGGGGGTCACATGTGGTCATTGAGTACTTATATAGGAATAGGGTGGGTCATATGGGGTCATTAAGTACTTATATAGGACTAGGGTGGGTCACATGGGGTCATTGAGTACTTATATAGGACTAGGAGGGGTCACATGGGGTCATTGAGTACTTATATAGGAGTAGGGTGGGTCACATGGGGTCATTGAGTACTTATATAGGACTAGGGGGGGTCACATGGGGTCATTGAGTACTTATATAGGAGTAGAGTGGGTCACATGGGGTCATTGAGTACTTATATAGGACTAGGGTGCTTCACATGGGTTCATTGGGTACTTATATAGGACTAGGGGGGTCACATGGGGTCATTGAGTACTTATATAGGACATGTGGGGTCACGTGGGGTCATTGAGTACTTATATAGGACTAGGGTGGGTCACATGGTGTCATTGAGTACTTATATAGGACTAGGGGGGGTCACATGGGGTCATTGAGTACTTATATAGGACTAGGGTGGGTCACATGGGGTCATTAAGTACTTATATAGGACTAGGGTGGGTCACATGGGGTCATTGAGTACTTATATAGGACTAGGAGGGGTCACATGGGGTCATTGAGTACTTATATAGGAGTAGGGTGGGTCACATGGGGTCATTGAGTACTTATATAGGATTAGGGTGGGTCACATGGTGTCATTTTGTACTTATATAGGACTAGGGTGGGTCACATGGGGTCATTGAGTACTTATATAGGACTAGGGGGGTCACATGGGGTCGTTGAGTACTTATATAGGACATGGGGGGGTCACATGGGGTCATTGAGTACTTATATGGGACTAAGGTGGGTCACATGGGGTCATTTAGTACTTATATAGGACTAGGGTGGGTCACATGGGGTCATTGATTACTTATATAGGACTAGGGGGGTCACATGGGTTCATTGAGTACTTATATAGGACATGGGGGGGTCACATGTGGTCATTGAGTACTTATATAGGACTAGGGGGGTCACATGGGGTCATTGAGTACTTATATAGGACTAGGAGGGTCACATGGGGTTATTGAGTACTTATATAGGACATGGGGGGGTCACATGGGGCCATTGAGTACTTATATAGGACATGGGGGGGTCACATGGGGTCATTGAGTACTTATATAGGACTAGGGGGGTCACATGGGGTCATTTTGTACTTATATAGGACTAGGGTGGGTCACATGGGGTAATTGAGTACTTATAGAGGATTAGGGTGGGTCACATGGGGTCATTGAGTACTTATATAGGACTAGAGGGGGTCACATGGGGTCATTGAGTACTTATATAGGACTAGGGTGGGTCACATGGGGCCATTGAGTACTTATATAGGACTAGGGGGGTCACATGGGGTCATTCAGTACTTATATAGGACATGGGGGGGTCACATGGGGCCATTGAGTACTTATATAGGACATGGGGGGGTCACATGGGGTCATTGAGTACTTATATAGGACTAGGGTGGGTCACATGGGGTCATTGAGTACTTATATAGGTCTAGGGGGGTCACATGGGGTCATTGAGTACTTATATAGGACTAGGGGGGTCACATGGGGTCGTTGAGTACTTATATAGGACATGGGGGGGTCACATGGGGTCATTGAGTACTTATATAGGACTAGGGTGGGTCACATGGGGTCATTTAGTACTTATATAGGACTAGGGTGGGTCACATGGGGTCATTGAGTACTTATATAGGACTAGGGTTGTCACATGGGGTCATTGAATACTTATATAGGACATGGGGGGTCACATGGGGTCATTGAGTACTTATATAGGACTAGGGGGGTCACATGGGGTCATTGAGTACTTATGTAGGACTAGGAGGGTCACATGGGGTTATTGAGTACTTATATAGGACATGAGGGGGTCACATGGGGTCATTGAGTACTTATATAGGACATGGGGGGGTCACATGGGGTCATTGAGTACTTATATAGGACAATGGTGGGTCACATGGGGTCATTGAGTACTTATATAGGACTAGGGTGGGTCACATGGGGTCATTGAGTACTTATATTGGATTAGGGGTGTCACATGGGGTCATTGAGTACTTATATAGGACTAGGGGTGTCACATGGGGCCATTGAGTACTTATATAGGACTAGGAGGGTCACATGGGGTTATTGAGTACTTATATAGGACTAGGGTGGGTCACATGGGGCCATTGAGTACTTATATAGGACTAGGGGGGTCACATGGGGTCATTCAGTACTTATATAGGACTAGGGGGATCACATGGTGTCATTGAGTACTTATATAGGACATGGGGGGGTCACATGGGGTCATTGAGTACTTATATAGGACTAGGGTTGGTCACATGGGGTCATTGAGTACTTATATAGGACTAGGGGGGTCACATGGGGTCATTGAGTACTTATATAGGACTAGGGGGGTCACATGGGGTCGTTGAGTACTTATATAGGACATGGGGGGGTCACATGTGGTCATTGAGTACTTATATAGGACTAGGGTGGGTCACATGGGGTCATTTAGTACTTATATAGGACTAGGGTGGGTAACATGGGGTCATTGAGTACTTATATAGGACTAGGGGGGTCACATGGGGTCATTGAGTACTTATATAGGACATGGGGGGTCACATGGGGTCATTGAGTACTTATATAGGACTAGGGGGGTCACATGGGGACATTGAGTACTTATGTAGGACTAGGAGGGTCACATGGGGTTATTGAGTACTTATATAGGACATGGGGGGTCACATGGGGTCATTGAGTACTTATATAGGACATCGGGGGGTCACATGGGGTCATTGAGTACTTATATAGGACAATGGTGGGTCACATGGGGTCATTGAGTACTTATATAGGACTAGGGTGGGTCACATGGGGTCATTGAGTACTTATATTGGATTAGGGGGGTCATATGGGGTCATTGAGTACTTATATAGGACTAGGGGGGTCACATGGGGTCGTTGAGTACTTATATAGGACATGGGGGGGTCACATGGGGTCATTGAGTACTTATATAGGACTAGGGTGGGTCACATGGGGTCATTTAGTACTTATATAGGACTAGGGGGGTCACATGGGGCCATTGAGTACTTATATAGGACTAGGGGGGTCACATGTGGTCATTGAGTACTTATATAGGACTAGAGGGTTCAAATGGGGTCATTGAGTACTTATATAGGACATGGGGGGGTCACATGGGGTCATTGAGTACTTATATAGGACTAGGGTGGGTCACATGGGGTCATTGAATACTTATATTGGATTAGGGGGGTCACATGGGGTCATTGAGTACTTATATAGGACTAGGGGGGTCACATGGGGTCGTTGAGTACTTATATAGGACATGGGGGGGTCACATGGGGTCATTGAGTACTTATATAGGACAATGGTGGGTCACATGGGGTCATTGAGTACTTATATAGGACTAGGGTGGGTCACATGGGGTCATTGAGTACTTATATTGGATTAGGGGGGTCACATGGGGTCATTGAGTACTTATATAGGACTAGGGGTGTCACATGGGGCCATTGAGTACTTATATAGGACTAGGAGGGTCACATGGGGTTATTGAGTACTTATATAGGACTAGGGTGGGTCACATGGGGCCATTGAGTACTTATATAGGACTAGGGGGGTCACATGGGGTCATTCAGTACTTATATAGGACTAGGGGGATCACATGGTGTCATTGAGTACTTATATAGGACATGGGGGGGTCACATGGGGTCATTGAGTACTTATATAGGACTAGGAGGGTCACATGGGGTTATTGAGTACTTATATAGGACATGGGGGGTCACATGGGGTCATTGAGTACTTATATAGGACATCGGGGGGTCACATGGGGTCATTGAGTACTTATATAGGACAATGGTGGGTCACATGGGGTCATTGAGTACTTATATAGGACTAGGGTGGGTCACATGGGGTCATTGAGTACTTATATTGGATTAGGGGGGTCACATGGGGTCATTGAGTACTTATATAGGACTAGGGGGGTCACATGGGGTCGTTGAGTACTTATATAGGACATGGGGGGGTCACATGGGGTCATTGAGTACTTATATAGGACTAGGGTGGGTCACATGGGGTCATTTAGTACTTATATAGGACTAGGGGGGTCACATGGGGCCATTGAGTACTTATATAGGACTAGGGGGGTCACATGTGGTCATTGAGTACTTATATAGGACTAGAGGGTTCAAATGGGGTCATTGAGTACTTATATAGGACATGGGGGGGTCACATGGGGTCATTGAGTACTTATATAGGACTAGGGTGGGTCACATGGGGTCAATGAGTACTTATATAGGACTAGGGGGGTCACATAGGGTTATTGAGTACTTATATAGGACTAGGGGGGTCACATGGGGTCATTGAGTACTTATATAGGAATAGGGGGGGTCACATGGGGTCATTGAGTACTTATATAGGACTAGGGTGGGTCACATGGGGTCATTTTGTACTTATATAGGACTAGGGTGGGTCACATGGGGTCATTGAGTACTTATATATTCTTAGGGTGGGTCACATGGGGTCATTGAGTTCTTATATAGGACTAGGGTGCGTCACATGGGGTCATTGAGTACTTATATAGTACTAGGGGGGTCACATGGGGCCATTGAGTACTTATATAGGACATGGGGGGGTCACGTGGGGACATTGAGTACTTATATAGGACTAGGGTGGGTCACATGGGGTCATTGAGTACTTATATAGGACTAAGGTGGGTCACATGGGGTCATTGAGTACTTATATAGGACTAGGGTGGATCACATGGGGTCATTTTGTACTTATATAGGACTAGGGGGGGTCACATGGGGTCATTGAGTACTTATATATTACTAGGGTGGGTCACATGGGGTCATTGAGTTCTTATATAGGACTAGGGTACGTCACATGGGGTCATTGAGTACTTATATAGTACTAGGGAGGTCACATGTGGTCATTGAGTACTTATATGGGACTAGGGTGGGTCACATGAGGTCATTGAGTACTTATATATGACTAGGGGTGGTCACATGGGGTCATTGAGTACTTATATAGGACTAGGGTGGGTCACATGGGGTCATTTTGTACTTATATAGGACTAGGGTGGGTCACATGGGGTCATTGAGTACTTATATATTACTAGGGTGGGTCACATGGGGTCATTGAGTTCTTATATAGGACTAGGGTGCGTCACATGGGGTCATTAAGTACTTATATAGTACTAGGGGGGTCACATGGGGTCATTGAGTACTTATATAGGACATGGGGGGGTCACGTGGGGACATTGAGTACTTATATAGGACTAGGGTGGGTCACATGGGGTCATTCAGTACTTATATAGGACTAAGGTGGGTCACATGGGGTCATTGAGTACTTATAAATGACTAGGGGGGGTCACATGGGGTCATTGAGTACTTATATAGGACTAGGGTGGGTCACATGGGGTCATTTTGTACTTATATAAGACTAGGGTGGGTCACATGGGGTCATTGTGTACTTATATATTTCTAGGGTGGGTCACATGGGGTCATTGAGTTCTTATATAGGACTAGGGTGCGTCACTTTGGGTCATTGAGTACTTATATATTACTAGGGTGGGTCACATGGGGTCATTGAGTTCTTATATAGGACTAGGGTGCGTCACATGGGGTCATTGAGTACTTATATAGGACTAGGGGTGTCACATGGGGTCATTGAGTACTTATATAGGACATGAGGGGTCACATGGGGTCATTGAGTACTTATATAGGACTAGGGGGGTCACATGGGGACATTGAGTACTTATGTAGGACTAGGAGGGTCACATGGGGTTATTGAGTACTTATATAGGACATGGGGGGTCACATGGGGTCATTGAGTACTTATATAGGACATCGGGGGGTCACATGGGGTCATTGAGTACTTATATAGGACAATGGTGGGTCACATGGGGTCATTGAGTACTTATATAGGACTAGGGTGGGTCACATGGGGTCATTGAGTACTTATATTGGATTAGGGGGGTCACATGGGGTCATTGAGTACTTATATAGGACTAGGGGGGTCACATGGGGTCGTTGAGTACTTATATAGGACATGGGGGGGTCACATGGGGTCATTGAGTACTTATATAGGACTAGGGTGGGTCACATGGGGTCATTTAGTACTTATATAGGACTAGGGGGGTCACATGGGGCCATTGAGTACTTATATAGGACTAGGGGGGTCACATGTGGTCATTGAGTACTTATATAGGACTAGAGGGTTCAAATGGGGTCATTGAGTACTTATATAGGACATGGGGGGGTCACATGGGGTCATTGAGTACTTATATAGGACTAGGGTGGGTCACATGGGGTCATTGAGTACTTATATAGGACATGTGGGGTCACGTGGGGTCATTGAGTACTTATATAGGACTAGGGTGGGTCACATGGTGTCATTGAGTACTTATATAGGACTAGGGGGGGTCACATGGGGTCATTGAGTACTTATATAGGACTAGGGTGGGTCACATGGGGTCATTAAGTACTTATATAGGACTAGGGTGGGTCACATGGGGTCATTGAGTACTTATATAGGACTAGGGGGGATCACATGGTGTCATTGAGTACTTATATAGGACATGGGGAGGTCACATGGGGTCATTGAGTACTTATATAGGACTAGGGTGCTTCACATGGGTTCATTGAGTACTTATATAGGACTAGGGGGGTCACATGGGGTCATTGAGTACTTATATAGGACATGTGGGGTCACGTGGGGTCATTGAGTACTTATATAGGACTAGGGTGGGTCACATGGTGTCATTGAGTACTTATATAGGACTAGGGGGGGTCACATGGGGTCATTGAGTACTTATATAGGACTAGGGTGGGTCACATGGGGTCATTAAGTACTTATATAGGACTAGGGTGGGTCACATGGGGTCATTGAGTACTTATATAGGACTAGGAGGGGTCACATGGGGTCATTGAGTACTTATATAGGAGTAGGGTGGGTCACATGGGGTCATTGAGTACTTATATAGGATTAGGGTGGGTCACATAGTGTCATTTTGTACTTATATAGGACTAGGGTGGGTCACATGGGGTCATTGAGTACTTATATAGGACTAGGGGGGTCACATGGGGTCGTTGAGTACTTATATAGGACATGGGGGGGTCACATGGGGTCATTGAGTACTTATATGGGACAAAGGTGGGTCACATGGGGTCATTTAGTACTTATATAGGACTAGGGTGGGTCACATGGGGTCATTGATTACTTATATAGGACTAGGGGGGTCACATGGGTTCATTGAGTACTTATATAGGACATGGGGGGGTCACATGTGGTCATTGAGTACTTATATAGGACTAGGGGGGTCACATGGGGTCATTGAGTACTTATATAGGACTAGGAGGGTCACATGGGGTTATTGAGTACTTATATAGGACATGGGGTGGTCACATGGGGCCATTGAGTACTTATATAGGACATGGGGGGGTCACATGGGGTCATTGAGTACTTATATAGGACTAGGGGGGTCACATGGGGTCATTTTGTACTTATATAGGACATGGGGAGGTCACATGGGGTCATTGAGTACTTATATAGGACTAGGGTGGGTCACATGGGGTAATTGAGTACTTATAGAGGATTAGGGTGGGTCACATGGGGTCATTGAGTACTTATATAGGACTAGGGGGGTCACATGTGGTCATTGAGTACTTATATAGGACTAGAGGGTTCAAATGGGGTCATTGAGTACTTATATAGGACATGGGGGGGTCACATGGGGTCATTGAGTACTTATATAGGACTAGGGTGGGTCACATGGGGTCAATGAGTACTTATATAGGACTAGGGGGGTCACATAGGGTTATTGAGTACTTATATAGGACTAGGGGGGTCACATGGGGTCATTGAGTACTTATATAGGACTAGAGGGGGTCACATGGGGTCATTGAGTACTTATATAGGACTAGGGTGGGTCACATGGGGTCATTTTGTACTTATATAGGACTAGGGTGGGTCACATGGGGTCATTGAGTACTTATATATTCTTAGGGTGGGTCACATGGGGTCATTGAGTTCTTATATAGGACTAGGGTGCGTCACATGGGGTCATTGAGTACTTATATAGTACTAGGGGGGTCACATGGGGCCATTGAGTACTTATATAGGACATGGGGGGGTCACGTGGGGACATTGAGTACTTATATAGGACTAGGGTGGGTCACATGGGGTCATTGAGTACTTATATAGGACTAAGGTGGGTCACATGGGGTCATTGAGTACTTATATAGGACTAGGGTGGGTCACATGGGGTCATTTTGTACTTATATAGGACTAGGGGGGGTCACATGGGGTCATTGAGTACTTATATATTACTAGGGTGGGTCACATGGGGTCATTGAGTTCTTATATAGGACTAGGGTACGTCACATGGGGTCATTGAGTACTTATATAGTACTAGGGAGGTCACATGTGGTCATTGAGTACTTATATGGGACTAGGGTGGGTCACATGAGGTCATTGAGTACTTATATATGACTAGGGGTGGTCACATGGGGTCATTGAGTACTTATATAGGACTAGGGTGGGTCACATGGGGTCATTTTGTACTTATATAGGACTAGGGTGGGTCACATGGGGTCATTGAGTACTTATATATTACTAGGGGGATCACATGGTGTCATTGAGTACTTATATAGGACATGGGGGGGTCACATGGGGTCATTGAGTACTTATATAGGACTAGGAGGGTCACATGGGGTTATTGAGTACTTATATAGGACATGGGGGGTCACATGGGGTCATTGAGTACTTATATAGGACTAGGGTGGGTCACATGGGGTCATTGAGTACTTATATAGGACATGGGGGGGTCACATGGGGTCATTGAGTACTTATATAGGACTAGGAGGGTCACATGGGGTTATTGAGTACTTATATAGGACATGGGGGGTCACATGGGGTCATTGAGTACTTATATAGGACTAGGGGGGTCACATGGGGTCATTGAGTACTTATATAGGACTAGGGGTGTCACATGGGGCCATTGAGTACTTATATAGGACTAGGAGGGTCACATGGGGTTATTGAGTACTTATATAGGACTAGGGTGGGTCACATGGGGCCATTGAGTACTTATATAGGACTAGGGGGGTCACATGGGGTCATTCAGTACTTATATAGGACTAGGGGGATCACATGGTGTCATTGAGTACTTATATAGGACATGGGGGGGTCACATGGGGTCATTGAGTACTTATATAGGACTAGGAGGGTCACATGGGGTTATTGAGTACTTATATAGGACATGGGGGGTCACATGGGGTCATTGAGTACTTATATAGGACATCGGGGGGTCACATGGGGTCATTGAGTACTTATATAGGACAATGGTGGGTCACATGGGGTCATTGAGTACTTATATAGGACTAGGGTGGGTCACATGGGGTCATTGAGTACTTATATTGGATTAGGGGGGTCACATGGGGTCATTGAGTACTTATATAGGACTAGGGGGGTCACATGGGGTCGTTGAGTACTTATATAGGACATGGGGGGGTCACATGGGGTCATTGAGTACTTATATAGGACTAGGGTGGGTCACATGGGGTCATTTAGTACTTATATAGGACTAGGGGGGTCACATGGGGCCATTGAGTACTTATATAGGACTAGGGGGGTCACATGTGGTCATTGAGTACTTATATAGGACTAGAGGGTTCAAATGGGGTCATTGAGTACTTATATAGGACATGGGGGGGTCACATGGGGTCATTGAGTACTTATATAGGACTAGGGTGGGTCACATGGGGTCAATGAGTACTTATATAGGACTAGGGGGGTCACATAGGGTTATTGAGTACTTATATAGGACTAGGGGGGTCACATGGGGTCATTGAGTACTTATATAGGACTAGGGGGGGTCACATGGGGTCATTGAGTACTTATATAGGACTAGGGTGGGTCACATGGGGTCATTTTGTACTTATATAGGACTAGGGTGGGTCACATGGGGTCATTGAGTACTTATATATTCTTAGGGTGGGTCACATGGGGTCATTGAGTTCTTATATAAGACTAGGGTGCGTCACATGGGGTCATTGAGTACTTATATAGTACTAGGGGGGTCACATGGGGCCATTGAGTACTTATATAGGACATGGGGGGGTCACGTGGGGACATTGAGTACTTATATAGGACTAGGGTGGGTCACATGGGGTCATTGAGTACTTATATAGGACTAAGGTGGGTCACATGGGGTCATTGAGTACTTATATAGGACTAGGGTGGGTCACATGGGGTCATTTTGTACTTATATAGGACTAGGGGGGGTCACATGGGGTCATTGAGTACTTATATATTACTAGGGTGGGTCACATGGGGTCATTGAGTTCTTATATAGGACTAGGGTACGTCACATGGGGTCATTGAGTACTTATATAGTACTAGGGAGGTCACATGTGGTCATTGAGTACTTATATGGGACTAGGGTGGGTCACATGAGGTCATTGAGTACTTATATATGACTAGGGGTGGTCACATGGGGTCATTGAGTACTTATATAGGACTAGGGTGGGTCACATGGGGTCATTTTGTACTTATATAGGACTAGGGTGGGTCACATGGGGTCATTGAGTACTTATATATTACTAGGGTGGGTCACATGGGGTCATTGAGTTCTTATATAGGACTAGGGTGCGTCACATGGGGTCATTAAGTACTTATATAGTACTAGGGGGGTCACATGGGGTCATTGAGTACTTATATAGGACATGGGGGGGTCACGTGGGGACATTGAGTACTTATATAGGACTAGGGTGGGTCACATGGGGTCATTGAGTACTTATATAGGACTAAGGTGGGTCACATGGGGTCATTGAGTACTTATAAATGACTAGGGGGGGTCACATGGGGTCATTGAGTACTTATATAGGACTAGGGTGGGTCACATGGGGTCATTTTGTACTTATATAAGACTAGGGTGGGTCACATGGGGTCATTGTGTACTTATATATTACTAGGGTGGGTCACATGGGGTCATTGAGTTCTTATATAGGACTAGGGTGCGTCACTTTGGGTCATTGAGTACTTATATATTACTAGGGTGGGTCACATGGGGTTATTGAGTTCTTATATAGGACTAGGGTGCGTCACATGGGGTCATTGAGTACTTATATAGGACTAGGGGGGTCACATGGGGTCATTGAGTACTTATATAGGACATGAGGGGTCACATGGGGTCATTGAGTACTTATATAGGACTAGGGGGGTCACATGGGGACATTGAGTACTTATGTAGGACTAGGAGGGTCACATGGGGTTATTGAGTACTTATATAGGACATGGGGGGGTCACATGGGGTCATTGAGTACTTATATAGGACTAGGAGGGTCACATGGGGTTATTGAGTACTTATATAGGACATGGGGGGTCACATGGGGTCATTGAGTACTTATATAGGACATCGGGGGGTCACATGGGGTCATTGAGTACTTATATAGGACAATGGTGGGTCACATGGGGTCATTGAGTACTTATATAGGACTAGGGTGGGTCACATGGGGTCATTGAGTACTTATATTGGATTAGGGGGGTCACATGGGGTCATTGAGTACTTATATAGGACTAGGGGGGTCACATGGGGTCGTTGAGTACTTATATAGGACATGGGGGGGTCACATGGGGTCATTGAGTACTTATATAGGACTAGGGTGGGTCACATGGGGTCATTTAGTACTTATATAGGACTAGGGGGGTCACATGGGGCCATTGAGTACTTATATAGGACTAGGGGGGTCACATGTGGTCATTGAGTACTTATATAGGACTAGAGGGTTCAAATGGGGTCATTGAGTACTTATATAGGACATGGGGGGGTCACATGGGGTCATTGAGTACTTATATAGGACTAGGGTGGGTCACATGGGGTCAATGAGTACTTATATAGGACTAGGGGGGTCACATAGGGTTATTGAGTACTTATATAGGACTAGGGGGGTCACATGGGGTCATTGAGTACTTATATAGGACTAGGGGGGGTCACATGGGGTCATTGAGTACTTATATAGGACTAGGGTGGGTCACATGGGGTCATTTTGTACTTATATAGGACTAGGGTGGGTCACATGGGGTCATTGAGTACTTATATATTCTTAGGGTGGGTCACATGGGGTCATTGAGTTCTTATATAGGACTAGGGTGCGTCACATGGGGTCATTGAGTACTTATATAGTACTAGGGGGGTCACATGGGGCCATTGAGTACTTATATAGGACATGGGGGGGTCACGTGGGGACATTGAGTACTTATATAGGACTAGGGTGGGTCACATGGGGTCATTGAGTACTTATATAGGACTAAGGTGGGTCACATGGGGTCATTGAGTACTTATATAGGACTAGGGTGGGTCACATGGGGTCATTTTGTACTTATATAGGACTAGGGGGGGTCACATGGGGTCATTGAGTACTTATATATTACTAGGGTGGGTCACATGGGGTCATTGAGTTCTTATATAGGACTAGGGTACGTCACATGGGGTCATTGAGTACTTATATAGTACTAGGGAGGTCACATGTGGTCATTGAGTACTTATATGGGACTAGGGTGGGTCACATGAGGTCATTGAGTACTTATATATGACTAGGGGTGGTCACATGGGGTCATTGAGTACTTATATAGGACTAGGGTGGGTCACATGGGGTCATTTTGTACTTATATAGGACTAGGGTGGGTCACATGGGGTCATTGAGTACTTATATATTACTAGGGTGGGTCACATGGGGTCATTGAGTTCTTATATAGGACTAGGGTGCGTCACATGGGGTCATTAAGTACTTATATAGTACTAGGGGGGTCACATGGGGTCATTGAGTACTTATATAGGACATGGGGGGGTCACGTGGGGACATTGAGTACTTATATAGGACTAGGGTGGGTCACATGGGGTCATTGAGTACTTATATAGGACTAAGGTGGGTCACATGGGGTCATTGAGTACTTATAAATGACTAGGGGGGGTCACATGGGGTCATTGAGTACTTATATAGGACTAGGGTGGGTCACATGGGGTCATTTTGTACTTATATAAGACTAGGGTGGGTCACATGGGGTCATTGTGTACTTATATATTACTAGGGTGGGTCACATGGGGTCATTGAGTTCTTATATAGGACTAGGGTGCGTCACTTTGGGTCATTGAGTACTTATATATTACTAGGGTGGGTCACATGGGGTTATTGAGTTCTTATATAGGACTAGGGTGCGTCACATGGGGTCATTGAGTACTTATATAGGACATGGGGGGGTCACATGGGGTCATTGAGTACTTATATAGGACTAGGGTGGGTCACATGGGGTCAATGAGTACTTATATAGGACTAGGGGGGTCACATAGGGTTATTGAGTACTTATATAGGACTAGGGGGGTCACATGGGGTCATTGAGTACTTATATAGGACTAGAGGGGGTCACATGGGGTCATTGAGTACTTATATAGGACTAGGGTGGGTCACATGGGGTCATTTTGTACTTATATAGGACTAGGGTGGGTCACATGGGGTCATTGAGTACTTATATATTCTTAGGGTGGGTCACATGGGGTCATTGAGTTCTTATATAGGACTAGGGTGCGTCACATGGGGTCATTGAGTACTTATATAGTACTAGGGGGGTCACATGGGGCCATTGAGTACTTATATAGGACATGGGGGGGTCACGTGGGGACATTGAGTACTTATATAGGACTAGGGTGGGTCACATGGGGTCATTGAGTACTTATATAGGACTAAGGTGGGTCACATGGGGTCATTGAGTACTTATATAGGACTAGGGTGGGTCACATGGGGTCATTTTGTACTTATATAGGACTAGGGGGGGTCACATGGGGTCATTGAGTACTTATATATTACTAGGGTGGGTCACATGGGGTCATTGAGTTCTTATATAGGACTAGGGTACGTCACATGGGGTCATTGAGTACTTATATAGTACTAGGGAGGTCACATGTGGTCATTGAGTACTTATATGGGACTAGGGTGGGTCACATGAGGTCATTGAGTACTTATATATGACTAGGGGTGGTCACATGGGGTCATTGAGTACTTATATAGGACTAGGGTGGGTCACATGGGGTCATTTTGTACTTATATAGGACTAGGGTGGGTCACATGGGGTCATTGAGTACTTATATATTACTAGGGGGATCACATGGTGTCATTGAGTACTTATATAGGACATGGGGGGGTCACATGGGGTCATTGAGTACTTATATAGGACTAGGAGGGTCACATGGGGTTATTGAGTACTTATATAGGACATGGGGGGTCACATGGGGTCATTGAGTACTTATATAGGACTAGGGTGGGTCACATGGGGTCATTGAGTACTTATATAGGACATGGGGGGGTCACATGGGGTCATTGAGTACTTATATAGGACTAGGAGGGTCACATGGGGTTATTGAGTACTTATATAGGACATGGGGGGTCACATGGGGTCATTGAGTACTTATATAGGACTAGGGGGGTCACATGGGGTCATTGAGTACTTATATAGGACTAGGGGTGTCACATGGGGCCATTGAGTACTTATATAGGACTAGGAGGGTCACATGGGGTTATTGAGTACTTATATAGGACTAGGGTGGGTCACATGGGGCCATTGAGTACTTATATAGGACTAGGGGGGTCACATGGGGTCATTCAGTACTTATATAGGACTAGGGGGATCACATGGTGTCATTGAGTACTTATATAGGACATGGGGGGGTCACATGGGGTCATTGAGTACTTATATAGGACTAGGAGGGTCACATGGGGTTATTGAGTACTTATATAGGACATGGGGGGTCACATGGGGTCATTGAGTACTTATATAGGACATCGGGGGGTCACATGGGGTCATTGAGTACTTATATAGGACAATGGTGGGTCACATGGGGTCATTGAGTACTTATATAGGACTAGGGTGGGTCACATGGGGTCATTGAGTACTTATATTGGATTAGGGGGGTCACATGGGGTCATTGAGTACTTATATAGGACTAGGGGGGTCACATGGGGTCGTTGAGTACTTATATAGGACATGGGGGGGTCACATGGGGTCATTGAGTACTTATATAGGACTAGGGTGGGTCACATGGGGTCATTTAGTACTTATATAGGACTAGGGGGGTCACATGGGGCCATTGAGTACTTATATAGGACTAGGGGGGTCACATGTGGTCATTGAGTACTTATATAGGACTAGAGGGTTCAAATGGGGTCATTGAGTACTTATATAGGACATGGGGGGGTCACATGGGGTCATTGAGTACTTATATAGGACTAGGGTGGGTCACATGGGGTCAATGAGTACTTATATAGGACTAGGGGGGTCACATAGGGTTATTGAGTACTTATATAGGACTAGGGGGGTCACATGGGGTCATTGAGTACTTATATAGGACTAGGGGGGGTCACATGGGGTCATTGAGTACTTATATAGGACTAGGGTGGGTCACATGGGGTCATTTTGTACTTATATAGGACTAGGGTGGGTCACATGGGGTCATTGAGTACTTATATATTCTTAGGGTGGGTCACATGGGGTCATTGAGTTCTTATATAGGACTAGGGTGCGTCACATGGGGTCATTGAGTACTTATATAGTACTAGGGGGGTCACATGGGGCCATTGAGTACTTATATAGGACATGGGGGGGTCACGTGGGGACATTGAGTACTTATATAGGACTAGGGTGGGTCACATGGGGTCATTGAGTACTTATATAGGACTAAGGTGGGTCACATGGGGTCATTGAGTACTTATATAGGACTAGGGTGGGTCACATGGGGTCATTTTGTACTTATATAGGACTAGGGGGGGTCACATGGGGTCATTGAGTACTTATATATTACTAGGGTGGGTCACATGGGGTCATTGAGTTCTTATATAGGACTAGGGTACGTCACATGGGGTCATTGAGTACTTATATAGTACTAGGGAGGTCACATGTGGTCATTGAGTACTTATATGGGACTAGGGTGGGTCACATGAGGTCATTGAGTACTTATATATGACTAGGGGTGGTCACATGGGGTCATTGAGTACTTATATAGGACTAGGGTGGGTCACATGGGGTCATTTTGTACTTATATAGGACTAGGGTGGGTCACATGGGGTCATTGAGTACTTATATATTACTAGGGTGGGTCACATGGGGTCATTGAGTTCTTATATAGGACTAGGGTGCGTCACATGGGGTCATTAAGTACTTATATAGTACTAGGGGGGTCACATGGGGTCATTGAGTACTTATATAGGACATGGGGGGGTCACGTGGGGACATTGAGTACTTATATAGGACTAGGGTGGGTCACATGGGGTCATTGAGTACTTATATAGGACTAAGGTGGGTCACATGGGGTCATTGAGTACTTATAAATGACTAGGGGGGGTCACATGGGGTCATTGAGTACTTATATAGGACTAGGGTGGGTCACATGGGGTCATTTTGTACTTATATAAGACTAGGGTGGGTCACATGGGGTCATTGTGTACTTATATATTACTAGGGTGGGTCACATGGGGTCATTGAGTTCTTATATAGGACTAGGGTGCGTCACTTTGGGTCATTGAGTACTTATATATTACTAGGGTGGGTCACATGGGGTTATTGAGTTCTTATATAGGACTAGGGTGCGTCACATGGGGTCATTGAGTACTTATATAGGACTAGGGGGGTCACATGGGGTCATTGAGTACTTATATAGGACATGAGGGGTCACATGGGGTCATTGAGTACTTATATAGGACTAGGGGGGTCACATGGGGACATTGAGTACTTATGTAGGACTAGGAGGGTCACATGGGGTTATTGAGTACTTATATAGGACATGGGGGGGTCACATGGGGTCATTGAGTACTTATATAGGACTAGGAGGGTCACATGGGGTTATTGAGTACTTATATAGGACATGGGGGGTCACATGGGGTCATTGAGTACTTATATAGGACATCGGGGGGTCACATGGGGTCATTGAGTACTTATATAGGACAATGGTGGGTCACATGGGGTCATTGAGTACTTATATAGGACTAGGGTGGGTCACATGGGGTCATTGAGTACTTATATTGGATTAGGGGGGTCACATGGGGTCATTGAGTACTTATATAGGACTAGGGGGGTCACATGGGGTCGTTGAGTACTTATATAGGACATGGGGGGGTCACATGGGGTCATTGAGTACTTATATAGGACTAGGGTGGGTCACATGGGGTCATTTAGTACTTATATAGGACTAGGGGGGTCACATGGGGCCATTGAGTACTTATATAGGACTAGGGGGGTCACATGTGGTCATTGAGTACTTATATAGGACTAGAGGGTTCAAATGGGGTCATTGAGTACTTATATAGGACATGGGGGGGTCACATGGGGTCATTGAGTACTTATATAGGACTAGGGTGGGTCACATGGGGTCAATGAGTACTTATATAGGACTAGGGGGGTCACATAGGGTTATTGAGTACTTATATAGGACTAGGGGGGTCACATGGGGTCATTGAGTACTTATATAGGACTAGGGGGGGTCACATGGGGTCATTGAGTACTTATATAGGACTAGGGTGGGTCACATGGGGTCATTTTGTACTTATATAGGACTAGGGTGGGTCACATGGGGTCATTGAGTACTTATATATTCTTAGGGTGGGTCACATGGGGTCATTGAGTTCTTATATAGGACTAGGGTGCGTCACATGGGGTCATTGAGTACTTATATAGTACTAGGGGGGTCACATGGGGCCATTGAGTACTTATATAGGACATGGGGGGGTCACGTGGGGACATTGAGTACTTATATAGGACTAGGGTGGGTCACATGGGGTCATTGAGTACTTATATAGGACTAAGGTGGGTCACATGGGGTCATTGAGTACTTATATAGGACTAGGGTGGGTCACATGGGGTCATTTTGTACTTATATAGGACTAGGGGGGGTCACATGGGGTCATTGAGTACTTATATATTACTAGGGTGGGTCACATGGGGTCATTGAGTTCTTATATAGGACTAGGGTACGTCACATGGGGTCATTGAGTACTTATATAGTACTAGGGAGGTCACATGTGGTCATTGAGTACTTATATGGGACTAGGGTGGGTCACATGAGGTCATTGAGTACTTATATATGACTAGGGGTGGTCACATGGGGTCATTGAGTACTTATATAGGACTAGGGTGGGTCACATGGGGTCATTTTGTACTTATATAGGACTAGGGTGGGTCACATGGGGTCATTGAGTACTTATATATTACTAGGGTGGGTCACATGGGGTCATTGAGTTCTTATATAGGACTAGGGTGCGTCACATGGGGTCATTAAGTACTTATATAGTACTAGGGGGGTCACATGGGGTCATTGAGTACTTATATAGGACATGGGGGGGTCACGTGGGGACATTGAGTACTTATATAGGACTAGGGTGGGTCACATGGGGTCATTGAGTACTTATATAGGACTAAGGTGGGTCACATGGGGTCATTGAGTACTTATAAATGACTAGGGGGGGTCACATGGGGTCATTGAGTACTTATATAGGACTAGGGTGGGTCACATGGGGTCATTTTGTACTTATATAAGACTAGGGTGGGTCACATGGGGTCATTGTGTACTTATATATTACTAGGGTGGGTCACATGGGGTCATTGAGTTCTTATATAGGACTAGGGTGCGTCACTTTGGGTCATTGAGTACTTATATATTACTAGGGTGGGTCACATGGGGTTATTGAGTTCTTATATAGGACTAGGGTGCGTCACATGGGGTCATTGAGTACTTATATAGGACTAGGGGGGTCACATGGGGTCATTGAGTACTTATATAGGACATGAGGGGTCACATGGGGTCATTGAGTACTTATATAGGACTAGGGGGGTCACATGGGGACATTGAGTACTTATGTAGGACTAGGAGGGTCACATGGGGTTATTGAGTACTTATATAGGACATGGGGGGTCACATGGGGTCATTGAGTACTTATATAGGACATCGGGGGGTCACATGGGGTCATTGAGTACTTATATAGGACAATGGTGGGTCACATGGGGTCATTGAGTACTTATATAGGACTAGGGTGGGTCACATGGGGTCATTGAGTACTTATATTGGATTAGGGGGGTCACATTGGGTCATTGAGTACTTATATAGGACTAGGGGGGTCACATGGGGTCTTTGAGTACTTATATAGGACATGGGGGGGTCACATGGGGTCATTGAGTACTTATATAGGACTAGGGTGGGTCACATGGGGTCAATGAGTACTTATATAGGACTAGGGGGTGTCACATGGGGTCATTGAGTACTTATATAGGACTAGGGTGGGTCACATGGGGTCATTTTGTACTTATATAGGACTAGGGTGGGTCACATGGGGTCATTGAGTACTTATATATTCTTAGGGTGGGTCACATGGGGTCATTGAGTTCTTATATAGGACTAGGGTGCGTCACATGGGGTCATTGAGTACTTATATAGTACTAGGGGGGTCACATGGGGTCATTGAGTACTTATATAGGACATGGGGGGGTCACGTGGGGACATTGAGTACTTATATAGGACTAGGGTGGGTCACATGGGGTCATTGAGTACTTATATAGGACTAAGGTGGGTCACATGGGGTCATTGAGTACTTATATAGGACTAGGGTGGGTCACATGGGGTCATTTTGTACTTATATAGGACTAGGGGGGGTCACATGGGGTCATTGAGTACTTATATATTACTAGGGTGGGTCACATGGGGTCATTGAGTTCTTATATAGGACTAGGGTGCGTCACATGGGGTCATTGAGTACTTATATAGTACTAGGGAGGTCACATGTGGTCATTGAGTACTTATATGGGACTAGGGTGGGTCACATGAGGTCATTGAGTACTTATATATGACTAGGGGTGGTCACATGGGGTCATTGAGTACTTATATAGGACTAGGGTGAGTCACATGGGGTCATTTTGTACATATATAGGACTAGGGTGGGTCACATGGGGTCATTGAGTACTTATAAAGTACTAGGGGGGTCACATGGGGTCATTGAGTACTTATATATGACATGGGGGGGTCACGTGGGGACATTGAGTACTTATATAGGACTAGGGTGGGTCACATGGGGTCATTGAGTACTTATATAGGACTAAGGTGGGTCACATGGGGTCATTGAGTACTTATAAATGACTAGGGGGGGTCACATGGGGTCATTGAGTACTTATATAGGACTAGGGTGGGTCACATGGAATCATTTTGTACTTATATAAGACTAGGGTGGGTCACATGGGGTCATTGTGTACTTATATATTACTAGGGTGGGTCACATGGGGTCATTGAGTTCTTATATAGGACTAGGGTGCGTCACTTTGGGTCATTGAGTACTTATATATTACTAGGGTGGGTCACATGGGGTCATTGAGTTCTTATATAGGACTAGGGTGCGTCACATGGGGTCATTGAGTACTTATATAGTACTAGGGGGGTCACATGGGTTCATCGAGTACTTATATAGGACATGGGGGGGTCACATGGGGTCATTAAGTACTTATATAGGACTAGGGGGGGGGGGGTCACATGTGGTCATTGAGTACTTATATAGTACTAGGGTGGGTTACATGGGGTCATTGAGTACTTATATATGACTAGGGGGGGTCACATGGGGTCATTAAGTACTTGTATAGGACTAGGAGGGTCACATGGGGTCATTGAGTACTTATATAGGACTAGGGTGGGTCACATGGGGTCATTGAGTACTTATATAGGAATAGGGTGGGTCACATGGGGTCATTGAGTACTTATATATTACTAGGGTGGGTCACATGGGGTCATTGAGTTCTTATATAGGACTAGGGTGCGTCACATGGGGTCATTGAGTACTTATATAGTAGTAGGGGGGTTACATGTGGTCATTGAGTACTTATATAGGATATGGGGGGGTCACGTGGGGTCATTGAGTACTTATATAGTACTAGGGTGGGTCACATGGGGTCATTAAATACTTATATAGGAATAGGGGGGGTCACATGTGGTCATTGAGTACTTATATAGGAATAGGGTGGGTCATATGGGGTCATTAAGTACTTATATAGGACTAGGGTGGGTCACATGGGGTCATTGAGTACTTATATAGGACTAGGAGGGGTCACATGGGGTCATTGAGTACTTATATAGGAGTAGGGTGGGTCACATGGGGTCATTGAGTACTTATATAGGACTAGGGGGGGTCACATGGGGTCATTGAGTACTTATATAGGAGTAGAGTGGGTCACATGGGGTCATTGAGTACTTATATAGGACTAGGGTGCTTCACATGGGTTCATTGGGTACTTATATAGGACTAGGGGGGTCACATGGGGTCATTGAGTACTTATATAGGACATGTGGGGTCACGTGGGGTCATTGAGTACTTATATAGGACTAGGGTGGGTCACATGGTGTCATTGAGTACTTATATAGGACTAGGGGGGGTCACATGGGGTCATTGAGTACTTATATAGGACTAGGGTGGGTCACATGGGGTCATTAAGTACTTATATAGGACTAGGGTGGGTCACATGGGGTCATTGAGTACTTATATAGGACTAGGAGGGGTCACATGGGGTCATTGAGTACTTATATAGGAGTAGGGTGGGTCACATGGGGTCATTGAGTACTTATATAGGATTAGGGTGGGTCACATGGTGTCATTTTGTACTTATATAGGACTAGGGTGGGTCACATGGGGTCATTGAGTACTTATATAGGACTAGGGGGGTCACATGGGGTCGTTGAGTACTTATATAGGACATGGGGGGGTCACATGGGGTCATTGAGTACTTATATGGGACTAAGGTGGGTCACATGGGGTCATTTAGTACTTATATAGGACTAGGGTGGGTCACATGGGGTCATTGATTACTTATATAGGACTAGGGGGGTCACATGGGTTCATTGAGTACTTATATAGGACATGGGGGGGTCACATGTGGTCATTGAGTACTTATATAGGACTAGGGGGGTCACATGGGGTCATTGAGTACTTATATAGGACTAGGAGGGTCACATGGGGTTATTGAGTACTTATATAGGACATGGGGGGTCACATGGGGCCATTGAGTACTTATATAGGACATGGGGGGGTCACATGGGGTCATTGAGTACTTATATAGGACTAGGGGGGTCACATGGGGTCATTTTGTACTTATATAGGACTAGGGTGGGTCACATGGGGTAATTGAGTACTTATAGAGGATTAGGGTGGGTCACATGGGGTCATTGAGTACTTATATAGGACTAGAGGGGGTCACATGGGGTCATTGAGTACTTATATAGGACTAGGGTGGGTCACATGGGGCCATTGAGTACTTATATAGGACTAGGGGGGTCACATGGGGTCATTCAGTACTTATATAGGACATGGGGGGGTCACATGGGGCCATTGAGTACTTATATAGGACATGGGGGGGTCACATGGGGTCATTGAGTACTTATATAGGACTAGGGTGGGTCACATGGGGTCATTGAGTACTTATATAGGTCTAGGGGGGTCACATGGGGTCATTGAGTACTTATATAGGACTAGGGGGGTCACATGGGGTCGTTGAGTACTTATATAGGACATGGGGGGGTCACATGGGGTCATTGAGTACTTATATAGGACTAGGGTGGGTCACATGGGGTCATTTAGTACTTATATAGGACTAGGGTGGGTCACATGGGGTCATTGAGTACTTATATAGGACTAGGGTTGTCACATGGGGTCATTGAATACTTATATAGGACATGGGGGGTCACATGGGGTCATTGAGTACTTATATAGGACTAGGGGGGTCACATGGGGTCATTGAGTACTTATGTAGGACTAGGAGGGTCACATGGGGTTATTGAGTACTTATATAGGACATGAGGGGGTCACATGGGGTCATTGAGTACTTATATAGGACATGGGGGGGTCACATGGGGTCATTGAGTACTTATATAGGACAATGGTGGGTCACATGGGGTCATTGAGTACTTATATAGGACTAGGGTGGGTCACATGGGGTCATTGAGTACTTATATTGGATTAGGGGGGTCACATGGGGTCATTGAGTACTTATATAGGACTAGGGGTGTCACATGGGGCCATTGAGTACTTATATAGGACTAGGAGGGTCACATGGGGTTATTGAGTACTTATATAGGACTAGGGTGGGTCACATGGGGCCATTGAGTACTTATATAGGACTAGGGGGGTCACATGGGGTCATTCAGTACTTATATAGGACTAGGGGGATCACATGGTGTCATTGAGTACTTATATAGGACATGGGGGGGTCACATGGGGTCATTGAGTACTTATATAGGACTAGGGTTGGTCACATGGGGTCATTGAGTACTTATATAGGACTAGGGGGGTCACATGGGGTCATTGAGTACTTATATAGGACTAGGGGGGTCACATGGGGTCGTTGAGTACTTATATAGGACATGGGGGGGTCACATGTGGTCATTGAGTACTTATATAGGACTAGGGTGGGTCACATGGGGTCATTTAGTACTTATATAGGACTAGGGTGGGTAACATGGGGTCATTGAGTTCTTATATAGGACTAGGGGGGTCACATGGGGTCATTGAGTACTTATATAGGACATGGGGGGTCACATGGGGTCATTGAGTACTTATATAGGACTAGGGGGGTCACATGGGGACATTGAGTACTTATGTAGGACTAGGAGGGTCACATGGGGTTATTGAGTACTTATATAGGACATGGGGGGTCACATGGGGTCATTGAGTACTTATATAGGACATCGGGGGGTCACATGGGGTCATTGAGTACTTATATAGGACAATGGTGGGTCACATGGGGTCATTGAGTACTTATATAGGACTAGGGTGGGTCACATGGGGTCATTGAGTACTTATATTGGATTAGGGGGGTCATATGGGGTCATTGAGTACTTATATAGGACTAGGGGGGTCACATGGGGTCGTTGAGTACTTATATAGGACATGGGGGGGTCACATGGGGTCATTGAGTACTTATATAGGACTAGGGTGGGTCACATGGGGTCATTTAGTACTTATATAGGACTAGGGGGGTCACATGGGGCCATTGAGTACTTATATAGGACTAGGGGGGTCACATGTGGTCATTGAGTACTTATATAGGACTAGAGGGTTCAAATGGGGTCATTGAGTACTTATATAGGACATGGGGGGGTCACATGGGGTCATTGAGTACTTATATAGGACTAGGGTGGGTCACATGGGGTCATTGAATACTGATATTGGATTAGGGGGGTCACATGGGGTCATTGAGTACTTATATAGGACTAGGGGGGTCACATGGGGTCGTTGAGTACTTATATAGGACATGGGGGGGTCACATGGGGTCATTGAGTACTTATATAGGACAATGGTGGGTCACATGGGGTCATTGAGTACTTATATAGGACTAGGGTGGGTCACATGGGGTCATTGAGTACTTATATTGGATTAGGGGGGTCACATGGGGTCATTGAGTACTTATATAGGACTAGGGGTGTCACATGGGGCCATTGAGTACTTATATAGGACTAGGAGGGTCACATGGGGTTATTGAGTACTTATATAGGACTAGGGTGGGTCACATGGGGCCATTGAGTACTTATATAGGACTAGGGGGGTCACATGGGGTCATTCAGTACTTATATAGGACTAGGGGGATCACATGGTGTCATTGAGTACTTATATAGGACATGGGGGGGTCACATGGGGTCATTGAGTACTTATATAGGACTAGGAGGGTCACATGGGGTTATTGAGTACTTATATAGGACATGGGGGGTCACATGGGGTCATTGAGTACTTATATAGGACATCGGGGGGTCACATGGGGTCATTGAGTACTTATATAGGACAATGGTGGGTCACATGGGGTCATTGAGTACTTATATAGGACTAGGGTGGGTCACATGGGGTCATTGAGTACTTATATTGGATTAGGGGGGTCACATGGGGTCATTGAGTACTTATATAGGACTAGGGGGGTCACATGGGGTCGTTGAGTACTTATATAGGACATGGGGGGGTCACATGGGGTCATTGAGTACTTATATAGGACTAGGGTGGGTCACATGGGGTCATTTAGTACTTATATAGGACTAGGGGGGTCACATGGGGCCATTGAGTACTTATATAGGACTAGGGGGGTCACATGTGGTCATTGAGTACTTATATAGGACTAGAGGGTTCAAATGGGGTCATTGAGTACTTATATAGGACATGGGGGGGTCACATGGGGTCATTGAGTACTTATATAGGACTAGGGTGGGTCACATGGGGTCAATGAGTACTTATATAGGACTAGGGGGGTCACATAGGGTTATTGAGTACTTATATAGGACTAGGGGGGTCACATGGGGTCATTGAGTACTTATATAGGACTAGGGGGGGTCACATGGGGTCATTGAGTACTTATATAGGACTAGGGTGGGTCACATGGGGTCATTTTGTACTTATATAGGACTAGGGTGGGTCACATGGGGTCATTGAGTACTTATATATTCTTAGGGTGGGTCACATGGGGTCATTGAGTACTTATATAGGACTAGGGTGCGTCACATGGGGTCATTGAGTACTTATATAGTACTAGGGGGGTCACATGGGGCCATTGAGTACTTATATAGGACATGGGGGGGTCACGTGGGGACATTGAGTACTTATATAGGACTAGGGTGGGTCACATGGGGTCATTGAGTACTTATATAGGACTAAGGTGGGTCACATGGGGTCATTGAGTACTTATATAGGACTAGGGTGGATCACATGGGGTCATTTTGTACTTATATAGGACTAGGGGGGGTCACATGGGGTCATTGAGTACTTATATATTACTAGGGTGGGTCACATGGGGTCATTGAGTTCTTATATAGGACTAGGGTACGTCACATGGGGTCATTGAGTACTTATATAGTACTAGGGAGGTCACATGTGGTCATTGAGTACTTATATGGGACTAGGGTGGGTCACATGAGGTCATTGAGTACTTATATATGACTAGGGGTGGTCACATGGGGTCATTGAGTACTTATATAGGACTAGGGTGGGTCACATGGGGTCATTTTGTACTTATATAGGACTAGGGTGGGTCACATGGGGTCATTGAGTACTTATATATTACTAGGGTGGGTCACATGGGGTCATTGAGTTCTTATATAGGACTAGGGTGCGTCACATGGGGTCATTAAGTACTTATATAGTACTAGGGGGGGTCACATGGGGTCATTGAGTACTTATATAGGACATGGGGGGGTCACGTGGGGACATTGAGTACTTATATAGGACTAGGGTGGGTCACATGGGGTCATTGAGTACTTATATAGGACTAAGGTGGGTCACATGGGGTCATTGAGTACTTATAAATGACTAGGGGGGGTCACATGGGGTCATTGAGTACTTATATAGGACTAGGGTGGGTCACATGGGGTCATTTTGTACTTATATAAGACTAGGGTGGGTCACATGGGGTCATTGTGTACTTATATATTTCTAGGGTGGGTCACATGGGGTCATTGAGTTCTTATATAGGACTAGGGTGCGTCACTTTGGGTCATTGAGTACTTATATATTACTAGGGTGGGTCACATGGGGTCATTGAGTTCTTATATAGGACTAGGGTGCGTCACATGGGGTCATTGAGTACTTATATAGGACTAGGGGTGTCACATGGGGTCATTGAGTACTTATATAGGACATGAGGGGTCACATGGGGTCATTGAGTACTTATATAGGACTAGGGGGGTCACATGGGGACATTGAGTACTTATGTAGGACTAGGAGGGTCACATGGGGTTATTGAGTACTTATATAGGACATGGGGGGTCACATGGGGTCATTGAGTACTTATATAGGACATCGGGGGGTCACATGGGGTCATTGAGTACTTATATAGGACAATGGTGGGTCACATGGGGTCATTGAGTACTTATATAGGACTAGGGTGGGTCACATGGGGTCATTGAGTACTTATATTGGATTAGGGGGGTCACATGGGGTCATTGAGTACTTATATAGGACTAGGGGGGTCACATGGGGTCGTTGAGTACTTATATAGGACATGGGGGGGTCACATGGGGTCATTGAGTACTTATATAGGACTAGGGTGGGTCACATGGGGTCATTTAGTACTTATATAGGACTAGGGGGGTCACATGGGGCCATTGAGTACTTATATAGGACTAGGGGGGTCACATGTGGTCATTGAGTACTTATATAGGACTAGAGGGTTCAAATGGGGTCATTGAGTACTTATATAGGACATGGGGGGGTCACATGGGGTCATTGAGTACTTATATAGGACTAGGGTGGGTCACATGGGGTCAATGAGTACTTATATAGGACTAGGGGTGTCACATAGGGTCATTGAGTACTTATATAGGACTAGGGGGGTCACATGGGGTCATTGAGTACTTATATAGGACTAGGGGGTGTCACATGGGGTCATTGAGTACTTATATAGGACAAGGGTGGGTCACATGGGGTCATTTTGTACTTATATAGGACTAGGGTGGGTCACATGGGGTCATTGAGTACTTATATATTCTTAGGGTGGGTCACATGGGGTCATTGAGTTCTTATATAGGACTAGGGTGCGTCACATGGGGTCATTGAGTACTTATATAGTACTAGGGGGGTCACATGGGGTCATTGAGTACTTATATAGGACATGGGGGGTCACGTGGGGACATTGAGTACTTATATAGGACTAGGGTGGGTCACATGGGGTCATTGAGTACTTATATAGGACTAAGGTGGGTCACATGGGGTCATTGAGTACTTATATAGGACTAGGGTGGGTCACATGGGGTCATTTTGTACTTATATAGGACTAGGGGGGGTCACATGGGGTCATTGAGTACTTATATATTACTAGGGTGGGTCACATGGGGTCATTGAGTTCTTATATAGGACTAGGGTGCGTCACATGGGGTCATTGAGTACTTATATAGTACTAGGGAGGTCACATGTGGTCATTGAGTACTTATATGGGACTAGGGTGGGTCACATGAGGTCATTGAGTACTTATATATGACTAGGGGTGGTCACATGGGGTCATTGAGTACTTATATAGGACTAGGGTGGGTCACATGGGGTCATTTTGTACATATATAGGACTAGGGTGGGTCACATGGGGTCATTGAGTACTTATAAAGTACTAGGGGGGTCACATGGGGTCATTGAGTACTTATATAGGACATGGGGGGGTCACGTGGGGACATTGAGTACTTATATAGGACTAGGGTGGGTCACATGGGGTCATTGAGTACTTATATGGGACTAAGGTGGGTCACATGGGGTCATTGAGTACTTATAAATGACTAGGGGGGGTCACATGGGGTCATTGAGTACTTATATAGGACTAGGGTGGGTCACATGGGGTCATTTTGTACTTATATAAGACTAGGGTGGGTCACATGGGGTCATTGTGTACTTATATATTACTAGGGTGGGTCACATGGGGTCATTGAGTTCTTATATAGGACTAGGGTGCGTCACTTTGGGTCATTGAGTACTTATATATTACTAGGGTGGGTCACATGGGGTCATTGAGTTCTTATATAGGACTAGGGTGCGTCACATGGGGTCATTGAGTACTTATATAGTACTAGGGGGGTCACATGGGTTCATTGAGTACTTATATAGGACATGGGGGGGGTCACATGGGGTCATTAAGTACTTATATAGGACTAGGGGGGGGGGTCACATGTGGTCATTGAGTACTTATATAGTACTAGGGTGGGTTACATGGGGTCATTGAGTACTTATATATGACTAGGGGGGGTCACATGGGGTCATTAAGTACTTGTATAGGACTAGGAGGGTCACATGGGGTCATTGAGTACTTATATAGGACTAGGGTGGGTCACATGGGGTCATTGAGTACTTATATAGGAATAGGGTGGGTCACATGGGGTCATTGAGTACTTATATATTACTAGGGTGGGTCACATGGGGTCATTGAGTTCTTATATAGGACTAGGGTGCGTCACATGGGGTCATTGAATACTTATATAGTAGTAGGGGGGTTACATGTGGTCATTGAGTACTTATATAGGATATGGGGGGGTCACGTGGGGTCATTGAGTACTTATATAGTACTAGGGTGGGTCACATGGGGTCATTAAATACTTATATAGGAATAGGGGGGGTCACATGTGGTCATTGAGTACTTATATAGGAATAGGGTGGGTCATATGGGGTCATTAAGTACTTATATAGGACTAGGGTGGGTCACATGGGGTCATTGAGTACTTATATAGGACTAGGAGGGGTCACATGGGGTCATTGAGTACTTATATAGGAGTAGGGTGGGTCACATGGGGTCATTGAGTACTTATATAGGACTAGGGGGGGTCACATGGGGTCATTGAGTACTTATATAGGAGTAGGGTGGGTCACATGGGGTCATTGAGTACTTATATAGGACTAGGGTGCTTCACATGGGTTCATTGAGTACTTATATAGGACTAGGGGGGTCACATGGGGTCATTGAGTACTTATATAGGACATGTGGGGTCACGTGGGGTCATTGAGTACTTATATAGGACTAGGGTGGGTCACATGGTGTCATTGAGTACTTATATAGGACTAGGGGGGGTCACATGGGGTCATTGAGTACTTATATAGGACTAGGGTGGGTCACATGGGGTCATTAAGTACTTATATAGGACTAGGGTGGGTCACATGGGGTCATTGAGTACTTATATAGGACTAGGAGGGGTCACATGGGGTCATTGAGTACTTATATAGGAGTAGGGTGGGTCACATGGGGTCATTGAGTACTTATATAGGATTAGGGTGGGTCACATGGTGTCATTTTGTACTTATATAGGACTAGGGTGGGTCACATGGGGTCATTGAGTACTTATATAGGACTAGGGGGGTCACATGGGGTCGTTGAGTACTTATATAGGACATGGGGGGGTCACATGGGGTCATTGAGTACTTATATGGGACTAAGGTGGGTCACATGGGGTCATTTAGTACTTATATAGGACTAGGGTGGGTCACATGGGGTCATTGATTACTTATATAGGACTAGGGGGGTCACATGGGTTCATTGAGTACTTATATAGGACATGGGGGGGGTCACATGTGGTCATTGAGTACTTATATAGGACTAGGGGGGTCACATGGGGTCATTGAGTACTTATATAGGACTAGGAGGGTCACATGGGGTTATTGAGTACTTATATAGGACATGGGGGGGTCACATGGGGCCATTGAGTACTTATATAGGACATGGGGGGGTCACATGGGGTCATTGAGTACTTATATAGGACTAGGGGGGTCACATGGGGTCATTTTGTACTTATATAGGACTAGGGTGGGTCACATGGGGTAATTGAGTACTTATAGAGGATTAGGGTGGGTCACATGGGGTCATTGAGTACTTATATAGGACTAGAGGGGGTCACATGGGGTCATTGAGTACTTATATAGGACTAGGGTGGATCACATGGGGCCATTGAGTACTTATATAGGACTAGGGGGGTCACATGGGGTCATTCAGTACTTATATAGGACATGGGGGGGTCACATGGGGCCATTGAGTACTTATATAGGACATGGGGGGGTCACATGGGGTCATTGAGTACTTATATAGGACTAGGGTGGGTCACATGGGGTCATTGAGTACTTATATAGGTCTAGGGGGGTCACATGGGGTCATTGAGTACTTATATAGGACTAGGGGGGTCACATGGGGTCGTTGAGTACTTATATAGGACATGGGGGGGTCACATGGGGTCATTGAGTACTTATATAGGACTAGGGTGGGTCACATGGGGTCATTTAGTACTTATATAGGACTAGGGTGGGTCACATGGGGTCATTGAGTACTTATATAGGACTAGGGTTGTCACATGGGGTCATTGAATACTTATATAGGACATGGGGGGTCACATGGGGTCATTGAGTACTTATATAGGACTAGGGGGGTCACATGGGGTCATTGAGTACTTATGTAGGACTAGGAGGGTCACATGGGGTTATTGAGTACTTATATAGGACATGAGGGGGTCACATGGGGTCATTGAGTACTTATATAGGACATGGGGGGGTCACATGGGGTCATTGAGTACTTATATAGGACAATGGTGGGTCACATGGGGTCATTGAGTACTTATATAGGACTAGGGTGGGTCACATGGGGTCATTGAGTACTTATATTGGATTAGGGGGGTCACATGGGGTCATTGAGTACTTATATAGGACTAGGGGTGTCACATGGGGCCATTGAGTACTTATATAGGACTAGGAGGGTCACATGGGGTTATTGAGTACTTATATAGGACTAGGGTGGGTCACATGGGGCCATTGAGTACTTATATAGGACTAGGGGGGTCACATGGGGTCATTCAGTACTTATATAGGACTAGGGGGATCACATGGTGTCATTGAGTACTTATATAGGACATGGGGGGGTCACATGGGGTCATTGAGTACTTATATAGGACTAGGGTTGGTCACATGGGGTCATTGAGTACTTATATAGGACTAGGGGGGTCACATGGGGTCATTGAGTACTTATATAGGACTAGGGGGGTCACATGGGGTCGTTGAGTACTTATATAGGACATGGGGGGGTCACATGTGGTCATTGAGTACTTATATAGGACTAGGGTTGGTCACATGGGGTCATTTAGTACTTATATAGGACTAGGGTGGGTAACATGGGGTCATTGAGTACTTATATAGGACTAGGGGGGTCACATGGGGTCATTGAGTACTTATATAGGACATGGGGGGTCACATGGGGTCATTGAGTACTTATATAGGACTAGGGGGGTCACATGGGGACATTGAGTACTTATGTAGGACTAGGAGGGTCACATGGGGTTATTGAGTACTTATATAGGACATGGGGGGTCACATGGGGTCATTGAGTACTTATATAGGACATCGGGGGGTCACATGGGGTCATTGAGTACTTATATAGGACAATGGTGGGTCACATGGGGTCATTGAGTACTTATATAGGACTAGGGTGGGTCACATGGGGTCATTGAGTACTTATATTGGATTAGGGGGGTCATATGGGATCATTGAGTACTTATATAGGACTAGGGGGGTCACATGGGGTCGTTGAGTACTTATATAGGACATGGGGGGGTCACATGGGGTCATTGAGTACTTATATAGGACTAGGGTGGGTCACATGGGGTCATTTAGTACTTATATAGGACTAGGGGGGTCACATGGGGCCATTGAGTACTTATATAGGACTAGGGGGGTCACATGTGGTCATTGAGTACTTATATAGGACTAGAGGGTTCAAATGGGGTCATTGAGTACTTATATAGGACATGGGGGGGTCACATGGGGTCATTGAGTACTTATATAGGACTAGGGTGGGTCACATGGGGTCATTGAGTACTTATATTGGATTAGGGGGGTCACATGGGGTCATTGAGTACTTATATAGGACTAGGGGGGTCACATGGGGTCGTTGAGTACTTATATAGGACATGGGGGGGTCACATGGGGTCATTGAGTACTTATATAGGACTAGGGTGGGTCACATGGGGTCATTTAGTACTTATATAGGACTAGGGGGGTCACATGGGGCCATTGAGTACTTATATAGGACTAGGGGGGTCACATGTGGTCATTGAGTACTTATATAGGACTAGAGGGTTCAAATGGGGTCATTGAGTACTTATATAGGACATGGGGGGGTCACATGGGGTCATTGAGTACTTATATAGGACTAGGGTGGGTCACATGGGGTCAATGAGTACTTATATAGGACTAGGGGGGTCACATAGGGTTATTGAGTACTTATATAGGACTAGGGGGGTCACATGGGGTCATTGAGTACTTATATAGGACTAGGGGGGTCACATGGGGTCATTGAGTACTTATATAGGACTAGGGGGGTCACATGGGGTTATTGAGTACTTATATAGGACATGAGGGGGTCACATGGGGTCATTGAGTACTTATATAGGACATGGGGGGGTCACATGGGGTCATTGAGTACTTATATAGGACAATGGTGGGTCACATGGGGTCATTGAGTACTTATATAGGACTAGGGTGGGTCACATGGGGTCATTGAGTACTTATATTGGATTAGGGGGGTCACATGGGGTCATTGAGTACTTATATAGGACTAGGGGTGTCACATGGGGCCATTGAGTACTTATATAGGACTAGGAGGGTCACATGGGGTTATTGAGTACTTATATAGGACTAGGGTGGGTCACATGGGGCCATTGAGTACTTATATAGGACTAGGGGGGTCACATGGGGTCATTCAGTACTTATATAGGACTAGGGGGATCACATGGTGTCATTGAGTACTTATATAGGACATGGGGGGGTCACATGGGGTCATTGAGTACTTATATAGGACAAGGGTTGGTCACATGGGGTCATTGAGTACTTATATAGGACTAGGGGGGTCACATGGGGTCATTGAGTACTTATATAGGACTAGGGGGGTCACATGGGGTCGTTGAGTACTTATATAGGACATGGGGGGGTCACATGTGGTCATTGAGTACTTATATAGGACTAGGGTGGGTCACATGGGGTCATTTAGTACTTATATAGGACTAGGGTGGGTAACATGGGGTCATTGAGTACTTATATAGGACTAGGGGGGTCACATGGGGTCATTGAGTACTTATATAGGACTAGGGGGGGTCACATGGGGTCATTGAGTACTTATATAGGACTAGGGTGGGTCACATGGGGTTATTGAGTACTTATACAGGACTAGTGAGGTTCACATGCGGTCATTGATTACTTATATAGGACTAGGGGAGGTCACATGGGATCATTGTGTACTTATATAAGACTAGGGTGGGTCACATGGGGTCATTGAGTTCTTATATAGGACATGGGGGGGTCACGTGGGGTCATTGAGTACTTATATAGTACTAGGGGGGTTACATGGGGTCATTGAGTACTTATATATGACATGGGGGGGTCACGTGGGGTCATTGAGTACTTATATAGGACTAGGGAGGGTCACATGGGGTCATTGAGTACTTATATAGGACATGGGGGGGTCACGTGGGGTCATTGAGTACTTATATAGGACTAGGGTGGGTCACATGGTGTCATTAAGCACTTATATAGGACTAGGGGGGGTCACATGTGGTCATTGAGTACTTATATAGTAGTAGGGTGGGTCACATGGGGTCATTTTGTACTTACATAGGACTAGGGGGGGTCACATGTGGTCATTGAGTACTTATATAGGAGTAGGGTGGGTCACATGGGGTCATTTTGTACTTACATAGGACTAGGGTGGGTCACATCGGGTCATTTTGTACTTATATAGGACTAGGGTGGGTCACATGGGGTCATTGAGTACTTATATATTACTAGGGTGGGTCACATGGGGTCATTGAGCTCTTATATAGGACTAGGGTGTGTCACATTGGGTCATTGAGTACTTATATAGGACATGGGGGGGTCACGTGGGGTCATTGAGTACTTATATAGGACTTGGGGGGGTCACGTGGGGTCATTGAGTACTTATATAGGACTAGGGTGGATCACATGGGGTCATTGAGTACTTATATAGGACTAGGGGGGGTCACATGGGGTCATTGAGTACTTATATAGTACTAGGGGGGTTACATGGGGTCATTGAGTACTTATATAGGACTAGGGGGGGTCACATGGGGTCATTGAGTACTTATATAGGACATGGGGGGGTCACGTGGGGTCATTAAGTACTTATATAGGACTAGGGTGGGTCACATGGGGTCATTTTGTACTTATATAGGACTAGGGTGGGTCACATGGGGTCATTGAGTACTTATATATTACTAGGGTGGGTCACATGGGGTCATTGAGTTATTATATAGGACTAGGGTGCGTCACATGGGGTCATAGAGTACTTATATAGTACTAGGGGGGTTACATGGGGTCATTGAGTACTTATATATGACATGGGGGGGTCACATGGGGTCATTTTGTACTTATATAGGACTAGGGTGGGTCACATGCGGTCATTGAGTACTTATATATTAATAGGGTGGGTCACATGGGGTCATTGAGTTCTTATATAGGACTAGGGTGCGTCACATGGGGTCATTGAGTACTTATATAGTACTAGGGGGGTCACATGGGGTCATTGAGTACTTATATAGGACATGGGGTGGTCACGTGGGGACATTGAGTACTTATATAGGACTAGGGTGGGTCACATGGGGTCATTGAGTACTTATATAGGACTAAGGTGGGTCACATGGGGTCATTGAGTACTTATAAATGACTAGGGGGGGTCACATGGGATCATTGAGTACTTATATAGGACTAGGGTGGGTCACATGGGGTCATTGAGTACTTATATATTACTAGGGTGGGTCACATGGGGTCATTGAGTTCTTATATAGGACTAGGGTGCGTCACATGGGGTCATTGAGTACTTATATAATACTAGGGGGGTCACATGGGGTCATTGAGTACTTATATAGGACATGGGGGGGTCACGTGGGGACATTGAGTACTTATATAGGACTAGGGTGGGTCACATGGGGTCATTGAGTACTTATATAGGACATGGGGGGCCACGTGGGGTCATTAAGTACTTATATAGGACTAGGGTGGGTCACATGGGGTCATTTTGTACTTATATAGGACTAGGGTGGGTCACATGGGGTCATTGAGTACTTATATATTACTAGGGTGGGTCACATGGGGTCATTGAGTTCTTATATAGGACTAGGGTGCGTCACATGGGGTCATTGAGCTCTTATATAGGACTAGGGTGTGTCACATTGGGTCATTGAGTACTTATATATTACTAGGGTGGGTCACATGGGGACATTGAGTTCTTATATAGGACTAGGGTGCGTCACATGGGGTCATTGAGTACTTATATAGGACATGGGGGGGTCACGTGGGGTCATTGAGTACTTATATAGGACTAGGGTGGGTCACATGGGGTCATTGAGTACTTATATAGTACTAGGGGGGTCACATGGTGTCATTGAGTACTTATATAGGACATGGGGGGGTCACATGGGGTCATTAAGTACTTATATAGGACTAGGGGGGGGGTCACATGTGGTCATTGAGTACTTATATAGGACTAGGGTGGGTCACATGGGGTCATTGAGTACTTATATATGACTAGGGGGGGTCACATGGGGTCATTGAGTACTTATATAGGACTAGGGTGGGTCACATGGGGTCATTTTGTACTTATATAGGACTAGGGGGGGTCACATGGGGTCATTGAGTACTTATATATTACTAGGGTGGGTCACATGGGGTCATTGAGTTCTTATATAGGACTAGGGTGCGTCACATGGGGTCATTGAGTACTTATATAGTACTAGGGAGGTCACATGTGGTCATTGAGTACTTATATGGGACTAGGGTGGGTCACATGAGGTCATTGAGTACTTATATATGACTAGGGGTGGTCACATGGGGTCATTGAGTACTTATATAGGACTAGGGTGGGTCACATGGGGTCATTTTGTACTTATATAGGACTAGGGTGGGTCACATGGGGTCATTGAGTACTTATATATTACTAGGGTGGGTCACATGGGGTCATTGAGTTCTTATATAGGACTAGGGTGCGTCACATGGGGTCATTGAGTACTTATATAGTACTAGGGGGGTCACATGGGGTCATTGAGTACTTATATAGGACATGGGGGGGTCACGTGGGGACATTGAGTACCTATATAGGACTAGGGTGGGTCACATGGGGTCATTGAGTACTTATATAGGACTAAGGTGGGTCACATGGGGTCATTGAGTACTTATAAATGACTAGGGGGGGTCACATGGGATCATTGAGTACTTATATAGGACTAGGGTGGGTCACATGGGGTCATTTTGTACTTATATAAGACTAGGGTGGGTCACATGGGGTCATTGTGTACTTATATATTACTAGGGTGGGTCACATGGGGTCATTGAGTTCTTATATAGGACTAGGGTGCGTCACTTTGGGTCATTGAGTACTTATATAGTACTAGGGGGGTTACATGTGGTCATTGAGTACTTATATAGGATATGTGGGGGTCACGTGGGGTCATTGAGTACTTATATAGTACTAGGGTGGGTCACATGGGGTCATTAAGTACTTATATAGGAATAGGGGGGGTCACATGTGGTCATTGAGTACTTATATAGGAATAGGGTGGGTCACATGGGGTCATTGAGTACTTATATAGGACTAGGGGGTCACATGGGGTCATTGAGTACTTATATAGGACATGGGGGGGTCACGTGGGGTCATTAAGTACTTATATAGGACTAGGGTGGGTCACATGGGGTCATTTTGTACTTATATAGGACTAGGGTGGGTCACATGGGGTCATTGAGTACTTATATAGTACTAGGGGGGTCACGTGGGGTCATTAAGTACTTATATAGGAATAGGGGGGGTCACATGTGGTCATTGAGTACTTATATAGGAATACGGTGGGTCACATGGGGTCATTGAGTACTTATATAGGACTAGGGGGTCACATGGGGTCATTGAGTACTTATATAGGACATGGGGGGGTCACGTGGGGTCATTAAGTACTTATATAGGACTAGGGTGGGTCACATGGGGTCATTTTGTACTTATATAGGACTAGGGTGGGTCACATGGGGTCATTGAGTACTTATATATTACTAGGGTGGGTCACATGGGGTCATTGAGTTATTATATAGGACTAGGGTGCGTCACATGGGGTCATAGAGTACTTATATAGTACTAGGGGGGTTACATGGGGTCATTGAGTACTTATATATGACATGGGGGGGTCACATGGGGTCATTTTGTACTTATATAGGACTAGGGTGGGTCACATGCGGTCATTGAGTACTTATATATTAATAGGGTGGGTCACATGGGGTCATTGAGTTCTTATATAGGACTAGGGTGCGTCACATGGGGTCATTGAGTACTTATATAGTACTAGGGGGGTCACATGGGGTCATTGAGTACTTATATAGGACATGGGGTGGTCACGTGGGGACATTGAGTACTTATATAGGACTAGGGTGGGTCACATGGGGTCATTGAGTACTTATATAGGACTAAGGTGGGTCACATGGGGTCATTGAGTACTTATAAATGACTAGGGGGGGTCACATGGGATCATTGAGTACTTATATAGGACTAGGGTGGGTCACATGGGGTCATTGAGTACTTATATATTACTAGGGTGGGTCACATGGGGTCATTGAGTTCTTATATAGGACTAGGGTGCGTCACATGGGGTCATTGAGTACTTATATAATACTAGGGGGGTCACATGGGGTCATTGAGTACTTATATAGGACATGGGGGGGTCACGTGGGGACATTGAGTACTTATATAGGACTAGGGTGGGTCACATGGGGTCATTGAGTACTTATATAGGACATGGGGGGCCACGTGGGGTCATTAAGTACTTATATAGGACTAGGGTGGGTCACATGGGGTCATTTTGTACTTATATAGGACTAGGGTGGGTCACATGGGGTCATTGAGTACTTATATATTACTAGGGTGGGTCACATGGGGTCATTGAGTTCTTATATAGGACTAGGGTGCGTCACATGGGGTCATTGAGCTCTTATATAGGACTAGGGTGTGTCACATTGGGTCATTGAGTACTTATATATTACTAGGGTGGGTCACATGGGGACATTGAGTTCTTATATAGGACTAGGGTGCGTCACATGGGGTCATTGAGTACTTATATAGGACATGGGGGGGTCACGTGGGGTCATTGAGTACTTATATAGGACTAGGGTGGGTCACATGGGGTCATTGAGTACTTATATAGTACTAGGGGGGTCACATGGTGTCATTGAGTACTTATATAGGACATGGGGGGGTCACATGGGGTCATTAAGTACTTATATAGGACTAGGGGGGGGGTCACATGTGGACATTGAGTACTTATATAGGACTAGGGTGGGTCACATGGGGTCATTGAGTACTTATATATGACTAGGGGGGGTCACATGGGGTCATTGAGTACTTATATAGGACTAGGGTGGGTCACATGGGGTCATTTTGTACTTATATAGGACTAGGGGGGGTCACATGGGGTCATTGAGTACTTATATATTACTAGGGTGGGTCACATGGGGTCATTGAGTTCTTATATAGGACTAGGGTGCGTCACATGGGGTCATTGAGTACTTATATAGTACTAGGGAGGTCACATGTGGTCATTGAGTACTTATATGGGACTAGGGTGGGTCACATGAGGTCATTGAGTACTTATATATGACTAGGGGTGGTCACATGGGGTCATTGAGTACTTATATAGGACTAGGGTGGGTCACATGGGGTCATTTTGTACTTATATAGGACTAGGGTGGGTCACATGGGGTCATTGAGTACTTATATATTACTAGGGTGGGTCACATGGGGTCATTGAGTTCTTATATAGGACTAGGGTGCGTCACATGGGGTCATTGAGTACTTATATAGTACTAGGGGGGTCACATGGGGTCATTGAGTACTTATATAGGACATGGGGGGGTCACGTGGGGACATTGAGTACCTATATAGGACTAGGGTGGGTCACATGGGGTCATTGAGTACTTATATAGGACTAAGGTGGGTCACATGGGGTCATTGAGTACTTATAAATGACTAGGGGGGGTCACATGGGATCATTGAGTACTTATATAGGACTAGGGTGGGTCACATGGGGTCATTTTGTACTTATATAAGACTAGGGTGGGTCACATGGGGTCATTGTGTACTTATATATTACTAGGGTGGGTCACATGGGGTCATTGAGTTCTTATATAGGACTAGGGTGCGTCACTTTGGGTCATTGAGTACTTATATAGTACTAGGGGGGTTACATGTGGTCATTGAGTACTTATATAGGATATGTGGGGGTCACGTGGGGTCATTGAGTACTTATATAGTACTAGGGTGGGTCACATGGGGTCATTAAGTACTTATATAGGAATAGGGGGGGTCACATGTGGTCATTGAGTACTTATATAGGAATAGGGTGGGTCACATGGGGTCATTGAGTACTTATATAGGACTAGGGGGTCACATGGGGTCATTGAGTACTTATATAGGACATGGGGGGGTCACGTGGGGTCATTAAGTACTTATATAGGACTAGGGTGGGTCACATGGGGTCATTTTGTACTTATATAGGACTAGGGTGGGTCACATGGGGTCATTGAGTACTTATATAGTACTAGGGGGGTCACGTGGGGTCATTAAGTACTTATATAGGAATAGGGGGGGTCACATGTGGTCATTGAGTACTTATATAGGAATACGGTGGGTCACATGGGGTCATTGAGTACTTATATAGGACTAGGGGGTCACATGGGGTCATTGAGTACTTATATAGGACATGGGGGGGTCACGTGGGGTCATTAAGTACTTATATAGGACTAGGGTGGGTCACATGGGGTCATTTTGTACTTATATAGGACTAGGGTGGGTCACATGGGGTCATTGAGTACTTATATAGTACTAGGGGGGTCACGTGGGGTCATTGAGTACTTATATAGGACTAGGGGGGGTCACATGTGGTCATTGAGTACTTATATAGGATATGTGGGGGTCACATGGGGTCATTGAGTACTTATATAGTACTAGGGGGGTCACATGGGGTCATTGAGTACTTATATAGGATATGGGGGGGTCACGTGGGGTCATTGAGTACTTATATAGGACTAGGGTGGGTCACATGGGGTCATTAAGTACTTATATAGGACTAGGGGTGGTCACATGTGGTCATTGAGTACTTATATAAGACTAAGGGGGGTCAAATGGGGTCATTGAGTACTTATATAGGAGTAGGGTGGCTGACCTGAGGTCATTGAGTACTTATGTAGGACTAGCGGGGGGGTCACATGGCGTCATTGAGTACTTATCTAGGACTAGGGTGGGTCACATGGGGTCATTGAATTCTAATATAGGACTAGGGTGCGTCACATGGGGTCATTGAGTACTTATATAGGACTAGGGGGGTCACATGGGGTCATTGAGTACTTATATAGGACTAGGGTGGGTCACATGGGGTCATTAAGTACTTGTATAGGACTAGGGGGGTCACATGGGGTCATTGAGTACTTATATAGGACATGGGGGGGTAACGTGGGGTCATTGAGTACTTATATAGGACTAGGGTGGGTCACATGGGGTCATTGAATTCTAATATAGGACTAGGGTGCGTCACATGGGGTCATTGAGTACTTATATAGGACTAGGGGGGTCACATGGGGTCATTGAGTACTTATATAGGACTAGGGTGGGTCACATGGGGTCATTAAGTACTTGTATAGGACTAGGGGGGTCACATGGGGTCATTGAGTACTTATATAGGACTAGGGTGGGTCACATGGGGTCATTGAGTTCTTATATAGGACTAGGGTGGGTCACATGGGGACATTGAGTTCTTATATAGGACTAGGGTGCGTCACATGGGGTCATTGAGTACTTATATAGGACATGGGGGGGTCACGTGGGGTCATTGAGTACTTATATAGGACTAGGGTGGGTCACATGGGGTCATTGAGTACTTATATAGTACTAGGGGGGTCACATGGTGTCATTGAGTACTTATATAGGACATGGGGGGGTCACATGGGGTCATTAAGTACTTATATAGGACTAGGGGGGGGGGTCACATGTGGTCATTGAGTACTTATATAGGACTAGGGTGGGTCACATGGGGTCATTGAGTACTTATATATGACTAGGGGGGGTCACATGGGGTCATTGAGTACTTATATAGGACTAGGGTGGGTCACATGGGGTCATTTTGTACTTATATAGGACTAGGGGGGGGTCACATGGGGTCATTGAGTACTTATATATTACTAGGGTGGGTCACATGGGGTCATTGAGTTCTTATATAGGACTAGGGTGCGTCACATGGGGTCATTGAGTACTTATATAGTACTAGGGAGGTCACATGTGGTCATTGAGTACTTATATGGGACTAGGGTGGGTCACATGAGGTCATTGAGTACTTATATATGACTAGGGGTGGTCACATGGGGTCATTGAGTACTTATATAGGACTAGGGTGGGTCACATGGGGTCATTTTGTACTTATATAGGACTAGGGTGGGTCACATGGGGTCATTGAGTACTTATATATTACTAGGGTGGGTCACATGGGGTCATTGAGTTCTTATATAGGACTAGGGTGCGTCACATGGGGTCATTGAGTACTTATATAGTACTAGGGGGGTCACATGGGGTCATTGAGTACTTATATAGGACATGGGGGGGTCACGTGGGGACATTGAGTACTTATATAGGACTAGGGTGGGTCACATGGGGTCATTGAGTACTTATATAGGACTAAGGTGGGTCACATGGGGTCATTGAGTACTTATAAATGACTAGGGGGGGTCATATGGGATCATTGAGTACTTATATAGGACTAGGGTGGGTCACATGGGGTCATTTTGTACTTATATAAGACTAGGGTGGGTCACATGGGGTCATTGTGTACTTATATATTACTAGGGTGGGTCACATGGGGTCATTGAGTTCTTATATAGGACTAGGGTGCGTCACTTTGGGTTATTGAGTACTTATATAGTACTAGGGGGGTTACATGTGGTCATTGAGTACTTATATAGGATATGTGAGGGTCACGTGGGGTCATTGAGTACTTATATAGTACTAGGGTGGGTCACATGGGGTCATTAAGTACTTATATAGGAATAGGGGGGGTCACATGTGGTCATTGAGTACTTATATAGGAATAGGGTGGGTCACATGGGGTCATTGAGTACTTATATAGGACTAGGGGGTCACATGGGGTCATTGAGTACTTATATAGGACATGGGGGGGTCACGTGGGGTCATTAAGTACTTATATAGGAATAGGGTGGGTCACATGGGATCATTGTGTACTTATATAAGACTAGGGTGGGTCACATGGGGTCATTGAGTTCTTATATAGGACATGGGGGGGTCACGTGGGGTCATTGAGTACTTATATAGGACATGGGGGGGTCACGTGGGGTCATTGAGTACTTATATAGGACTAGGGGGGGTCACATGGGGTCATTGAGTACTTATATAGTACTAGGGGGGTTACATGGGGTCATTGAGTACTTATATATGACATGGGGGGGTCACGTGGGGTCATTGAGTACTTATATAGGACTAGGGAGGGTCACATGGGGTCATTGAGTACTTATATAGGACATGGGGGGGGTCACGTGGGGTCATTGAGTACTTATATAGGACTAGGGTGGGTGACATGGGGTCATTAAGCACTTATATAGGACATGGGGGGGTCACGTGGGGTCATTAAGTACTTATATAGGACTAGGGTGGGTCACATGGGGTCATTTTGTACTTATATAGGACTAGGGTGGGTCACATGGGGTCATTGAGTACTTATATATTACTAGGGTGGGTCACATGGGGTCATTGAGTTCTTATATAGGACTAGGGTGCGTCACATGGGGTCATTGAGTACTTATATAGTACTAGGGGGGTCACGTGGGGTCATTGAGTACTTATATAGGACTAGGGGGGGTCACATGTGGTCATTGAGTACTTATATAAGACTAGGGTGCGTCACATGGGGTCATTGAGTACATATATAGTACTAGGGGGGTCACATGGGGTCATTGAGTACTTATATAGGATATGGGGGGGTCACGTGGGGTCATTGAGTACTTATATAGGACATGGGGGGGTAACGTGGGGTCATTGAGTACTTATATAGGACTAGGGTGGATCACATGGGGTCATTGAGTACTTATATAGGACTAGGGGGGGTCACATGGGGTCATTGAGTACTTATATAGGACTAGGGTGGGTCACATGGGGTTATTGAGTACTTATACAGGACTAGTGAGGTTCACATGCGGTCATTGATTACTTATATAGGACTAGGGGAGGTCACATGGGATCACTGTGTACTTATATAAGACTAGGGTGGGTCACATGGGGTCATTGAGTTCTTATATAGGACATGGGGGGGTCACGTGGGGTCATTGAGTACTTATATAGTACTAGGGGGGTTACATGGGGTCATTGAGTACTTATATATGACATGGGGGGGTCACGTGGGGTCATTGAGTACTTATATAGGACTAGGGAGGGTCACATGGGGTCATTGAGTACTTATATAGGACATGGGGGGGTCACGTGGGGTCATTGAGTACTTATATAGGACTAGGGTGGGTCACATGGGGTCATTAAGCACTTATATAGGACTAGGGGGGGTCACATGTGGTCATTGAGTACTTATATAGTAGTAGGGTGGGTCACATGGGGTCATTTTGTACTTACATAGGACTAGGGGGGGTCACATGTGGTCATTGAGTACTTATATAGGAGTAGGGTGGGTCACATGGGGTCATTTTGTACTTACATAGGACTAGGGTGGGTCACATGGGGTCATTTTGTACTTATATAGGACTAGGGTGGGTCACATGGGGTCATTGAGTACTTATATATTACTAGGGTGGGTCACATGGGGTCATTGAGCTCTTATATAGGACTAGGGTGTGTCACATTGGGTCATTGAGTACTTATATAGGACATGGGGGGGTCACGTGGGGTCATTGAGTACTTATATAGGACTTGGGGGGGTCACGTGGGGTCATTGAGTACTTATATAGGACTAGGGTGGATCACATGGGGTCATTGAGTACTTATATAGGACTAGGGGGGGTCACATGGGGTCATTGAGTACTTATATAGTACTAGGGGGGTTACATGGGGTCATTGAGTACTTATATAGGACTAGGGGGGGTCACATGGGGTCATTGAGTACTTATATAGGACATGGGGGGGTCACGTGGGGTCATTAAGTACTTATATAGGACTAGGGTGGGTCACATGGGGTCATTGAGTACTTATATAGGACATGGGGGGCCACGTGGGGTCATTAAGTACTTATATAGGACTAGGGTGGGTCACATGGGGTCATTTTGTACTTATATAGGACTAGGGTGGGTCACATGGGGTCATTGAGTACTTATATAGTAGTAGGGTGGGTCACATGGGGTCATTTTGTACTTACATAGGACTAGGGGGGGTCACATGTGGTCATTGAGTACTTATATAGGAGTAGGGTGGGTCACATGGGGTCATTTTGTACTTACATAGGACTAGGGTGGGTCACATGGGGTCATTTTGTACTTATATAGGACTAGGGTGGGTCACATGGGGACATTGAGTTCTTATATAGGACTAGGGTGCGTCACATGGGGTCATTGAGTACTTATATAGGACATGGGGGGGTCACGTGGGGTCATTGAGTACTTATATAGGACTAGGGTGGGTCACATGGGGTCATTGAGTACTTATATAGGACTAGGGTGGGTCACATGGGGTCATTGAGTACTTATATAAGACTAAGGGGGGTCAAATGGGGTCATTGAGTACTTATATAGGAGTAGGGTGGCTGACCTGAGGTCATTGAGTACTTATGTAGGACTAGCGGGGGGGTCACATGGCGTCATTGAGTACTTATCTAGGACTAGGGTGGGTCACATGGGGTCATTGAATTCTAATATAGGACTAGGGTGCGTCACATGGGGTCATTGAGTACTTATATAGGACTAGGGGGGTCACATGGGGTCATTGAGTACTTATATAGGACTAGGGTGGGTCACATGGGGTCATTAAGTACTTGTATAGGACTAGGGGGGTCACATGGGGTCATTGAGTACTTATATAGGACATGGGGGGGTAACGTGGGGTCATTGAGTACTTATATAGGACTAGGGTGGGTCACATGGGGTCATTGAATTCTAATATAGGACTAGGGTGCGTCACATGGGGTCATTGAGTACTTATATAGGACTAGGGGGGTCACATGGGGTCATTGAGTACTTATATAGGACTAGGGTGGGTCACATGGGGTCATTAAGTACTTGTATAGGACTAGGGGGGTCACATGGGGTCATTGAGTACTTATATAGGACTAGGGTGGGTCACATGGGGTCATTGAGTTCTTATATAGGACTAGGGTGGGTCACATGGGGACATTGAGTTCTTATATAGGACTAGGGTGCGTCACATGGGGTCATTGAGTACTTATATAGGACATGGGGGGGTCACGTGGGGTCATTGAGTACTTATATAGGACTAGGGTGGGTCACATGGGGTCATTGAGTACTTATATAGTACTAGGGGGGTCACATGGTGTCATTGAGTACTTATATAGGACATGGGGGGGTCACATGGGGTCATTAAGTACTTATATAGGACTAGGGGGGGGGGTCACATGTGGTCATTGAGTACTTATATAGGACTAGGGTGGGTCACATGGGGTCATTGAGTACTTATATATGACTAGGGGGGGTCACATGGGGTCATTGAGTACTTATATAGGACTAGGGTGGGTCACATGGGGTCATTTTGTACTTATATAGGACTAGGGGGGGGTCACATGGGGTCATTGAGTACTTATATATTACTAGGGTGGGTCACATGGGGTCATTGAGTTCTTATATAGGACTAGGGTGCGTCACATGGGGTCATTGAGTACTTATATAGTACTAGGGAGGTCACATGTGGTCATTGAGTACTTATATGGGACTAGGGTGGGTCACATGAGGTCATTGAGTACTTATATATGACTAGGGGTGGTCACATGGGGTCATTGAGTACTTATATAGGACTAGGGTGGGTCACATGGGGTCATTTTGTACTTATATAGGACTAGGGTGGGTCACATGGGGTCATTGAGTACTTATATATTACTAGGGTGGGTCACATGGGGTCATTGAGTTCTTATATAGGACTAGGGTGCGTCACATGGGGTCATTGAGTACTTATATAGTACTAGGGGGGTCACATGGGGTCATTGAGTACTTATATAGGACATGGGGGGGTCACGTGGGGACATTGAGTACTTATATAGGACTAGGGTGGGTCACATGGGGTCATTGAGTACTTATATAGGACTAAGGTGGGTCACATGGGGTCATTGAGTACTTATAAATGACTAGGGGGGGTCATATGGGATCATTGAGTACTTATATAGGACTAGGGTGGGTCACATGGGGTCATTTTGTACTTATATAAGACTAGGGTGGGTCACATGGGGTCATTGTGTACTTATATATTACTAGGGTGGGTCACATGGGGTCATTGAGTTCTTATATAGGACTAGGGTGCGTCACTTTGGGTTATTGAGTACTTATATAGTACTAGGGGGGTTACATGTGGTCATTGAGTACTTATATAGGATATGTGAGGGTCACGTGGGGTCATTGAGTACTTATATAGTACTAGGGTGGGTCACATGGGGTCATTAAGTACTTATATAGGAATAGGGGGGGTCACATGTGGTCATTGAGTACTTATATAGGAATAGGGTGGGTCACATGGGGTCATTGAGTACTTATATAGGACTAGGGGGTCACATGGGGTCATTGAGTACTTATATAGGACATGGGGGGGTCACGTGGGGTCATTAAGTACTTATATAGGAATAGGGTGGGTCACATGGGATCATTGTGTACTTATATAAGACTAGGGTGGGTCACATGGGGTCATTGAGTTCTTATATAGGACATGGGGGGGTCACGTGGGGTCATTGAGTACTTATATAGGACATGGGGGGGTCACGTGGGGTCATTGAGTACTTATATAGGACTAGGGGGGGTCACATGGGGTCATTGAGTACTTATATAGTACTAGGGGGGTTACATGGGGTCATTGAGTACTTATATATGACATGGGGGGGTCACGTGGGGTCATTGAGTACTTATATAGGACTAGGGAGGGTCACATGGGGTCATTGAGTACTTATATAGGACATGGGGGGGGTCACGTGGGGTCATTGAGTACTTATATAGGACTAGGGTGGGTCACATGGGGTCATTAAGCACTTATATAGGACATGGGGGGGTCACGTGGGGTCATTGAGTACTTATATAGGACTAGGGTGGGTCACATGGGGTCATTAAGCACTTACATAGGACTAGGGGGGATCACATGTGGTCATTGAGTACTTATATAGGAGTAGGGTGGGTCACATGGGGTCATTTTGTACTTACATAGGACTAGGGTGGGTCACATGGGGTCATTTTGTACTTATATAGGACTAGGGTGGGTCACATGGGGTCATTGAGTACTTATATATTACTAGGGTGGGTCACATGGGGTCATTGAGCTCTTATATAGGACTAGGGTGTGTCACATTGGGTCATTGAGTACTTATATAGGACATGGGGGGGTCACGTGGGGTCATTGAGTACTTATATAGGACTAGGGTGGATCACATGGGGTCATTGAGTACTTATATAGGACAAGGGGGGGTCACATGGGGTCATTGAGTACTTATATAGTACTAGGGGGGTTACATGGGGTCATTGAGTACTTATATAGGACTAGGGGGGGTCACATGGGGTCATTGAGTACTTATATAGGACATGGGGGGGTCACGTGGGGTCATTAAGTACTTATATAGGAGTAGGGTGGGTCACATGGGGTCATTTTGTACTTATATAGGACTAGGGTGGGTCACATGGGGTCATTGAGTACTTATATATTACTAGGGTGGGTCACATGGGGTCATTGAGTTCTTATATAGGACTAGGGTGCGTCACATGGGGTCATTGAGTACTTATATAGTACTAGGGGGGTTACATGGGGTCATTGAGTACTTATATATGACATGGGTGGGTCACATGGGGTCATTTTGTACTTATATAGGACTAGGGTGGGTCACATGGGGTCATTGAGTACTTATATATTAATAGGGTGGGTCACATGGGGTCATTGAGTTCTTATATAGGACTAGGGTGCGTCACATGGGGTCATTGAGTACTTATATAGTACTAGGGGGGTCACATGGGGTCATTGAGTACTTATATAGGACAAGGGGGGGTCACGTGGGGACATTGAGTACTTATATAGGACTAGGGTGGGTCACATGGGGTCATTGAGTACTTATATAGGACTAAGGTGGGTCACATGGGGTCATTGAGTACTTATAAATGACTAGGGGGGGTCACATGGGATCATTGAGTACTTATATAGGAGTAGGGTGGGTCACATGGGGTCATTTTGTACTTACATAGGACTATGGTGGGTCACATGGGGTCATTTTGTACTTATATAGGACTAGGGTGGGTCACATGGGGTCATTGAGTACTTATATATTACTAGGGTGGGTCACATGGGGTCATTGAGCTCTTATATAGGACTAGGGTGTGTCACATTGGGTCATTGAGTACTTATATAGGACATGGGGGGGTCACGTGGGGTCATTGAGTACTTATATAGGACTTGGGGGGGTCACGTGGGGTCATTGAGTACTTATATAGGACTAGGGTGGATCACATGGGGTCATTGAGTACTTATATAGGACTAGGGGGGGTCACATGGGGTCATTGAGTACTTATATAGTACTAGGGGGGTTACATGGGGTCATTGAGTACTTATATAGGACTAGGGGGGGTCACATGGGGTCATTGAGTACTTATATAGGACATGGGGGGGTCACGTGGGGTCATTAAGTACTTATATAGGACTAGGGTGGGTCACATGGGGTCATTTTGTACTTATATAGGACTAGGGTGGGTCACATGGGGTCATTGAGTACTTATATAGGACTAGGGTGGGTCACATGGGGTCATTGAGTTCTTATATAGGACTAGGGTTCGTCACATGGGGTCATTGAGTACTTATATAGTACTAGGGAGGTCACATGTGGTCATTGAGTACTTATATGGGACTAGGGTGGGTCACATGAGGTCATTGAGTACTTATATATGACTAGGGTGGGTCACATGGGGTCATTTTGTACTTATATAAGACTAGGGTGGGTCACATGGGGTCATTGTGTACTTATATATTACTAGGGTGGGTCACATGGGGTCATTGAGTTCTTATATAGGACTAGGGTGCGTCACTTTGGGTTATTGAGTACTTATATAGTACTAGGGGGGTTACATGTGGTCATTGAGTACTTATATAGGATATGTGGGGGTCACGTGGGGTCATTGAGTACTTATATAGTACTAGGGTGGGTCACATGGGGTCATTAAGTACTTATATAGGAATAGGGGGGGTCACATGTGGTCATTGAGTACTTATATAGGAATAGGGTGGGTCACATGGGGTCATTGAGTACTTATATAGGACTAGGGGGTCACATGGGGTCATTGAGTACTTATATAGGACATGGGGGGGTCACGTGGGGTCATTAAGTACTTATATAGGACTAGGGTGGGTCACATGGGGTCATTAAGCACTTACATAGGACTAGGGGGGGTCACATGTGGTCATTGAGTACTTATATAGGAGTAGGGTGGGTCACATGGGGTCATTTTGTACTTACATAGGACTAGGGTGGGTCACATGGGGTCATTTTGTACTTATATAGGACTAGGGTGGGTCACATGGGGTCATTGAGTACTTATATATTACTAGGGTGGGTCACATGGGGTCATTGAGCTCTTATATAGGACTAGGGTGTGTCACATTGGGTCATTGAGTACTTATATAGGACATGGGGGGGTCACGTGGGGTCATTGAGTACTTATATAGGACTTGGGGGGGTCACGTGGGGTCATTGAGTACTTATATAGGACTAGGGTGGATCACATGGGGTCATTGAGTACTTATATAGGACTAGGGGGGGTCACATGGGGTCATTGAGTACTTATATAGTACTAGGGGGGTTACATGGGGTCATTGAGTACTTATATAGGACTAGGGGGGGTCACATGGGGTCATTGAGTACTTATATAGGACATGGGGGGGTCACGTGGGGTCATTAAGTACTTATATAGGACTAGGGTGGGTCACATGGGGTCATTTTGTACTTATATAGGACTAGGGTGGGTCACATGGGGTCATTGAGTACTTATATATTACTAGGGTGGGTCACATGGGGTCATTGAGTTCTTATATAGGACTAGGGTGCGTCACATGGGGTCATTGAGTACTTATATAGTACTAGGGGGGTTACATGGGGTCATTGAGTACTTATATATGACATGGGTGGGTCACATGGGGTCATTTTGTACTTATATAGGACTAGGGTGGGTCACATGGGGTCATTGAGTACTTATATATTAATAGGGTGGGTCACATGGGGTCATTGAGTTCTTATATAGGACTAGGGTGCGTCACATGGGGTCATTGAGTACTTATATAGTACTAGGGGGGTCACATGGGGTCATTGAGTACTTATATAGGACATGGGGGGGTCACGTGGGGACATTGAGTACTTATATAGGACTAGGGTGGGTCACATGGGGTCATTGAGTACTTATATAGGACTAAGGTGGGTCACATGGGGTCATTGAGTACTTATAAATGACTAGGGGGGGTCACATGGGATCATTGAGTACTTATATAGGAGTAGGGTGGGTCACATGGGGTCATTTTGTACTTACATAGGACTAGGGTGGGTCACATGGGGTCATTTTGTACTTATATAGGACTAGGGTGGGTCACATGGGGTCATTGAGTACTTATATATTACTAGGGTGGGTCACATGGGTTCATTGAGCTCTTATATAGGACTAGGGTGTGTCACATTGGGTCATTGAGTACTTATATAGGACATGGGGGGGTCACGTGGGGTCATTGAGTACTTATATAGGACTAGGGTGGGTCACATGGGGTCATTGAGTTCTTATATAGGACTAGGGTGGGTCACATGGGGACATTGAGTTCTTATATAGGACTAGGGTGCGTCACATGGGGTCATTGAGTACTTATATAGGACATGGGGGGGTCACGTGGGGTCATTGAGTACTTATATAGGACTAGGGTGGGTCACATGGGGTCATTGAGTACTTATATAGTACTAGGGGGGTCACATGGTGTCATTGAGTACTTATATAGGACATGGGGGGGTCACATGGGGTCATTAAGTACTTATATAGGACTAGGGGGGGGGTCACATGTGGTCATTGAGTACTTATATAGGACTAGGGTGGGTCACATGGGGTCATTGAGTTCTTATATAGGACTAGGGTGCGTCACATGGGGTCATTGAGTACTTATATAGTACTAGGGGGGTCACATGGGGTCATTGAGTACTTATATAGGACATGGGGGGGTCACGTGGGGACATTGAGTACTTATATAGGACTAGGGTGGGTCACATGGGGTCATTGAGTACTTATATAGGACTAAGGTGGGTCACATGGGGTCATTGAGTACTTATAAATGACTAGGGGGGGTCACATGGGGTCATTGTGTACTTATATATTACTAGGGTGGGTCACATGGGGTCATTGAGTTCTTATATAGGACTAGGGTGCGTCACTTTGGGTTATTGAGTACTTATATAGTACTAGGGGGGTTACATGTGGTCATTGAGTACTTATATAGGATATGTGGGGGTCACGTGGGGTCATTGAGTACTTATATAGTACTAGGGTGGGTCACATGGGGTCATTAAGTACTTATATAGGAATAGGGGGGGTCACATGTGGTCATTGAGTACTTATATAGGAATAGGGTGGGTCACATGGGGTCATTGAGTACTTATATAGGACTAGGGGGTCACATGGGGTCATTGAGTACTTATATAGGACATGGGGGGGTCACGTGGGGTCATTAAGTACTTATATAGGACTAGGGTGGGTCACATGGGATCATTGTGTACTTATATAAGACTAGGGTGGGTCACATGGGGTCATTGAGTTCTTATATAGGACATGGGGGGGTCACGTGGGGTCATTGAGTACTTATATAGGACATGGGGGGGTCACGTGGGGTCATTGAGTACTTATATAGGACTAGGGGGGGTCACATGGGGTCATTGAGTACTTATATAGTACTAGGGGGGTTACATGGGGTCATTGAGTACTTATATATGACATGGGGAGGTCACGTGGGGTCATTGAGTACTTATATAGGACTAGGGAGGGTCACATGGGGTCATTGAGTACTTATATAGGACATGGGGGGGTCACGTGGGGTCATTGAGTACTTATATAGGACTAGGGTGGGTCACATGGGGTCATTAAGCACTTATATAGGACTAGGGGGGGTCACATGTGGTCATTGAGTACTTATATAGTAGTAGGGTGGGTCACATGGGGTCATTTTGTACTTACATAGGACTAGGGGGGGTCACATGTGGTCATTGAGTACTTATATAGGAGTAGGGTGGGTCACATGGGGTCATTTTGTACTTACATAGGACTAGGGTGGGTCACATGGGGTCATTTTGTACTTATATAGGACTAGGGTGGGTCACATGGGGTCATTGAGTACTTATATATTACTAGGGTGGGTCACATGGGGTCATTGAGCTCTTATATAGGACTAGGGTGTGTCACATTGGGTCATTGAGTACTTATATAGGACATGGGGGGGTCACGTGGGGTCATTGAGTACTTATATAGGACTAGGGGGGGTCACATGGGGTCATTGAGTACTTATATAGGACATGGGGGGGTCACGTGGGGTCATTAAGTACTTATATAGGACTAGGGTGGGTCACATGGGGTCATTTTGTACTTATATAGGACTAGGGTGGGTCACATGGGGTCATTGAGTACTTATATATTACTAGGGTGGGTCACATGGGGTCATTGAGTTCTTATATAGGACTAGGGTGCGTCACATGGGGTCATTGAGAACATATATAGTACTAGGGGGGTTACATGGGGTCATTGAGTACTTATATATGACATGGGGGGGTCACATGGGGTCATTTTGTACTTATATAGGACTAGGGTGGGTCACATGGGGTCATTGAGTACTTATATATTAATAGGGTGGGTCACATGGGGTCATTGAGTTCTTATATAGGACTAGGGTGCGTCACATGGGGTCATTGAGTACTTATATAGTACTAGGGGGGTCACATGGGGTCATTGAGTACTTATATAGGACATGGGGGTGTCACGTGGGGACATTGAGTACTTATATAGGACTAGGGTGGGTCACATGGGGTCATTGAGTACTTATATAGGACTAAGGTGGGTCACATGGGGTCATTCAGTACTTATAAATGACTAGGGGGGGTCACATGGGATCATTGAGTACTTATATAGGACTAGGGTGGGTCACATGGGGTCATTGAGTACTTATATATTACTAGGGTGGGTCACATGGGGTCATTGAGTACTTATATAGTACTAGGGGGGTCACATGGGGTCATTGAGTACTTATATAGGACATGGGGGGGTCACGTGGGGACATTGAGTACTTATATAGGACTAGGGTGGGTCACATGGGGTCATTGAGTACTTATATAGGACATGGGGGGGCCACGTGGGGTCATTAAGTACTTATATAGGACTAGGGTGGGTCACATGGGGTCATTTTGTACTTATATAGGACTAGGGTGGGTCACATGGGGTCATTGAGTACTTATATATTACTAGGGTGGGTCACATGGGGTCATTGAGTTCTTATATAGGACTAGGGTGCGTCACATGGGGTCATTGAGTACTTATATAGTACTAGGGGGGTTACATGGGGTCATTGAGTACTTATATATGACATGGGGGGGTCACGTGGGGTCATTGAGTACTTATATAGGACTAGGGAGGGTCACATGGGGTCATTGAGTACTTATATAGGACATGAGGGGGTCACGTGGGGTCATTGAGTACTTATATAGGACTAGGGTGGGTCACATGGGGTCATTAAGCACTTATATAGGACTAGGGGGGGTCACATGTGGTCATTGAGTACTTATATAGGAGTAGGGTGGGTCACATGGGGTCATTTTGTACTTACATAGGACTAGGGTGGGTCACATGGGGTCATTTTGTACTTATATAGGACTAGGGTGGGTCACATGAGGTCATTGAGTACTTATATATTACTAGGGTGGGTCACATGGGGTCATTGAGCTCTTATATAGGACTAGGGTGTGTCACATTGGGTCATTGAGTACTTATATATTACTAGGGTGGGTCACATGGGGACATTGAGTTCTTATATAGGACTAGGGTGCGTCACATGGGGTCATTGAGTACTTATATAGGACATGGGGGGGTCACGTGGGGTCATTGAGTACTTATATAGGACTAGGGTGGGTCACATGGGGTCATTGAGTACTTATATAGTACTAGGGGGGTCACATGGTGTCATTGAGTACTTATATAGGACATGGGGGGGTCACATGGGGTCATTAAGTACTTATATAGGACTAGGGGGGGGGTCACATGTGGTCATTGAGTACTTATATAGGACTAGGGTGGGTCACATGGGGTCATTGAGTACTTATATATGACTAGGGGGGGTCACATGGGGTCATTGAGTACTTATATAGGACTAGGGTGGGTCACATGGGGTCATTTTGTACTTATATAGGACTAGGGGGGGGTCACATGGGGTCATTGAGTACTTATATATTACTAGGGTGGGTCACATGGGGTCACTGAGTTCTTATATAGGACTAGGGTGCGTCACATGGGGTCATTGAGTACTTATATAGTACTAGGGAGGTCACATGTGGTCATTGAGTACTTATATGGGACTAGGGTGGGTCACATGAGGTCATTGAGTACTTATATATGACTAGGGGTGGTCACATGGGGTCATTGAGTACTTATATAGGACTAGGGTGGGTCACATGGGGTCATTTTGTACTTATATAGGACTAGGGTGGGTCACATGGGGTCATTGAGTACTTATATATTACTAGGGTGGGTCACATGGGGTCATTGAGTTCTTATATAGGACTAGGGTGCGTCACATGGGGTCATTGAGTACTTATATAGTACTAGGGGGGTCACATGGGGTCATTGAGTACTTATATAGGACATGGGGGGGTCACGTGGGGACATTGAGTACTTATATAGGACTAGGGTGGGTCACATGGGGTCATTGAGTACTTATATAGGACTAAGGTGGGTCACATGGGGTCATTGAGTACTTATAAATGACTAGGGGGGGTCACATGGGATCATTGAGTACTTATATAGGACTAGGGTGGGTCACATGGGGTCATTTTGTACTTATATAAGACTAGGGTGGGTCACATGGGGTCATTGTGTACTTATATATTACTAGGGTGGGTCACATGGGGTCATTGAGTTCTTATATAGGACTAGGGTGCGTCACTTTGGGTTATTGAGTACTTATATAGTACTAGGGGGGTTACATGTGGTCATTGAGTACTTATATAGGATATGTGGGGGTCACGTGGGGTCATTGAGTACTTATATAGTACTAGGGTGGGTCACATGGGGTCATTAAGTACTTATATAGGAATAGGGGGGGTCACATGTGGTCATTGAGTACTTATATAGGAATAGGGTGGGTCACATGGGGTCATTTTGTACTTATATAGGACTAGGGTGGGTCACATGGGGTCATTTTGTACTTATATAGGACTAGGGTGTGTCACATGGGGTCATTGAGTACTTATATATTACTAGGGTGGGTCACATGGGGTCATTGAGTTCTTATATAGGACTAGGGTGCGTCACATGGGGTCATTGAGTACTTATATAGTACTAGGGGGGTCACATGGGGTCATTGAGTACTTATATAGGACATGGGGGGGTCACGTGGGGACATTGAGTACTTATATAGGACTAGGGTGGGTCACATGGGGTCATTGAGTACTTATATAGGACTAAGGTGGGTCACATGGGATCATTGAGTACTTATATAGGACTAGGGTGGGTCACATGGGGTCATTTTGTACTTATATAAGACTAGGGTGGGTCACATGGGGTCATTGTGTACTTATATATTACTAGGGTGGGTCACATGGGGTCATTGAGTTCTTATATAGGACTAAGGTGCGTCACTTTGGGTCATTGAGTACTTATATATTACTAGGGTGGGTAACATGGGGTCATTGAGTTCTTATATAGGACTAGGGTGCGTCACATGGGGTCATTGAGTACTTGTATAGTACTAGGGGGGTCACATGGGTTCATTGAGTACTTATATAGGACATGGGGGGTCACATGGGGTCATTAAGTACTTATATAGGACTAGGGGGGGGTCACATGTGGTCATTGAGTACTTATATAGGACTAGGGTGGGTTACATGAAGTCATTGAGTACTTATATATGACTAGGGGGGGTCACAAGGGGTCATTAAGTACTTGTATAGAACTAGGGGGGTCACATGGGGTCATTGAGTACTTATATAGGACTAGGGTGGGTCACATAGGGTCATTGAGTACTTATATAGGAATAGGGTGGGTCACATGGGGTCATTGAGTACTTATATAGGACTAGGGGGGTCACATGGGGTCATTGAGTACTTATATATGACTAGGGGGGTCACATGGGGTCATTGAGTACTTATATAGGAATAGGGTGGGTCACATGGGGTCATTGAGTACTTATATAGGACATGGGGGGGTCACGTGGGGTCATTGAGTACTTATATAGGTTTAGGGGGGGTCACATGGGGTCATTGAGTACTTATATAGGACTAGGGTGGGTCACATGGGGTCATTGAGTACTTATATATGACTAGGGGGGGGTCAAATGGGGTCATTGAGTACTTATATAGGACATGGGGGGGTCACATGGGGTCATTAAGTACTTATATAGGACTAGGGGGGGGTCACATGTGGTCATTGAGTACTTATATAGGACTTGGGTGGGTCACATGGGGTCATTGAGTACTTATATAGGACTAGGGGGTCACATGGGGTCATTGAGTACTTATATAGGACATGGGGGGGTCACGTGGGGTCATTAAGTACTTATATAGGACTAGGGTGGGTCACATGGGGTCATTGAGTACTTATATATTACTAGGGTGGGTCACATGGGGTCATTGAGTTCTTATATAGGACTAGGGTGCGTCACATGGGGTCATTGAGTACTTATATAGTACTAGGGGGGTCACATGGGGTCATTGAGTACTTATATAGGACATGGGGGGGTCACGTGGGGACATTGAGTACTTATATAGGACTAGGGTGGGTCACATGGGGTCATTGAGTACTTATATAGGACTAAGGTGGGTCACATGGGATCATTGAGTACTTATATAGGACTAGGGTGGGTCACATGGGGTCATTTTGTACTTATATAAGACTAGGGTGGGTCACATGGGGTCATTGTGTACTTATATATTACTAGGGTGGGTCACATGGCGTCATTGAGTTCTTATATAGGACTAAGGTGCGTCACTTTGGGTCATTGAGTACTTATATATTACTAGGGTGGGTAACATGGGGTCATTGAGTTCTTATATAGGACTAGGGTGCGTCACATGGGGTCATTGAGTACTTGTATAGTACTAGGGGGGTCACATGGGTTCATTGAGTACTTATATAGGACATGGGGGGTCACATGGGGTCATTAAGTACTTATATAGGACTAGGGGGGGGTCACATGTGGTCATTGAGTACTTATATAGGACTAGGGTGGGTTACATGAAGTCATTGAGTACTTATATATGACTAGGGGGGGTCACAAGGGGTCATTAAGTACTTGTATAGAACTAGGGGGGTCACATGGGGTCATTGAGTACTTATATAGGACTAGGGTGGGTCACATAGGGTCATTGAGTACTTATATAGGAATAGGGTGGGTCACATGGGGTCATTGAGTACTTATATAGGACTAGGGGGGTCACATGGGGTCATTGAGTACTTATATATGACTAGGGGGGTCACATGGGGTCATTGAGTACTTATATAGGAATAGGGTGGGTCACATGGGGTCATTGAGTACTTATATAGGACATGGGGGGGTCACGTGGGGTCATTGAGTACTTATATAGGTCTAGGGGGGGTCACATGGGGTCATTGAGTACTTATATAGGACTAGGGTGGGTCACATGGGGTCATTGAGTACTTATATATGACTAGGGGGGGTCAAATGGGGTCATTGAGTACTTATATAGGACATGGGGGGGTCACATGGGGTCATTAAGTACTTATATAGGACTAGGGGGGGGTCACATGTGGTCATTGAGTACTTATATAGGACTTGGGTGGGTCACATGGGGTCATTGAGTACTTATATAGGACTAGGGGGTCACATGGGGTCATTGAGTACTTATATAGGACATGGGGGGGTCACGTGGGGTCATTAAGTACTTATATAGGACTAGGGTGGGTCACATGGGGTCATTTTGTACTTATATAGGACTAGGGTGGGTCACATGGGGTCATTGAGTACTTATATATTACTAGGGTGGGTCACATGGGGTCATTGAGTTCTTATATAGGACTAGGGTGCGTCACATGGGGTCATTGAGTACTTATATAGTACTATGGGGGTCACGTGGGGTCATTGAGTACTTATATAGGACTAGGGGGGGTCACATGTGGTCATTGAGTACATATATAAGACTAGGGTGCGTCACATGGGGTCATTGAGTACATATATAGTACTAGGGGGGTTACATGGGGTCATTGAGTACTTATATATGACTAGGGGGGGTCAAATGGGGTCATTGAGTACTTATATAGGACATGGGGGGGTCACATGGGGTCATTAAGTACTTATATAGGACTAGGGGGGGGTCACATGTGGTCATTGAGTACTTATATAGGACTAGGGTGGGTCACATGGGGTCATTTTGTACTTATATAAGACTAGGGTGGGTCACATGGGGTCATTGTGTACTTATATATTACTAGGGTGGGTCACATGGCGTCATTGAGTTCTTATATAGGACTAAGGTGCGTCACTTTGGGTCATTGAGTACTTATATATTACTAGGGTGGGTAACATGGGGTCATTGAGTTCTTATATAGGACTAGGGTGCGTCACATGGGGTCATTGAGTACTTGTATAGTACTAGGGGGGTCACATGGGTTCATTGAGTACTTATATAGGACATAGGGGGTCACATGGGGTCATTAAGTACTTATATAGGACATGGGGGGGTCACGTGGGGACATTGAGTACTTATATAGGACTAGGGTGGGTCACATGGGGTCATTGAGTACTTATATAGGACTAAGGTGGGTCACATGGGATCATTGAGTACTTATATAGGACTAGGGTGGGTCACATGGGGTCATTTTGTACTTATATAAGACTAGGGTGGGTCACATGGGGTCATTGTGTACTTATATATTACTAGGGTGGGTCACATGGCGTCATTGAGTTCTTATATAGGACTAAGGTGCGTCACTTTGGGTCATTGAGTACTTATATATTACTAGGGTGGGTAACATGGGGTCATTGAGTTCTTATATAGGACTAGGGTGCGTCACATGGGGTCATTGAGTACTTGTATAGTACTAGGGGGGTCACATGGGTTCATTGAGTACTTATATAGGACATGGGGGGTCACATGGGGTCATTAAGTACTTATATAGGACTAGGGGGGGGTCACATGTGGTCATTGAGTACTTATATAGGACTAGGGTGGGTTACATGAAGTCATTGAGTACTTATATATGACTAGGGGGGGTCACAAGGGGTCATTAAGTACTTGTATAGAACTAGGGGGGTCACATGGGGTCATTGAGTACTTATATAGGACTAGGGTGGGTCACATAGGGTCATTGAGTACTTATATAGGAATAGGGTGGGTCACATGGGGTCATTGAGTACTTATATAGGACTAGGGGGGTCACATGGGGTCATTGAGTACTTATATATGACTAGGGGGGTCACATGGGGTCATTGAGTACTTATATAGGAATAGGGTGGGTCACATGGGGTCATTGAGTACTTATATAGGACATGGGGGGGTCACGTGGGGTCATTGAGTACTTATATAGGTCTAGGGGGGGTCACATGGGGTCATTGAGTACTTATATAGGACTAGGGTGGGTCACATGGGGTCATTGAGTACTTATATATGACTAGGGGGGGTCAAATGGGGTCATTGAGTACTTATATAGGACATGGGGGGGTCACATGGGGTCATTAAGTACTTATATAGGACTAGGGGGGGGTCACATGTGGTCATTGAGTACTTATATAGGACTTGGGTGGGTCACATGGGGTCATTGAGTACTTATATAGGACTAGGGGGTCACATGGGGTCATTGAGTACTTATATAGGACATGGGGGGGTCACGTGGGGTCATTAAGTACTTATATAGGACTAGGGTGGGTCACATGGGGTCATTTTGTACTTATATAGGACTAGGGTGGGTCACATGGGGTCATTGAGTACTTATATATTACTAGGGTGGGTCACATGGGGTCATTGAGTTCTTATATAGGACTAGGGTGCGTCACATGGGGTCATTGAGTACTTATATAGTACTATGGGGGTCACGTGGGGTCATTGAGTACTTATATAGGACTAGGGGGGGTCACATGTGGTCATTGAGTACATATATAAGACTAGGGTGCGTCACATGGGGTCATTGAGTACATATATAGTACTAGGGGGGTTACATGGGGTCATTGAGTACTTATATATGACATGGGGGGGTCACGTGGGGTCATTGAGTACTTATATAGGACTAGGGAGGGTCACATGGGGTCATTGAGTACTTATATAGGACATGGGGGGTCACGTGGGGTCATTGAGTACTTATATAGGACTAGGGTGGATCACATGGGGTCATTGAGTACTTATATAGGACTAGGGGGGGTCACATGGGGTCATTGAGTACTTATATAGGACTAGGGTGGGTCACATGGGGTTATTGAGTACTTATACAGGACTAGTGAGGTTCACATGCGGTCATTGATTACTTATATAGGACTAGGGGGGGTCACATGGGATCATTGTGTACTTATATAAGACTAGGGTGGGTCACATGGGGTCATTGAGTTCTTATATAGGACATGGGGGGGTCACGTGGGGTCATTGAGTACTTATATAGTACTAGGGGGGTTACATGGGGTCATTGAGTACTTATATATGACATGGGGGGGTCACGTGGGGTCATTGAGTACTTATATAGGACTAGGGAGGGTCACATGGGGTCATTGAGTACTTATATAGGACATGGGGGGGTCACGTGGGGTCATTGAGTACTTATATAGGACTAGGGTGGGTCACATGGGGTCATTAAGCACTTATATAGGACTAGGGGGGGTCACATGTGGTCATTGAGTACTTATATAGTAGTAGGGTGGGTCACATGGGGTCATTTTGTACTTACATAGGACTAGGGGGGGTCACATGTGGTCATTGAGTACTTATATAGGAGTAGGGTGGGTCACATGGGGTCATTTTGTACTTACATAGGACTAGGGTGGGTCACATGGGGTCATTTTGTACTTATATAGGACTAGGGTGGGTCACATGGGGTCATTGAGTACTTATATATTACTAGGGTGGGTCACATGGGGTCATTGAGCTCTTATATAGGACTAGGGTGTGTCACATTGGGTCATTGAGTACTTATATAGGACATGGGGGGGTCACGTGGGGTCATTGAGTACTTATATAGGACTTGGGGGGGTCACGTGGGGTCATTGAGTACTTATATAGGACTAGGGTGGATCACATGGGGTCATTGAGTACTTATATAGGACTAGGGGGGGTCACATGGGGTCATTGAGTACTTATATAGTACTAGGGGGGTTACATGGGGTCATTGAGTACTTATATAGGACTAGGGGGGGTCACATGGGGTCATTGAGTACTTATATAGGACATGGGGGGGTCACGTGGGGTCATTAAGTACTTATATAGGACTAGGGTGGGTCACATGGGGTCATTTTGTACTTATATAGGACTAGGGTGGGTCACATGGGGTCATTGAGTACTTATATATTACTAGGGTGGGTCACATGGGGTCATTGAGTTATTATATAGGACTAGGGTGCGTCACATGGGGTCATAGAGTACTTATATAGTACTAGGGGGGTTACATGGGGTCATTGAGTACTTATATATGACATGGGGGGGTCACATGGGGTCATTTTGTACTTATATAGGACTAGGGTGGGTCACATGGGGTCATTGAGTACTTATATATTAATAGGGTGGGTCACATGGGGTCATTGAGTTCTTATATAGGACTAGGGTGCGTCACATGGGGTCATTGAGTACTTATATAGTACTAGGGGGGTCACATGGGGTCATTGAGTACTTATATAGGACATGGGGTGGTCACATGGGGACATTGAGTACTTATATAGGACTAGGGTGGGTCACATGGGGTCATTGAGTACTTATATAGGACTAAGGTGGGTCACATGGGGTCATTGAGTACTTATAAATGACTAGGGGGGGTCACATGGGATCATTGAGTACTTATATAGGACTAGGGTGGGTCACATGGGGTCATTGAGTACTTATATATTACTAGGGTGGGTCACATGGGGTCATTGAGTTCTTATATAGGACTAGGGTGCGTCACATGGGGTCATTGAGTACTTATATAATACTAGGGGGGTCACATGGGGTCATTGAGTACTTATATAGGACATGGGGGGGTCACGTGGGGACATTGAGTACTTATATAGGACTAGGGTGGGTCACATGGGGTCATTGAGTACTTATATAGGACATGGGGGGCCACGTGGGGTCATTAAGTACTTATATAGGACTAGGGTGGGTCACATGGGGTCATTTTGTACTTATATAGGACTAGGGTGGGTCACATGGGGTCATTGAGTACTTATATATTACTAGGGTGGGTCACATGGGGTCATTGAGTTCTTATATAGGACTAGGGTGCGTCACATGGGGTCATTGAGCTCTTATATAGGACTAGGGTGTGTCACATTGGGTCATTGAGTACTTATATATTACTAGGGTGGGTCACATGGGGACATTGAGTTCTTATATAGGACTAGGGTGCGTCACATGGGGTCATTGAGTACTTATATAGGACATGGGGGGGTCACGTGGGGTCATTGAGTACTTATATAGGACTAGGGTGGGTCACATGGGGTCATTGAGTATTTATATAGTACTAGGGGGGTCACATGGTGTCATTGAGTACTTATATAGGACATGGGGGGGTCACATGGGGTCATTAAGTACTTATATAGGACTAGGGGGGGGGTCACATGTGGTCATTGAGTACTTATATAGGACTAGGGTGAGTCACATGGGGTCATTGAGTACTTATATATGACTAGGGGGGGTCACATGGGGTCATTGAGTACTTATATAGGACTAGGGTGGGTCACATGGGGTCATTTTGTACTTATATAGGACTAGGGGGGGTCACATGGGGTCATTGAGTACTTATATATTACTAGGGTGGGTCACATGGGGTCATTGAGTTCTTATATAGGACTAGGGTGCGTCACATGGGGTCATTGAGTACTTATATAGTACTAGGGAGGTCACATGTGGTCATTGAGTACTTATATGGGACTAGGGTGGGTCACATGAGGTCATTGAGTACTTATATATGACTAGGGGTGGTCACATGGGGTCATTGAGTACTTATATAGGACTAGGGTGGGTCACATGGGGTCATTTTGTACTTATATAGGACTAGGGTGGGTCACATGGGGTCATTGAGTACTTATATATTACTAGGGTGGGTCACATGGGGTCATTGAGTTCTTATATAGGACTAGGGTGCGTCACATGGGGTCATTGAGTACTTATATAGTACTAGGGGGGTCACATGGGGTCATTGAGTACTTATATAGGACATGGGGGGGTCACGTGGGGACATTGAGTACTTATATAGGACTAGGGTGGGTCACATGGGGTCATTGAGTACTTATATAGGACTAAGGTGGGTCACATGGGGTCATTGAGTACTTATAAATGACTAGGGGGGGTCACATGGGATCATTGAGTACTTATATAGGACTAGGGTGGGTCACATGGGGTCATTTTGTACTTATATAAGACTAGGGTGGGTCACATGGGGTCATTGTGTACTTATATATTACTAGGGTGGGTCACATGGGGTCATTGAGTTCTTATATAGGACTAGGGTGCGTCACTTTGGGTCATTGAGTACTTATATAGTACTAGGGGGGTTACATGTGGTCATTGAGTACTTATATAGGATATGTGGGGGTCACGTGGGGTCATTGAGTACTTATATAGTACTAGGGTGGGTCACATGGGGTCATTAAGTACTTATATAGGAATAGGGGGGGTCACATGTGGTCATTGAGTACTTATATAGGAATAGGGTGGGTCACATGGGGTCATTGAGTACTTATATAGGACTAGGGGGTCACATGGGGTCATTGAGTACTTATATAGGACATGGGGGGGTCACGTGGGGTCATTAAGTACTTATATAGGACTAGGGTGGGTCACATGGGGTCATTTTGTACTTATATAGGACTAGGGTGGGTCACATGGGGTCATTGAGTACTTATATAGTACTAGGGGGGTCACGTGGGGTCATTAAGTACTTATATAGGAATAGGGGGGGTCACATGTGGTCATTGAGTACTTATATAGGAATACGGTGGGTCACATGGGGTCATTGAGTACTTATATAGGACTAGGGGGTCACATGGGGTCATTGAGTACTTATATAGGACATGGGGGGGTCACGTGGGGTCATTAAGTACTTATATAGGACTAGGGTGGGTCACATGGGGTCATTTTGTACTTATATAGGACTAGGGTGGGTCACATGGGGTCATTGAGTACTTATATAGGACTAGGGGGTCACATGGGGTCATTGTGTACTTATATATTACTAGGGTGGGTCACATGGGGTCATTGAGTTCTTATATAGGACTAGGGTGCGTCACTTTGGGTCATTGAGTACTTATATAGTACTAGGGGGGTTACATGTGGTCATTGAGTACTTATATAGGATATGTGGGGGTCACGTGGGGTCATTGAGTACTTATATAGGACTAGGGGGGGTCACATGTGGTCATTGAGTACTTATATAGGATATGTGGGGGTCACATGGGGTCATTGAGTACTTATATAGTACTAGGGGGGTCACATGGGGTCATTGAGTACTTATATAGGATATGGGGGGGTCACGTGGGGTCATTGAGTACTTATATAGGACTAGGGTGGGTCACATGGGGTCATTAAGTACTTATATAGGACTAGGGGTGGTCACATGTGGTCATTGAGTACTTATATAAGACTAAGGGGGGTCAAATGGGGTCATTGAGTACTTATATAGGAGTAGGGTGGCTGACCTGAGGTCATTGAGTACTTATGTAGGACTAGCGGGGGGGTCACATGGCGTCATTGAGTACTTATCTAGGACTAGGGTGGGTCACATGGGGTCATTGAATTCTAATATAGGACTAGGGTGCGTCACATGGGGTCATTGAGTACTTATATAGGACTAGGGGGGTCACATGGGGTCATTGAGTACTTATATAGGACTAGGGTGGGTCACATGGGGTCATTAAGTACTTGTATAGGACTAGGGGGGTCACATGGGGTCATTGAGTACTTATATAGGACATGGGGGGGTAACGTGGGGTCATTGAGTACTTATATAGGACTAGGGTGGATCACATGGGGTCATTGAGTACTTATATAGGACTAGGGGGGTCACATGGGGTCATTGAGTACTTATATAGGACTAGGGTGGGTCACATGGGGTTATTGAGTACTTATACAGGACAAGTGAGGTTCACATGCGGTCATTGATTACTTATATAGGACTAGGGTGGGTCACATGGGGTCATTGAGTTCTTATATAGGACATGGGGGGGTCACGTGGGGTCATTGAGTACTTATATAGGACTTAGGGGGGTCACGTGGGGTCATTGAGTACTTATATAGGACTAGGGTGGATCACATGGGGTCATTGAGTACTTATATAGGACTAGGGGGGGTCACATGGGGTCATTGAGTACTTATATAGGACTAGGGTGGGTCACATGGGGTTATTGAGTACTTATATAGGACTAGGGTGGGTCACATGTGATCATTGTGTACTTATATAAGACTAGGGTGGGTCACATGGGGTCATTGAGTTCTTATATAGGACATGGGGGGGTCACGTGGGGTCATTGAGTACTTATATAGGACATGGGGGGGTCACGTGGGGTCATTGAGTACTTATATAGGACTAGGGGGGGTCACATGGGGTCATTGAGTACTTATATAGTACTAGGGGGGTTACATGGGGTCATTGAGTACTTATATATGACATGGGGGGTCACGTGGGGTCATTGAGTACTTATATAGGACTAGGGTGGGTCACATGGGGTCATTGAGTACTTATATAGGACATGGGGGGGTCACGTGGGGTCATTGAGTACTTATATAGGACTAGGGTGGGTCACATGGGGTCATTGAGTACTTATATAGTACTAGGGGGGTTACATGGGGTCATTGAGTACTTATATATGACATGGGGGGGTCACGTGGGGTCATTGAGTACTTATATAGGACTAGGGTGGGTCACATTGGGTCATTTTGTACTTATATAGGACTAGGGTGGGTCACATGGGGTCATTGAGTACTTATATATTACTAGGGTGGGTCACATGGGGTCATTGAGTTCTTATATAGGACTAGGGTGCGTCACATGGGGTCATTGAGTACTTATATAGTACTAGGGGGGTTACATGGGGTCATTGAGTACTTATATATGACATGGGGGGGGGGTCACGTGGGGTCATTGAGTACTTATATAGGACTAGGGAGGGTCACATGGGGTCATTGAGTACTTATATAGGATATGGGGGGGTCACGTGGGGTCATTGAGTACTTATATAGGACTAGGGTGGGTCACATGGGGTCATTAAGCACTTATATAGGACTAGGGGGGGTCACATGTGGTCATTGAGTACTTATATAGGAGTAGGGTGGGTCACATGGGGTCATTTTGTACTTATATAGGACTAGGGTGGGTCACATGGGGTCATTGAGTACTTATATATGACTAGGGGGGGTCACATGGGGTCATTGAGTACTTATATAGGACTAGGGTGGGTCACATGGGGTCATTTTGTACTTATATAGGACTAGGGGTGGTCACATGGGGTCATTGAGTACTTATATATTACTAGGGTGGGTCACATGGGGTCATTGAGTTCTTATATAGGACTAGGGTGCATCACATGGGGTCATTGAGTACTTATATAGTACTAGGGAGGTCACATGTGGTCATTGAGTACTTATATGGGACTAGGGTGGGTCACATGAGGTCATTGAGTACTTATATATGACTAGGGGTGGTCACATGGGGTCATTGAGTACTTATATAGGACTAGGGTGGGTCACATGGGGTCATTTTGTACTTATATAGGACTAGGGTGGGTCACATGTGGTCATTGAGTACTTATATATTACTAGGGTGGGTCACATGGGGTCATTGAGTTCTTATATAGGACTAGGGTGCGTCACATGGGGTCATTGAGTACTTATATAGTACTAGGGGGGTCACATGGGGTCATTGAGTACTTATATAGGACATGGGGGTGTCACGTGGGGACATTGAGTACTTATATAGGACTAGGGTGGGTCACATGGGGTCATTGAGTACTTATATAGGACTAAGGTGGGTCACATGGGGTCATTGAGTACTTATAAATGACTAGGGTGGGTCACATGGGGTCATTGTGTACTTATATATTACTAGGGTGGGTCACATGGGGTCATTGAGTTCTTATATAGGACTAGGGTGCGTCACTTTGGGTAATTGAGTACTTATATAGTACTAGGGGGGTTACATGTGGTCATTGAGTACTTATATAGGATATGTGGGGGTCACGTGGGGTCATTGAGTACTTATATAGTACTAGGGTGGGTCACATGGGGTCATTAAGTACTTATATAGGAATAGGGGGGGTCACATGTGGTCATTGAGTACTTATATAGGAATAGGGTGGGTCACATGGGGTCATTGAGTACTTATATAGGACTAGGGGGTCACATGGGGTCATTGAGTACTTATATAGGACATGGGGGGGTCACGTGGGGTCATTAAGTACTTATATAGGACTAGGGTGGGTCACATGGGGTCATTGAGTACTTATATATGACTAGGGGGGGTCACATGGGGTCATTGAGTACTTATATAGGACTAGGGTGGGTCACATGGGGTCATTTTGTACTTATATAGGACTAGGGGGGGTCACATGGGGTCATTGAGTACTTATATATTACTAGGGTGGGTCACATGGGGTCATTGAGTTCTTATATAGGACTAGGGTGCGTCAAATGGGGTCATTGAGTACTTATATAGTACTAGGGAGGTCACATGTGGTCATTGAGTACTTATATGGGACTAGGGTGGGTCACATGAGGTCATTGAGTACTTATATATGACTAGGGGTGGTCACATGGGGTCATTGAGTACTTATATAGGACTAGGGTGGGTCACATGGGGTCATTTTGTACTTATATAGGACTAGGGTGGGTCACATGGGGTCATTGAGTACTTATATATTACTAGGGTGGGTCACATGGGGTCATTGAGTTCTTATATAGGACTAGGGTGCGTCACATGGGGTCATTGAGTACTTATATAGTACTAGGGGGGTCACATGGGGTCATTGAGTACTTATATAGGACATGGGGGTGTCACGTGGGGACATTGAGTACTTATATAGGACTAGGGTGGGTCACATGGGATCATTGAGTACTTATATAGGACTAGGGTGGGTCACATGGGGTCATTTTGTACTTATATAAGACTAGGGTGGGTCACATGGGGTCATTGTGTACTTATATATTACTAGGGTGGGTCACATGGGGTCATTGAGTTCTTATATAGGACTAGGGTGCGTCACTTTGGGTAATTGAGTACTTATATAGTACTAGGGGGGTTACATGTGGTCATTGAGTACTTATATAGGATATGTGGGGGTCACGTGGGGTCATTGAGTACTTATATAGTACTAGGGTGGGTCACATGGGGTCATTAAGTACTTATATAGGAATAGGGGGGGTCACATGTGGTCATTGAGTACTTATATAGGAATAGGGTGGGTCACATGGGGTCATTGAGTACTTATATAGGACTAGGGGGTCACATGGGGTCATTGAGTACTTATATAGGACATGGGGGGGTCACGTGGGGTCATTAAGTACTTATATAGGACTAGGGTGGGTCACATGGGGTCATTTTGTACTTATATAGGACTAGGGTGGGTCACATGGGGTCATTGAGTACTTATATAGTACTAGGGGGGTCACGTGGGGTCATTGAGTACTTATATAGGACTAGGGGGGGTCACATGTGGTCATTGAGTACTTATATAGGACTAGGGTGCGTCACATGGGGTCATTGAGTACTTATATAGTACTAGGGGGGTCACATGGGGTCATTGAGTACTTATATAGGATATGGGGGGGTCACGTGGGGTCATTGAGTACTTATATAGGACATGGGGGGGTAACGTGGGGTCATTGAGTACTTATATAGGACTAGGGTGGATCACATGGGGTCATTGAGTACTTATATAGGACTAGGGGGGGTCACATGGGGTCATTGAGTACTTATATAGGACTAGGGTGGGTCACATGGGGTTATTGAGTACTTATACAGGACAAGTGAGGTTCACATGCGGTCATTGATTACTTATATAGGACTAGGGTGGGTCACATGGGGTCATTGAGTTCTTATATAGGAGACGGGGGGCGGTCACGTGGGGTCATTGAGTACTTATATAAGACTTGGGGGGGTCACGTGGGGTCATTGAGTACTTATATAGGACTAGGGTGGATCACATGGGGTCATTGAGTACTTATATAGGACTAGGGGGGGTCACATGGGGTCATTGAGTACTTATATAAAACTAGGGTGGGTCACATGGGGTTATTGAGTACTTATATAGGACTAGGGTGGGTCACATGGGATCATTGTGTACTTATATAAGACTAGGGTGGGTCACATGGGGTCATTGAGTTCTTATATAGGACATGGGGGGGTCACGTTGGGTCATTGAGTACTTATATAGGACATGGGGGGGTCACGTGGGGTCATTGAGTACTTATATAGGACTAGGGGGGGTCACATGGGGTCATTGAGTACTTATATAGTACTAGGGGGGTTACATGGGGTCATTGAGTACTTATATATGACATGGGGGGGTCACGTGGGGTCATTGAGTACTTATATAGGACTAGGGTGGGTCACATGGGGTCATTGAGTACTTATATAGGACATGGGGGGGTCACGTGGGGTCATTGAGTAGTTATATAGGACTAGGGTGGGTCACATGGGGTCATTAAGCACTTATATAGGACTAGGGGGGGTCACATGTGGTCATTGAGTACTTATATAGGAGTAGGGTGGGTCACATGGGGTCATTTTGTACTTACATAGGACTAGGGGGGGTCACATGTGGTCATTGAGTACTTATATAGGAGTAGGGTGGGTCACATGGGGTCATTTTGTACTTACATAGGACTAGGGTGGGTCACATGGGGTCATTTTGTACTTATATAGGACTAGGGTGGGTCACATGGGGTCATTGAGTACTTATATATTACTAGGGTTGGTCACATGGGGTCATTGAGCTCTTTTATAGGACTAGGGTGTGTCACATTGGGTCATTGAGTACTTATATATTACTAGGATGGGTCACATGGGGACATTGAGTTCTTATATAGGACTAGGGTGCGTCACATGGGGTCATTGAGTACTTATATAGGACATGGGGGGGTCACGTGGGGTCATTGAGTACTTATATAGGACTAGGGTGGGTCACATGGGGTCATTGAGTACTTATATATGACTAGGGGGGGTCAAATGGGGTCATTGAGTACTTATATAGGACATGGGGGGGTCACATGGGGTCATTAAGTACTTATATAGGACTAGGGGGGGGTCACATGTGGTCATTGAGTACTTATATAGGACTTGGGTGGGTCACATGGGGTCATTGAGTACTTATATAGGACTAGGGTGGGTCACATGGGGTCATTTTGTACTTATATAGGACTAGGGTGGGTCACATGGGGTCATTGAGTACTTATATATTACTAGGGTGGGTCACATGGGGTCATTGAGTTCTTATATAGGACTAGGGTGCGTCACATGGGGTCATTGAGTACTTATATAGTACTAGGGGGGTCACGTGGGGTCATTGAGTACTTATATAGGACTAGGGGGGGTCACATGTGGTCATTGAGTACTTATATAAGACTAGGGTGCGTCACATGGGGTCATTGAGTACATATATAGTACTAGGGGGGTCACATGGGGTCATTGAGTACTTATATAGGATATGGGGGGGTCACGTGGGGTCATTGAGTACTTATATAGGACATGGGGGGGTAACGTGGGGTCATTGAGTACTTATATAGGACTAGGGTGGATCACATGGGGTCATTGAGTACTTATATAGGACTAGGGGGGGTCACATGGGGTCATTGAGTACTTATATAGGACTAGGGTGGGTCACATGGGGTTATTGAGTACTTATACAGGACTAGTGAGGTTCACATGCGGTCATTGATTACTTATATAGGACTAGGGTGGGTCACATGGGGTCATTGAGTTCTTATATAGGACATGGGGGGGTCACGTGGGGTCATTGAGTACTTATATAGGACTTGGGGGGGTCACGTGGGGTCATTGAGTACTTATATAGGACTAGGGTGGATCACATGGGGTCATTGAGTACTTATATAGGACTAGGGGGGGTCACATGGGGTCATTGAGTACTTATATAGGACTAGGGTGGGTCACATGGGGTCATTTTGTACTTATATAGGACTAGGGTGGGTCACATGGGGTCATTGAGTACTTATATATTACTAGGGTGGGTCACATGGGGTCATTGAGTTCTTATATAGGACTAGGGTGCGTCACATGGGGTCATTGAGTACTTATATAGTACTAGGGGGGTCACATGGGGTCATTGAGTACTTATATAGGACATGGGGGTGTCACGTGGGGTCATTAAGTACTTATATAGGACTAGGGTGGGTCACATGGGGTCATTTTGTACTTATATAGGACTAGGGTGGGTCACATGGGGTCATTGAGTACTTATATAGTACTAGGGGGGTCACGTGGGGTCATTGAGTACTTATATAGGACTAGGGGGGGTCACATGGGGTCATTAAGTACTTATATAGGAATAGGGGGGGTCACATGTGGTCATTGAGTACTTATATAGGAATAGGGTGGGTCACATGGGGTCATTGAGTACTTATATAGGACTAGGGGGTCACATGGGGTCATTGAGTACTTATATAGGACATGGGGGGGTCACGTGGGGTCATTAAGTACTTATATAGGACTAGGATGGGTCACATGGGGTCATTTTGTACTTATATAAGACTAGGGTGGGTCACATAGGGTCATTGTGTACTTATATATTACTAGGGTGGGTCACATGGGGTCATTGAGTTCTTATATAGGACTAGGGTGCGTCACTTTGGGTAATTGAGTACTTATATAGTACTAGGGGGGTTACATGTGGTCATTGAGTACTTATATAGGATATGTGGGGGTCACGTGGGGTCATTGAGTACTTATATAGTACTAGGGTGGGTCACATGGGGTCATTAAGTACTTATATAGGAATAGGGGGGGTCACATGTGGTCATTGAGTACTTATATAGGAATAGGGTGGGTCACATGGGGTCATTGAGTACTTATATAGGACTAGGGGGTCACATGGGGTCATTGAGTACTTATATAGGACATGGGGGGGTCACGTGGGGTCATTAAGTACTTATATAGGACTAGGGTGGGTCACATGGGGTCATTTTGTACTTATATAGGACTAGGGTGGGTCACATGGGGTCATTGAGTACTTATATAGTACTAGGGGGGTCACGTGGGGTCATTGAGTACTTATATAGGACTAGGGGGGGTCACATGTGGTCATTGAGTACTTATATAGGACTAGGGTGCGTCACATGGGGTCATTGAGTACTTATATAGTACTAGGGGGGTCACATGGGGTCATTGAGTACTTATATAGGATATGGGGGGGTCACGTGGGGTCATTGAGTACTTATATAGGACATGGGGGGGTAACGTGGGGTCATTGAGTACTTATATAGGACTAGGGTGGATCACATGGGGTCATTGAGTACTTATATAGGACTAGGGGGGGTCACATGGGGTCATTGAGTACTTATATAGGACTAGGGTGGGGTCACGTTGGGTCATTGAGTACTTATATAGGACATGGGGGGGTCACGTGGGGTCATTGAGTACTTATATAGGACTAGGGGGGGTCACATGGGGTCATTGAGTACTTATATAGTACTAGGGGGGTTACATGGGGTCATTGAGTACTTATATATGACATGGGGGGGTCACGTGGGGTCATTGAGTACTTATATAGGACTAGGGTGGGTCACATGGGGTCATTGAGTACTTATATAGGACATGGGGGGGTCACGTGGGGTCATTGAGTAGTTATATAGGACTAGGGTGGGTCACATGGGGTCATTAAGCACTTATATAGGACTAGGGGGGGTCACATGTGGTCATTGAGTACTTATATAGGAGTAGGGTGGGTCACATGGGGACATTTTGTACTTACATAGGACTAGGGGGGGTCACATGTGGTCATTGAGTACTTATATAGGAGTAGGGTGGGTCACATGGGGTCATTTTGTACTTACATAGGACTAGGGTGGGTCACATGGGGTCATTTTGTACTTATATAGGACTAGGGTGGGTCACATGGGGTCATTGAGTACTTATATATTACTAGGGTGGGTCACATGGGGTCATTGAGCTCTTTTATAGGACTAGGGTGTGTCACATTGGGTCATTGAGTACTTATATATTACTAGGATGGGTCACATGGGGACATTGAGTTCTTATATAGGACTAGGGTGCGTCACATGGGGTCATTGAGTACTTATATAGGACATGGGGGGGTCACGTGGGGTCATTGAGTACTTATATAGGACTAGGGTGGGTCACATGGGGTCATTGAGTACTTATATATGACTAGGGGGGGTCAAATGGGGTCATTGAGTACTTATATAGGACATGGGGGGGTCACATGGGGTCATTAAGTACTTATATAGGACTAGGGGGGGGTCACATGTGGTCATTGAGTACTTATATAGGACTTGGGTGGGTCACATGGGGTCATTGAGTACTTATATAGGACTAGGGTGGGTCACATGGGGTCATTTTGTACTTATATAGGACTAGGGTGGGTCACATGGGGTCATTGAGTACTTATATATTACTAGGGTGGGTCACATGGGGTCATTGAGTTCTTATATAGGACTAGGGTGCGTCACATGGGGTCATTGAGTACTTATATAGTACTAGGGGGGTCACGTGGGGTCATTGAGTACTTATATAGGACTAGGGGGGGTCACATGTGGTCATTGAGTACTTATATAAGACTAGGGTGCGTCACATGGGGTCATTGAGTACATATATAGTACTAGGGGGGTCACATGGGGTCATTGAGTACTTATATAGGATATGGGGGGGTCACGTGGGGTCATTGAGTACTTATATAGGACATGGGGGGGTAACGTGGGGTCATTGAGTACTTATATAGGACTAGGGTGGATCACATGGGGTCATTGAGTACTTATATAGGACTAGGGGGGGTCACATGGGGTCATTGAGTACTTATATAGGACTAGGGTGGGTCACATGGGGTTATTGAGTACTTATATAGGACTAGGGTGGGTCACATGGGGTCATTGAGTACTTATATAGGACATGGGGGGGTCACGTGGGGTCATTGAGTAGTTATATAGGACTAGGGTGGGTCACATGGGGTCATTGAGTACTTATATAGGACATGGGGGGGTCACGTGGGGTCATTGAGTAGTTATATAGGACTAGGGTGGGTCACATGGGGTCATTAAGCACTTATATAGGACTAGGGGGGGTCACATGTGGTCATTGAGTACTTATATAGGAGTAGGGTGGGTCACATGGGGTCATTTTGTACTTACATAGGACTAGGGGGGGTCACATGTGGTCATTGAGTACTTATATAGGAGTAGGGTGGGTCACATGGGGTCATTTTGTACTTACATAGGACTAGGGTGGGTCACATGGGGTCATTTTGTACTTATATAGGACTAGGGTGGGTCACATGGGGTCATTGAGTACTTATGTATTACTAGGGTGGGTCACATGGGGTCATTGAGCTCTTTTATAGGACTAGGGTGTGTCACATTGGGTCATTGAGTACTTATATATTACTAGGATGGGTCACATGGGGACATTGAGTTCTTATATAGGACTAGGGTGCGTCACATGGGGTCATTGAGTACTTATATAGGACATGGGGGGGTCACGTGGGGTCATTGAGTACTTATATAGGACTAGGGTGGGTCACATGGGGTCATTGAGTACTTATATATGACTAGGGGGGGTCAAATGGGGTCATTGAGTACTTATATAGGACATGGGGGGGTCACATGGGGTCATTAAGTACTTATATAGGACTAGGGGGGGGTCACTTGTGGTCATTGAGTACTTATATAGGACTTGGGTGGGTCACATGGGGTCATTGAGTACTTATATAGGACTAGGGTGGGTCACATGGGGTCATTTTGTACTTATATAGGACTAGGGTGGGTCACATGGGGTCATTGAGTACTTATATATTACTAGGGTGGGTCACATGGGGTCATTGAGTTCTTATATAGGACTAGGGTGCGTCACATGGGGTCATTGAGTACTTATATAGTACTAGGGGGGTCACGTGGGGTCATTGAGTACTTATATAGGACTAGGGGGGGTCACATGTGGTCATTGAGTACTTATATAAGACTAGGGTGCGTCACATGGGGTCATTGAGTACATATATAGTACTAGGGGGGTCACATGGGGTCATTGAGTACTTATATAGGATATGGGGGGGTCACGTGGGGTCATTGAGTACTTATATAGGACATGGGGGGGTAACGTGGGGTCATTGAGTACTTATATAGGACTAGGGTGGATCACATGGGGTCATTGAGTACTTATATAGGACTAGGGGGGGTCACATGGGGTCATTGAGTACTTATATAGGACTAGGGTGGGTCACATGGGGTTATTGAGTACTTATACAGGACTAGTGAGGTTCACATGCGGTCATTGATTACTTATATAGGACTAGGGTGGGTCACATGGGGTCATTGAGTTCTTATATAGGACATGGGGGGGTCACGTGGGGTCATTGAGTACTTATATAGGACTTGGGGGGGTCACGTGGGGTCATTGAGTACTTATATAGGACTAGGGTGGATCACATGGGGTCATTGAGTACTTATATAGGACTAGGGGGGGTCACATGGGGTCATTGAGTACTTATATAGGACTAGGGTGGGTCACATGGGGTTATTGAGTACTTATATAGGACTAGGGTGGGTCACATGGGATCATTGTGTACTTATATAAGACTAGGGTGGGTCACATGGGGTCATTGAGTTCTTATATAGGACATGGGGGGGTCACGTGGGGTCATTGAGTACTTATATAGTACTAGGGGGGTTACATGGGGTCATTGAGTACTTATATATGACATGGGGGGGTCACGTGGGGTCATTGAGTACTTATATAGGACTAGGGAGGGTCGCATGGGGTCATTGAGTACTTATATAGGACGGGGGGGGGGTCACGTGGGGTCATTGAGTACTTATATAGGACTAGGGTGGGTCACATGGGGTCATTAAGCACTTATATAGGACTAGGGGGGGTCACATGTGGTCATTGAGTACTTATATAGTAGTAGGGTGGGTCACATGGGGTCATTTTGTACTTACATAGGACTAGGGGGGGTCACATGTGGTCATTGAGTACTTATATAGGAGTAGGGTGGGTCACATGGGGACATTTTGTACTTACATAGGACTAGGGTGGGTCACATGGGGTCATTTTGTACTTATATAGGACTAGGGTGGGTCACATGGGGTCATTGAGTACTTATATATTACTAGGGTGGGTCACATGGGGTCATTGAGCTCTTATATAGGACTAGGGTGTGTCACATTGGGTCATTGAGTACTTATATAGGACATGGGGGGGTCACGTGGGGTCATTGAGTACTTATATAGGACTTGGGGGGGTCACGTGGGGTCATTGAGTACTTATATAGGACTAGGGTGGATCACATGGGGTCATTGAGTACTTATATAGGACTAGGGGGGGTCACATGGGGTCATTGAGTACTTATATAGTACTAGGGGGGTTACATGGGGTCATTGAGTACTTATATAGGACTAGGGGGGGTCACATGGGGTCATTGAGTACTTATATAGGACATGGGGGGGTCACGTGGGGTCATTAAGTACTTATATAGGACTAGGGTGGGTCACATGGGGTCATTTTGTACTTATATAGGACTAGGGTGGGTCACATGGGGTCATTGAGTACTTATATATTACTAGGGTGGGTCACATGGGGTAATTGAGTTATTATATAGGACTAGGGTGCGTCACATGGGGTCATAGAGTACTTATATAGTACTAGGGGGGTTACATGGGGTCATTGAGTACTTATATATGACATGGGGGGGTCACATGGGGTCATTTTGTACTTATATAGGACTAGGGTGGGTCACATGGGGTCATTGAGTACTTATATATTAATAGGGTGGGTCACATGGGGTCATTGAGTTCTTATATAGGACTAGGGTGCGTCACATGGGGTCATTGAGTACTTATATAGTACTAGGGGGGTCACATGGGGTCATTGAGTACTTATATAGGACATGGGGTGGTCACGTGGGGACATTGAGTACTTATATAGGACTAGGGTGGGTCACATGGGGTCATTGAGTACTTATATAGGACTAAGGTGGGTCACATGGGGTCATTGAGTACTTATAAATGACTAGGGGGGGTCACATGGGATCATTGAGTACTTATATAGGACTAGGGTGGGTCACATGGGGTCATTGAGTACTTATATATTACTAGGGTGGGTCACATGGGGTCATTGAGCTCTTATATAGGACTAGGGTGCGTCACATGGGGTCATTGAGTACTTATATAGTACTAGGGGGGTCACATGGGGTCATTGAGTACTTATATAGGACATGGGGGGGTCACGTGGGGACATTGAGTACTTATATAGGACATGGGGGGGTCACGTGGGGTCATTGAGTACTTATATAGGACTAGGGTGGGTCACATGGGGTCATTGAGTACTTATATAGTACTAGGGGGGTCACATGGTGTCATTGAGTACTTATATAGGACATGGGGGGGTCACATGGGGTCATTAAGTACTTATATAGGACTAGGGGGGGGGGGTCACATGTGGTCATTGAGTACTTATATAGGACTAGGGTGGGTCACATGGGGTCATTGAGTACTTATATATGACTAGGGGGGGTCACATGGGGTCATTGAGTACTTATATATTACTAGGGTGGGTCACATGGGGTCATTGAGTTCTTATATAGGACTAGGGTGCGTCACATGGGGTCATTGAGTACTTATATAGTACTAGGGAGGTCACATGTGGTCATTGAGTACTTATATGGGACTAGGGTGCGTCACATGGGGTCATTGAGTACTTATATAGGACATGGGGGGGTCACGTGGGGTCATTGAGTACTTATATAGGACTAGGGTGGGTCACATGGGGTCATTGAGTACTTATATAGTACTAGGGGGGGCACATGGTGTCATTGAGTACTTATATAGGACATGGGGGGGTCACATGGGGTCATTAAGTACTTATATAGGACTAGGGGGGGGGGGGTCACATGTGGTCATTGAGTACTTATATAGGACTAGGGTGGGTCACATGGGGTCATTGAGTACTTATATATGACTAGGGGGGGTCACATGGGGTCATTGAGTACTTATATAGGACTAGGGTGGGTCACATGGGGTCATTTTGTACTTATATAGGACTAGGGGGGGTCACATGGGGTCATTGAGTACTTATATATTACTAGGGTGGGTCACATGGGGTCATTGAGTTCTTATATAGGACTAGGGTGCGTCACATGGGGTCATTGAGTACTTATATAGTACTAGGGAGGTCACATGTGGTCATTGAGTACTTATATGGGACTAGGGTGGGTCACATGAGGTCATTGAGTACTTATATATGACTAGGGGTGGTCACATGGGGTCATTGAGTACTTATATAGGACTAGGGTGGGTCACATGGGGTCATTTTGTACTTATATAGGACTAGGGTGGGTCACATGGGGTCATTGAGTACTTATATATTACTAGGGTGGGTCACATGGGGTCATTGAGTTCTTATATAGGACTAGGGTGCGTCACATGGGGTCATTGAGTACTTATATATTACTAGGGTGGGTCACATGGGGTCATTGAGTACTTATATAGGACATGGGGGGGTCACGTGGGGTCATTGAGTACTTATATAGGACTAGGGTGGGTCACATGGGGTCATTGAGTACTTATATATTACTAGGGTGGGTCACATGGGGTCATTGAGCTCTTATATAGGACTAGGGTGTGTCACATTGGGTCATTGAGTACTTATATAGGACATGGGGGGGTCACGTGGGGTCATTGAGTACTTATATAGGACTTGGGGGGGTCACGTGGGGTCATTGAGTACTTATATAGGACTAGGGTGGATCACATGGGGTCATTGAGTACTTATATAGGACTAGGGGGGGTCACATGGGGTCATTGAGTACTTATATAGTACTAGGGGGGTTACATGGGGTCATTGAGTACTTATATAGGACTAGGGGGGGTCACATGGGGTCATTGAGTACTTATATAGGACATGGGGGGGTCACGTGGGGTCATTAAGTACTTATATAGGACTAGGGTGGGTCACATGGGGTCATTTTGTACTTATATAGGACTAGGGTGGGTCACATGGGGTCATTGAGTACTTATATATTACTAGGGTGGGTCACATGGGGTAATTGAGTTATTATATAGGACTAGGGTGCGTCACATGGGGTCATAGAGTACTTATATAGTACTAGGGGGGTTACATGGGGTCATTGAGTACTTATATATGACATGGGGGGGTCACATGGGGTCATTTTGTACTTATATAGGACTAGGGTGGGTCACATGGGGTCATTGAGTACTTATATATTAATAGGGTGGGTCACATGGGGTCATTGAGTTCTTATATAGGACTAGGGTGCGTCACATGGGGTCATTGAGTACTTATATAGTACTAGGGGGGTCACATGGGGTCATTGAGTACTTATATAGGACATGGGGTGGTCACGTGGGGACATTGAGTACTTATATAGGACTAGGGTGGGTCACATGGGGTCATTGAGTACTTATATAGGACTAAGGTGGGTCACATGGGGTCATTGAGTACTTATAAATGACTAGGGGGGGTCACATGGGATCATTGAGTACTTATATAGGACTAGGGTGGGTCACATGGGGTCATTGAGTACTTATATATTACTAGGGTGGGTCACATGGGGTCATTGAGCTCTTATATAGGACTAGGGTGCGTCACATGGGGTCATTGAGTACTTATATAGTACTAGGGGGGTCACATGGGGTCATTGAGTACTTATATAGGACATGGGGGGGTCACGTGGGGACATTGAGTACTTATATAGGACATGGGGGGGTCACGTGGGGTCATTGAGTACTTATATAGGACTAGGGTGGGTCACATGGGGTCATTGAGTACTTATATAGTACTAGGGGGGTCACATGGTGTCATTGAGTACTTATATAGGACATGGGGGGGTCACATGGGGTCATTAAGTACTTATATAGGACTAGGGGGGGGGGTCACATGTGGTCATTGAGTACTTATATAGGACTAGGGTGGGTCACATGGGGTCATTGAGTACTTATATATGACTAGGGGGGGTCACATGGGGTCATTGAGTACTTATATATTACTAGGGTGGGTCACATGGGGTCATTGAGTTCTTATATAGGACTAGGGTGCGTCACATGGGGTCATTGAGTACTTATATAGTACTAGGGAGGTCACATGTGGTCATTGAGTACTTATATGGGACTAGGGTGCGTCACATGGGGTCATTGAGTACTTATATAGGACATGGGGGGGTCACGTGGGGTCATTGAGTACTTATATAGGACTAGGGTGGGTCACATGGGGTCATTGAGTACTTATATAGTACTAGGGGGGTCACATGGTGTCATTGAGTACTTATATAGGACATGGGGGGGTCACATGGGGTCATTAAGTACTTATATAGGACTAGGGGGGGGGGGGTCACATGTGGTCATTGAGTACTTATATAGGACTAGGGTGGGTCACATGGGGTCATTGAGTACTTATATATGACTAGGGGGGGTCACATGGGGTCATTGAGTACTTATATAGGACTAGGGTGGGTCACATGGGGTCATTTTGTACTTATATAGGACTAGGGGGGGTCACATGGGGTCATTGAGTACTTATATATTACTAGGGTGGGTCACATGGGGTCATTGAGTTCTTATATAGGACTAGGGTGCGTCACATGGGGTCATTGAGTACTTATATAGTACTAGGGAGGTCACATGTGGTCATTGAGTACTTATATGGGACTAGGGTGGGTCACATGAGGTCATTGAGTACTTATATATGACTAGGGGTGGTCACATGGGGTCATTGAGTACTTATATAGGACTAGGGTGGGTCACATGGGGTCATTTTGTACTTATATAGGACTAGGGTGGGTCACATGGGGTCATTGAGTACTTATATATTACTAGGGTGGGTCACATGGGGTCATTGAGTTCTTATATAGGACTAGGGTGCGTCACATGGGGTCATTGAGTACTTATATAGTACTAGGGGGGTCACATGGGGTCATTGAGTACTTATATAGGACATGGGGGTGTCACGTGGGGACATTGAGTACTTATATAAGACTAGGGTGGGGCACATGGGGTCATTGAGTACTTATATAGGACTAAGGTGGGTCACATGGGGTCATTGAGTACTTATAAATGACTAGGGTGGGTCACATGGGGTCATTGTGTACTTATATATTACTAGGGTGGGTCACATGGGGTCATTGAGTTCTTATATAGGACTAGGGTGCGTCACTTTGGGTAATTGAGTACTTATATAGTACTAGGGGGGTTACATGTGGTCATTGAGTACTTATATAGGATATGTGGGGGTCACGTGGGGTCATTGAGTACTTATATAGTACTAGGGTGGGTCACATGGGGTCATTAAGTACTTATATAGGAATAGGGGGGGTCACATGTGGTCATTGAGTACTTATATAGGAATAGGGTGGGTCACATGGGGTCATTGAGTACTTATATAGGACTAGGGGGTCACATGGGGTCATTGAGTACTTATATAGGACATGGGGGGGTCACGTGGGGTCATTAAGTACTTATATAGGACTAGGGTGGGTCACATGGGGTCATTGAGTACTTATATATGACTAGGGGGGGTCACATGGGGTCATTGAGTACTTATATAGGACTAGGGTGGGTCACATGGGGTCATTTTGTACTTATATAGGACTAGGGGGGGTCACATGGGGTCATTGAGTACTTATATAGTACTAGGGAGGTCACATGTGGTCATTGAGTACTTATATGGGACTAGGGTGGGTCACATGAGGTCATTGAGTACTTATATATGACTAGGGGTGGTCACATGGGGTCATTGAGTTCTTATATAGGACTAGGGTGCGTCACATGGGGTCATTGAGTACTTATATATTACTAGGGGGGTCACATGGGGTCATTGAGTACTTATATAGGACATGGGGGTGTCACGTGGGGACATTGAGTACTTATATAGGACTAGGGTGGGTCACATGGGATCATTGAGTACTTATATAGGACTAGGGTGGGTCACATGGGGTCATTTTGTACTTATATAAGACTAGGGTGGGTCACATGGGGTCATTGTGTACTTATATATTACTAGGGTGGGTCACATGGGGTCATTGAGTTCTTATATAGGACTAGGGTGCGTCACTTTGGGTAATTGAGTACTTATATAGTACTAGGGGGGTTACATGTGGTCATTGAGTACTTATATAGGATATGTGGGGGTCACGTGGGGTCATTGAGTACTTATATAGTACTAGGGTGGGTCACATGGGGTCATTAAGTACTTATATAGGAATAGGGGGGGTCACATGTGGTCATTGAGTACTTATATAGGAATAGGGTGGGTCACATGGGGTCATTGAGTACTTATATAGGACTAGGGGGTCACATGGGGTCATTGAGTACTTATATAGGACATGGGGGGGTCACGTGGGGTCATTAAGTACTTATATAGGACTAGGGTGGGTCACATGGGGTCATTTTGTACTTATATAGGACTAGGGTGGGTCACATGGGGTCATTGAGTACTTATATAGTACTAGGGGGGTCACGTGGGGTCATTGAGTACTTATATAGGACTAGGGGGGGTCACATGTGGTCATTGAGTACTTATATAGGACTAGGGTGCGTCACATGGGGTCATTGAGTACTTATATAGTACTAGGGGGGTCACATGGGGTCATTGAGTACTTATATAGGATATGGGGGGGTCACGTGGGGTCATTGAGTACTTATATAGGACATGGGGGGGTAACGTGGGGTCATTGAGTACTTATATAGGACAAGGGTGGATCACATGGGGTCATTGAGTACTTATATAGGACTAGGGGGGGTCACATGGGGTCATTGAGTACTTATATAGGACTAGGGTGGGTCACATGGGGTTATTGAGTACTTATACAGGACAAGTGAGGTTCACATGCGGTCATTGATTACTTATATAGGACTAGGGTGGGTCACATGGGGTCATTGAGTTCTTATATAGGAGACGGGGGGCGGTCACGTGGGGTCATTGAGTACTTATATAAGACTTGGGGGGGTCACGTGGGGTCATTGAGTACTTATATAGGACTAGGGTGGATCACATGGGGTCATTGAGTACTTATATAGGACTAGGGGGGGTCACATGGGGTCATTGAGTACTTATATAGGACTAGGGTGGGTCACATGGGGTTATTGAGTACTTATATAGGACTAGGGTGGGTCACATGGGATCATTGTGTACTTATATAAGACTAGGGTGGGTCACATGGGGTCATTGAGTTCTTATATAGGACATGGGGGGGTCACGTTGGGTCATTGAGTACTTATATAGGACATGGGGGGGTCACGTGGGGTCATTGAGTACTTATATAGGACTAGGGGGGGTCACATGGGGTCATTGAGTACTTATATAGTACTAGGGGGGTTACATGGGGTCATTGAGTACTTATATATGACATGGGGGGGTCACGTGGGGTCATTGAGTACTTATATAGGACATGGGGGGGGTCACGTGGGGTCATTGAGTAGTTATATAGGACTAGGGTGGGTCACATGGGGTCATTAAGCACTTATATAGGACTAGGGGTGGTCACATGTGGTCATTGAGTACTTATATAGGAGTAGGGTGGGTCACATGGGGTCATTTTGTACTTACATAGGACTAGGGGGGGTCACATGTGGTCATTGAGTACTTATATAGGAGTAAGGTGGGTCACATGGGGTCATTTTGTACTTACATAGGACTAGGGTGGTTCACATGGGGTCATTTTGTACTTATATAGGACTAGGGTGGGTCACATGGGGTCATTGAGTACTTATATATTACTAGGGTGGGTCACATGGGGTCATTGAGCTCTTTTATAGGACGAGGGTGTGTCACATTGGGTCATTGAGTACTTATATATTACTAGGATGGGTCACATGGGGACATTGAGTTCTTATATAGGACTAGGGTGCGTCACATGGGGTCATTGAGTACTTATAAAGGACATGGGGGGGTCACGTGGGGTCATTGAGTACTTATATAGGACTAGGGTGGGTCACATGGGGTCATTGAGTACTTATATATGACTAGGGGGGGTCAAATGGGGTCATTGAGTACTTATATAGGACATGGGGGGTCACATGGGGTCATTAAGTACTTATATAGGACTAGGGGGGGGTCACATGTGGTCATTGAGTACTTATATAGGACTTGGGTGGGTCACATGGGGTCATTGAGTACTTATATAGGACTAGGGTGGGTCACATGGGGTCATTTTGTACTTATATAGGACTAGGGTGGGTCACATGGGGTCATTGAGTACTTATATATTACTAGGGTGGGTCACATGGGGTCATTGAGTTCTTATATAGGACTAGGGTGCGTCACATGGGGTCATTGAGTACTTATATAGTACTAGGGGGGTCACGTGGGGTCATTGAGTACTTATATAGGACTAGGGGGGGTCACATGTGGTCATTGAGTACTTATATAAGACTAGGGTGCGTCACATGGGGTCATTGAGTACATATATAGTACTAGGGGGGTCACATGGGGTCATTGAGTACTTATATAGGATATGGGGGGGTCACGTGGGGTCATTGAGTACTTATATAGGACATGGGGGGGTAACGTGGGGTCATTGAGTACTTATATAGGACTAGGGTGGATCACATGGGGTCATTGAGTACTTATATAGGACTAGGGGGGGTCACATGGGGTCATTGAGTACTTATATAGGACTAGGGTGGGTCACATGGGGTTATTGAGTACTTATACAGGACTAGTGAGGTTCACATGCGGTCATTGATTACTTATATAGGACTAGGGTGGGTCACATGGGGTCATTGAGTTCTTATATAGGACATGGGGGGGTCACGTGGGGTCATTGAGTACTTATATAGGACTTGGGGGGGTCACGTGGGGTCATTGAGTACTTATATAGGACTAGGGTGGATCACATGGGGTCATTGAGTACTTATATAGGACTAGGGGGGGTCACATGGGGTCATTGAGTACTTATATAGGACTAGGGTGGGTCACATGGGGTTATTGAGTACTTATATAGGACTAGGGTGGGTCACATGGGGTCATTGAGTACTTATATAGGACATGGGGGGGTCACGTGGGGTCATTGAGTAGTTATATAGGACTAGGGTGGGTCACATGGGGTCATTGAGTACTTATATAGGACATGGGGGGGTCACGTGGGGTCATTGAGTAGTTATATAGGACTAGGGTGGGTCACATGGGGTCATTAAGCACTTATATAGGACTTGGGTGGGTCACATGGGGTCATTGAGTACTTATATAGGACTAGGGTGGGTCACATGGGGTCATTTTGTACTTATATAGGACTAGGGGGGGTCACATGGGGTCATTGAGTACTTATATATTACTAGGGTGGGTCACATGGGGTCATTGAGTTCTTATATAGGACTAGGGTGCGTCACATGGGGTCATTGAGTACTTATATAGTACTAGGGGGGTCACGTGGGGTCATTGAGTACTTATATAGGACTAGGGGGGGTCACATGTGGTCATTGAGTACTTATATAAGACTAGGGTGCGTCACATGGGGACATTGAGTACATATATAGTACTAGGGGGGTCACATGGGGTCATTGAGTACTTATATAGGATATGGGGGGGTCACGTGGGGTCATTGAGTACTTATATAGGACATGGGGGGGTAACGTGGGGTCATTGAGTACTTATATAGGACTAGGGTGGATCACATGGGGTCATTGAGTACTTATATAGGACTAGGGGGGGTCACATGGGGTCATTGAGTACTTATATAGGTCTAGGGTGGGTCACATGGGGTTATTGAGTACTTATACAGGACTAGTGAGGTTCACATGCGGTCATTGATTACTTATATAGGACTAGGGTAGGTCACATGGGGTCATTGAGTTCTTATATAGGACATGGGGGGGTCACGTGGGGTCATTGAGTACTTATATAGGACTTGGGGGGGTCACGTGGGGTCATTGAGTACTTATATAGGACTAGGGTGGATCACATGGGGTCATTGAGTACTTATATAGGACTAGGGGGGGTCACATGGGGTCATTGAGTACTTATATAGGACTAGGGTGGGTCACATGGGGTTATTGAGTACTTATATAGGACTAGGGTGGGTCACATGGGATCATTGTGTACTTATATAAGACTAGGGTGGGTCACATGGGGTCATTGAGTTCTTATATAGGACATGGGGGGGTCACGTGGGGTCATTGAGTACTTATATAGGACTAGGGAGGGTCACATGGGGTCATTGAGTACTTATATAGGACGGGGGGGGGGTCACGTGGGGTCATTGAGTACTTATATAGGACTAGGGTGGGTCACATGGGGTCATTAAGCACTTATATAGGACTAGGGGGGGTCACATGTGGTCATTGAGTACTTATATAGTAGTAGGGTGGGTCACATGGGGTCATTTTGTACTTACATAGGACTAGGGGGGGTCACATGTGGTCATTGAGTACTTATATAGGAGTAGGGTGGGTCACATGGGGTCATTTTGTACTTACATAGGACTAGGGTGGGTCACATGGGGTCATTTTGTACTTATATAGGACTAGGGTGGGTCACATGGGGTCATTGAGTACTTATATATTACTAGGGTGGGTCACATGGGGTCATTGAGCTCTTATATAGGACTAGGGTGTGTCACATTGGGTCATTGAGTACTTATATAGGACATGGGGGGGTCACGTGGGGTCATTGAGTACTTATATAGGACTTGGGGGGGTCACGTGGGGTCATTGAGTACTTATATAGGACTAGGGTGGATCACATGGGGTCATTGAGTACTTATATAGGACTAGGGGGGGTCACATGGGGTCATTGAGTACTTATATAGTACTAGGGGGGTTACATGGGGTCATTGAGTACTTATATAGGACTAGGGGGGGTCACATGGGGTCATTGAGTACTTATATAGGACATGGGGGGGTCACGTGGGGTCATTAAGTACTTATATAGGACTAGGGTGGGTCACATGGGGTCATTTTGTACTTATATAGGACTAGGGTGGGTCACATGGGGTCATTGAGTACTTATATATTACTAGGGTGGGTCACATGGGGTCATTGAGTTATTATATAGGACTAGGGTGCGTCACATGGGGTCATAGAGTACTTATATAGTACTAGGGGGGTTACATGGGGTCATTGAGTACTTATATATGACATGGGGGGGTCACATGGGGTCATTTTGTACTTATATAGGACTAGGGTGGGTCACATGGGGTCATTGAGTACTTATATAGGACGGGGGGGGGTCACGTGGGGTCATTGAGTACTTATATAGGACTAGAGTGGGTCACATGGGGTCATTAAGCACTTATATAGGACTAGGGGGGGTCACATGTGGTCATTGAGTACTTATATAGTAGTAGGGTGGGTCACATGGGGTCATTTTGTACTTACATAGGACTAGGGGGGGTCACATGTGGTCATTGAGTACTTATATAGGAGTAGGGTGGGTCACATGGGGTCATTTTGTACTTACATAGGACTAGGGTGGGTCACATGGGGTCATTTTGTACTTATATAGGACTAGGGTGGGTCACATGGGGTCATTGAGTACTTATATATTACTAGGGTGGGTCACATGGGGTCATTGAGCTCTTATATAGGACTAGGGTGTGTCACATTGGGTCATTGAGTACTTATATAGGACATGGGGGGGTCACGTGGGGTCATTGAGTACTTATATAGGACTTGGGGGGGTCACGTGGGGTCATTGAGTACTTATATAGGACTAGGGTGGATCACATGGGGTCATTGAGTACTTATATAGGACTAGGGGGGGTCACATGGGGTCATTGAGTACTTATATAGTACTAGGGGGGTTACATGGGGTCATTGAGTACTTATATAGGACTAGGGGGGGTCACATGGGGTCATTGAGTACTTATATAGGACATGGGGGGGTCACGTGGGGTCATTAAGTACTTATATAGGACTAGGGTGGGTCACATGGGGTCATTTTGTACTTATATAGGACTAGGGTGGGTCACATGGGGTCATTGAGTACTTATATATTACTAGGGTGGGTCACATGGGGTCATTGAGTTATTATATAGGACTAGGGTGCGTCACATGGGGTCATAGAGTACTTATATAGTACTAGGGGGGTTACATGGGGTCATTGAGTACTTATATATGACATGGGGGGCCACGTGGGGTCATTAAGTACTTATATAGGACTAGGGTGGGTCACATGGGGTCATTGAGTACTTATAAATGACTAGGGGGGGTCACATGGGATCATTGAGTACTTATATAGGACTAGGGTGGGTCACATGTGGTCATTGAGTACTTATATATTACTAGGGTGGGTCACATGGGGTCATTGAGTTCTTATATAGGACTAGGGTGCGTCACATGGGGTCATTGAGTACTTATATAGTACTAGGGGGGTCACATGGGGTCATTGAGTACTTATATAGGACATGGGGGGGTCACGTGGGGACATTGAGTACTTATATAGGACTAGGGTGGGTCACATGGGGTCATTGAGTATTTATATAGGACATGGGGGGCCACGTGGGGTCATTAAGTACTTATATAGGACTAGGGTGGGTCACATGGGGTCATTTTGCACTTATATAGGACTAGGGTGGGTCACATGGGGTCATTGAGTACTTATATATTACTAGGGTGGGTCACATGGGGTCATTGAGTTCTTATATAGGACTAGGGTGCGTCACATGGGGTCATTGAGTACTTATATAGTACTAGGGGGGTTACATGGGGTCATTGAGTACTTATATATGACATGGGGGGGTCACGTGGGGTCATTGAGTACTTATATAGGACTAGGGAGGGTCACATGGGGTCATTGAGTACTTATATAGGACATGGGGGGGTCACGTGGGGTCATTGAGTACTTATATAGGACTAGGGTGGGTCACATGGGGTCATTAAGCACTTATATAGGACTAGGGGGGGTCACATGTGGTCATTGAGTACTTATATAGGAGTAGGGTGGGTCACATGGGGTCATTTTGTACTTACATAGGACTAGGGTGGGTCACATGGGGTTATTTTGTACTTATATAGGACTAGGGTGGGTCACATGGGGTCATTGAGTACTTATATATTACTAGGGTGGGTCACATGGGGTCATTGAGCTCTTATATAGGACTAGGGTGTGTCACATTGGGTCATTGAGTACTTATATATTACTAGGGTGGGTCACATGGGGACATTGAGTTCTTATATAGGACTAGGGTGCGTCACATGGGGTCATTGAGTACTTATATAGGACATGGGGGGGTCACGTGGGGTCATTGAGTACTTATATAGGACTAGGGTGGGTCACATGGGGTCATTGAGTACTTATATAGTACTAGGGGGGTCACATGGTGTCATTGAGTAGTTATATAGGACATGGGGGGGTCACATGGGGTCATTAAGTACTTATATAGGACTAGGGGGGGGGGGTCACATGTGGTCATTGAGTACTTATATAGGACTAGGGTGGGTCACATGGGGTCATTGAGTACTTATATATGACTAGGGGGGGTCACATGGGGTCATTGAGTACTTATATAGGACTAGGGTGGGTCACATGGGGTCATTTTGTACTTATATAGGACTAGGGGGGGTCACATGGGGTCATTGAGTACTTATATATTACTAGGGTGGGTCACATGGGGTCATTGAGTTCTTATATAGGACTAGGGTGCGTCACATGGGGTCATTGAGTACTTATATAGTACTAGGGAGGTCACATGTGGTCATTGAGTACTTATATGGGACTAGGGTGGGTCACATGAGGTCATTGAGTACTTATATATGACTAGGGGTGGTCACATGGGGTCATTGAGTACTTATATAGGACTAGGGTGGGTCACATGGGGTCATTTTGTACTTATATAGGACTAGGGTGGGTCACATGGGGTCATTGAGTACTTATATATTACTAGGGTGGGTCACATGGGGTCATTGAGTTCTTATATAGGACTAGGGTGCGTCACATGGGGTCATTGAGTACTTTTATAGTACTAGGGGGGTCACATGGGGTCATTGAGTACTTATATAGGACATGGGGGGGTCACGTGGGGACATTGAGTACTTATATAGGACTAGGGTGGGTCACATGGGGTCATTGAGTACTTATATAGGACTAAGGTGGGTCACATGGGGTCATTGAGTACTTATAAATGACTAGGGGGGGTCACATGGGATCATTGAGTACTTATATAGGACTAGGGTGGGTCACATGGGGTCATTTTGTACTTATATAAGACTAGGGTGGGTCACATGGGGTCATTGTGTACTTATATATTACTAGGGTGGGTCACATGGGGTCATTGAGTTCTTATATAGGACTAGGGTGCGTCACTTTGGGTCATTGAGTACTTATATAGTACTAGGGGGGTTACATGTGGTCATTGAGTACTTATATAGGATATGTGGGGGTCACGTGGGGTCATTGAGTACTTATATAGTACTAGGGTGGGTCACATGGGGTCATTAAGTACTTATATAGGAATAGGGGGGGTCACATGTGGTCATTGAGTACTTATATAGGAATAGGGTGGGTCACATGGGGTCATTGAGTACTTATATAGGACTAGGGGGTCACATGGGGTCATTGAGTACTTATATAGGACATGGGGGGGTCACGTGGGGTCATTAAGTACTTATATAGGACTAGGGTGGGTCACATGGGGTCATTTTGTACTTATATAGGACTAGGGTGGGTCACATGGGGTCATTGAGTACTTATATAGTACTAGGGGGTTCACATGGGGTCATTAAGTACTTATATAGGAATAGGGGGGGTCACATGTGGTCATTGAGTACTTATATAGGAATACGGTGGGTCACATGGGGTCATTGAGTACTTATATAGGACTAGGGGTTCACATGGGGTCATTGATTACTTATATAGGACATGGGGGGGTCACGTGGGGTCATTAAGTACTTATATAGGACTAGGGTGGGTCACATGGGGTTATTGAGTACTTATACAGGACTAGTGAGGTTCACATGCGGTCATTGATTACTTATATAGGACTAGGGTGGGCCACATGGGGTCATTGAGTTCTTATATAGGACATGGGGGGGTCACGTGGGGTCATTGAGTACTTATATAGGACTTGGGGGGGTCACGTGGGGTCATTGAGTACTTATATAGGACTAGGGTGGATCACATGGGGTCATTGAGTACTTATATAGGATATGGGGGGGTCACGTGGGGTCATTGAGTACTTATATAGGACATGGGGGGGGTAACGTGGGGTCATTGAGTACTTATATAGGACTAGGGTGGATCACATGGGTTCATTGAGTACTTATATAGGACTAGGGGGGGTCACATGGGGTCATTGAGTACTTATATAGGACTAGGGTGGGTCACATGGGGTTATTGAGTACTTATACAGGACTAGTGAGGTTCACATGCGGTCATTGATTACTTATATAGGACTAGGGTGGGTCACATGGGGTCATTGAGTTCTTATATAGGACATGTGGGGGTCACGTGGGGTCATTGAGTATTTATATAGGACTTGGGGGGGTCACGTGGGGTCATTGAGTACTTATATAGGACTAGGGTGGATCACATGGGGTCATTGAGTACTTATATAGGACTAGGGGGGGTCACATGGGGTCATTGAGTACTTATATAGGACTAGGGTGGGTCACATGGGGTTATTGAGTACTTATATAGGACTAGGGTGGGTCACATGGGATCATTGTGTACTTATATAAGACTAGGGTGGGTCACATGGGGTCATTGAGTTCTTATATAGGACATGGGGGGGGTCACGTGGGGTCATTGAGTACTTATATAGTACTAGGGGGGTTACATGGGGTCATTGAGTACTTATATATGACATGGGGGGGTCACGTGGGGTCATTGAGTACTTATATAGGACTAGGGAGGGTCACATGGGGTCATTGAGTACTTATATAGGACGGGGGGGGGTCACGTGGGGTCATTGAGTACTTATATAGGACTAGGGTGGGTCACATGGGGTCATTAAGCACTTATATAGGACTAGGGGGGGTCACATGTGGTCATTGAGTACTTATATAGTAGTAGGGTGGGTCACATGGGGTCATTTTGTACTTACATAGGACTAGGGGGGGTCACATGTGGTCATTGAGTACTTATATAGGAGTAGGGTGGGTCACATGGGGTCATTTTGTACTTACATAGGACTAGGGTGGGTCACATGGGGTCATTTTGTACTTATATAGGACTAGGGTGGGTCACATGGGGTCATTGAGTACTTATATATTACTAGGGTGGGTCACATGGGGTCATTGAGCTCTTATATAGGACTAGGGTGTGTCACATTGGGTCATTGAGTACTTATATAGGACTAGGGTGGATCACATGGGGTCATTGAGTACTTATATAGGACTAGGGGGGGTCACATGGGGTCATTGAGTACTTATATAGTACTAGGGGGGTTACATGGGGTCATTGAGTACTTATATAGGACTAGGGGGGGTCACATGGGGTCATTGAGTACTTATATAGGACATGGGGGGGTCACGTGGGGTCATTAAGTACTTATATAGGACTAGGGTGGGTCACATGGGGTCATTTTGTACTTATATAGGACTAGGGTGGGTCACATGGGGTCATTGAGTACTTATATATTACTAGGGTGGGTCACATGGGGTCATTGAGTTATTATATAGGACTAGGGTGCGTCACATGGGGTCATAGAGTACTTATATAGTACTAGGGGGGTTACATGGGGTCATTGAGTACTTATATATGACATGGGGGGGTCACATGGGGTCATTTTGTACTTATATAGGACTAGGGTGGGTCACATGGGGTCATTGAGTACTTATATATTAATAGGGTGGGTCACATGGGGTCATTCAGTTCTTATATAGGACTAGGGTGCGTCACATGGGGTCATTGAGTACTTATATAGTACTAGGGGGGTCACATGGGGTCATTGAGTACTTATATAGGACATGGGGTGGTCACGTGGGGACATTGAGTACTTATATAGGACTAGGGTGGGTCACATGGGGTCATTGAGTACTTATATAGGACTAAGGTGGGTCACATGGGGTCATTGAGTACTTATAAATGACTAGGGGGGGTCACATGGGATCATTGAGTACTTATATAGGACTAGGGTGGGTCACATGGGGTCATTGAGTACTTATATATTACTAGGGTGGGTCACATGGGGTCATTGATTTCTTATATAGGACTAGGGTGCGTCACATGGGGTCATTGAGTACTTATATAGTACTAGGGGGGTCACATGGGGTCATTGAGTACTTATATAGGACATGGGGGGGTCACGTGGGGACATTGAGTACTTATATAGGACTAGGGTGGGTCACATGGGGTCATTGAGTACTTATATAGGACATGGGGGGCCACGTGGGGTCATTAAGTACTTATATAGGACTAGGGTGGGTCACATGGGGTCATTTTGTACTTATATAGGACTAGGGTGGGTCACATGGGGTCATTGAGTACTTATATATTACTAGGGTGGGTCACATGGGGTCATTGAGTTCTTATATAGGACTAGGGTGCGTCACATGGGGTCATTGAGTACTTATATAGTACTAGGGGGGTTACATGGGGTCATTGAGTACTTATATATGACATGGGGGGGTCACGTGGGGTCATTGAGTACTTATATAGGACTAGGGAGGGTCACATGGGGTCATTGAGTACTTATATAGGACATGGGGGGGTCACGTGGGGTCATTGAGTACTTATATAGGACTAGGGTGGGTCACATGGGGTCGTTAAGCACTTATATAGGACTAGGGGGGGTCACATGTGGTCATTGAGTACTTATATAGGAGTAGGGTGGGTCACATGGGGTCATTTTGTACTTACATAGGACTAGGGTGGGTCACATGGGGTTATTTTGTACTTATATAGGACTAGGGTGGGTCACATGGGGTCATTGAGTACTTATATATTACTAGGGTGGGTCACATGGGGTCATTGAGCTCTTATATAGGACTAGGGTGTGTCACATTGGGTCATTGAGTACTTATATATTACTAGGGTGGGTCACATGGGGACATTGAGTTCTTATATAGGACTAGGGTGCGTCACATGGGGTCATTGAGTACTTATATAGGACATGGGGGGGTCACGTGGGGTCATTGAGTACTTATATAGGACTAGGGTGGGTCACATGGGGTCATTGAGTACTTATATAGTACTAGGGGGGTCACATGGTGTCATTGAGTACTTATATAGGACATGGGGGGGTCACATGGGGTCATTAAGTACTTATATAGGACTAGGGGGGGGGGGTCACATGTGGTCATTGAGTACTTATATAGGACTAGGGTGGGTCACATGGGGTCATTGAGTACTTATATATGACTAGGGGGGGTCACATGGGGTCATTGAGTACTTATATAGGACTAGGGTGGGTCACATGGGGTCATTTTGTACTTATATAGGACTAGGGGGGGTCACATGGGGTCATTGAGTACTTATATATTACTAGGGTGGGTCACATGGGGTCATTGAGTTCTTATATAGGACTAGGGTGCGTCACATGGGGTCATTGAGTACTTATATAGTACTAGGGAGGTCACATGTGGTCATTGAGTACTTATATGGGACTAGGGTGGGTCACATGAGGTCATTGAGTACTTATATATGACTAGGGGTGGTCACATGGGGTCATTGAGTACTTATATAGGACTAGGGTGGGTCACATGGGGTCATTTTGTACTTATATAGGACTAGGGTGGGTCACATGGGGTCATTGAGTACTTATATATTACTAGGGTGGGTCACATGGGGTCATTGAGAACTTATATAGGACATGGGGGGGTCACGTGGGGACATTGAGTACTTATATAGGACTAGGGTGGGTCACATGGGGTCATTGAGTACTTATATAGGACTAAGGTGGGTCACATGGGGTCATTGAGTACTTATAAATGACTAGGGGGGGTCACATGGGATCATTGAGTACTTATATAGGACTAGGGTGGGTCACATGGGGTCATTTTGTACTTATATAAGACTAGGGTGGGTCACATGGGGTCATTGTGTACTTATATATTACTAGGGTGGGTCACATGGGGTCATTGAGTTCTTATATAGGACTAGGGTGCGTCACTTTGGGTCATTGAGTACTTATATAGTACTAGGGGGGTTACATGTGGTCATTGAGTACTTATATAGGATATGTGGGGGTCACGTGGGGTCATTGAGTACTTATATAGTACTAGGGTGGGTCACATGGGGTCATTAAGTACTTATATAGGAATAGGGGGGGTCACATGTGGTCATTGAGTACTTATATAGGAATAGGGTGGGTCACATGGGGTCATTGAGTACTTATATAGGACTAGGGGGTCACATGGGGTCATTGAGTACTTATATAGGACATGGGGGGGTCACGTGGGGTCATTAAGTACTTATATAGGACTAGGGTGGGTCACATGGGGTCATTTTGTACTTATATAGGACTAGGGTGGGTCACATGGGGTCATTGAGTACTTATATAGTACTAGGGGGGTCACGTGGGGTCATTAAGTACTTATATAGGAATAGGGGGGGGTCACATGTGGTCATTGAGTACTTATATAGGAATACGGTGGGTCACATGGGGTCATTGAGTACTTATATAGGACTAGGGGGTCACATGGGGTCATTGAGTACTTATATAGGACATGGGGGGGTCACGTGGGGTCATTAAGTACTTATATAGGACTAGGGTGGGTCACATGGGGTCATTTTGTACTTATATAGGACTAGGGTGGGTCACATGGGGTCATTGAGTACTTATATAGTACTAGGAAGGTCACGTGGGGTCATTGAGTACTTATATAGGACTAGGGGGGGTCACATGTGGTCATTGAGTACTTATATAGGATATGTGGGGGTCACATGGGGTCATTGAGTACTTATATAGTACTAGGGGGGTCACATGGGGTCATTGAGTACTTATATAGGATATGGGGGGGTCACGTGGGGTCATTGAGTACTTATATAGGACTAGGGTGGGTCACATGGGGCCATTAAGTACTTATATAGGACTAGGGGTGGTCACATGTGGTCATTGAGTACTTATATAAGACTAAGGGGGGTCAAATGGGGTCATTGAGTACTTATATAGGAGTAGGGTGGCTGACCTGAGGTCATTGAGTACTTATGTAGGACTAGCGGGGGGGTCACATGGCGTCATTGAGTACTTATCTAGGACTAGGGTGGGTCACATGGGGTCATTGAATTCTAATATAGGACTAGGGTGCGTCACATGGGGTCATTGAGTACTTATATAGGACTAGGGGGGTCACATGGGGTCATTGAGTACTTATATAGGACTAGGGTGGGTCACATGGGGTCATTAAGTACTTATATAGTAGTAGGGGGGTCACATGGGGTCATTGAGTACTTATATAGGACATGGGGGGGTCACGTGGGGACATTGAGTACTTATATAGGACTAGGGTGGGTCACATGGGGTCATTAAGCACTTATATAGGACTAGGGGGGGTCACATGTGGTCATTGAGTACTTATATAGGAGTAGGGTGGGTTACATGGGGTCATTTTGTACTTACATAGGACTAGGGTGGGTCACATGGGGTTATTTTGTACTTATATAGGACTAGGGTGGGTCACATGGGGTCATTGAGTACTTATATAGGACATGGGGTGGTCACGTGGGGACATTGAGTACTTATATAGGACTAGGGTGGGTCACATGGGGTCATTGAGTACTTATATAGGACTAAGGTGGGTCACATGGGGTCATTGAGTACTTATAAATGACTAGGGGGGGTCACATGGGATCATTGAGTACTTATATAGGACTAGGGTGGGTCACATGGGGTCATTGAGTACTTATATATTACTAGGGTGGGTCACATGGGGTCATTGAGTTCTTATATAGGACTAGGGTGCGTCACATGGGGTCATTGAGTACTTATATAGTACTAGGGGGGTCACATGGGGTCATTGAGTACTTATATAGGACATGGGGGGGTCACGTGGGGACATTGAGTACTTATATAGGACTAGGGTGGGTCACATGGGGTCATTGAGTACTTATATAGGACATGGGGGGCCACGTGGGGTCATTAAGTACTTATATAGGACTAGGGTGGGTCACATGGGGTCATTTTGTACTTATATAGGACTAGGGTGGGTCACATGGGGTCATTGAGTACTTATATATTACTAGGGTGGGTCACATGGTGTCATTGAGTTCTTATATAGGACTAGGGTGCGTCACATGGGGTCATTGAGTACTTATATAGTACTAGGGGGGTTACATGGGGTCATTGAGTACTTATATATGACATGGGGGGGGTCACGTGGGGTCATTGAGTACTTATATAGGACTAGGGAGGGTCACATGGGGTCATTGAGTACTTATATAGGACATGGGGGGGGTCACGTGGGGTCATTGAGTACTTATATAGGACTAGGGTGGGTCACATGGGGTCATTAAGCACTTATATAGGACTAGGGGGGGTCACATGTGGTCATTGAGTACTTATATAGGAGTAGGGTGGGTCACATGGGGTCATTTTGTACTTACATAGGACTAGGGTGGGTCAGATGGGGTTATTTTGTACTTATATAGGACTAGGGTGGGTCACATGGGGTCATTGAGTACTTATATATTACTAGGGTGGGTCACATGGGGTCATTGAGCTCTTATATAGGACTAGGGTGTGTCACATTGGGTCATTGAGTACTTATATATTACTAGGGTGGGTCACATGGGGACATTGAGTTCTTATATAGGACTAGGGTGCGTCACATGGGGTCATTGAGTACTTATATAGGACATGGGGGGGTCACGTGGGGTCATTGAGTACTTATATAGGACTAGGGTGGGTCACATGGGGTCATTGAGTACTTATATAGTACTAGGGGGGTCACATGGTGTCATTGAGTACTTATATAGGACATGGGGGGGTCACATGGGGTCATTAAGTACTTATATAGGACTAGGGGGGGGGTCACATGTGGTCATTGAGTACTTATATAGGACTAGGATGGGTCACATGGGGTCATTGAGTACTTATATATGACTAGGGTGGGTCACATGGGGACATTGAGTTCTTATATAGGACTAGGGTGCGTCACATGGGGTCATTGAGTACTTATATAGGACATGGGGGGGTCACGTGGGGTCATTGAGTACTTATATAGGACTAGGGTGGGTCACATGGGGTCATTGAGTACTTATATAGTACTAGGGGGGTCACATGGTGTCATTGAGTACTTATATAGGACATGGGGGGGTCACATGGGGTCATTAAGTACTTATATAGGACTAGGGGGGGGTCACATGTGGTCATTGAGTACTTATATAGTACTAGGGTGGGTCACATGGGGTCATTGAGTACTTATATATGACTAGGGGGGGTCACATGGGGTCATTGAGTACTTATATAGGACTAGGGTGGGTCACATGGGGTCATTTTGTACTTATATAGGACTAGGGGGGGTCACATGGGGTCATTGAGTACTTATATATTACTAGGGTGGGTCACATGGGGTCATTGAGTTCTTATATAGGACTAGGGTGCGTCACATGGGGTCATTGAGTACTTATATAGTACTAGGGAGGTCACATGTGGTCATTGAGTACTTATATGGGACTAGGGTGGGTCACATGAGGTCATTGAGTACTTATATATGACTAGGGGTGGTCACATGGGGTCATTGAGTACTTATATAGGACTAGGGTGGGTCACATGGGGTCATTTTGTACTTATATAGGACTAGGGTGGGTCACATGGGGTCATTGAGTTCTTATATAGGACTAGGGTGCGTCACATGGGGTCATTGAGTACTTATATAGTACTAGGGGGGTCACATGGGGTCATTGAGAACTTATATAGGACATGGGGGGGTCACGTGGGGACATTGAGTACTTATATAGGACTAGGGTGGGTCACATGGGGTCATTGAGTACTTATATAGGACTAAGGTGGGTCACATGGGGTCATTGAGTACTTATAAATGACTAGGGGGGGTCACATGGGATCATTGAGTACTTATATAGGACTAGGGTGGGTCACATGGGGTCATTTTGTACTTATATAAGACTAGGGTGGGTCACATGGGGTCATTGTGTACTTATATATTACTAGGGTGGGTCACATGGGGTCATTGAGTTCTTATATAGGACTAGGGTGCGTCACTTTGGGTCATTGAGTACTTATATAGTACTAGGGGGGTTACATGTGGTCATTGAGTACTTATATAGGATATGTGGGGGTCACGTGGGGTCATTGAGTACTTATATAGTACTAGGGTGGGTCACATGGGGTCATTAAGTACTTATATAGGAATAGGGGGGGTCACATGTGGTCATTGAGTACTTATATAGGAATAGGGTGGGTCACATGGGGTCATTGAGTACTTATATAGGACTAGGGGGTCACATGAGGTCATTGAGTACTTATATAGGACATGGGGGGGTCACGTGGGGTCATTAAGTACTTATATAGGACTAGGGTGGGTCACATGGGGTCATTTTGTACTTATATAGGACTAGGGTGGGTCACATGGGGTCATTGAGTACTTATATAGTACTAGGGGGGTCACGTGGGGTCATTAAGTACTTATATAGGAATAGGGGGGGGGTCACATGTGGTCATTGAGTACTTATATAGGAATACGGTGGGTCACATGGGGTCATTGAGTACTTATATAGGACTAGGGGGTCACATGGGGTCATTGAGTACTTATATAGGACATGGGGGGGTCACGTGGGGTCATTAAGTACTTATATAGGACTAGGGGGGGTCACATGTGGTCATTGAGTACTTATATAGGATATGTGGGGGTCACATGGGGTCATTGAGTACTTATATAGTACTAGGGGGGTCACATGGGGTCATTGAGTACTTATATAGGATATGGGGGGGTCACGTGGGGTCATTGAGTACTTATATAGGACTAGGGTGGGTCACATGGGGTCATTAAGTACTTATATAGGACTAGGGGTGGTCACATGTGGTCATTGAGTACTTATATAAGACTAAGGGGGGTCAAATGGGGTCATTGAGTACTTATATAGGAGTAGGGTGGCTGACCTGAGGTCATTGAGTACTTATGTAGGACTAGCGGGGGGGGTCACATGGCGTCATTGAGTACTTATCTAGGACTAGGGTGGGTCACATGGGGTCATTGAATTCTAATATAGGACTAGGGTGCGTCACATGGGGTCATTGAGTACTTATATAGGACTAGGGGGGTCACATGGGGTCATTGAGTACTTATATAGGACTAGGGTGGGTCACATGGGGTCATTAAGTACTTATATAGTAGTAGGGGGGTCACATGGGGTCATTGAGTACTTATATAGGACATGGGGGGGGTCACGTGGGGACATTGAGTACTTATATAGGACTAGGGTGGGTCACATGGGGTCATTAAGCACTTATATAGGACTAGGGGGGGTCACATGTGGTCATTGAGTACTTATATAGGAGTAGGGTGGGTCACATGGGGTCATTTTGTACTTACATAGGACTAGGGTGGGTCACATGGGGTTATTTTGTACTTATATAGGACTAGGGTGGGTCACATGGGGTCATTGAGTACTTATATAGGACATGGGGTGGTCACGTGGGGACATTGAGTACTTATATAGGACTAGGGTGGGTCACATGGGGTCATTGAGTACTTATATAGGACTAAGGTGGGTCACATGGGGTCATTGAGTACTTATAAATGACTAGGGGGGGTCACATGGGATCATTGAGTACTTATATAGGACTAGGGTGGGTCACATGGGGTCATTGAGTACTTATATATTACTAGGGTGGGTCACATGGGGTCATTGAGTTCTTATATAGGACTAGGGTGCGTCACATGGGGTCATTGAGTACTTATATAGTACTAGGGGGGTCACATGGGGTCATTGAGTACTTATATAGGACATGGGGGGGTCACGTGGGGACATTGAGTACTTATATAGGACTAGGGTGGGTCACATGGGGTCATTGAGTACTTATATAGGACATGGGGGGCCACGTGGGGTCATTAAGTACTTATATAGGACTAGGGTGGGTCACATGGGGTCATTTTGTACTTATATAGGACTAGGGTGGGTCACATGGGGTCATTGAGTACTTATATATTACTAGGGTGGGTCACATGGGGTCATTGAGTTCTTATATAGGACTAGGGTGCGTCACATGGGGTCATTGAGTACTTATATAGTACTAGGGGGGTTACATGGGGTCATTGAGTACTTATATATGACATGGGGGGGTCACGTGGGGTCATTGAGTACTTATATAGGACTAGGGAGGGTCACATGGGGTCATTGAGTACTTATATAGGACATGGGGGGGTCACGTGGGGTCATTGAGTACTTATATAGGACTAGGGTGGGTCACATGGGGTCATTAAGCACTTATATAGGACTAGGGGGGGTCACATGTGGTCATTGAGTACTTATATAGGAGTAGGGTGGGTCACATGGGGTCATTTTGTACTTACATAGGACTAGGGTGGGTCACATGGGGTTATTTTGTACTTATATAGGACTAGGGTGGGTCACATGGGGTCATTGAGTACTTATATATTACTAGGGTGGGTCACATGGGGTCATTGAGCTCTTATATAGGACTAGGGTGTGTCACATTGGGTCATTGAGTACTTATATATTACTAGGGTGGGTCACATGGGGACATTGAGTTCTTATATAGGACTAGGGTGCGTCACATGGGGTCATTGAGTACTTATATAGGACATGGGGGGGTCACGTGGGGTCATTGAGTACTTATATAGGACTAGGGTGGGTCACATGGGGTCATTGAGTACTTATATAGTACTAGGGGGGTCACATGGTGTCATTGAGTACTTATATAGGACATGGGGGGGTCACATGGGGTCATTAAGTACTTATATAGGACTAGGGGGGGGGTCACATGTGGTCATTGAGTACTTATATAGGACTAGGATGGGTCACATGGGGTCATTGAGTACTTATATATGACTAGGGGGGGTCACATGGGGTCATTGAGTACTTATATAGGACTAGGGTGGGTCACATGGGGTCATTTTGTACTTATATAGGACTAGGGGGGGTCACATGGGGTCATTGAGTACTTATATATTACTAGGGTGGGTCACATGGGGTCATTGAGTTCTTATATAGGACTAGGGTGCGTCACATGGGGTCATTGAGTACTTATATAGTACTAGGGAGGTCACATGTGGTCATTGAGTACTTATATGGGACTAGGGTGGGTCACATGAGGTCATTGAGTACTTATATATGACTAGGGGTGGTCACATGGGGTCATTGAGTACTTATATAGGACTAGGGTGGGTCACATGGGGTCATTTTGTACTTATATAGGACTAGGGTGGGTCACATGGGGTCATTGAGTACTTATATATTACTAGGGTGGGTCACATGGGGTCATTGAGTTCTTATATAGGACTAGGGTGCGTCACATGGGGTCATTGAGTACTTATATAGTACTAGGGGGGTCACAAAGGGTCATTGAGAACTTATATAGGACATGGGGGGGTCACGTGGGGACATTGAGTACTTATATAGGACTAGGGTGGGTCACATGGGGTCATTGAGTACTTATATAGGACTAAGGTGGGTCACATGGGGTCATTGAGTACTTATAAATGACTAGGGGGGGTCACATGGGATCATTGAGTACTTATATAGGACTAGGGTGGGTCACATGGGGTCATTTTGTACTTATATAAGACTAGGGTGGGTCACATGGGGTCATTGTGTACTTATATATTACTAGGGTGGGTCACATGGGGTCATTGAGTTCTTATATAGGACTAGGGTGCGTCACTTTGGGTCATTGAGTACTTATATAGTACTAGGGGGGTTACATGTGGTCATTGAGTACTTATATAGGATATGTGGGGGTCACGTGGGGTCATTGAGTACTTATATAGGACTAGGGTGGGTCACATGGGGTCATTGAGTACTTATATAGGACATGGGGGGGTCACGTGGGGTCATTGAGTAGTTATATAGGACTAGGGTGGGTCACATGGGGTCATTAAGCACTTATATAGGACTAGGGGGGGTCACATGTGGTCATTGAGTACTTATATAGGAGTAGGGTGGGTCACATGGGGACATTTTGTACTTACATAGGACTAGGGGGGGTCACATGTGGTCATTGAGTACTTATATAGGAGTAGGGTGGGTCACATGGGGTCATTTTGTACTTACATAGGACTAGGGTGGGTCACATGGGGTCATTTTGTACTTATATAGGACTAGGGTGGGTCACATGGGGTCATTGAGTACTTATATATTACTAGGGTGGGTCACATGGGGTCATTGAGCTCTTTTATAGGACTAGGGTGTGTCACATTGGGTCATTGAGTACTTATATATTACTAGGATGGGTCACATGGGGACATTGAGTTCTTATATAGGACTAGGGTGCGTCACATGGGGTCATTGAGTACTTATATAGGACATGGGGGGGTCACGTGGGGTCATTGAGTACTTATATAGGACTAGGGTGGGTCACATGGGGTCATTGAGTACTTATATATGACTAGGGGGGGTCAAATGGGGTCATTGAGTACTTATATAGGACATGGGGGGGTCACATGGGGTCATTAAGTACTTATATAGGACTAGGGGGGGGTCACATGTGGTCATTGAGTACTTATATAGGACTTGGGTGGGTCACATGGGGTCATTGAGTACTTATATAGGACTAGGGTGGGTCACATGGGGTCATTTTGTACTTATATAGGACTAGGGTGGGTCACATGGGGTCATTGAGTACTTATATATTACTAGGGTGGGTCACATGGGGTCATTGAGTTCTTATATAGGACTAGGGTGCGTCACATGGGGTCATTGAGTACTTATATAGTACTAGGGGGGTCACGTGGGGTCATTGAGTACTTATATAGGACTAGGGGTGGTCACATGTGGTCATTGAGTACTTATATAAGACTAGGGTGCGTCACATGGGGTCATTGAGTACATATATAGTACTAGGGGGGTCACATGGGGTCATTGAGTACTTATATAGGATATGGGGGGGTCACGTGGGGTCATTGAGTACTTATATAGGACATGGGGGGGTAACGTGGGGTCATTGAGTACTTATATAGGACTAGGGTGGATCACATGGGGTCATTGAGTACTTATATAGGACTAGGGGGGGTCACATGGGGTCATTGAGTACTTATATAGGACTAGGGTGGGTCACATGGGGTTATTGAGTACTTATATAGGACTAGGGTGGGTCACATGGGGTCATTGAGTACTTATATAGGACATGGGGGGGTCACGTGGGGTCATTGAGTAGTTATATAGGACTAGGGTGGGTCACATGGGGTCATTGAGTACTTATATAGGACATGGGGGGGTCACGTGGGGTCATTGAGTAGTTATATAGGACTAGGGTGGGTCACATGGGGTCATTAAGCACTTATATAGGACTAGGGGGGGTCACATGTGGTCATTGAGTACTTATATAGGAGTAGGGTGGGTCACATGGGGTCATTTTGTACTTACATAGGACTAGGGGGGGTCACATGTGGTCATTGAGTACTTATATAGGAGTAGGGTGGGTCACATGGGGTCATTTTGTACTTACATAGGACTAGGGTGGGTCACATGGGGTCATTTTGTACTTATATAGGACTAGGGTGGGTCACATGGGGTCATTGAGTACTTATGTATTACTAGGGTGGGTCACATGGGGTCATTGAGCTCTTTTATAGGACTAGGGTGTGTCACATTGGGTCATTGAGTACTTATATATTACTAGGATGGGTCACATGGGGACATTGAGTTCTTATATAGGACTAGGGTGCGTCACATGGGGTCATTGAGTACTTATATAGGACATGGGGGGGTCACGTGGGGTCATTGAGTACTTATATAGGACTAGGGTGGGTCACATGGGGTCATTGAGTACTTATATATGACTAGGGGGGGTCAAATGGGGTCATTGAGTACTTATATAGGACATGGGGGGGTCACATGGGGTCATTAAGTACTTATATAGGACTAGGGGGGGGTCACTTGTGGTCATTGAGTACTTATATAGGACTTGGGTGGGTCACATGGGGTCATTGAGTACTTATATAGGACTAGGGTGGGTCACATGGGGTCATTTTGTACTTATATAGGACTAGGGTGGGTCACATGGGGTCATTGAGTACTTATATATTACTAGGGTGGGTCACATGGGGTCATTGAGTTCTTATATAGGACTAGGGTGCGTCACATGGGGTCATTGAGTACTTATATAGTACTAGGGGGGTCACGTGGGGTCATTGAGTACTTATATAGGACTAGGGGGGGTCACATGTGGTCATTGAGTACTTATATAAGACTAGGGTGCGTCACATGGGGTCATTGAGTACATATATAGTACTAGGGGGGTCACATGGGGTCATTGAGTACTTATATAGGATATGGGGGGGTCACGTGGGGTCATTGAGTACTTATATAGGACATGGGGGGGTAACGTGGGGTCATTGAGTACTTATATAGGACTAGGGTGGATCACATGGGGTCATTGAGTACTTATATAGGACTAGGGGGGGTCACATGGGGTCATTGAGTACTTATATAGGACTAGGGTGGGTCACATGGGGTTATTGAGTACTTATACAGGACTAGTGAGGTTCACATGCGGTCATTGATTACTTATATAGGACTAGGGTGGGTCACATGGGGTCATTGAGTTCTTATATAGGACATGGGGGGGTCACGTGGGGTCATTGAGTACTTATATAGGACTTGGGGGGGTCACGTGGGGTCATTGAGTACTTATATAGGACTAGGGTGGATCACATGGGGTCATTGAGTACTTATATAGGACTAGGGGGGGTCACATGGGGTCATTGAGTACTTATATAGGACTAGGGTGGGTCACATGGGGTTATTGAGTACTTATATAGGACTAGGGTGGGTCACATGGGATCATTGTGTACTTATATAAGACTAGGGTGGGTCACATGGGGTCATTGAGTTCTTATATAGGACATGGGGGGGTCACGTGGGGTCATTGAGTACTTATATAGTACTAGGGGGGTTACATGGGGTCATTGAGTACTTATATATGACATGGGGGGGTCACGTGGGGTCATTGAGTACTTATATAGGACTAGGGAGGGTCGCATGGGGTCATTGAGTACTTATATAGGACGGGGGGGGGGGTCACGTGGGGTCATTGAGTACTTATATAGGACTAGGGTGGGTCACATGGGGTCATTAAGCACTTATATAGGACTAGGGGGGGTCACATGTGGTCATTGAGTACTTATATAGTAGTAGGGTGGGTCACATGGGGTCATTTTGTACTTACATAGGACTAGGGGGGGTCACATGTGGTCATTGAGTACTTATATAGGAGTAGGGTGGGTCACATGGGGACATTTTGTACTTACATAGGACTAGGGTGGGTCACATGGGGTCATTTTGTACTTATATAGGACTAGGGTGGGTCACATGGGGTCATTGAGTACTTATATATTACTAGGGTGGGTCACATGGGGTCATTGAGCTCTTATATAGGACTAGGGTGTGTCACATTGGGTCATTGAGTACTTATATAGGACATGGGGGGGTCACGTGGGGTCATTGAGTACTTATATAGGACTTGGGGGGGTCACGTGGGGTCATTGAGTACTTATATAGGACTAGGGTGGATCACATGGGGTCATTGAGTACTTATATAGGACTAGGGGGGGTCACATGGGGTCATTGAGTACTTATATAGTACTAGGGGGGTTACATGGGGTCATTGAGTACTTATATAGGACTAGGGGGGGTCACATGGGGTCATTGAGTACTTATATAGGACATGGGGGGGTCACGTGGGGTCATTAAGTACTTATATAGGACTAGGGTGGGTCACATGGGGTCATTTTGTACTTATATAGGACTAGGGTGGGTCACATGGGGTCATTGAGTACTTATATATTACTAGGGTGGGTCACATGGGGTAATTGAGTTATTATATAGGACTAGGGTGCGTCACATGGGGTCATAGAGTACTTATATAGTACTAGGGGGGTTACATGGGGTCATTGAGTACTTATATATGACATGGGGGGGTCACATGGGGTCATTTTGTACTTATATAGGACTAGGGTGGGTCACATGGGGTCATTGAGTACTTATATATTAATAGGGTGGGTCACATGGGGTCATTGAGTTCTTATATAGGACTAGGGTGCGTCACATGGGGTCATTGAGTACTTATATAGTACTAGGGGGGTCACATGGGGTCATTGAGTACTTATATAGGACATGGGGTGGTCACGTGGGGACATTGAGTACTTATATAGGACTAGGGTGGGTCACATGGGGTCATTGAGTACTTATATAGGACTAAGGTGGGTCACATGGGGTCATTGAGTACTTATAAATGACTAGGGGGGGTCACATGGGATCATTGAGTACTTATATAGGACTAGGGTGGGTCACATGGGGTCATTGAGTACTTATATATTACTAGGGTGGGTCACATGGGGTCATTGAGCTCTTATATAGGACTAGGGTGCGTCACATGGGGTCATTGAGTACTTATATAGTACTAGGGGGGTCACATGGGGTCATTGAGTACTTATATAGGACATGGGGGGGTCACGTGGGGACATTGAGTACTTATATAGGACATGGGGGGGTCACGTGGGGTCATTGAGTACTTATATAGGACTAGGGTGGGTCACATGGGGTCATTGAGTACTTATATAGTACTAGGGGGGTCACATGGTGTCATTGAGTACTTATATAGGACATGGGGGGGTCACATGGGGTCATTAAGTACTTATATAGGACTAGGGGGGGGGGGTCACATGTGGTCATTGAGTACTTATATAGGACTAGGGTGGGTCACATGGGGTCATTGAGTACTTATATATGACTAGGGGGGGTCACATGGGGTCATTGAGTACTTATATATTACTAGGGTGGGTCACATGGGGTCATTGAGTTCTTATATAGGACTAGGGTGCGTCACATGGGGTCATTGAGTACTTATATAGTACTAGGGAGGTCACATGTGGTCATTGAGTACTTATATGGGACTAGGGTGCGTCACATGGGGTCATTGAGTACTTATATAGGACATGGGGGGGTCACGTGGGGTCATTGAGTACTTATATAGGACTAGGGTGGGTCACATGGGGTCATTGAGTACTTATATAGTACTAGGGGGGTCACATGGTGTCATTGAGTACTTATATAGGACATGGGGGGGTCACATGGGGTCATTAAGTACTTATATAGGACTAGGGGGGGGGGGTCACATGTGGTCATTGAGTACTTATATAGGACTAGGGTGGGTCACATGGGGTCATTGAGTACTTATATATGACTAGGGGGGGTCACATGGGGTCATTGAGTACTTATATAGGACTAGGGTGGGTCACATGGGGTCATTTTGTACTTATATAGGACTAGGGGGGGTCACATGGGGTCATTGAGTACTTATATATTACTAGGGTGGGTCACATGGGGTCATTGAGTTCTTATATAGGACTAGGGTGCGTCACATGGGGTCATTGAGTACTTATATAGTACTAGGGAGGTCACATGTGGTCATTGAGTACTTATATGGGACTAGGGTGGGTCACATGAGGTCATTGAGTACTTATATATGACTAGGGGTGGTCACATGGGGTCATTGAGTACTTATATAGGACTAGGGTGGGTCACATGGGGTCATTTTGTACTTATATAGGACTAGGGTGGGTCACATGGGGTCATTGAGTACTTATATATTACTAGGGTGGGTCACATGGGGTCATTGAGTTCTTATATAGGACTAGGGTGCGTCACATGGGGTCATTGAGTACTTATATATTACTAGGGTGGGTCACATGGGGTCATTGAGTACTTATATAGGACATGGGGGGGTCACGTGGGGTCATTGAGTACTTATATAGGACTAGGGTGGGTCACATGGGGTCATTGAGTACTTATATATTACTAGGGTGGGTCACATGGGGTCATTGAGCTCTTATATAGGACTAGGGTGTGTCACATTGGGTCATTGAGTACTTATATAGGACATGGGGGGGTCACGTGGGGTCATTGAGTACTTATATAGGACTTGGGGGGGTCACGTGGGGTCATTGAGTACTTATATAGGACTAGGGTGGATCACATGGGGTCATTGAGTACTTATATAGGACTAGGGGGGGTCACATGGGGTCATTGAGTACTTATATAGTACTAGGGGGGTTACATGGGGTCATTGAGTACTTATATAGGACTAGGGGGGGTCACATGGGGTCATTGAGTACTTATATAGGACATGGGGGGGTCACGTGGGGTCATTAAGTACTTATATAGGACTAGGGTGGGTCACATGGGGTCATTTTGTACTTATATAGGACTAGGGTGGGTCACATGGGGTCATTGAGTACTTATATATTACTAGGGTGGGTCACATGGGGTAATTGAGTTATTATATAGGACTAGGGTGCGTCACATGGGGTCATAGAGTACTTATATAGTACTAGGGGGGTTACATGGGGTCATTGAGTACTTATATATGACATGGGGGGGTCACATGGGGTCATTTTGTACTTATATAGGACTAGGGTGGGTCACATGGGGTCATTGAGTACTTATATATTAATAGGGTGGGTCACATGGGGTCATTGAGTTCTTATATAGGACTAGGGTGCGTCACATGGGGTCATTGAGTACTTATATAGTACTAGGGGGGTCACATGGGGTCATTGAGTACTTATATAGGACATGGGGTGGTCACGTGGGGACATTGAGTACTTATATAGGACTAGGGTGGGTCACATGGGGTCATTGAGTACTTATATAGGACTAAGGTGGGTCACATGGGGTCATTGAGTACTTATAAATGACTAGGGGGGGTCACATGGGATCATTGAGTACTTATATAGGACTAGGGTGGGTCACATGGGGTCATTGAGTACTTATATATTACTAGGGTGGGTCACATGGGGTCATTGAGCTCTTATATAGGACTAGGGTGCGTCACATGGGGTCATTGAGTACTTATATAGTACTAGGGGGGTCACATGGGGTCATTGAGTACTTATATAGGACATGGGGGGGTCACGTGGGGACATTGAGTACTTATATAGGACATGGGGGGGTCACGTGGGGTCATTGAGTACTTATATAGGACTAGGGTGGGTCACATGGGGTCATTGAGTACTTATATAGTACTAGGGGGGTCACATGGTGTCATTGAGTACTTATATAGGACATGGGGGGGTCACATGGGGTCATTAAGTACTTATATAGGACTAGGGGGGGGGGTCACATGTGGTCATTGAGTACTTATATAGGACTAGGGTGGGTCACATGGGGTCATTGAGTACTTATATATGACTAGGGGGGGTCACATGGGGTCATTGAGTACTTATATATTACTAGGGTGGGTCACATGGGGTCATTGAGTTCTTATATAGGACTAGGGTGCGTCACATGGGGTCATTGAGTACTTATATAGTACTAGGGAGGTCACATGTGGTCATTGAGTACTTATATGGGACTAGGGTGCGTCACATGGGGTCATTGAGTACTTATATAGGACATGGGGGGGTCACGTGGGGTCATTGAGTACTTATATAGGACTAGGGTGGGTCACATGGGGTCATTGAGTACTTATATAGTACTAGGGGGGTCACATGGTGTCATTGAGTACTTATATAGGACATGGGGGGGTCACATGGGGTCATTAAGTACTTATATAGGACTAGGGGGGGGGGGGTCACATGTGGTCATTGAGTACTTATATAGGACTAGGGTGGGTCACATGGGGTCATTGAGTACTTATATATGACTAGGGGGGGTCACATGGGGTCATTGAGTACTTATATAGGACTAGGGTGGGTCACATGGGGTCATTTTGTACTTATATAGGACTAGGGGGGGTCACATGGGGTCATTGAGTACTTATATATTACTAGGGTGGGTCACATGGGGTCATTGAGTTCTTATATAGGACTAGGGTGCGTCACATGGGGTCATTGAGTACTTATATAGTACTAGGGAGGTCACATGTGGTCATTGAGTACTTATATGGGACTAGGGTGGGTCACATGAGGTCATTGAGTACTTATATATGACTAGGGGTGGTCACATGGGGTCATTGAGTACTTATATAGGACTAGGGTGGGTCACATGGGGTCATTTTGTACTTATATAGGACTAGGGTGGGTCACATGGGGTCATTGAGTACTTATATATTACTAGGGTGGGTCACATGGGGTCATTGAGTTCTTATATAGGACTAGGGTGCGTCACATGGGGTCATTGAGTACTTATATAGTACTAGGGGGGTCACATGGGGTCATTGAGTACTTATATAGGACATGGGGGTGTCACGTGGGGACATTGAGTACTTATATAAGACTAGGGTGGGGCACATGGGGTCATTGAGTACTTATATAGGACTAAGGTGGGTCACATGGGGTCATTGAGTACTTATAAATGACTAGGGTGGGTCACATGGGGTCATTGTGTACTTATATATTACTAGGGTGGGTCACATGGGGTCATTGAGTTCTTATATAGGACTAGGGTGCGTCACTTTGGGTAATTGAGTACTTATATAGTACTAGGGGGGTTACATGTGGTCATTGAGTACTTATATAGGATATGTGGGGGTCACGTGGGGTCATTGAGTACTTATATAGTACTAGGGTGGGTCACATGGGGTCATTAAGTACTTATATAGGAATAGGGGGGGTCACATGTGGTCATTGAGTACTTATATAGGAATAGGGTGGGTCACATGGGGTCATTGAGTACTTATATAGGACTAGGGGGTCACATGGGGTCATTGAGTACTTATATAGGACATGGGGGGGTCACGTGGGGTCATTAAGTACTTATATAGGACTAGGGTGGGTCACATGGGGTCATTGAGTACTTATATATGACTAGGGGGGGTCACATGGGGTCATTGAGTACTTATATAGGACTAGGGTGGGTCACATGGGGTCATTTTGTACTTATATAGGACTAGGGGGGGTCACATGGGGTCATTGAGTACTTATATAGTACTAGGGAGGTCACATGTGGTCATTGAGTACTTATATGGGACTAGGGTGGGTCACATGAGGTCATTGAGTACTTATATATGACTAGGGGTGGTCACATGGGGTCATTGAGTTCTTATATAGGACTAGGGTGCGTCACATGGGGTCATTGAGTACTTATATATTACTAGGGGGGTCACATGGGGTCATTGAGTACTTATATAGGACATGGGGGTGTCACGTGGGGACATTGAGTACTTATATAGGACTAGGGTGGGTCACATGGGATCATTGAGTACTTATATAGGACTAGGGTGGGTCACATGGGGTCATTTTGTACTTATATAAGACTAGGGTGGGTCACATGGGGTCATTGTGTACTTATATATTACTAGGGTGGGTCACATGGGGTCATTGAGTTCTTATATAGGACTAGGGTGCGTCACTTTGGGTAATTGAGTACTTATATAGTACTAGGGGGGTTACATGTGGTCATTGAGTACTTATATAGGATATGTGGGGGTCACGTGGGGTCATTGAGTACTTATATAGTACTAGGGTGGGTCACATGGGGTCATTAAGTACTTATATAGGAATAGGGGGGGTCACATGTGGTCATTGAGTACTTATATAGGAATAGGGTGGGTCACATGGGGTCATTGAGTACTTATATAGGACTAGGGGGTCACATGGGGTCATTGAGTACTTATATAGGACATGGGGGGGTCACGTGGGGTCATTAAGTACTTATATAGGACTAGGGTGGGTCACATGGGGTCATTTTGTACTTATATAGGACTAGGGTGGGTCACATGGGGTCATTGAGTACTTATATAGTACTAGGGGGGTCACGTGGGGTCATTGAGTACTTATATAGGACTAGGGGGGGTCACATGTGGTCATTGAGTACTTATATAGGACTAGGGTGCGTCACATGGGGTCATTGAGTACTTATATAGTACTAGGGGGGTCACATGGGGTCATTGAGTACTTATATAGGATATGGGGGGGTCACGTGGGGTCATTGAGTACTTATATAGGACATGGGGGGGTAACGTGGGGTCATTGAGTACTTATATAGGACAAGGGTGGATCACATGGGGTCATTGAGTACTTATATAGGACTAGGGGGGGTCACATGGGGTCATTGAGTACTTATATAGGACTAGGGTGGGTCACATGGGGTTATTGAGTACTTATACAGGACAAGTGAGGTTCACATGCGGTCATTGATTACTTATATAGGACTAGGGTGGGTCACATGGGGTCATTGAGTTCTTATATAGGAGACGGGGGGCGGTCACGTGGGGTCATTGAGTACTTATATAAGACTTGGGGGGGTCACGTGGGGTCATTGAGTACTTATATAGGACTAGGGTGGATCACATGGGGTCATTGAGTACTTATATAGGACTAGGGGGGGTCACATGGGGTCATTGAGTACTTATATAGGACTAGGGTGGGTCACATGGGGTTATTGAGTACTTATATAGGACTAGGGTGGGTCACATGGGATCATTGTGTACTTATATAAGACTAGGGTGGGTCACATGGGGTCATTGAGTTCTTATATAGGACATGGGGGGGTCACGTTGGGTCATTGAGTACTTATATAGGACATGGGGGGGTCACGTGGGGTCATTGAGTACTTATATAGGACTAGGGGGGGTCACATGGGGTCATTGAGTACTTATATAGTACTAGGGGGGTTACATGGGGTCATTGAGTACTTATATATGACATGGGGGGGTCACGTGGGGTCATTGAGTACTTATATAGGACATGGGGGGGGTCACGTGGGGTCATTGAGTAGTTATATAGGACTAGGGTGGGTCACATGGGGTCATTAAGCACTTATATAGGACTAGGGGTGGTCACATGTGGTCATTGAGTACTTATATAGGAGTAGGGTGGGTCACATGGGGTCATTTTGTACTTACATAGGACTAGGGGGGGTCACATGTGGTCATTGAGTACTTATATAGGAGTAAGGTGGGTCACATGGGGTCATTTTGTACTTACATAGGACTAGGGTGGTTCACATGGGGTCATTTTGTACTTATATAGGACTAGGGTGGGTCACATGGGGTCATTGAGTACTTATATATTACTAGGGTGGGTCACATGGGGTCATTGAGCTCTTTTATAGGACGAGGGTGTGTCACATTGGGTCATTGAGTACTTATATATTACTAGGATGGGTCACATGGGGACATTGAGTTCTTATATAGGACTAGGGTGCGTCACATGGGGTCATTGAGTACTTATAAAGGACATGGGGGGGTCACGTGGGGTCATTGAGTACTTATATAGGACTAGGGTGGGTCACATGGGGTCATTGAGTACTTATATATGACTAGGGGGGGTCAAATGGGGTCATTGAGTACTTATATAGGACATGGGGGGTCACATGGGGTCATTAAGTACTTATATAGGACTAGGGGGGGGTCACATGTGGTCATTGAGTACTTATATAGGACTTGGGTGGGTCACATGGGGTCATTGAGTACTTATATAGGACTAGGGTGGGTCACATGGGGTCATTTTGTACTTATATAGGACTAGGGTGGGTCACATGGGGTCATTGAGTACTTATATATTACTAGGGTGGGTCACATGGGGTCATTGAGTTCTTATATAGGACTAGGGTGCGTCACATGGGGTCATTGAGTACTTATATAGTACTAGGGGGGTCACGTGGGGTCATTGAGTACTTATATAGGACTAGGGGGGGTCACATGTGGTCATTGAGTACTTATATAAGACTAGGGTGCGTCACATGGGGTCATTGAGTACATATATAGTACTAGGGGGGTCACATGGGGTCATTGAGTACTTATATAGGATATGGGGGGGTCACGTGGGGTCATTGAGTACTTATATAGGACATGGGGGGGTAACGTGGGGTCATTGAGTACTTATATAGGACTAGGGTGGATCACATGGGGTCATTGAGTACTTATATAGGACTAGGGGGGGTCACATGGGGTCATTGAGTACTTATATAGGACTAGGGTGGGTCACATGGGGTTATTGAGTACTTATACAGGACTAGTGAGGTTCACATGCGGTCATTGATTACTTATATAGGACTAGGGTGGGTCACATGGGGTCATTGAGTTCTTATATAGGACATGGGGGGGTCACGTGGGGTCATTGAGTACTTATATAGGACTTGGGGGGGTCACGTGGGGTCATTGAGTACTTATATAGGACTAGGGTGGATCACATGGGGTCATTGAGTACTTATATAGGACTAGGGGGGGTCACATGGGGTCATTGAGTACTTATATAGGACTAGGGTGGGTCACATGGGGTTATTGAGTACTTATATAGGACTAGGGTGGGTCACATGGGGTCATTGAGTACTTATATAGGACATGGGGGGGTCACGTGGGGTCATTGAGTAGTTATATAGGACTAGGGTGGGTCACATGGGGTCATTGAGTACTTATATAGGACATGGGGGGGTCACGTGGGGTCATTGAGTAGTTATATAGGACTAGGGTGGGTCACATGGGGTCATTAAGCACTTATATAGGACTTGGGTGGGTCACATGGGGTCATTGAGTACTTATATAGGACTAGGGTGGGTCACATGGGGTCATTTTGTACTTATATAGGACTAGGGGGGGTCACATGGGGTCATTGAGTACTTATATATTACTAGGGTGGGTCACATGGGGTCATTGAGTTCTTATATAGGACTAGGGTGCGTCACATGGGGTCATTGAGTACTTATATAGTACTAGGGGGGTCACGTGGGGTCATTGAGTACTTATATAGGACTAGGGGGGGTCACATGTGGTCATTGAGTACTTATATAAGACTAGGGTGCGTCACATGGGGACATTGAGTACATATATAGTACTAGGGGGGTCACATGGGGTCATTGAGTACTTATATAGGATATGGGGGGGTCACGTGGGGTCATTGAGTACTTATATAGGACATGGGGGGGTAACGTGGGGTCATTGAGTACTTATATAGGACTAGGGTGGATCACATGGGGTCATTGAGTACTTATATAGGACTAGGGGGGGTCACATGGGGTCATTGAGTACTTATATAGGTCTAGGGTGGGTCACATGGGGTTATTGAGTACTTATACAGGACTAGTGAGGTTCACATGCGGTCATTGATTACTTATATAGGACTAGGGTAGGTCACATGGGGTCATTGAGTTCTTATATAGGACATGGGGGGGTCACGTGGGGTCATTGAGTACTTATATAGGACTTGGGGGGGTCACGTGGGGTCATTGAGTACTTATATAGGACTAGGGTGGATCACATGGGGTCATTGAGTACTTATATAGGACTAGGGGGGGTCACATGGGGTCATTGAGTACTTATATAGGACTAGGGTGGGTCACATGGGGTTATTGAGTACTTATATAGGACTAGGGTGGGTCACATGGGATCATTGTGTACTTATATAAGACTAGGGTGGGTCACATGGGGTCATTGAGTTCTTATATAGGACATGGGGGGGTCACGTGGGGTCATTGAGTACTTATATAGGACTAGGGAGGGTCACATGGGGTCATTGAGTACTTATATAGGACGGGGGGGGGGTCACGTGGGGTCATTGAGTACTTATATAGGACTAGGGTGGGTCACATGGGGTCATTAAGCACTTATATAGGACTAGGGGGGGTCACATGTGGTCATTGAGTACTTATATAGTAGTAGGGTGGGTCACATGGGGTCATTTTGTACTTACATAGGACTAGGGGGGGTCACATGTGGTCATTGAGTACTTATATAGGAGTAGGGTGGGTCACATGGGGTCATTTTGTACTTACATAGGACTAGGGTGGGTCACATGGGGTCATTTTGTACTTATATAGGACTAGGGTGGGTCACATGGGGTCATTGAGTACTTATATATTACTAGGGTGGGTCACATGGGGTCATTGAGCTCTTATATAGGACTAGGGTGTGTCACATTGGGTCATTGAGTACTTATATAGGACATGGGGGGGTCACGTGGGGTCATTGAGTACTTATATAGGACTTGGGGGGGTCACGTGGGGTCATTGAGTACTTATATAGGACTAGGGTGGATCACATGGGGTCATTGAGTACTTATATAGGACTAGGGGGGGTCACATGGGGTCATTGAGTACTTATATAGTACTAGGGGGGTTACATGGGGTCATTGAGTACTTATATAGGACTAGGGGGGGTCACATGGGGTCATTGAGTACTTATATAGGACATGGGGGGGTCACGTGGGGTCATTAAGTACTTATATAGGACTAGGGTGGGTCACATGGGGTCATTTTGTACTTATATAGGACTAGGGTGGGTCACATGGGGTCATTGAGTACTTATATATTACTAGGGTGGGTCACATGGGGTCATTGAGTTATTATATAGGACTAGGGTGCGTCACATGGGGTCATAGAGTACTTATATAGTACTAGGGGGGTTACATGGGGTCATTGAGTACTTATATATGACATGGGGGGGTCACATGGGGTCATTTTGTACTTATATAGGACTAGGGTGGGTCACATGGGGTCATTGAGTACTTATATAGGACGGGGGGGGGGTCACGTGGGGTCATTGAGTACTTATATAGGACTAGAGTGGGTCACATGGGGTCATTAAGCACTTATATAGGACTAGGGGGGGTCACATGTGGTCATTGAGTACTTATATAGTAGTAGGGTGGGTCACATGGGGTCATTTTGTACTTACATAGGACTAGGGGGGGTCACATGTGGTCATTGAGTACTTATATAGGAGTAGGGTGGGTCACATGGGGTCATTTTGTACTTACATAGGACTAGGGTGGGTCACATGGGGTCATTTTGTACTTATATAGGACTAGGGTGGGTCACATGGGGTCATTGAGTACTTATATATTACTAGGGTGGGTCACATGGGGTCATTGAGCTCTTATATAGGACTAGGGTGTGTCACATTGGGTCATTGAGTACTTATATAGGACATGGGGGGGTCACGTGGGGTCATTGAGTACTTATATAGGACTTGGGGGGGTCACGTGGGGTCATTGAGTACTTATATAGGACTAGGGTGGATCACATGGGGTCATTGAGTACTTATATAGGACTAGGGGGGGTCACATGGGGTCATTGAGTACTTATATAGTACTAGGGGGGTTACATGGGGTCATTGAGTACTTATATAGGACTAGGGGGGGTCACATGGGGTCATTGAGTACTTATATAGGACATGGGGGGGTCACGTGGGGTCATTAAGTACTTATATAGGACTAGGGTGGGTCACATGGGGTCATTTTGTACTTATATAGGACTAGGGTGGGTCACATGGGGTCATTGAGTACTTATATATTACTAGGGTGGGTCACATGGGGTCATTGAGTTATTATATAGGACTAGGGTGCGTCACATGGGGTCATAGAGTACTTATATAGTACTAGGGGGGTTACATGGGGTCATTGAGTACTTATATATGACATGGGGGGCCACGTGGGGTCATTAAGTACTTATATAGGACTAGGGTGGGTCACATGGGGTCATTGAGTACTTATAAATGACTAGGGGGGGTCACATGGGATCATTGAGTACTTATATAGGACTAGGGTGGGTCACATGTGGTCATTGAGTACTTATATATTACTAGGGTGGGTCACATGGGGTCATTGAGTTCTTATATAGGACTAGGGTGCGTCACATGGGGTCATTGAGTACTTATATAGTACTAGGGGGGTCACATGGGGTCATTGAGTACTTATATAGGACATGGGGGGGTCACGTGGGGACATTGAGTACTTATATAGGACTAGGGTGGGTCACATGGGGTCATTGAGTATTTATATAGGACATGGGGGGCCACGTGGGGTCATTAAGTACTTATATAGGACTAGGGTGGGTCACATGGGGTCATTTTGCACTTATATAGGACTAGGGTGGGTCACATGGGGTCATTGAGTACTTATATATTACTAGGGTGGGTCACATGGGGTCATTGAGTTCTTATATAGGACTAGGGTGCGTCACATGGGGTCATTGAGTACTTATATAGTACTAGGGGGGTTACATGGGGTCATTGAGTACTTATATATGACATGGGGGGGTCACGTGGGGTCATTGAGTACTTATATAGGACTAGGGAGGGTCACATGGGGTCATTGAGTACTTATATAGGACATGGGGGGGTCACGTGGGGTCATTGAGTACTTATATAGGACTAGGGTGGGTCACATGGGGTCATTAAGCACTTATATAGGACTAGGGGGGGTCACATGTGGTCATTGAGTACTTATATAGGAGTAGGGTGGGTCACATGGGGTCATTTTGTACTTACATAGGACTAGGGTGGGTCACATGGGGTTATTTTGTACTTATATAGGACTAGGGTGGGTCACATGGGGTCATTGAGTACTTATATATTACTAGGGTGGGTCACATGGGGTCATTGAGCTCTTATATAGGACTAGGGTGTGTCACATTGGGTCATTGAGTACTTATATATTACTAGGGTGGGTCACATGGGGACATTGAGTTCTTATATAGGACTAGGGTGCGTCACATGGGGTCATTGAGTACTTATATAGGACATGGGGGGGTCACGTGGGGTCATTGAGTACTTATATAGGACTAGGGTGGGTCACATGGGGTCATTGAGTACTTATATAGTACTAGGGGGGTCACATGGTGTCATTGAGTACTTATATAGGACATGGGGGGGTCACATGGGGTCATTAAGTACTTATATAGGACTAGGGGGGGGGGTCACATGTGGTCATTGAGTACTTATATAGGACTAGGGTGGGTCACATGGGGTCATTTTGTACTTATATAGGACTAGGGTGGGTCACATGGGGTCATTGAGTACTTATATATTACTAGGGTGGGTCACATGGGGTCATTGAGTTCTTATATAGGACTAGGGTGCGTCACATGGGGTCATTGAGTACTTTTATAGTACTAGGGGGGTCACATGGGGTCATTGAGTACTTATATAGGACATGGGGGGGTCACGTGGGGACATTGAGTACTTATATAGGACTAGGGTGGGTCACATGGGGTCATTGAGTACTTATATAGGACTAAGGTGGGTCACATGGGGTCATTGAGTACTTATAAATGACTAGGGGGGGTCACATGGGATCATTGAGTACTTATATAGGACTAGGGTGGGTCACATGGGGTCATTTTGTACTTATATAAGACTAGGGTGGGTCACATGGGGTCATTGTGTACTTATATATTACTAGGGTGGGTCACATGGGGTCATTGAGTTCTTATATAGGACTAGGGTGCGTCACTTTGGGTCATTGAGTACTTATATAGTACTAGGGGGGTTACATGTGGTCATTGAGTACTTATATAGGATATGTGGGGGTCACGTGGGGTCATTGAGTACTTATATAGTACTAGGGTGGGTCACATGGGGTCATTAAGTACTTATATAGGAATAGGGGGGGTCACATGTGGTCATTGAGTACTTATATAGGAATAGGGTGGGTCACATGGGGTCATTGAGTACTTATATAGGACTAGGGGGTCACATGGGGTCATTGAGTACTTATATAGGACATGGGGGGGTCACGTGGGGTCATTAAGTACTTATATAGGACTAGGGTGGGTCACATGGGGTCATTTTGTACTTATATAGGACTAGGGTGGGTCACATGGGGTCATTGAGTACTTATATAGTACTAGGGGGTTCACATGGGGTCATTAAGTACTTATATAGGAATAGGGGGGGTCACATGTGGTCATTGAGTACTTATATAGGAATACGGTGGGTCACATGGGGTCATTGAGTACTTATATAGGACTAGGGGTTCACATGGGGTCATTGATTACTTATATAGGACATGGGGGGGTCACGTGGGGTCATTAAGTACTTATATAGGACTAGGGTGGGTCACATGGGGTTATTGAGTACTTATACAGGACTAGTGAGGTTCACATGCGGTCATTGATTACTTATATAGGACTAGGGTGGGCCACATGGGGTCATTGAGTTCTTATATAGGACATGGGGGGGTCACGTGGGGTCATTGAGTACTTATATAGGACTTGGGGGGGTCACGTGGGGTCATTGAGTACTTATATAGGACTAGGGTGGATCACATGGGGTCATTGAGTACTTATATAGGATATGGGGGGGTCACGTGGGGTCATTGAGTACTTATATAGGACATGGGGGGGGTAACGTGGGGTCATTGAGTACTTATATAGGACTAGGGTGGATCACATGGGTTCATTGAGTACTTATATAGGACTAGGGGGGGTCACATGGGGTCATTGAGTACTTATATAGGACTAGGGTGGGTCACATGGGGTTATTGAGTACTTATACAGGACTAGTGAGGTTCACATGCGGTCATTGATTACTTATATAGGACTAGGGTGGGTCACATGGGGTCATTGAGTTCTTATATAGGACATGTGGGGGTCACGTGGGGTCATTGAGTATTTATATAGGACTTGGGGGGGTCACGTGGGGTCATTGAGTACTTATATAGGACTAGGGTGGATCACATGGGGTCATTGAGTACTTATATAGGACTAGGGGGGGTCACATGGGGTCATTGAGTACTTATATAGGACTAGGGTGGGTCACATGGGGTTATTGAGTACTTATATAGGACTAGGGTGGGTCACATGGGATCATTGTGTACTTATATAAGACTAGGGTGGGTCACATGGGGTCATTGAGTTCTTATATAGGACATGGGGGGGGTCACGTGGGGTCATTGAGTACTTATATAGTACTAGGGGGGTTACATGGGGTCATTGAGTACTTATATATGACATGGGGGGGTCACGTGGGGTCATTGAGTACTTATATAGGACTAGGGAGGGTCACATGGGGTCATTGAGTACTTATATAGGACGGGGGGGGGTCACGTGGGGTCATTGAGTACTTATATAGGACTAGGGTGGGTCACATGGGGTCATTAAGCACTTATATAGGACTAGGGGGGGTCACATGTGGTCATTGAGTACTTATATAGTAGTAGGGTGGGTCACATGGGGTCATTTTGTACTTACATAGGACTAGGGGGGGTCACATGTGGTCATTGAGTACTTATATAGGAGTAGGGTGGGTCACATGGGGTCATTTTGTACTTACATAGGACTAGGGTGGGTCACATGGGGTCATTTTGTACTTATATAGGACTAGGGTGGGTCACATGGGGTCATTGAGTACTTATATATTACTAGGGTGGGTCACATGGGGTCATTGAGCTCTTATATAGGACTAGGGTGTGTCACATTGGGTCATTGAGTACTTATATAGGACATGGGGGGGTCACGTGGGGTCATTGAGTACTTATATAGGACTTGGGGGGGTCACGTGGGGTCATTGAGTACTTATATAGGACTAGGGTGGATCACATGGGGTCATTGAGTACTTATATAGGACTAGGGGGGGTCACATGGGGTCATTGAGTACTTATATAGTACTAGGGGGGTTACATGGGGTCATTGAGTACTTATATAGGACTAGGGGGGGTCACATGGGGTCATTGAGTACTTATATAGGACATGGGGGGGTCACGTGGGGTCATTAAGTACTTATATAGGACTAGGGTGGGTCACATGGGGTCATTTTGTACTTATATAGGACTAGGGTGGGTCACATGGGGTCATTGAGTACTTATATATTACTAGGGTGGGTCACATGGGGTCATTGAGTTATTATATAGGACTAGGGTGCGTCACATGGGGTCATAGAGTACTTATATAGTACTAGGGGGGTTACATGGGGTCATTGAGTACTTATATATGACATGGGGGGGTCACATGGGGTCATTTTGTACTTATATAGGACTAGGGTGGGTCACATGGGGTCATTGAGTACTTATATATTAATAGGGTGGGTCACATGGGGTCATTCAGTTCTTATATAGGACTAGGGTGCGTCACATGGGGTCATTGAGTACTTATATAGTACTAGGGGGGTCACATGGGGTCATTGAGTACTTATATAGGACATGGGGTGGTCACGTGGGGACATTGAGTACTTATATAGGACTAGGGTGGGTCACATGGGGTCATTGAGTACTTATATAGGACTAAGGTGGGTCACATGGGGTCATTGAGTACTTATAAATGACTAGGGGGGGTCACATGGGATCATTGAGTACTTATATAGGACTAGGGTGGGTCACATGGGGTCATTGAGTACTTATATATTACTAGGGTGGGTCACATGGGGTCATTGATTTCTTATATAGGACTAGGGTGCGTCACATGGGGTCATTGAGTACTTATATAGTACTAGGGGGGTCACATGGGGTCATTGAGTACTTATATAGGACATGGGGGGGTCACGTGGGGACATTGAGTACTTATATAGGACTAGGGTGGGTCACATGGGGTCATTGAGTACTTATATAGGACATGGGGGGCCACGTGGGGTCATTAAGTACTTATATAGGACTAGGGTGGGTCACATGGGGTCATTTTGTACTTATATAGGACTAGGGTGGGTCACATGGGGTCATTGAGTACTTATATATTACTAGGGTGGGTCACATGGGGTCATTGAGTTCTTATATAGGACTAGGGTGCGTCACATGGGGTCATTGAGTACTTATATAGTACTAGGGGGGTTACATGGGGTCATTGAGTACTTATATATGACATGGGGGGGTCACGTGGGGTCATTGAGTACTTATATAGGACTAGGGAGGGTCACATGGGGTCATTGAGTACTTATATAGGACATGGGGGGGTCACGTGGGGTCATTGAGTACTTATATAGGACTAGGGTGGGTCACATGGGGTCGTTAAGCACTTATATAGGACTAGGGGGGGTCACATGTGGTCATTGAGTACTTATATAGGAGTAGGGTGGGTCACATGGGGTCATTTTGTACTTACATAGGACTAGGGTGGGTCACATGGGGTTATTTTGTACTTATATAGGACTAGGGTGGGTCACATGGGGTCATTGAGTACTTATATATTACTAGGGTGGGTCACATGGGGTCATTGAGCTCTTATATAGGACTAGGGTGTGTCACATTGGGTCATTGAGTACTTATATATTACTAGGGTGGGTCACATGGGGACATTGAGTTCTTATATAGGACTAGGGTGCGTCACATGGGGTCATTGAGTACTTATATAGGACATGGGGGGGTCACGTGGGGTCATTGAGTACTTATATAGGACTAGGGTGGGTCACATGGGGTCATTGAGTACTTATATAGTACTAGGGGGGTCACATGGTGTCATTGAGTACTTATATAGGACATGGGGGGGTCACATGGGGTCATTAAGTACTTATATAGGACTAGGGGGGGGGGTCACATGTGGTCATTGAGTACTTATATAGGACTAGGGTGGGTCACATGGGGTCATTGAGTACTTATATATGACTAGGGGGGGTCACATGGGGTCATTGAGTACTTATATAGGACTAGGGTGGGTCACATGGGGTCATTTTGTACTTATATAGGACTAGGGGGGGTCACATGGGGTCATTGAGTACTTATATATTACTAGGGTGGGTCACATGGGGTCATTGAGTTCTTATATAGGACTAGGGTGCGTCACATGGGGTCATTGAGTACTTATATAGTACTAGGGAGGTCACATGTGGTCATTGAGTACTTATATGGGACTAGGGTGGGTCACATGAGGTCATTGAGTACTTATATATGACTAGGGGTGGTCACATGGGGTCATTGAGTACTTATATAGGACTAGGGTGGGTCACATGGGGTCATTTTGTACTTATATAGGACTAGGGTGGGTCACATGGGGTCATTGAGTACTTATATATTACTAGGGTGGGTCACATGGGGTCATTGAGAACTTATATAGGACATGGGGGGGTCACGTGGGGACATTGAGTACTTATATAGGACTAGGGTGGGTCACATGGGGTCATTGAGTACTTATATAGGACTAAGGTGGGTCACATGGGGTCATTGAGTACTTATAAATGACTAGGGGGGGTCACATGGGATCATTGAGTACTTATATAGGACTAGGGTGGGTCACATGGGGTCATTTTGTACTTATATAAGACTAGGGTGGGTCACATGGGGTCATTGTGTACTTATATATTACTAGGGTGGGTCACATGGGGTCATTGAGTTCTTATATAGGACTAGGGTGCGTCACTTTGGGTCATTGAGTACTTATATAGTACTAGGGGGGTTACATGTGGTCATTGAGTACTTATATAGGATATGTGGGGGTCACGTGGGGTCATTGAGTACTTATATAGTACTAGGGTGGGTCACATGGGGTCATTAAGTACTTATATAGGAATAGGGGGGGTCACATGTGGTCATTGAGTACTTATATAGGAATAGGGTGGGTCACATGGGGTCATTGAGTACTTATATAGGACTAGGGGGTCACATGGGGTCATTGAGTACTTATATAGGACATGGGGGGGTCACGTGGGGTCATTAAGTACTTATATAGGACTAGGGTGGGTCACATGGGGTCATTTTGTACTTATATAGGACTAGGGTGGGTCACATGGGGTCATTGAGTACTTATATAGTACTAGGGGGGTCACGTGGGGTCATTAAGTACTTATATAGGAATAGGGGGGGGTCACATGTGGTCATTGAGTACTTATATAGGAATACGGTGGGTCACATGGGGTCATTGAGTACTTATATAGGACTAGGGGGTCACATGGGGTCATTGAGTACTTATATAGGACATGGGGGGGTCACGTGGGGTCATTAAGTACTTATATAGGACTAGGGTGGGTCACATGGGGTCATTTTGTACTTATATAGGACTAGGGTGGGTCACATGGGGTCATTGAGTACTTATATAGTACTAGGAAGGTCACGTGGGGTCATTGAGTACTTATATAGGACTAGGGGGGGTCACATGTGGTCATTGAGTACTTATATAGGATATGTGGGGGTCACATGGGGTCATTGAGTACTTATATAGTACTAGGGGGGTCACATGGGGTCATTGAGTACTTATATAGGATATGGGGGGGTCACGTGGGGTCATTGAGTACTTATATAGGACTAGGGTGGGTCACATGGGGCCATTAAGTACTTATATAGGACTAGGGGTGGTCACATGTGGTCATTGAGTACTTATATAAGACTAAGGGGGGTCAAATGGGGTCATTGAGTACTTATATAGGAGTAGGGTGGCTGACCTGAGGTCATTGAGTACTTATGTAGGACTAGCGGGGGGGTCACATGGCGTCATTGAGTACTTATCTAGGACTAGGGTGGGTCACATGGGGTCATTGAATTCTAATATAGGACTAGGGTGCGTCACATGGGGTCATTGAGTACTTATATAGGACTAGGGGGGTCACATGGGGTCATTGAGTACTTATATAGGACTAGGGTGGGTCACATGGGGTCATTAAGTACTTATATAGTAGTAGGGGGGTCACATGGGGTCATTGAGTACTTATATAGGACATGGGGGGGTCACGTGGGGACATTGAGTACTTATATAGGACTAGGGTGGGTCACATGGGGTCATTAAGCACTTATATAGGACTAGGGGGGGTCACATGTGGTCATTGAGTACTTATATAGGAGTAGGGTGGGTTACATGGGGTCATTTTGTACTTACATAGGACTAGGGTGGGTCACATGGGGTTATTTTGTACTTATATAGGACTAGGGTGGGTCACATGGGGTCATTGAGTACTTATATAGGACATGGGGTGGTCACGTGGGGACATTGAGTACTTATATAGGACTAGGGTGGGTCACATGGGGTCATTGAGTACTTATATAGGACTAAGGTGGGTCACATGGGGTCATTGAGTACTTATAAATGACTAGGGGGGGTCACATGGGATCATTGAGTACTTATATAGGACTAGGGTGGGTCACATGGGGTCATTGAGTACTTATATATTACTAGGGTGGGTCACATGGGGTCATTGAGTTCTTATATAGGACTAGGGTGCGTCACATGGGGTCATTGAGTACTTATATAGTACTAGGGGGGTCACATGGGGTCATTGAGTACTTATATAGGACATGGGGGGGTCACGTGGGGACATTGAGTACTTATATAGGACTAGGGTGGGTCACATGGGGTCATTGAGTACTTATATAGGACATGGGGGGCCACGTGGGGTCATTAAGTACTTATATAGGACTAGGGTGGGTCACATGGGGTCATTTTGTACTTATATAGGACTAGGGTGGGTCACATGGGGTCATTGAGTACTTATATATTACTAGGGTGGGTCACATGGTGTCATTGAGTTCTTATATAGGACTAGGGTGCGTCACATGGGGTCATTGAGTACTTATATAGTACTAGGGGGGTTACATGGGGTCATTGAGTACTTATATATGACATGGGGGGGTCACGTGGGGTCATTGAGTACTTATATAGGACTAGGGAGGGTCACATGGGGTCATTGAGTACTTATATAGGACATGGGGGGGTCACGTGGGGTCATTGAGTACTTATATAGGACTAGGGTGGGTCACATGGGGTCATTAAGCACTTATATAGGACTAGGGGGGGTCACATGTGGTCATTGAGTACTTATATAGGAGTAGGGTGGGTCACATGGGGTCATTTTGTACTTACATAGGACTAGGGTGGGTCAGATGGGGTTATTTTGTACTTATATAGGACTAGGGTGGGTCACATGGGGTCATTGAGTACTTATATATTACTAGGGTGGGTCACATGGGGTCATTGAGCTCTTATATAGGACTAGGGTGTGTCACATTGGGTCATTGAGTACTTATATATTACTAGGGTGGGTCACATGGGGACATTGAGTTCTTATATAGGACTAGGGTGCGTCACATGGGGTCATTGAGTACTTATATAGGACATGGGGGGGTCACGTGGGGTCATTGAGTACTTATATAGGACTAGGGTGGGTCACATGGGGTCATTGAGTACTTATATAGTACTAGGGGGGTCACATGGTGTCATTGAGTACTTATATAGGACATGGGGGGGTCACATGGGGTCATTAAGTACTTATATAGGACTAGGGGGGGGGTCACATGTGGTCATTGAGTACTTATATAGGACTAGGATGGGTCACATGGGGTCATTGAGTACTTATATATGACTAGGGTGGGTCACATGGGGACATTGAGTTCTTATATAGGACTAGGGTGCGTCACATGGGGTCATTGAGTACTTATATAGGACATGGGGGGGTCACGTGGGGTCATTGAGTACTTATATAGGACTAGGGTGGGTCACATGGGGTCATTGAGTACTTATATAGTACTAGGGGGGTCACATGGTGTCATTGAGTACTTATATAGGACATGGGGGGGTCACATGGGGTCATTAAGTACTTATATAGGACTAGGGGGGGGGTCACATGTGGTCATTGAGTACTTATATAGTACTAGGGTGGGTCACATGGGGTCATTGAGTACTTATATATGACTAGGGGGGGTCACATGGGGTCATTGAGTACTTATATAGGACTAGGGTGGGTCACATGGGGTCATTTTGTACTTATATAGGACTAGGGGGGGTCACATGGGGTCATTGAGTACTTATATATTACTAGGGTGGGTCACATGGGGTCATTGAGTTCTTATATAGGACTAGGGTGCGTCACATGGGGTCATTGAGTACTTATATAGTACTAGGGAGGTCACATGTGGTCATTGAGTACTTATATGGGACTAGGGTGGGTCACATGAGGTCATTGAGTACTTATATATGACTAGGGGTGGTCACATGGGGTCATTGAGTACTTATATAGGACTAGGGTGGGTCACATGGGGTCATTTTGTACTTATATAGGACTAGGGTGGGTCACATGGGGTCATTGAGTTCTTATATAGGACTAGGGTGCGTCACATGGGGTCATTGAGTACTTATATAGTACTAGGGGGGTCACATGGGGTCATTGAGAACTTATATAGGACATGGGGGGGTCACGTGGGGACATTGAGTACTTATATAGGACTAGGGTGGGTCACATGGGGTCATTGAGTACTTATATAGGACTAAGGTGGGTCACATGGGGTCATTGAGTACTTATAAATGACTAGGGGGGGTCACATGGGATCATTGAGTACTTATATAGGACTAGGGTGGGTCACATGGGGTCATTTTGTACTTATATAAGACTAGGGTGGGTCACATGGGGTCATTGTGTACTTATATATTACTAGGGTGGGTCACATGGGGTCATTGAGTTCTTATATAGGACTAGGGTGCGTCACTTTGGGTCATTGAGTACTTATATAGTACTAGGGGGGTTACATGTGGTCATTGAGTACTTATATAGGATATGTGGGGGTCACGTGGGGTCATTGAGTACTTATATAGTACTAGGGTGGGTCACATGGGGTCATTAAGTACTTATATAGGAATAGGGGGGGTCACATGTGGTCATTGAGTACTTATATAGGAATAGGGTGGGTCACATGGGGTCATTGAGTACTTATATAGGACTAGGGGGTCACATGGGGTCATTGAGTACTTATATAGGACATGGGGGGGTCACGTGGGGTCATTAAGTACTTATATAGGACTAGGGTGGGTCACATGGGGTCATTTTGTACTTATATAGGACTAGGGTGGGTCACATGGGGTCATTGAGTACTTATATAGTACTAGGGGGGTCACGTGGGGTCATTAAGTACTTATATAGGAATAGGGGGGGGGTCACATGTGGTCATTGAGTACTTATATAGGAATACGGTGGGTCACATGGGGTCATTGAGTACTTATATAGGACTAGGGGGTCACATGGGGTCATTGAGTACTTATATAGGACATGGGGGGGTCACGTGGGGTCATTAAGTACTTATATAGGACTAGGGGGGGTCACATGTGGTCATTGAGTACTTATATAGGATATGTGGGGGTCACATGGGGTCATTGAGTACTTATATAGTACTAGGGGGGTCACATGGGGTCATTGAGTACTTATATAGGATATGGGGGGGTCACGTGGGGTCATTGAGTACTTATATAGGACTAGGGTGGGTCACATGGGGTCATTAAGTACTTATATAGGACTAGGGGTGGTCACATGTGGTCATTGAGTACTTATATAAGACTAAGGGGGGTCAAATGGGGTCATTGAGTACTTATATAGGAGTAGGGTGGCTGACCTGAGGTCATTGAGTACTTATGTAGGACTAGCGGGGGGGTCACATGGCGTCATTGAGTACTTATCTAGGACTAGGGTGGGTCACATGGGGTCATTGAATTCTAATATAGGACTAGGGTGCGTCACATGGGGTCATTGAGTACTTATATAGGACTAGGGGGGTCACATGGGGTCATTGAGTACTTATATAGGACTAGGGTGGGTCACATGGGGTCATTAAGTACTTATATAGTAGTAGGGGGGTCACATGGGGTCATTGAGTACTTATATAGGACATGGGGGGGGTCACGTGGGGACATTGAGTACTTATATAGGACTAGGGTGGGTCACATGGGGTCATTAAGCACTTATATAGGACTAGGGGGGGTCACATGTGGTCATTGAGTACTTATATAGGAGTAGGGTGGGTCACATGGGGTCATTTTGTACTTACATAGGACTAGGGTGGGTCACATGGGGTTATTTTGTACTTATATAGGACTAGGGTGGGTCACATGGGGTCATTGAGTACTTATATAGGACATGGGGTGGTCACGTGGGGACATTGAGTACTTATATAGGACTAGGGTGGGTCACATGGGGTCATTGAGTACTTATATAGGACTAAGGTGGGTCACATGGGGTCATTGAGTACTTATAAATGACTAGGGGGGGTCACATGGGATCATTGAGTACTTATATAGGACTAGGGTGGGTCACATGGGGTCATTGAGTACTTATATATTACTAGGGTGGGTCACATGGGGTCATTGAGTTCTTATATAGGACTAGGGTGCGTCACATGGGGTCATTGAGTACTTATATAGTACTAGGGGGGTCACATGGGGTCATTGAGTACTTATATAGGACATGGGGGGGTCACGTGGGGACATTGAGTACTTATATAGGACTAGGGTGGGTCACATGGGGTCATTGAGTACTTATATAGGACATGGGGGGCCACGTGGGGTCATTAAGTACTTATATAGGACTAGGGTGGGTCACATGGGGTCATTTTGTACTTATATAGGACTAGGGTGGGTCACATGGGGTCATTGAGTACTTATATATTACTAGGGTGGGTCACATGGGGTCATTGAGTTCTTATATAGGACTAGGGTGCGTCACATGGGGTCATTGAGTACTTATATAGTACTAGGGGGGTTACATGGGGTCATTGAGTACTTATATATGACATGGGGGGGTCACGTGGGGTCATTGAGTACTTATATAGGACTAGGGAGGGTCACATGGGGTCATTGAGTACTTATATAGGACATGGGGGGGTCACGTGGGGTCATTGAGTACTTATATAGGACTAGGGTGGGTCACATGGGGTCATTAAGCACTTATATAGGACTAGGGGGGGTCACATGTGGTCATTGAGTACTTATATAGGAGTAGGGTGGGTCACATGGGGTCATTTTGTACTTACATAGGACTAGGGTGGGTCACATGGGGTTATTTTGTACTTATATAGGACTAGGGTGGGTCACATGGGGTCATTGAGTACTTATATATTACTAGGGTGGGTCACATGGGGTCATTGAGCTCTTATATAGGACTAGGGTGTGTCACATTGGGTCATTGAGTACTTATATATTACTAGGGTGGGTCACATGGGGACATTGAGTTCTTATATAGGACTAGGGTGCGTCACATGGGGTCATTGAGTACTTATATAGGACATGGGGGGGTCACGTGGGGTCATTGAGTACTTATATAGGACTAGGGTGGGTCACATGGGGTCATTGAGTACTTATATAGTACTAGGGGGGTCACATGGTGTCATTGAGTACTTATATAGGACATGGGGGGGTCACATGGGGTCATTAAGTACTTATATAGGACTAGGGGGGGGGTCACATGTGGTCATTGAGTACTTATATAGGACTAGGATGGGTCACATGGGGTCATTGAGTACTTATATATGACTAGGGGGGGTCACATGGGGTCATTGAGTACTTATATAGGACTAGGGTGGGTCACATGGGGTCATTTTGTACTTATATAGGACTAGGGGGGGTCACATGGGGTCATTGAGTACTTATATATTACTAGGGTGGGTCACATGGGGTCATTGAGTTCTTATATAGGACTAGGGTGCGTCACATGGGGTCATTGAGTACTTATATAGTACTAGGGAGGTCACATGTGGTCATTGAGTACTTATATGGGACTAGGGTGGGTCACATGAGGTCATTGAGTACTTATATATGACTAGGGGTGGTCACATGGGGTCATTGAGTACTTATATAGGACTAGGGTGGGTCACATGGGGTCATTTTGTACTTATATAGGACTAGGGTGGGTCACATGGGGTCATTGAGTACTTATATATTACTAGGGTGGGTCACATGGGGTCATTGAGTTCTTATATAGGACTAGGGTGCGTCACATGGGGTCATTGAGTACTTATATAGTACTAGGGGGGTCACAAAGGGTCATTGAGAACTTATATAGGACATGGGGGGGTCACGTGGGGACATTGAGTACTTATATAGGACTAGGGTGGGTCACATGGGGTCATTGAGTACTTATATAGGACTAAGGTGGGTCACATGGGGTCATTGAGTACTTATAAATGACTAGGGGGGGTCACATGGGATCATTGAGTACTTATATAGGACTAGGGTGGGTCACATGGGGTCATTTTGTACTTATATAAGACTAGGGTGGGTCACATGGGGTCATTGTGTACTTATATATTACTAGGGTGGGTCACATGGGGTCATTGAGTTCTTATATAGGACTAGGGTGCGTCACTTTGGGTCATTGAGTACTTATATAGTACTAGGGGGGTTACATGTGGTCATTGAGTACTTATATAGGATATGTGGGGGTCACGTGGGGTCATTGAGTACTTATATAGTACTAGGGTGGGTCACATGGGGTCATTAAGTACTTATATAGGAATAGGGGGGGTCACATGTGGTCATTGAGTACTTATATAGGAATAGGGTGGGTCACATGGGGTCATTGAGTACTTATATAGGACTAGGGGGTCACATGGGGTCATTGAGTACTTATATAGGACATGGGGGGGTCACGTGGGGTCATTAAGTACTTATATAGGACTAGGGTGGGTCACATGGGGTCATTTTGTACTTATATAGGACTAGGGTGGGTCACATGGGGTCATTGAGTACTTATATAGTACTAGGGGGGTCACGTGGGGTCATTAAGTACTTATATAGGAATACGGTGGGTCACATGGGGTCATTGGGTACTTATATAGGACTAGGGGGTCACATGGGGTCATTGAGTACTTATATAGGACATGGGGGGGTCACGTGGGGTCATTAAGTACTTATATAGGACTAGGGTGGGTCACATGGGGTCATTTTGTACTTATATAGGACTAGGGTGGGTCACATGGGGTCATTGAGTACTTATATAGTACTAGGGGGGTCACGTGGGGTCATTGAGTACTTATATAGGACTAGGGGGGGTCACATGTGGTCATTGAGTACTTATATAGGATATGTGGGGGTCACATGGGGTCATTGAGTACTTATATAGTACTAGGGGGGTCACATGGGGTCATTGAGTACTTATATAGGATATGGGGGGGTCACGTGGGGTCATTGAGTACTTATATAGGACTAGGGTGGGTCACATGGGGTCATTAAGTACTTATATAGGACTAGGGGTGGTCACATGGGGTCATTGAGTACTTATATAGGACTAGGGGGTCACATGGGGTCATTGAGTACTTATATAGGACATGGGGGGGTCACGTGGGGTCATTAAGTACTTATATAGTACTAGGGTGGGTCACATGGGGTTATTGAGTACTTATACAGGACTAGTGAGGTTCACATGCGGTCATTGATTACTTATATAGGACTAGGGTGGGTCACATGGGGTCATTGAGTTCTTATATAGGACATGGGGGGGTCACGTGGGGTCATTGAGTACTTATATAGGACTTGGGGGGGTCACGTGGGGTCATTGAGTACTTATATAGGACTAGGGTGGATCACATGGGGTCATTGAGTACTTATATAGGATATGGGGGGGTCACGTGGGGTCATTGAGTACTTATATAGGACATGGGGGGGTAACGTGGGGTCATTGAGTACTTATATAGGACTAGGGTGGATCACATGGGGTCATTGAGTATTTATATAGGACTAGGGGGGGTCACATGGGGTCATTGAGTACTTATATAGGACTAGGGTGGGTCACATGGGGTTATTGAGTACTTATACAGGACTAGTGAGGTTCACATGCGGTCATTGATTACTTATATAGGACTAGGGTGGGTCACATGGGGTCATTGAGTTCTTATATAGGACATGGGGGGGTCACGTGGGGTCATTGAGTACTTATATAGGACTTGGGGGGGTCACGTGGGGTCATTGAGTACTTATATAGGACTAGGGTGGATCACATGGGGTCATTGAGTACTTATATAGGACTAGGGGGGGTCACATGGGGTCATTGAGTACTTATATAGGTCTAGGGTGGGTCACATGGGGTTATTGAGTACTTATATAGGACTAGGGTGGGTCACATGGGATCATTGTGTACTTATATAAGACTAGGGTGGGTCACATGGGGTCATTGAGTTCTTATATAGGACATGGGGGGGTCACGTGGGGTCATTGAGTACTTATATAGTACTAGGGGGGTTACATGGGGTCATTGAGTACTTATATATGACATGGGGGGGTCACGTGGGGTCATTGAGTACTTATATAGGACTAGGGAGGGTCACATGGGGTCATTGAGTACTTATATAGGACGGGGGGGGGGTCACGTGGGGTCATTGAGTACTTATATAGGACTAGGGTGGGTCACATGGGGTCATTAAGCACTTATATAGGACTAGGGGGGGTCACATGTGGTCATTGAGTACTTATATAGTAGTAGGGTGGGTCACATGGGGTCATTTTGTACTTACATAGGACTAGGGGGGGTCACATGTGGTCATTGAGTACTTATATAGGAGTAGGGTGGGTCACATGGGGTCATTTTGTACTTACATAGGACTAGGGTGGGTCACATGGGGTCATTTTGTACTTATATAGGACTAGGGTGGGTCACATGGGGTCATTGAGTACTTATATATTACTAGGGTGGGTCACATGGGGTCATTGAGCTCTTATATAGGACTAGGGTGTGTCACATTGGGTCATTGAGTACTTATATAGGACATGGGGGGGTCACGTGGGGTCATTGAGTACTTATATAGGACTTGGGGGGGTCACGTGGGGTCATTGAGTACTTATATAGGACTAGGGTGGATCACATGGGGTCATTGAGTACTTATATAGGACTAGGGGGGGTCACATGGGGTCATTGAGTACTTATATAGTACTAGGGGGGTTACATGGGGTCATTGAGTACTTATATAGGACTAGGGGGGGTCACATGGGGTCATTGAGTACTTATATAGGACATGGGGGGGTCACGTGGGGTCATTAAGTACTTATATAGGACTAGGGTGGGTCACATGGGGTCATTTTGTACTTATATAGGACTAGGGTGGGTCACATGGGGTCATTGAGTACTTATATATTACTAGGGTGGGTCACATGGGGTCATTGAGTTATTATATAGGACTAGGGTGCGTCACATGGGGTCATAGAGTACTTATATAGTACTAGGGGGGTTACATGGGGTCATTGAGTACTTATATATGACATGGGGGGGTCACATGGGGTCATTTTGTACTTATATAGGACTAGGGTGGGTCACATGGGGTCATTGAGTACTTATATATTAATAGGGTGGGTCACATGGGGTCATTCAGTTCTTATATAGGACTAGGGTGCGTCACATGGGGTCATTGAGTACTTATATAGTACTAGGGGGGTCACATGGGGTCATTGAGTACTTATATAGGACATGGGGTGGTCACGTGGGGACATTGAGTACTTATATAGGACTAGGGTGGGTCACATGGGGTCATTGAGTACTTATATATTACTAGGGTGGGTCACATGGGGTCATTGAGCTCTTATATAGGACTAGGGTGTGTCACATTGGGTCATTGAGTACTTATATAGGACATGGGGGGGTCACGTGGGGTCATTGAGTACTTATATAGGTCTTGGGGGGGTCACGTGGGGTCATTGAGTACTTATATAGGACTAGGGTGGATCACATGGGGTCATTGAGTACTTATATAGGACTAGGGGGGGTCACATGGGGTCATTGAGTACTTATATAGTACTAGGGGGGTTACATGGGGTCATTGAGTACTTATATAGGACTAGGGGGGGTCACATGGGGTCATTGAGTACTTATATAGGACATGGGGGGGTCACGTGGGGTCATTAAGTACTTATATAGGACTAGGGTGGGTCACATGGGGTCATTTTGTACTTATATAGGACTAGGGTGGGTCACATGGGGTCATTGAGTACTTATATATTACTAGGGTGGGTCACATGGGGTCATTGAGTTATTATATAGGACTAGGGTGCGTCACATGGGGTCATAGAGTACTTATATAGTACTAGGGGGGTTACATGGGGTCATTGAGTACTTATATATGACATGGGGGGGTCACATGGGGTCATTTTGTACTTATATAGGACTAGGGTGGGTCACATGGGGTCAATGAGTACTTATATATTAATAGGGTGGGTCACATGGGGTCATTCAGTTCTTATATAGGACTAGGGTGCGTCACATGGGGTCATTGAGTACTTATATAGTACTAGGGGGGTCACATGGGGTCATTGAGTACTTATATAGGACATGGGGTGGTCACGTGGGGACATTGAGTACTTATATAGGACTAGGGTGGGTCACATGGGGTCATTGAGTACTTATATAGGACTAAGGTGGGTCACATGGGGTCATTGAGTACTTATAAATGACTAGGGGGGGTCACATGGGATCATTGAGTACTTATATAGGACTAGGGTGGGTCACATGGGGTCATTGAGTACTTATATATTACTAGGGTGGGTCACATGGGGTCATTGAGTTCTTATATAGGACTAGGGTGCGTCACATGGGGTCATTGAGTACTTATATAGTACTAGGGGGGTCACATGGGGTCATTGAGTACTTATATAGGACATGGGGGGGTCACGTGGGGACATTGAGTACTTATATAGGACTAGGGTGGGTCACATGGGGTCATTGAGTACTTATATAGGACATGGGGGGCCACGTGGGGTCATTAAGTACTTATATAGGACTAGGGTGGGTCACATGGGGTCATTTTGTACTTATATAGGACTAGGGTGGGTCACATGGGGTCATTGAGTACTTATATATTACTAGGGTGGGTCACATGGGGTCATTGAGTTCTTATATAGGACTAGGGTGCGTCACACGGGGTCATTGAGTACTTATATAGTACTAGGGGGGTTACATGGGGTCATTGAGTACTTATATATGACATGGGGGGGTCACGTGGGGTCATTGAGTACTTATATAGGACTAGGGAGGGTCACATGGGGTCATTGAGTACTTATATAGGACATGGGGGGGTCACGTGGGGTCATTGAGTACTTATATAGGACTAGGGTGGGTCACATGGGGTCATTAAGCACTTATATAGGACTAGGGGGGGTCACATGTGGTCATTGAGTACTTATATAGGAGTAGGGTGGGTCACATGGGGTCATTTTGTACTTACATAGGACTAGGGTGGGTCACATGGGGTTATTTTGTACTTATATAGGACTAGGGTGGGTCACATGGGGTCATTGAGTACTTATATATTACTAGGGTGGGTCACATGGGGTCATTGAGCTCTTATATAGGACTAGGGTGTGTCACATTGGGTCATTGAGTACTTATATATTACTAGGGTGGGTCACATGGGGACATTGAGTTCTTATATAGGACTAGGGTGCGTCACATGGGGTCATTGAGTACTTATATAGGACATGGGGGGGTCACGTGGGGTCATTGAGTACTTATATAGGACTAGGGTGGGTCACATGGGGTCATTGAGTACTTATATAGTACTAGGGGGGTCACATGGTGTCATTGAGTACTTATATAGGACATGGGGGGGTCACATGGGGTCATTAAGTACTTATATAGGACTAGGGGGGGGGTCACATGTGGTCATTGAGTACTTATATAGGACTAGGTTGGGTCACATGGGGTCATTGAGTACTTATATATGACTAGGGGGGGTCACATGGGGTCATTGAGTACTTATATAGGACTAGGGTGGGTCACATGGGGTCATTTTGTACTTATATAGGACTAGGGGGGGTCACATGGGGTCATTGAGTACTTATATATTACTAGGGTGGGTCACATGGGGTCATTGAGTTCTTATATAGGACTAGGGTGCGTCACATGGGGTCATTGAGTACTTATATAGTACTAGGGAGGTCACATGTGGTCATTGAGTACTTATATGGGACTAGGGTGGGTCACATGAGGTCATTGAGTACTTATATATGACTAGGGGTGGTCACATGGGGTCATTGAGTACTTATATAGGACTAGGGTGGGTCACATGGGGTCATTTTGTACTTATATAGGACTAGGGTGGGTCACATGGGGTCATTGAGTACTTATATATTACTAGGGTGGGTCACATGGGGTCATTGAGTTCTTATATAGGACTAGGGTGCGTCACATGGGGTCATTGAGTACTTATATAGTACTAGGGGGGTCACATGGGGTCATTGAGAACTTATATAGGACATGGGGGGGTCACGTGGGGACATTGAGTACTTATATAGGACTAGGGTGGGTCACATGGGGTCATTGAGTACTTATATAGGACTAAGGTGGGTCACATGGGGTCATTGAGTACTTATAAATGACTAGGGGGGGTCACATGGGATCATTGAGTACTTATATAGGACTAGGGTGGGTCACATGGGGTCATTTTGTACTTATATAAGACTAGGGTGGGTCACATGGGGTCATTGTGTACTTATATATTACTAGGGTGGGTCACATGGGGTCATTGAGTTCTTATATAGGACTAGGGTGCGTCACTTTGGGTCATTGAGTACTTATATAGTACTAGGGGGGTTACATGTGGTCATTGAGTACTTATATAGGATATGTGGGGGTCACGTGGGGTCATTGAGTACTTATATAGTACTAGGGTGGGTCACATGGGGTCATTAAGTACTTATATAGGAATAGGGGGGGTCACATGTGGTCATTGAGTACTTATATAGGAATAGGGTGGGTCACATGGGGTCATTGAGTACTTATATAGGACTAGGGTGTCACATGGGGTCATTGAGTACTTATATAGGACATGGGGGGGTCACGTGGGGTCATTAAGTACTTATATAGGACTAGGGTGGGTCACATGGGGTCATTTTGTACTTATATAGGACTAGGGTGGGTCACATGGGGTCATTGAGTACTTATATAGTACTAGGGGGGTCACGTGGGGTCATTAAGTACTTATATAGGAATAGGGGGGGTCACATGTGGTCATTGAGTACTTATATAGGAATACGGTGGGTCACATGGGGTCATTGAGTACTTATATAGGACTAGGGGGTCACATGGGGTCATTGAGTACTTATATAGGACATGGGGGGGTCACGTGGGGTCATTAAGTACTTATATAGGACTAGGGTGGGTCACATGGGGTCATTTTGTACTTATATAGGACTAGGGTGGGTCACATGGGGTCATTGAGTACTTATATAGTACTAGGGGGGTCACGTGGGGTCATTGAGTACTTATATAGGACTAGGGGGGGTCACATGTGGTCATTGAGTACTTATATAGGATATGTGGGGGTCACATGGGGTCATTGAGTACTTATATAGGATATGGGGGGGTCACGTGGGGTCATTGAGTACTTATATAGGACTAGGGTGGGTCACATGGGGTCATTAAGTACTTATATAGGACTAGGGGTGGTCACATGTGGTCATTGAGTACTTATATAAGACTAAGGGGGGTCAAATGGGGTCATTGAGTACTTATATAGGAGTAGGGTGGCTGACCTGAGGTCATTGAGTACTTATGTAGGACTAGCGGGGGGGTCACATGGCGTCATTGAGTACTTATCTAGGACTAGGGTGGGTCACATGGGGTCATTGAATTCTAATATAGGACTAGGGTGCGTCACATGGGGTCATTGAGTACTTATATAGGACTAGGGGGGTCACATGGGGTCATTGAGTACTTATATAGGACTAGGGTGGGTCACATGGGGTCATTAAGTACTTGTATAGGACTAGGGGGGTCACATGGGGTCATTGAGTACTTATATAGGACATGGGGTGGTCACGTGGGGACATTGAGTACTTATATAGGACTAGGGTGGGTCACATGGGGTCATTGAGTACTTATATAGGACTAAGGTGGGTCACATGGGGTCATTGAGTACTTATAAATGACTAGGGGGGGTCACATGGGATCATTGAGTACTTATATAGGACTAGGGTGGGTCACATGGGGTCATTGAGTACTTATATATTACTAGGGTGGGTCACATGGGGTCATTGAGTTCTTATATAGGACTAGGGTGCGTCACATGGGGTCATTGAGTACTTATATAGTACTAGGGGGGTCACATGGGGTCATTGAGTACTTATATAGGACATGGGGGGGTCACGTGGGGACATTGAGTACTTATATAGGACTAGGGTGGGTCACATGGGGTCATTGAGTACTTATATAGGACATGGGGGGCCACGTGGGGTCATTAAGTACTTATATAGGACTAGGGTGGGTCACATGGGGTCATTTTGTACTTATATAGGACTAGGGTGGGTCACATGGGGTCATTGAGTACTTATATATTACTAGGGTGGGTCACATGGGGTCATTGAGTTCTTATATAGGACTAGGGTGCGTCACATGGGGTCATTGAGTACTTATATAGTACTAGGGGGGTTACATGGGGTCATTGAGTACTTATATATGACATGGGGGGGTCACGTGGGGTCATTGAGTACTTATATAGGACTAGGGAGGGTCACATGGGGTCATTGAGTACTTATATAGGACATGGGGGGGTCACGTGGGGTCATTGAGTACTTATATAGGACTAGGGTGGGTCACATGGGGTCATTAAGCACTTATATAGGACTAGGGGGGGTCACATGTGGTCATTGAGTACTTATATAGGAGTAGGGTGGGTCACATGGGGTCATTTTGTACTTACATAGGACTAGGGTGGGTCACATGGGGTTATTTTGTACTTATATAGGACTAGGGTGGGTCACATGGGGTCATTGAGTACTTATATATTACTAGGGTGGGTCACATGGGGTCATTGAGCTCTTATATAGGACTAGGGTGTGTCACATTGGGTCATTGAGTACTTATATATTACTAGGGTGGGTCACATGGGGACATTGAGTTCTTATATAGGACTAGGGTGCGTCACATGGGGTCATTGAGTACTTATATAGGACATGGGGGGGTCACGTGGGGTCATTGAATACTTATATAGGACTAGGGTGGGTCACATGGGGTCATTGAGTACTTATATAGTACTAGGGGGGTCACATGGTGTCATTGAGTACTTATATAGGACATGGGGGGGTCACATGGGGTCATTAAGTACTTATATAGGACTAGGGGGGGGTCACATGTGGTCATTGAGTACTTATATAGGACTAGGGTGGGTCACATGGGGTCATTGAGTACTTATATATGACTAGGGGGGGTCACATGGGGTCATTGAGTACTTATATAGGACTAGGGTAGGTCACATGGGGTCATTTTGTACTTATATAGGACTAGGGGGGGTCACATGGGGTCATTGAGTACTTATATATTACTAGGGTGGGTCACATGGGGTCATTGAGTTCTTATATAGGACTAGGGTGCGTCACATGGGGTCATTGAGTACTTATATAGTACTAGGGAGGTCACATGTGGTCATTGAGTACTTATATGGGACTAGGGTGGGTCACATGAGGTCATTGAGTACTTATATATGACTAGGGGTGGTCACATGGGGTCATTGAGTACTTATATAGGACTAGGGTGGGTCACATGGGGTCATTTTGTACTTATATAGGACTAGGGTGGGTCACATGGGGTCATTGAGTACTTATATATTACTAGGGTGGGTCACATGGGGTCATTGAGTTCTTATATAGGACTAGGGTGCGTCACTTTGGGTCATTGAGTACTTATATAGTACTAGGGGGGGTCACATGGGGTCATTAAGTACTTATATAGGAATAGGGGGGGTCACATGTGGTCATTGAGTACTTATATAGGAATAGGGTGGGTCACATGGGGTCATTGAGTACTTATATAGGACTAGGGGGTCACATGGGGTCATTGAGTACTTATATAGGACATGGGGGGGTCACGTGGGGTCATTAAGTACTTTTATAGGACTAGGGTGGGTCACATGGGGTCATTTTGTACTTATATAGGACTAGGGTGGGTCACATGGGGTCATTGAGTACTTATATAGTACTAGGGGGGTCACGTGGGGTCATTAAGTACTTATATAGGAATAGGGGGGGTCACATGTGGTCATTGAGTACTTATATAGGAATACGGTGGGTCACATGGGGTCATTGAGTACTTATATAGGACTAGGGGGTCACATGGGGTCATTGAGTACTTATATAGGACATGGGGGGGTCACGTGGGGTCATTAAGTACTTATATAGGACTAGGGTGGGTCACATGGGGTCATTTTGTACTTATATAGGACTAGGGTGGGTCACATGGGGTCATTGAGTACTTATATAGTACTAGGGGGGTCACGTGGGGTCATTGAGTACTTATATAGGACTAGGGGGGGTCACATGTGGTCATTGAGTACTTATATAGGATATGTGGGGGTCACATGGGGTCATTGAGTACTTATATAGTACTAGGGGGGTCACATGGGGTCATTGAGTACTTATATAGGATATGGGGGGGTCACGTGGGGTCATTGAGTACTTATATAGGACTAGGGTGGGTCACATGGGGTCATTAAGTACTTATATAGGAGTAGGGTGGCTGACCTGAGGTTATTGAGTACTTATGTAGGACTAGCGGGGGGGTCACATGGCGTCATTGAGTACTTATCTAGGACTAGGGTGGGTCACATGGGGTCATTGAATTCTAATATAGGACTAGGGTGCGTCACATGGGGTCATTGAGTACTTATATAGGACTAGGGGGGTCACATGGGGTCATTGAGTACTTATATAGGACTAGGGTGGGTCACATGGGGTCATTAAGTACTTGTATAGGACTAGGGGGGTCACATGGGGTCATTGAGTACTTATATAGGACATGGGGGGGTAACGTGGGGTCATTGAGTACTTATATAGGACTAGGGTGGATCACATGGGGTCATTGAGTACTTATATAGGACTAGGGGGGGTCACATGGGGTCATTGAGTACTTATATAGGGCTAGGGTGGGTCACATGGGGTTATTGAGTACTTATACAGGACAAGTGAGGTTCACATGCGGTCATTGATTACTTATATAGGACTAGGGTGGGTCACATGGGGTCATTGAGTTCTTATATAGGACATGGGGGGGTCACGTGGGGTCATTGAGTACTTATATAGGACTTGGGGGGGTCACGTGGGGTCATTGAGTACTTATATAGGACTAGGGTGGATCACATGGGGTCATTGAGTACTTATATAGGACTAGGGGGGGTCACATGGGGTCATTGAGTACTTATATAGGACTAGGGTGGGTCACATGGGGTTATTGAGTACTTATATAGGACTAGGGTGGGTCACATGGGATCATTGTGTACTTATATAAGACTAGGGTGGGTCACATGGGGTCATTGAGTTCTTATATAGGACATGGGGGGGTCACGTGGGGTCATTGAGTACTTATATAGGACATGGGGGGGTCACGTGGGGTCATTGAGTACTTATATAGGACTAGGGGGGGTCACATGGGGTCATTGAGTACTTATATAGTACTAGGGGGGTTACATGGGGTCATTGAGTACTTATATATGACATGGGGGGTCACGTGGGGTCATTGAGTACTTATATAGGACTAGGGTGGGTCACATGGGGTCACTGAGTACTTATATAGGACATGGGGGGGTCACGTGGGGTCATTGAGTACTTATATAGGACTAGGGTGGGTCACATGGGGTCATTGAGTACTTATATAGTACTAGGGGGGTTACATGGGGTCATTGAGTACTTATATATGACATGGGGGGGTCACGTGGGGTCATTGAGTACTTATATAGGACTAGGGTGGGTCACATTGGGTCATTTTGTACTTATATAGGACTAGGGTGGGTCACATGGGGTCATTGAGTACTTATATATTACTAGGGTGGGTCACATGGGTTCATTGAGTTCTTATATAGGACTAGGGTGCGTCACATGGGGTCATTGAGTACTTATATAGTACTAGGGGGGTTACATGGGGTCATTGAGTACTTATATATGACATGGGGGGGGTCACGTGGGGTCATTGAGTACTTATATAGGACTAGGGAGGGTCACATGGGGTCATTGAGTACTTATATAGGACATGGGGGGGTCACGTGGGGTCATTGAGTACTTATATAGGACTAGGGTGGGTCACATGGGGTCATTAAGCACTTATATAGGACTAGGGGGGGTCACATGTGGTCATTGAGTACTTATATAGGAGTAGGGTGGGTCACATGGGGTCATTTTGTACTTACATAGGACTAGGGTGGGTCACATGGGGTCATTTTGTACTTATATAGGACTAGGGTGGGTCACATGGGGTCATTGAGTACTTATATATTACTAGGGGGGTCACATGGTGTCATTGAGTACTTATATAGGACATGGGGGGGTCACATGGGGTCATTAAGTACTTATATAGGACTAGGGGGGGGGTCACATGTGGTCATTGAGTACTTATATAGGACTAGGGTGGGTCACATGGGGTCATTGAGTACTTATATATGACTAGGGGGGGTCACATGGGGTCATTGAGTACTTATATAGGACTAGGGTGGGTCACATGGGGTCATTTTGTACTTATATAGGACTAGGGGGGGTCACATGGGGTCATTGAGTACTTATATATTACTAGGGTGGGTCACATGGGGTCATTGAGTTCTTATATAGGACTAGGGTGCGTCACATGGGGTCATTGAGTTCTTATATAGGACTAGGGTGCGTCACATGGGGTCATTGAGTACTTATATAGTACTAGGGAGGTCACATGTGGTCATTGAGTACTTATATGGGACTAGGGTGCGTCACATGGGGTCATTGAGTACTTATATAGGACATGGGGGGGTCACGTGGGGTCATTAAGTACTTATATAGGACTAGGGTGGGTCACATGGGGTCATTTTGTACTTATATAGGACTAGGGTGGGTCACATGGGGTCATTGAGCTCTTATATAGGACTAGGGTGTGTCACATTGGGTCATTGAGTACTTATATATTACTAGGGTGGGTCACATGGGGACATTGAGTTCTTATATAGGACTAGGGTGCGTCACATGGGGTCATTGAGTACTTATATAGGACATGGGGGGGTCACGTGGGGTCATTGAGTACTTATATAGGACTAGGGTGGGTCACATGGGGTCATTGAGTACTTATATAGTACTAGGGGGGTCACATGGTGTCATTGAGTACTTATATAGGACATGGGGGGGTCACATGGGGTCATTAAGTACTTATATAGGACTAGGGGGGGGGGTCACATGTGGTCATTGAGTACTTATATAGGACTAGGGTGGGTCACATGGGGTCATTGAGTACTTATATATGACTAGGGGGGGTCACATGGGGTCATTGAGTACTTATATAGGACTAGGGTGGGTCACATGGGGTCATTTTGTACTTATATAGGACTAGGGGGGGTCACATGGGGTCATTGAGTACTTATATATTACTAGGGTGGGTCACATGGGGTCATTGAGTTCTTATATAGGACTAGGGTGCGTCACATGGGGTCATTGAGTACTTATATAGTACTAGGGAGGTCACATGTGGTCATTGAGTACTTATATGGGACTAGGGTGCGTCACATGGGGTCATTGAGTACTTATATAGGACATGGGGGGGTCACGTGGGGTCATTGAGTACTTATATAGGACTAGGGTGGGTCACATGGGGTCATTGAGTACTTATATAGTACTAGGGGGGTCACATGGTGTCATTGAGTACTTATATAGGACATGGGGGGGTCACATGGGGTCATTAAGTACTTATATAGGACTAGGGGGGGGGGGGGGGTCACATGTGGTCATTGAGTACTTATATAGGACTAGGGTGGGTCACATGGGGTCATTGAGTACTTATATATGACTAGGGGGGGTCACATGGGGTCATTGAGTACTTATATAGGACTAGGGTGGGTCACATGGGGTCATTTTGTACTTATATAGGACTAGGGGGGTCACATGGGGTCATTGAGTACTTATATATTACTAGGGTGGGTCACATGGGGTCATTGAGTTCTTATATAGGACTAGGGTGCGTCACATGGGGTCATTGAGTACTTATATAGTACTAGGGAGGTCACATGTGGTCATTGAGTACTTATATGGGACTAGGGTGGGTCACATGAGGTCATTGAGTACTTATATATGACTAGGGGTGGTCACATGGGGTCATTGAGTACTTATATATTACTAGGGTGGGTCACATGGGGTCATTGAGTTCTTATATAGGACTAGGGTGCGTCACATGGGGTCATTGAGTACTTATATAGTACTAGGGGGGTTACATGGGGTCATTGAGTACTTATGTATGACATGGGGGGGGGGTCACGTGGGGTCATTGAGTACTTATATAGGACTAGGGAGGGTCACATGGGGTCATTGAGTACTTATATAGGACATGGGGGGGTCACGTGGGGTCATTGAGTACTTATATAGGACTAGGGTGGGTCACATGGGGTCATTAAGCACTTATATAGGACTAGGGGGGGTCACATGTGGTCATTGAGTACTTATATAGGAGTAGGGTGGGTCACATGGGGTCATTTTGTACTTACATAGGACTAGGGTGGGTCACATGGGGTCATTTTGTACTTATATAGGACTAGGGTGGGTCACATGGGGTCATTGAGTACTTATATATTACTAGGGGGGTCACATGGTGTCATTGAGTACTTATATAGGACATGGGGGGGTCACATGGGGTCATTAAGTACTTATATAGGACTAGGGGGGGGGGGTCACATGTGGTCATTGAGTACTTATATAGGACTAGGGTGGGTCACATGGGGTCATTGAGTACTTATATATGACTAGGGGGGGTCACATGGGGTCATTGAGTACTTATATAGGACTAGGGTGGGTCACATGGGGTCATTTTGTACTTATATAGGACTAGGGGGGGTCACATGGGGTCATTGAGTACTTATATATTACTAGGGTGGGTCACATGGGGTCATTGAGTTCTTATATAGGACTAGGGTGCGTCACATGGGGTCATTGAGTTCTTATATAGGACTAGGGTGCGTCACATGGGGTCATTGAGTACTTATATAGTACTAGGGAGGTCACATGTGGTCATTGAGTACTTATATGGGACTAGGGTGCGTCACATGGGGTCATTGAGTACTTATATAGGACATGGGGGGGTCACGTGGGGTCATTAAGTACTTATATAGGACTAGGGTGGGTCACATGGGGTCATTTTGTACTTATATAGGACTAGGGTGGGTCACATGGGGTCATTGAGCTCTTATATAGGACTAGGGTGTGTCACATTGGGTCATTGAGTACTTATATATTACTAGGGTGGGTCACATGGGGACATTGAGTTCTTATATAGGACTAGGGTGCGTCACATGGGGTCATTGAGTACTTATATAGGACATGGGGGGGTCACGTGGGGTCATTGAGTACTTATATAGGACTAGGGTGGGTCACATGGGGTCATTGAGTACTTATATAGTACTAGGGGGGTCACATGGTGTCATTGAGTACTTATATAGGACATGGGGGGGTCACATGGGGTCATTAAGTACTTATATAGGACTAGGGGGGGGGGGTCACATGTGGTCATTGAGTACTTATATAGGACTAGGGTGGGTCACATGGGGTCATTGAGTACTTATATATGACTAGGGGGGGTCACATGGGGTCATTGAGTACTTATATAGGACTAGGGTGGGTCACATGGGGTCATTTTGTACTTATATAGGACTAGGGGGGGTCACATGGGGTCATTGAGTACTTATATATTACTAGGGTGGGTCACATGGGGTCATTGAGTTCTTATATAGGACTAGGGTGCGTCACATGGGGTCATTGAGTACTTATATAGTACTAGGGAGGTCACATGTGGTCATTGAGTACTTATATGGGACTAGGGTGCGTCACATGGGGTCATTGAGTACTTATATAGGACATGGGGGGGTCACGTGGGGTGATTGAGTACTTATATAGGACTAGGGTGGGTCACATGGGGTCATTGAGTACTTATATAGTACTAGGGGGGTCACATGGTGTCATTGAGTACTTATATAGGACATGGGGGGGTCACATGGGGTCATTAAGTACTTATATAGGACTAGGGGGGGGGGTCACATGTGGTCATTGAGTACTTATATAGGACTAGGGTGGGTCACATGGGGTCATTGAGTACTTATATATGACTAGGGGGGGTCACATGGGGTCATTGAGTACTTATATAGGACTAGGGTGGGTCACATGGGGTCATTTTGTACTTATATAGGACTAGGGGGGGTCACATGGGGTCATTGAGTACTTATATATTACTAGGGTGGGTCACATGGGGTCATTGAGTTCTTATATAGGACTAGGGTGCGTCACATGGGGTCATTGAGTACTTATATAGTACTAGGGAGGTCACATGTGGTCATTGAGTACTTATATGGGACTAGGGTGGGTCACATGAGGTCATTGAGTACTTATATATGACTAGGGGTGGTCACATGGGGTCATTGAGTACTTATATAGGACTAGGGTGGGTCACATGGGGTCATTTTGTACTTATATAGGACTAGGGTGGGTCACATGGGGTCATTGAGTACTTATATATTACTAGGGTGGATCACATGGGGTCATTGAGTTCTTATATAGGACTAGGGTGCGTCACATGGGGTCATTGAGTACTTATATAGTACTAGGGGGGTCACATGGGGTCATTGAGTACTTATATAGGACATGGGGGTGTCACGTGGGGACATTGAGTACTTATATAGGACTAGGGTGGGTCACATGGGGTCATTGAGTACTTATATAGGACTAAGGTGGGTCACATGGGGTCATTGAGTACTTATAAATGACTAGGGGGGGTCACATGGGATCATTGAGTACTTATATAGGACTAGGGTGGGTCACATGGGGTCATTTTGTACTTATATAAGACTAGGGTGGGTCACATGGGGTCATTGTGTACTTATATATTACTAGGGTGGGTCACATGGGGTCATTGAGTTCTTATATAGGACTAGGGTGCGTCACTTTGGGTCATTGAGTACTTATATAGTACTAGGGGGGTTACATGTGGTCATTGAGTACTTATATAGGATATGTGGGGGTCACGTGGGGTCATTGAGTACTTATATAGTACTAGGGTGGGTCACATGGGGTCATTAAGTACTTATATAGGAATAGGGGGGGTCACATGTGGTCATTGAGTACTTATATAGGAATAGGGTGGGTCACATGGGGTCATTGAGTACTTATATATGACATGGGGGGTCACGTGGGGTCATGGAGTACTTATATAGGACTAGGGGGTCACATGGGGTCATTGAGTACTTATATAGGACTTGGGGGGGTCACGTGGGGTCATTAAGTACTTATATAGGACTAGGGTGGGTCACATGGGGTCATTGAGTACTTATATAGGACTAGGGGGGGTCACATGGGGTCATTGAGTACTTATATAGGACTAGGGTGGGTCACATGGGGTTATTGAGTACTTATACAGGACAAGTGAGGTTCACATGCGGTCATTGATTACTTATATAGGACTAGGGTGGGTCACATGGGGTCATTGAGTTCTTATATAGGACATGGGGGGGTCACGTGGGGTCATTGAGTACTTATATAGGACTTGGGGGGGTCACGTGGGGTCATTGAGTACTTATATAGGACTAGGGTGGATCACATGGGGTCATTGAGTACTTATATAGGACTAGGGGGGGTCACATGGGGTCATTGAGTACTTATATAGGACTAGGGTGGGTCACATGGGGTTATTGAGTACTTATATAGGACTAGGGTGGGTCACATGGGATCATTGTGTACTTATATAAGACTAGGGTGGGTCACATGGGGTCATTGAGTTCTTATATAGGACATGGGGGGGTCACGTGGGGTCATTGAGTACTTATATAGGACATGGGGGGGTCACGTGGGGTCATTGAGTACTTATATAGGACTAGGGGGGGTCACATGGGGTCATTGAGTACTTATATAGTACTAGGGGGGTTACATGGGGTCATTGAGTACTTATATATGACATGGGGGGTCACGTGGGGTCATTGAGTACTTATATAGGACTAGGGTGGGTCACATGGGGTCACTGAGTACTTATATAGGACATGGGGGGGTCACGTGGGGTCATTGAGTACTTATATAGGACTAGGGTGGGTCACATGGGGTCATTGAGTACTTATATAGTACTAGGGGGGTTACATGGGGTCATTGAGTACTTATATATGACATGGGGGGGTCACGTGGGGTCATTGAGTACTTATATAGGACTAGGGTGGGTCACATGGGGTCATTGAGTTCTTATATAGGACTAGGGTGCGTCACATGGGGTCATTGAGTTCTTATATAGGACTAGGGTGCGTCACATGGGGTCATTGAGTACTTATATAGTACTAGGGAGGTCACATGTGGTCATTGAGTACTTATATGGGACTAGGGTGCGTCACATGGGGTCATTGAGTACTTATATAGGACATGGGGGGGTCACGTGGGGTCATTAAGTACTTATATAGGACTAGGGTGGGTCACATGGGGTCATTTTGTACTTATATAGGACTAGGGTGGGTCACATGGGGTCATTGAGCTCTTATATAGGACTAGGGTGAGTCACATTGGGTCATTGAGTACTTATATATTACTAGGGTGGGTCACATGGGGACATTGAGTTCTTATATAGGACTAGGGTGCGTCACATGGGGTCATTGAGTACTTATATAGTACTAGGGGGGTCACATGGTGTCATTGAGTACTTATATAGGACATGGGGGGGTCACATGGGGTCATTAAGTACTTATATAGGACTAGGGGGGGGGGGTCACATGTGGTCATTGAGTACTTATATAGGACTAGGGTGGGTCACATGGGGTCATTGAGTACTTATATAGGACTAGGGGGTCACATGGGGTCATTGAGTACTTATATAGGACTTGGGGGGGTCACGTGGGGTCATTAAGTACTTATATAGGACTAGGGTGGGTCACATGGGGTCATTGAGTACTTATATAGGACTAGGGGGGGTCACATGGGGTCATTGAGTACTTATATAGGACTAGGGTGGGTCACATGGGGTTATTGAGTACTTATACAGGACAAGTGAGGTTCACATGCGGTCATTGATTACTTATATAGGACTAGGGTGGGTCACATGGGGTCATTGAGTTCTTATATAGGACATGGGGGGGTCACGTGGGGTCATTGAGTACTTATATAGGACTTGGGGGGGTCACGTGGGGTCATTGAGTACTTATATAGGACTAGGGTGGATCACATGGGGTCATTGAGTACTTATATAGGACTAGGGGGGGTCACATGGGGTCATTGAGTACTTATATAGGACTAGGGTGGGTCACATGGGGTTATTGAGTACTTATATAGGACTAGGGTGGGTCACATGGGATCATTGTGTACTTATATAAGACTAGGGTGGGTCACATGGGGTCATTAAGTACTTATATAGGACTAGGGGGGGGGGTCACATGTGGTCATTGAGTACTTATATAGGACTAGGGTGGGTCACATGGGGTCATTGAGTACTTATATATGACTAGGGGGGGTCACATGGGGTCATTGAGTACTTATATAGGACTAGGGTGGGTCACATGGGGTCATTTTGTACTTATATAGGACTAGGGGGGGTCACATGGGGTCATTGAGTACTTATATATTACTAGGGTGGGTCACATGGGGTCATTGAGTTCTTATATAGGACTAGGGTGCGTCACATGGGGTCATTGAGTACTTATATAGTACTAGGGAGGTCACATGTGGTCATTGAGTACTTATATGGGACTAGGGTGCGTCACATGGGGTCATTGAGTACTTATATAGGACATGGGGGGGTCACGTGGGGTCATTGAGTACTTATATAGGACTAGGGTGGGTCACATGGGGTCATTGAGTACTTATATAGTACTAGGGGGGTCACATGGTGTCATTGAGTACTTATATAGGACTAGGGTGGGTCACATGGGGTCATTTTGTACTTATATAGGACTAGGGGGGTCACATGGGGTCATTGAGTACTTATATATTACTAGGGTGGGTCACATGGGGTCATTGAGTTCTTATATAGGACTAGGGTGCGTCACATGGGGTCATTGAGTACTTATATAGTACTAGGGAGGTCACATGTGGTCATTGAGTACTTATATGGGACTAGGGTGGGTCACATGAGGTCATTGAGTACTTATATATGACTAGGGGTGGTCACATGGGGTCATTGAGTACTTATATATTACTAGGGTGGGTCACATGGGGTCATTGAGTTCTTATATAGGACTAGGGTGCGTCACATGGGGTCATTGAGTACTTATATAGTACTAGGGGGGTTACATGGGGTCATTGAGTACTTATATATGACATGGGGGGGGGTCACGTGGGGTCATTGAGTACTTATATAGGACTAGGGAGGGTCACATGGGGTCATTGAGTACTTATATAGGACATGGGGGGGTCACGTGGGGTCATTGAGTACTTATATAGGACTAGGGTGGGTCACATGGGGTCATTTTGTACTTATATAGGACTAGGGGGGGTCACATGGGGTCATTGAGTACTTATATATTACTAGGGTGGGTCACATGGGGTCATTGAGTTCTTATATAGGACTAGGGTGCGTCACATGGGGTCATTGAGTTCTTATATAGGACTAGGGTGCGTCACATGGGGTCATTGAGTACTTATATAGTACTAGGGAGGTCACATGTGGTCATTGAGTACTTATATGGGACTAGGGTGCGTCACATGGGGTCATTGAGTACTTATATAGGACATGGGGGGGTCACGTGGGGTCATTAAGTACTTATATAGGACTAGGGTGGGTCACATGGGGTCATTTTGTACTTATATAGGACTAGGGGGGGGGGTCACATGTGGTCATTGAGTACTTATATAGGACTAGGGTGGGTCACATGGGGTCATTGAGTACTTATATATGACTAGGGGGGGTCACATGGGGTCATTGAGTACTTATATAGGACTAGGGTGGGTCACATGGGGTCATTTTGTACTTATATAGGACTAGGGGGGGTCACATGGGGTCATTGAGTACTTATATATTACTAGGGTGGGTCACATGGGGTCATTGAGTTCTTATATAGGACTAGGGTGCGTCACATGGGGTCATTGAGTACTTATATAGTACTAGGGAGGTCACATGTGGTCATTGAGTACTTATATGGGACTAGGGTGGGTCACATGAGGTCATTGAGTACTTATATATGACTAGGGGTGGTCACATGGGGTCATTGAGTACTTATATAGGACTAGGGTGGGTCACATGGGGTCATTTTGTACTTATATAGGACTAGGGTGGGTCACATGGGGTCATTGAGTACTTATATATTACTAGGGTGGGTCACATGGGGTCATTGAGTTCTTATATAGGACTAGGGTGCGTCACATGGGGTCATTGAGTACTTATATAGTACTAGGGGGGTCACATGGGGTCATTGAGTACTTATATAGGACATGGGGGTGTCACGTGGGGACATTGAGTACTTATATAGGACTAGGGTGGGTCACATGGGGTCATTGAGTACTTATATAGGACTAAGGTGGGTCACATGGGGTCATTGAGTACTTATAAATGACTAGGGGGGGTCACATGGGATCATTGAGTACTTATATAGGACTAGGGTGGGTCACATGGGGTCATTTTGTACTTATATAAGACTAGGGTGGGTCACATGGGGTCATTGTGTACTTATATATTACTAGGGTGGGTCACATGGGGTCATTGAGTTCTTATATAGGACTAGGGTGCGTCACTTTGGGTCATTGAGTACTTATATAGTACTAGGGGGGTTACATGTGGTCATTGAGTACTTATATAGGATATGTGGGGGTCACGTGGGGTCATTGAGTACTTATATAGTACTAGGGTGGGTCACATGGGGTCATTAAGTACTTATATAGGAATAGGGGGGGTCACATGTGGTCATTGAGTACTTATATAGGAATAGGGTGGGTCACATGGGGTCATTGAGTACTTATATAGGACTAGGGGGTCACATGGGGTCATTGAGTACTTATATAGGACTTGGGGGGGTCACGTGGGGTCATTAAGTACTTATATAGGACTAGGGTGGGTCACATGGGGTCATTTTGTACTTATATAGGACTAGGGTGGGTCACATGGGGTCATTGAGTACTTATATAGTACTAGGGGGGTCACGTGGGGTCATTGAGTACTTATATAGGACTAGGGGGGGTCACATGTGGTCATTGAGTACTTATATAGGACTAGGGTGCGTCACATGGGGTCATTGAGTACTTATATAGTACTAGGGGGGTCACATGGGGTCATTGAGTACTTATATAGGATATGGGGGGGTCACGTGTGGTCATTGAGTACTTATATAGGACATGGGGGGGGTAACGTGGGGTCATTGAGTACTTATATAGGACTAGGGTGGATCACATGGGGTCATTGAGTACTTATATAGGACTAGGGTGGGTCACATGGGGTCATTGAGTACTTATATAGGACTAGGGTGGGTCACATGGGGTTATTGAGTACTTATACAGGACAAGTGAGGTTCACATGCGGTCATTGATTACTTATATAGGACTAGGGTGGGTCACATGGGGTCATTGAGTTCTTATATAGGAGACGGGGGGCGGTCACGTGGGGTCATTGAGTACTTATATAAGACTTGGGGGGGTCACGTGGGGTCATTGAGTACTTATATAGGACTAGGGTGGATCACATGGGGTCATTGAGTACTTATATAGGACTAGGGGGGGTCACATGGGGTCATTGAGTACTTATATAGGACTAGGGTGGGTCACATGGGGTTATTGAGTACTTATATAGGATTAGGGTGGGTCACATGGGATCATTGTGTACTTATATAAGACTAGGGTGGGTCACATGGGGTCATTGAGTTCTTATATAGGACATGGGGGGGTCACGTTGGGTCATTGAGTACTTATATAGGACATGGGGGGGTCACGTGGGGTCATTGAGTACTTATATAGGACTAGGGGGGGTCACATGGGGTCATTGAGTACTTATATAGTACTAGGGGGGTTACATGGGGTCATTGAGTACTTATATATGACATGTGGGGGTCACGTGGGGTCATTGAGTACTTATATAGGACTAGGGTGGGTCACATGGGGTCATTGAGTACTTATATAGGACATGGGGGGGTCACGTGGGGTCATTGAGTAGTTATATAGGACTAGGGTGGGTCACATGGGGTCATTAAGCACTTATATAGGACTAGGGGGGGTCACATGTGGTCATTGAGTACTTATATAGGAGTAGGGTGGGTCACATGGGGTCATTTTGTACTTACATAGGACTAGGGGGGGTCACATGTGGTCATTGAGTACTTATATAGGAGTAGGGTGGGTCACATGGGGTCATTTTGTACTTACATAGGACTAGGGTGGGTCACATGGGGTCATTTTGTACTTATATAGGACTAGGGTGGGTCACATGGGGTCATTGAGTACTTATATATTACTAGGGTGGGTCACATGGGGTCATTGAGCTCTTATATAGGACTAGGGTGTGTCACATTGGGTCATTGAGTACTTATATATTACTAGGATGGGTCACATGGGGACATTGAGTTCTTATATAGGACTAGGGTGCGTCACATGGGGTCATTGAGTACTTATATAGGACATGGGGGGGTCACGTGGGGTCATTGAGTACTTATATAGGACTTGGGGGGGTCACGTGGGGTCATTGAGTACTTATATAGGACTAGGGTGGATCACATGGGGTCATTGAGTACTTATATAGGACTAGGGGGGGTCACATGGGGTCATTGAGTACTTATATAGTACTAGGGGGGTTACATGGGGTCATTGAGTACTTATATAGGACTAGGGGGGGTCACATGGGGTCATTGAGTACTTATATAGGACATGGGGGGGTCACGTGGGGTCATTGAGTACTTATATATTACTAGGGTGGGTCACATGGGGTCATTGAGTTCTTATATAGGACTAGGGTGCGTCACATGGGGTCATTGAGTACTTATATAGTACTAGGGAGGTCACATGTGGTCATTGAGTACTTATATGGGACTAGGGTGCGTCACATGGGGTCATTGAGTACTTATATAGGACATGGGGGGGTCACGTGGGGTCATTGAGTACTTATATAGGACTAGGGTGGGTCACATGGGGTCATTGAGTACTTATATAGTACTAGGGGGGTCACATGGTGTCATTGAGTACTTATATAGGACTAGGGTGGGTCACATGGGGTCATTTTGTACTTATATAGGACTAGGGGGGTCACATGGGGTCATTGAGTACTTATATATTACTAGGGTGGGTCACATGGGGTCATTGAGTTCTTATATAGGACTAGGGTGCGTCACATGGGGTCATTGAGTACTTATATAGTACTAGGGAGGTCACATGTGGTCATTGAGTACTTATATGGGACTAGGGTGGGTCACATGAGGTCATTGAGTACTTATATATGACTAGGGGTGGTCACATGGGGTCATTGAGTACTTATATATTACTAGGGTGGGTCACATGGGGTCATTGAGTTCTTATATAGGACTAGGGTGCGTCACATGGGGTCATTGAGTACTTATATAGTACTAGGGGGGTTACATGGGGTCATTGAGTACTTATATATGACATGGGGGGGGGTCACGTGGGGTCATTGAGTACTTATATAGGACTAGGGAGGGTCACATGGGGTCATTGAGTACTTATATAGGACATGGGGGGGTCACGTGGGGTCATTGAGTACTTATATAGGACTAGGGTGGGTCACATGGGGTCATTTTGTACTTATATAGGACTAGGGGGGGTCACATGGGGTCATTGAGTACTTATATATTACTAGGGTGGGTCACATGGGGTCATTGAGTTCTTATATAGGACTAGGGTGCGTCACATGGGGTCATTGAGTTCTTATATAGGACTAGGGTGCGTCACATGGGGTCATTGAGTACTTATATAGTACTAGGGAGGTCACATGTGGTCATTGAGTACTTATATGGGACTAGGGTGCGTCACATGGGGTCATTGAGTACTTATATAGGACATGGGGGGGTCACGTGGGGTCATTAAGTACTTATATAGGACTAGGGTGGGTCACATGGGGTCATTTTGTACTTATATAGGACTAGGGGGGGGGGGTCACATGTGGTCATTGAGTACTTATATAGGACTAGGGTGGGTCACATGGGGTCATTGAGTACTTATATATGACTAGGGGGGGTCACATGGGGTCATTGAGTACTTATATAGGACTAGGGTGGGTCACATGGGGTCATTTTGTACTTATATAGGACTAGGGGGGGTCACATGGGGTCATTGAGTACTTATATATTACTAGGGTGGGTCACATGGGGTCATTGAGTTCTTATATAGGACTAGGGTGCGTCACATGGGGTCATTGAGTACTTATATAGTACTAGGGAGGTCACATGTGGTCATTGAGTACTTATATGGGACTAGGGTGGGTCACATGAGGTCATTGAGTACTTATATATGACTAGGGGTGGTCACATGGGGTCATTGAGTACTTATATAGGACTAGGGTGGGTCACATGGGGTCATTTTGTACTTATATAGGACTAGGGTGGGTCACATGGGGTCATTGAGTACTTATATATTACTAGGGTGGGTCACATGGGGTCATTGAGTTCTTATATAGGACTAGGGTGCGTCACATGGGGTCATTGAGTACTTATATAGTACTAGGGGGGTCACATGGGGTCATTGAGTACTTATATAGGACATGGGGGTGTCACGTGGGGACATTGAGTACTTATATAGGACTAGGGTGGGTCACATGGGGTCATTGAGTACTTATATAGGACTAAGGTGGGTCACATGGGGTCATTGAGTACTTATAAATGACTAGGGGGGGTCACATGGGATCATTGAGTACTTATATAGGACTAGGGTGGGTCACATGGGGTCATTTTGTACTTATATAAGACTAGGGTGGGTCACATGGGGTCATTGTGTACTTATATATTACTAGGGTGGGTCACATGGGGTCATTGAGTTCTTATATAGGACTAGGGTGCGTCACTTTGGGTCATTGAGTACTTATATAGTACTAGGGGGGTTACATGTGGTCATTGAGTACTTATATAGGATATGTGGGGGTCACGTGGGGTCATTGAGTACTTATATAGTACTAGGGTGGGTCACATGGGGTCATTAAGTACTTATATAGGAATAGGGGGGGTCACATGTGGTCATTGAGTACTTATATAGGAATAGGGTGGGTCACATGGGGTCATTGAGTACTTATATAGGACTAGGGGGTCACATGGGGTCATTGAGTACTTATATAGGACTTGGGGGGGTCACGTGGGGTCATTAAGTACTTATATAGGACTAGGGTGGGTCACATGGGGTCATTTTGTACTTATATAGGACTAGGGTGGGTCACATGGGGTCATTGAGTACTTATATAGTACTAGGGGGGTCACGTGGGGTCATTGAGTACTTATATAGGACTAGGGGGGGTCACATGTGGTCATTGAGTACTTATATAGGACTAGGGTGCGTCACATGGGGTCATTGAGTACTTATATAGTACTAGGGGGGTCACATGGGGTCATTGAGTACTTATATAGGATATGGGGGGGTCACGTGTGGTCATTGAGTACTTATATAGGACATGGGGGGGTAACGTGGGGTCATTGAGTACTTATATAGGACTAGGGTGGATCACATGGGGTCATTGAGTACTTATATAGGACTAGGGTGGGTCACATGGGGTCATTGAGTACTTATATAGGACTAGGGTGGGTCACATGGGGTTATTGAGTACTTATACAGGACAAGTGAGGTTCACATGCGGTCATTGATTACTTATATAGGACTAGGGTGGGTCACATGGGGTCATTGAGTTCTTATATAGGAGACGGGGGGCGGTCACGTGGGGTCATTGAGTACTTATATAAGACTTGGGGGGGTCACGTGGGGTCATTGAGTACTTATATAGGACTAGGGTGGATCACATGGGGTCATTGAGTACTTATATAGGACTAGGGGGGGTCACATGGGGTCATTGAGTACTTATATAGGACTAGGGTGGGTCACATGGGGTTATTGAGTACTTATATAGGATTAGGGTGGGTCACATGGGATCATTGTGTACTTATATAAGACTAGGGTGGGTCACATGGGGTCATTGAGTTCTTATATAGGACATGGGGGGGTCACGTTGGGTCATTGAGTACTTATATAGGACATGGGGGGGTCACGTGGGGTCATTGAGTACTTATATAGGACTAGGGGGGGTCACATGGGGTCATTGAGTACTTATATAGTACTAGGGGGGTTACATGGGGTCATTGAGTACTTATATATGACATGTGGGGGTCACGTGGGGTCATTGAGTACTTATATAGGACTAGGGTGGGTCACATGGGGTCATTGAGTACTTATATAGGACATGGGGGGGTCACGTGGGGTCATTGAGTAGTTATATAGGACTAGGGTGGGTCACATGGGGTCATTAAGCACTTATATAGGACTAGGGGGGGTCACATGTGGTCATTGAGTACTTATATAGGAGTAGGGTGGGTCACATGGGGTCATTTTGTACTTACATAGGACTAGGGGGGGTCACATGTGGTCATTGAGTACTTATATAGGAGTAGGGTGGGTCACATGGGGTCATTTTGTACTTACATAGGACTAGGGTGGGTCACATGGGGTCATTTTGTACTTATATAGGACTAGGGTGGGTCACATGGGGTCATTGAGTACTTATATATTACTAGGGTGGGTCACATGGGGTCATTGAGCTCTTATATAGGACTAGGGTGTGTCACATTGGGTCATTGAGTACTTATATATTACTAGGATGGGTCACATGGGGACATTGAGTTCTTATATAGGACTAGGGTGCGTCACATGGGGTCATTGAGTACTTATATAGGACATGGGGGGGTCACGTGGGGTCATTGAGTACTTATATAGGACTTGGGGGGGTCACGTGGGGTCATTGAGTACTTATATAGGACTAGGGTGGATCACATGGGGTCATTGAGTACTTATATAGGACTAGGGGGGGTCACATGGGGTCATTGAGTACTTATATAGTACTAGGGGGGTTACATGGGGTCATTGAGTACTTATATAGGACTAGGGGGGGTCACATGGGGTCATTGAGTACTTATATAGGACATGGGGGGGTCACGTGGGGTCATTAAGTACTTATATAGGACTAGGGTGGGTCACATGGGGTCATTTTGTACTTATATAGGACTAGGGTGGGTCACATGGGGTCATTGAGTACTTATATATTACTAGGGTGGGTCACATTGGGTCATTGAGTTCTTATATAGGACTAGGGTGCGTCACATGGGGTCATTGAGTACTTATATAGTACTATGGGGGTTACATGGGGTCATTGAATACTTATATATGACATGGGGGGGTCACATGGGGTCATTTTGTACTTATATAGGACTAGGGTGGGTCACATGGGGTCATTGAGTACTTATATATTACTAGGGTGGGTCACATGGGGTCATTGAGTTCTTATATAGGACTAGGGTGCGTCACATGGGGTCATTGAGTACTTATATAGTACTAGGGGGGTCACATGGGGTCATTGAGTACTTATATAGGACATGGGGGGGTCACGTGGGGACATTGAGTACTTATATAGGACTAGGGTGGGTCACATGGGGTCATTGAGTACTTATATAGGACTAAGGTGGGTCACATGGGGTCATTGCGTACTTATAAATGACTAGGGGGGGTCACATGGGATCATTGAGTACTTATATAGGACTAGGGTGGGTCACATGGGGTCATTGAGTACTTATATATTACTAGGGTGGGTCACATGGGGTCATTGAGTTCTTATATAGGACTAGGGTGCGTCACATGGGGTCATTGAGTACTTATATAGTACTAGGGGGGTCACATGGGGTCATTGAGTACTTATATAGGACATGGGGGGGTCACGTGGGGACATTGAGTACTTATATAGGACTAGGGTGGGTCACATGGGGTCATTGAGTACTTATATAGGACATGGGGGGGTCACGTGGGGTCATTAAGTACTTATATAGGACTAGGGTGGGTCACATGGGGTCATTTTGTACTTATATAGGACTAGGGTGGGTCACATGGGGTCATTGAGTACTTATATATTACTAGGGTGGGTCACATGGGGTCATTGAGTTCTTATATAGGACTAGGGTGCGTCACATGGGGTCATTGAGTACTTATATAGTACTAGGGGGGTTACATGGGGTCATTGAGTTCTTATATATGACATGGGGGGGTCACGTGGGGTCATTGTGTACTTATATAGGACTAGGGAGGTTCACATGGGGTCATTGAGTACTTATATAGGACTAAGGTGGGTCACATGGGGTCATTGAGTACTTATAAATGACTAGGGGGGGTCACATGGGATCATTGAGTACTTATATAGGACTAGGGTGGGTCACATGGGGTCATTTTGTACTTATATAAGACTAGGGTGGGTCACATGGGGTCATTGTGTACTTATATATTACTAGGGTGGGTCACATGGGGTCATTGAGTTCTTATATAGGACTAGGGTGCGTCACTTTGGGTCATTGAGTACTTATATAGTACTAGGGGGGTTACATGTGGTCATTGAGTACTTATATAGGATATGTGGGGGTCACGTGGGGTCATTGAGTACTTATATAGTACTAGGGTGGGTCACATGGGGTCATTAAGTACTTATATAGGAATAGGGGGGGTCACATGTGGTCATTGAGTACTTATATAGGAATAGGGTGGGTCACATGGGGTCATTGAGTACTTATATAGGACTAGGAGGTCACATGGGGTCATTGAGTACTTATATAGGACTTGGGGGGGTCACGTGGGGTCATTAAGTACTTATATAGGACTAGGGTGGGTCACATGGGGTCATTTTGTACTTATATAGGACTAGGGTGGGTCACATGGGGTCATTGAGTACTTATATAGTACTAGGGGGGTCACGTGGGGTCATTGAGTACTTATATAGGACTAGGGGGGGTCACATGTGGTCATTGAGTACTTATATAGGACTAGGGTGCGTCACATGGGGTCATTGAGTACTTATATAGTACTAGGGGGGTCACATGGGGTCATTGAGTACTTATATAGGATATGGGGGGGTCACGTGTGGTCATTGAGTACTTATATAGGACATGGGGGGGTAACGTGGGGTCATTGAGTACTTATATAGGACTAGGGTGGATCACATGGGGTCATTGAGTACTTATATAGGACTAGGGGGGGTCACATGGGGTCATTGAGTACTTATATAGGACTAGGGTGGGTCACATGGGGTTATTGAGTACTTATACAGGACAAGTGAGGTTCACATGCGGTCATTGATTACTTATATAGAACTAGGGTGGGTCACATGGGGTCATTGAGTTCTTATATAGGAGACGGGGGGCGGTCACGTGGGGTCATTGAGTACTTATATAAGACTTGGGGGGGTCACGTGGGGTCATTGAGTACTTATATAGGACTAGGGTGGATCACATGGGGTCATTGAGTACTTATATAGGACTAGGGGGGGTCACATGGGGTCATTGAGTACTTATATAGGACTAGGGTGGGTCACATGGGGTTATTGAGTACTTATATAGGACTAGGGTGGGTCACATGGGATCATTGTGTACTTATATAAGACTAGGGTGGGTCACATGGGGTCATTGAGTTCTTATATAGGACATGGGGGGGTCACGTTGGGTCATTGAGTACTTATATAGGACATGGGGGGGTCACGTGGGGTCATTGAGTACTTATATAGGACTAGGGGGGGTCACATGGGGTCATTGAGTACTTATATAGTACTAGGGGGGTTACATGGGGTCATTGAGTACTTATATATGACATGGGGGGGTCACGTGGGGTCATTGAGTACTTATATAGGACTAGGGTGGGTCACATGGGGTCATTGAGTACTTATATAGGACATGGGGGGGTCACGTGGGGTCATTGAGTAGTTATATAGGACTAGGGTGGGTCACATGGGGTCATTAAGCACTTATATAGGACTAGGGGGGGTCACATGTGGTCATTGAGTACTTATATAGGAGTAGGGTGGGTCACATGGGGTCATTTTGTACTTACATAGGACTAGGGGGGGTCACATGTGGTCATTGAGTACTTATATAGGAGTAGGGTGGGTCACATGGGGTCATTTTGTACTTACATAGGACTAGGGTGGGTCACATGGGGTCATTTTGTACTTATATAGGACTAGGGTGGGTCACATGGGGTCATTGAGTACTTATATATTACTAGGGTGGGTCACATGGGGTCATTGAGCTCTTATATAGGACTAGGGTGTGTCACATTGGGTCATTGAGTACTTATATATTACTAGGATGGGTCACATGGGGACATTGAGTTCTTATATAGGACTAGGGTGCGTCACATGGGGTCATTGAGTACTTATATAGGACATGGGGGGGTCACGTGGGGTCATTGAGTACTTATATAGGACTTGGGGGGGTCACGTGGGGTCATTGAGTACTTATATAGGACTAGGGTGGATCACATGGGGTCATTGAGTACTTATATAGGACTAGGGGGGGTCACATGGGGTCATTGAGTACTTATATAGTACTAGGGGGGTTACATGGGGTCATTGAGTACTTATATAGGACTAGGGGGGGTCACATGGGGTCATTGAGTACTTATATAGGACATGGGGGGGTCACGTGGGGTCATTAAGTACTTATATAGGACTAGGGTGGGTCACATGGGGTCATTTTGTACTTATATAGGACTAGGGTGGGTCACATGGGGTCATTGAGTACTTATATATTACTAGGGTGGGTCACATTGGGTCATTGAGTTCTTATATAGGACTAGGGTGCGTCACATGGGGTCATTGAGTACTTATATAGTACTATGGGGGTTACATGGGGTCATTGAATACTTATATATGACATGGGGGGGTCACATGGGGTCATTTTGTACTTATATAGGACTAGGGTGGGTCACATGGGGTCATTGAGTACTTATATATTACTAGGGTGGGTCACATGGGGTCATTGAGTTCTTATATAGGACTAGGGTGCGTCACATGGGGTCATTGAGTACTTATATAGTACTAGGGGGGTCACATGGGGTCATTGAGTACTTATATAGGACATGGGGGGGTCACGTGGGGACATTGAGTACTTATATAGGACTAGGGTGGGTCACATGGGGTCATTGAGTACTTATATAGGACTAAGGTGGGTCACATGGGGTCATTGAGTACTTATAAATGACTAGGGGGGGTCACATGGGATCATTGAGTACTTATATAGGACTAGGGTGGGTCACATGGGGTCATTTTGTACTTATATAGGACTAGGGTGGGTCACATGGGGTCATTGAGTACTTATATATTACTAGGGTGGGTCACATTGGGTCATTGAGTTCTTATATAGGACTAGGGTGCGTCACATGGGGTCATTGAGTACTTATATAGTACTATGGGGGTTACATGGGGTCATTGAATACTTATATATGACATGGGGGGGTCACATGGGGTCATTTTGTACTTATATAGGACTAGGGTGGGTCACATGGGGTCATTGAGTACTTATATATTACTAGGGTGGGTCACATGGGGTCATTGAGTTCTTATATAGGACTAGGGTGCGTCACATGGGGTCATTGAGTACTTATATAGTACTAGGGGGGTCACATGGGGTCATTGAGTACTTATATAGGACATGGGGGGGTCACGTGGGGACATTGAGTACTTATATAGGACTAGGGTGGGTCACATGGGGTCATTGAGTACTTATATAGGACTAAGGTGGGTCACATGGGGTCATTGAGTACTTATAAATGACTAGGGGGGGTCACATGGGATCATTGAGTACTTATATAGGACTAGGGTGGGTCACATGGGGTCATTGAGTACTTATATATTACTAGGGTGGGTCACATGGGGTCATTGAGTTCTTATATAGGACTAGGGTGCGTCACATGGGGTCATTGAGTACTTATATAGTACTAGGGGGGTCACATGGGGTCATTGAGTACTTATATAGGACATGGGGGGGTCACGTGGGGACATTGAGTACTTATATAGGACTAGGGTGGGTCACATGGGGTCATTGAGTACTTATATAGGACATGGGGGGGTCACGTGGGGTCATTAAGTACTTATATAGGACTAGGGTGGGTCACATGGGGTCATTTTGTACTTATATAGGACTAGGGTGGGTCACATGGGGTCATTGAGTACTTATATATTACTAGGGTGGGTCACATGGGGTCATTGAGTTCTTATATAGGACTAGGGTGCGTCACATGGGGTCATTGAGTACTTATATAGTACTAGGGGGGTTACATGGGGTCATTGAGTTCTTATATATGACATGGGGGGGTCACGTGGGGTCATTGAGTACTTATATAGGACTAGGGTGGGTCACATGGGGTCATTAAGCACTTATATAGGACTAGGGGGGGTCACATGTGGTCATTGAGTACTTATATAGGAGTAGGGTGGGTCACATGGGGTCATTTTGTACTTACATAGGACTAGGGTGGGTCACATGGGGTCATTTTGTACTTATATAGGACTAGGGTGGGTCACATGGGGTCATTGAGTACTTATATATTACTAGGGTGGGTCACATGGGGTCATTGAGCTCTTATATAGGACTAGGGTGTGTCACATTGGGTCATTGAGTACTTATATATTACTAGGGTGGGTCACATGGGGACATTGAGTTCTTATATAGGACTAGGGTGCGTCACATGGGGTCATTGAGTACTTATATAGGACATGGGGGGGTCACGTGGGGTCATTGAGTACTTATATAGGACTAGGGTGGGTCACATGGGGTCATTGAGTACTTATATAGTACTAGGGGGGTCACATGGTGTCATTGAGTACTTATATAGGACATGGGGGGGTCACATGGGGTCATTAAGTACTTATATAGGACTAGGGGGGGGTCACATGTGGTCATTGAGTACTTATATAGGACTAGGGTGGGTCACATGGGGTCATTGAGTACTTATATATGACTAGGGGGGGTCACATGGGGTCATTGAGTACTTATATAGGACTAGGGTGGGTCACATGGGGTCATTTTGTACTTATATAGGACTAGGGGGGGTCACATGGGGTCATTGAGTACTTATATATTACTAGGGTGGGTCACATGGGGTCATTGAGTTCTTATATAGGACTAGGGTGCGTCACATGGGGTCATTGAGTACTTATATAGTACTAGGGAGGTCACATGTGGTCATTGAGTACTTATATGGGACTAGGGTGGGTCACATGAGGTCATTGAATACTTATATATGACTAGGGGTGGTCACATGGGGTCATTGAGTACTTATATAGGACTAGGGTGGGTCACATGGGGTCATTTTGTACTTATATAGGACTAGGGTGGGTCACATGGGGTCATTGAGTACTTATATATTACTAGGGTGGGTCACATGGGGTCATTGTGTTCTTATATAGGACTAGGGTGCGTCACATTGGGTCATTGAGTACTTATATATTACTAGGGTGGGTCACATGGGTCATTGAGTTCTTATATAGGACTAGGGTGCGTCACATGGGGTCATTGAGTACTTATATAGTACTAGGTGGGTCACATGGGGTCATTGAGTACTTATATAGGATATGGGGGGGTCACATGGGGTCATTGAGTTCTTATATAGGACTAGGGTGCGTCACATGGGGTCATTGAGTACTTATATAGTACTAGGGTGCGTCACATGGGGTCATTGAGTACTTATATAGTACTAGGGGGGTCACATGTGGTCATTGAGTACTTATATAGGACTAGGGTGGGTCACATTAGGTCATTGAGTACTTATATATGACTAGGGGGGGTCACATGGGGTCATTTAGTACCTTTATAGGACTAGGGTGGGTTACATGGGGTCATTTTGTACTTATATAGGACTAGGGTGGGTCACATGGGGTCATTGAGTACTTATATATTACTAGGGTGGGTCACATGGGGTCATTGAGTTCTTATATAGGACTAGGGTGCGTCACATGGGGTCATTGAGTACTTATATAGTACTAGGGGTGTCACATGGGGTCATTGAGTACTTATATAGGACATGGGGGGGTCACGTGGGGTCATTGAGTACTTATATAGGACTAGGGTGGGTCACATGGGGTCATTTTGTACTTATATAGGACTAGGGTGGGTCACATGGGTCATTGTGAACTTATATATTATTAGGGTGGGTCACATGGGGTCATTGAGTACTTATATAGGACTAGGGTGGGTAACATGGGGTCATTGAGTACTTATATATGACTAGTGGGGTCACATGGGGTCATTGAGTACTTATATAGGACTAGGGTGGGTCACATGGGGTCATTGAGTACTTATATTGGACTAGGGTGGGTCACATGGGGTCATTGAGTACTTATATAGGACTAGGGTGGGTCACATGGGGTCATTTTGTACTTATATAGGACTAGGGTGGGTCACATGGGTCATTGTGAACTTATATATTATTAGGGTGGGTCACATGGGGTCATTGAGTACTTATATAGGACATGGGGGGGTCACGTGGGGACATTGAGTACTTATATAGGACTAGGGTGGGTCACATGGGGTCATTGAGTACTTATATTGGACTAGGGTGGGTCACATGGGGTCATTGAGTACTTATATAGGACTAGGGTGGGTCACATGGGGTCATTTTGTACTTATATAGGACTAGGGTGGGTCACATGGGTCATTGTGAACTTATATATTATTAGGGTGGGTCACATGGGGTCATTGAGTACTTATATAGGACTAGGGTGGGTAACATGGGGTCATTGAGTACTTATATATGACTAGTGGGGTCACATGGGGTCATTGAGTACTTATATAGGACTAGGGTGGGTCACATGGGGTCATTTTGTACTTATATAGGACTAGGGTGGGTCACATGGGGTCATTGTGTACTTATATATTACTAGGGTGGGTCACATGGGGTCATTGAGTTCTTATATAGGACTAGGGTGCGTCACATGGGGTCATTGAGTACTTATATAGTACTAGGGGGGTCACATGGGTTCATTGAGTACTTATATAGGACATGGGGGGTTCACATGGGGTCATTAAGTACTTATATAGGACTAGGGCGGGGTCACATGTGGTCATTGAGTACTTATATAGGACTAAGGTGGGTCACATGGGGTCATTGAGTACTTATATATGACTAGGGGGGGTCACATGGGGTCGTTGAGTACTTATATAGGACTAGGGGGGTCACATGGGGTCGTTGAGTACTTATATAGGACATGGGGGGTCACATGGGGTCATTGAGTACTTATATAGGACTAGGGTGGGTCACATTGGGTCATTTAGTACTTATATAGGACTAGGGTGGGTAACATGTGGTCATTGAGTACTTATATATGACTAGGGGGGTCACATGGGGTCATTGAGTACTTATATAGGACTAGGGTGGGTCAAATGGGGTCATTGAGTACTTATATATTACTAGGGTGGGTCACATGGGGTTATTGAGTTCTTTTATAGGACTAGGGTGCGTCACATGGGGTCATAGAGTACTTATATAGTACTAGGGGGGTCACATGGGGTCATTGAGTACTTATATAGGACATGGGGGGGTCACGTGGGGTCATTGAGTACTTATATAGGACTAGGGTGGGTCACATGGGGTCATTGAGTACTTATATAGGACTAGGGTGGGTCACATGGGGTCATTGAGTACTTATATATGACTAGGGGTGGTCACATGGGGTCATTTTGTACTTATATAGGACTAGGGTGGGTCACATGGGGTCATTGTGTACTTATATATTACTAGGGTGGGTCACATGGGGTCATTGAGTTCTTATATAGTACTAGGGTGCGTCACATTGGGTCATTGAGTACTTATATATTACTAGGGTGGGTCACATGGGGTCATTGAGTTCTTATATAAAACTAGGGTGCGTCACATGGGGTCATTGAGTACTTATATAGTACTAGGGGGGTCACATGGGTTCATTGAGTACTTATATAGGACATGGGGGGTTCACATGGGGTCATTAAGTACTTATATAGGACTAGGGCGGGGTCACATGTGGTCATTGAGTACTTATATAGGACTAAGGTGGGTCACATGGGGTCATTGAGTACTTATATATGACTAGGGGGGGTCACATGGGGTCATTAAGTACTTGTATAGGACTAGGGGGGTCACATGGGGTCATTGAGTACTTATATAGGACTAGGGTGGGTCACATGGGGTCATTGAGTACTTATATAGGAATAGGGTGGGTCACATGGGGTCATTGAGTACTTATATAGGACATGGGGGGGGTCACGTGGGGTCATTGAGTACTTATATAGGACTAGGGTGGGTCACATGGGGTCATTGAGTACTTATATATTACTAGGGTGGGTCACATGGGGTCATTGAGTACTTATATAGGAATAGGGTGGGTCACATGGGGTCATTGAGTACTTATATAGGACTAGGGTGGGTCACATGGGGTCATTGAGTCCTTATATAGGACTAGGGTGCGTCACATGGGGTCATTGAGTAATTATATAGGACTAGGGGGGTCACATGTGGTTATTGAGTACTTATATAGGATATGGGGGGGTTACATGGGGTCATTGAGTACTAATATAGGACATGTGGGGGTCACGTGGGGTCATTGAGTACTTATATAGGACTAGGGTGGGTCACATGGGGTCATTTTGAACTTATATAGGACTAGGGTGGGTCACATGGGGTCATTGATTACTTATATAGGAGTAGGGTGGCTGACCTGGGGTCATTGAGTACTTATGTAGGACTAGGGGGGGTCACATGGCGTCATTGAGTACTTATATAGGACTAGGGTGGGTCACATGGGGTCATTAAGTACTTGTATAGGACTAGGGGGGTCACATGGGGTCATTGAGTACTTATATAGGACTAGGGTGTGTCACATGGGGTCATTGAGTACTTATATAGGACTAGGGTAGGTCACATGGGGTCATTTTGTACTTATATAGGACTAGGGTGGGTCACAAGGGGTCATTGAGTACTTATATATTACTAGGGTGGGTCACATGGGGTCATTGAGTTCTTTTATAGGACTAGGGTGCGTCACATGGGGTCATTGAGTACTTATATAGTACTAGGGGGGTCACATGGGGTCATTGAGTACTTATATAGGACATGGGGGGGTCACGTGGGGTCATTGAGTACTTATATAGGACTAGGGTGGGTCACATGGGGTCATTGAGAACTTATATAGGACTAGGGTGGGTCACATGGGGTCATTCAGTACTTATATAGGACTAGGGTAGGTCACATGGGGGCATTTTGTACTTATATAGGACTAGGGTGGGTCACATGGGGTCATTGAGTACTTATATAGGACTAGGGTGGGTCACATGGGGTCATTGAGTACTTATATATGACTAGGGGGGGTCACATGGGGTCATTGAGTACTTATATAGGACTAGGGTGGGTCACATGGGGTCATTTTGTACTTATATAGGACTAGGGGGGGGTCACATGGGGTCATTGAGTACTTATATATTACTAGGGTGGGTCACATGGGGTCATTGAGTTCTTATATAGGACTAGGGTGCGTCACATGTGGTCATTGAGTACTTATATAGTACTAGGGGGGTTACATGTGGTCATTGAGTTCTTATATAGGATATGGGGAGGTCACGTGGGGTCATTGAGTACTTATATAGTACTAGGGTGGGTCACATGGGGTCATTAAGTACTTATATAGGAATAGGGGGGGTCACATGTGGTCATTGAGTACTTATATAGGAATAGGGTGGGTCACATGGGGTCATTGAGTACTTATATAGGACTAGGGGGTCACGTGGGGTCATTGAGTACTTATATAAGACTAGGGGGGTCACATGGGGTCATTGATTACTTATATAGGAGTAGGGTGGCTGACCTGAGGTCATTGAGTACTTATGTAGGACTAGGGGGGTGTCACATGGCGTCATTGAGTACTTATATAGGACTAGGGTGGGTCACATGGGGTCATTGAGTTCTAATATAGGACTAGGGTGCGTCACATGGGGTCATTGAGTACTTATATAGGACTAGGGGGGTCACATGGGGTCATTGAGTACTTATATAGGACTAGGGTGGGTCACATGGGGTCATTAAGTACTTGTATAGGACTAGGGGGGTCACATGGGGTCATTGAGTACTTATATAGGACTAGGGTGGGTCACATGGGGTCATTGAGTACTTATATAGGACTAGGGTGGGTCACATGGGGTCATTTTGTACTTATATAGAACAAGGGTGGGTCACATGGGGTCATTGAGTACTTATATAGGACATGTGGGGGTCACGTGGGGTCATTGAGTACTTATATAGGACTAGGGTGGGTCACATGGTGTCATTTTGTACTTATATAGGAGTAGGGTGGGCCACATGGGGTCATTGAGTACTTATATATTACTAGGGTGGGTCACATGGGGTCATTGTGTTCTTATATAGGACTAGGGTGCGTCACATTGGGTCATTGAGTACTTATATATTACTAGGGTGGGTCACATGGGTCATTGAGTTCTTATATAGGACTAGGGTGCGTCACATGGGGTCATTGAGTACTTATATAGTACTAGGTGGGTCACATGGGGTCATTGAGTAGTTATATAGGATATGGGGGGGTCACATGGGGTCATTGAGTTCTTATATAGGACTAGGGTGCGTCACATGGGGTCATTGAGTACTTATATAGTACTAGGGTGCGTCACATGGGGTCATTGAGTACTTATATAGTACTAGGGGGGTCACATGTGGTCATTGAGTACTTATATAGGACTAGGGTGGGTCACATTAGGTCATTGAGTACTTATATATGACTAGGGGGGGTCACATGGGGTCATTTAGTACCTTTATAGGACTAGGGTGGGTTACATGGGGTCATTTTGTACTTATATAGGACTAGGGTGGGTCACATGGGGTCATTGAGTACTTATATATTACTAGGGTGGGTCACATGGGGTCATTGAGTTCTTATATAGGACTAGGGTGCGTCACATGGGGTCATTGAGTATTTATATAGTACTAGGGGTGTCACATGGGGTCATTGAGTACTTATATAGGACTAGGGTGGGTAACATGGGGTCATTGAGTACTTATATATGACTAGGGGGGTCACATGGGGTCATTGAGTACTTATATAGGACTAGGGTGGGTCACATGGGGTCATTTTGTACTTATATAGGACTAGGGTGGGTCACATGGGGTCATTGAGTACTTATATATTACTAGGGTGGGTCACATGGGGTTATTGAGTTCTTTTATAGGACTAGGGTGCGTCACATGGGGTCATTGAGTACTTATATAGTACTAGGGGGGTCACATGGGGTCATTGAGTACTTATATAGGACATGGGGGGGTCACGTGGGGTCATTGAGTACTTATATAGGACTAGGGTGGGTCACATGGGGTCATTGAGTACTTATATAGGACTAGGGTGGGTCACATGGGGTCATTGAGTACTTATATATGACTAGGGGTGGTCACATGGGGTCATTTTGTACTTATATAGGACTAGGGTGGGTCACATGGGGTCATTGTGTACTTATATATTACTAGGGTGGGTCACATGGGGTCATTGAGTTCTTATATAGTACTAGGGTGCGTCACATTGGGTCATTGAGTACTTATATATTACTAGGGTGGGTCACATGGGGTCATTGAGTTCTTATATAGGACTAGGGTGCGTCACATGGGGTCATTGAGTACTTATATAGTACTAGGGGGGTCACATGGGTTCATTGAGTACTTATATAGGACATGGGGGGTTCACATGGGGTCATTAAGTACTTATATAGGACTAGGGCGGGGTCACATGTGGTCATTGAGTACTTATATAGGACTAAGGTGGGTCACATGGGGTCATTGAGTACTTATATATGACTAGGGGGGGTCACATGGGGTCATTAAGTACTTGTATAGGACTAGGGGGGTCACATGGGGTCATTGAGTACTTATATAGGACTAGGGTGGGTCACATGGGGTCATTGAGTACTTATATAGGAATAGGGTGGGTCACATGGGGTCATTGAGTACTTATATAGGACATGGGGGGGGGGTCACGTGGGGTCATTGAGTACTTATATAGGACTAGGGTGGGTCACATGGGGTCATTGAGTAATTATATAGGACTAGGGGGGTCACATTGTGTCATTGAGTACTTATATAGGATATGGGGGGGTCACATGGGGTCATTGAGAACTTATACATGACTAGGGGGGGTCACATGGGGTCATTGAGTACTTATATAGGACTAGGGGGGGTCACATGGGGTCATTGAGTACTTATATAGGAATAGGGTGGGTCACATGGGGTCATTGAGTACTTATATAGGAATAGGGTGGGTCACATGGGGTCATTGAGTACTTATATAGGACTAGGGTGGGTCACATGGGGTCATTGAGTCCTTATATAGGACTAGGGTGCGTCACATGGGGTCATTGAGTAATTATATAGGACTAGGGGGGTCACATGTGGTTATTGAGTACTTATATAGGATATGGGGGGGGTTACATGGGGTCATTGAGTACTAATATAGGACATGTGGGGGTCACGTGGGGTCATTGAGTACTTATATAGGACTAGGGTGGGTCACATGGGGTCATTTTGAACTTATATAGGACTAGGGTGGTCCACTTGGGGTCATTGATTACTTATATAGGAGTAGGGTGGCTGACCTGGGGTCATTGAGTACTTATGTAGGACTAGGGGGGGTCACATGGCGTCATTGAGTACTTATATAGGACTAGGGTGGGTCACATGGGGTCATTAAGTACTTGTATAGGACTAGGGGGGTCACATGGGGTCATTGAGTACTTATATAGGACTAGGGTGGGTCACATGGTGTCATTGAGTACTTATATAGGACTAGGGTAGGTCACATGGGGTCATTTTGTACTTATATAGGACTAGGGTGGGTCACATGGGGTCATTGAGTACTTATATATTACTAGGGCGGGTCACATGGGGTCATTGAGTTCTTTTATAGGACTAGGGTGCGTCACATGGGGTCATTGAGTACTTATATAGTACTAGGGGGGTCACATGGGGTCATTGAGTACTTATATAGGACATGGGGGTGTCACGTGGGGTCATTGAGTACTTATATAGGACTAGGGTGGGTCACATGGGGTCATTGAGTACTTATATAGGACTAGGGTGGGTCACATGGGGTCATTGAGTACTTATATAGGACTAGGGTGCGTCACATGGGGTCATTGAGTACTTATATAGTACTAGGGGGGTCACATGGGTTCATTGAGTACTTATATAGGACATGGGGGGTTCACATGGGGTCATTAAGTACTTATATAGGACTAGGGCGGAGTCACATGTGGTCATTGAGTACTTATATAGGACTAAGGTGGGTCACATGGGGTCATTGAGTACTTATATATGACTAGGGGGGGTCACATGGGGTCATTAAGTACTTGTATAGGACTAGGGCGGTCACATGGGGTCATTGAGTACTTATATAGGACTAGGGTGGGTCACATGGGGTCATTGAGTACTTATATAGGAATAGGGTGGGTCACATGGGGTCATTGAGTACTTATATAGGACATGGGGGGGGTCACGTGGGGTCATTGAGTACTTATATAGGACTAGGGTGGGTCACATGGGGTCATTGAGTACTTATATAGGAATAGGGTGGGTCACATGGGGTCATTGAGTACTTATATAGGAATAGGGTGGGTCACATGGGGTCATTGAGTACTTATATAGGACTAGGGTGGGTCACATGGGGTCATTGAGTCCTTATATAGGACTAGGGTGCGTCACATGGGGTCATTGAGTAATTATATAGGACTAGGGGGGTCACATGTGGTTATTGAGTACTTATATAGGATATGGGGGGGGTTACATGGGGTCATTGAGTACTAATATAGGACATGTGGGGGTCACGTGGGGTCATTGAGTACTTATATAGGAGTAGGGTGGGTCACATGGGGTCATTTTGAACTTATATAGGACTAGGGTGGGTCACATGGGGTCATTGATTACTTATATAGGAGTAGGGTGGCTGACCTGGGGTCATTGAGTACTTATGTAGGACTAGGGGGGGTCACATGGCGTCATTGAGTACTTATATAGGACTAGGGTGGGTCACATGGGGTCATTAAGTACTTGTATAGGACTAGGGGGGTCACATGGGGTCATTGAGTACTTATATAGGACTAGGGTGGGTCACATGGGGTCATTGAGTACTTATATAGGACTAGGGTAGGTCACATGGGGTCATTTTGTACTTATATAGGACTAGGGTGGGTCACAAGGGGTCATTGAGTACTTATATATTACTAGGGTGGGTCACATGGGGTCATTGAGTTCTTTTATAGGACTAGGGTGTGTCACATGGGGTCATTGAGTACTTATATAGTACTAGGGGGGTCACATGGGGTCATTGAGTACTTATATAGGACATGGGGGGGTCACGTGGGGTCATTGAGTACTTATATAGGACTAGGGTGGGTCACATGGGGTCATTGAGAACTTATATAGGACTAGGGTGGGTCACATGGGGTCATTGAGTACTTATATAGGACTAGGGTAGGTCACATGGGGTCATTTTGTACTTATATAGGACTAGGGTGGGTCACATGGGGTCATTGAGTACTTATATAGGACTAGGGTGGGTCACATGGGGTCATTGAGTACTTATATATGACTAGGGGGGGTCACATGGGGTCATTGAGTACTTATATAGGACTAGGGTGGGTCACATGGGGCCATTTTGTACTTATATAGGACTAGGGGGGGGTCACATGGGGTCATTAAGCACTTATATAGGACTAGGGGGGGTCACATGTGGTCATTGAGTACTTATATAGGAGTAGGGTGGGTCACATGGGGTCATTTTGTACTTACATAGGACTAGGGGGGGTCACATGTGGTCATTGAGTACTTATATAGGAGTAGGGTGGGTCACATGGGGTCATTTTGTACTTACATAGGACTAGGGTGGGTCACATGGGGTCATTTTGTACTTATATAGGACTAGGGTGGGTCACATGGGGTCATTGAGTACTTATATATTACTAGGGTGGGTCACATGGGGTCATTGAGCTCTTATATAGGACTAGGGTGTGTCACATTGGGTCATTGAGTACTTATATATTACTAGGATGGGTCACATGGGGACATTGAGTTCTTATATAGGACTAGGGTGCGTCACATGGGGTCATTGAGTACTTATATAGGACATGGGGGGGTCACGTGGGGTCATTGAGTACTTATATAGGACTTGGGGGGGTCACGTGGGGTCATTGAGTACTTATATAGGACTAGGGTGGATCACATGGGGTCATTGAGTACTTATATAGGACTAGGGGGGGTCACATGGGGTCATTGAGTACTTATATAGTACTAGGGGGGTTACATGGGGTCATTGAGTACTTATATAGGACTAGGGGGGGTCACATGGGGTCATTGAGTACTTATATAGGACATGGGGGGGTCACGTGGGGTCATTAAGTACTTATATAGGACTAGGGTGGGTCACATGGGGTCATTTTGTACTTATATAGGACTAGGGTGGGTCACATGGGGTCATTGAGTACTTATATATTACTAGGGTGGGTCACATTGGGTCATTGAGTTCTTATATAGGACTAGGGTGCGTCACATGGGGTCATTGAGTACTTATATAGTACTATGGGGGTTACATGGGGTCATTGAATACTTATATATGACATGGGGGGGTCACATGGGGTCATTTTGTACTTATATAGGACTAGGGTGGGTCACATGGGGTCATTGAGTACTTATATATTACTAGGGTGGGTCACATGGGGTCATTGAGTTCTTATATAGGACTAGGGTGCGTCACATGGGGTCATTGAGTACTTATATAGTACTAGGGGGGTCACATGGGGTCATTGAGTACTTATATAGGACATGGGGGGGTCACGTGGGGACATTGAGTACTTATATAGGACTAGGGTGGGTCACATGGGGTCATTGAGTACTTATATAGGACTAAGGTGGGTCACATGGGGTCATTGAGTACTTATAAATGACTAGGGGGGGTCACATGGGATCATTGAGTACTTATATAGGACTAGGGTGGGTCACATGGGGTCATTGAGTACTTATATATTACTAGGGTGGGTCACATGGGGTCATTGAGTTCTTATATAGGACTAGGGTGCGTCACATGGGGTCATTGAGTACTTATATAGTACTAGGGGGGTCACATGGGGTCATTGAGTACTTATATAGGACATGGGGGGGTCACGTGGGGACATTGAGTACTTATATAGGACTAGGGTGGGTCACATGGGGTCATTGAGTACTTATATAGGACATGGGGGGGTCACGTGGGGTCATTAAGTACTTATATAGGACTAGGGTGGGTCACATGGGGTCATTTTGTACTTATATAGGACTAGGGTGGGTCACATGGGGTCATTGAGTACTTATATATTACTAGGGTGGGTCACATGGGGTCATTGAGTTCTTATATAGGACTAGGGTGCGTCACATGGGGTCATTGAGTACTTATATAGTACTAGGGGGGTTACATGGGGTCATTGAGTTCTTATATATGACATGGGGGGGTCACGTGGGGTCATTGTGTACTTATATAGGACTAGGGAGGTTCACATGGGGTCATTGAGTACTTATATAGGACATGGGGGGGTCACGTGGGGTCATTGAGTACTTATATAGGACTAGGGTGGGTCACATGGGGTCATTAAGCACTTATATAGGACTAGGGGGGGTCACATGTGGTCATTGAGTACTTATATAGGAGTAGGGTGGGTCACATGGGGTCATTTTGTACTTACATAGGACTAGGGTGGGTCACATGGGGTCATTTTGTACTTATATAGGACTAGGGTGGGTCACATGGGGTCATTGAGTACTTATATATTACTAGGGTGGGTCACATGGGGTCATTGAGCTCTTATATAGGACTAGGGTGTGTCACATTGGGTCATTGAGTACTTATATATTACTAGGGTGGGTCACATGGGGACATTGAGTTCTTATATAGGACTAGGGTGCGTCACATGGGGTCATTGAGTACTTATATAGGACATGGGGGGGTCACGTGGGGTCATTGAGTACTTATATAGGACTAGGGTGGGTCACATGGGGTCATTGAGTACTTATATAGTACTAGGGGGGTCACATGGTGTCATTGAGTACTTATATAGGACATGGGGGGGTCACATGGGGTCATTAAGTACTTATATAGGACTAGGGGGGGGTCACATGTGGTCATTGAGTACTTATATAGGACTAGGGTGGGTCACATGGGGTCATTGAGTACTTATATATGACTAGGGGGGGTCACATGGGGTCATTGAGTACTTATATAGGACTAGGGTGGGTCACATGGGGTCATTTTGTACTTATATAGGACTAGGGGGGGTCACATGGGGTCATTGAGTACTTATATATTACTAGGGTGGGTCACATGGGGTCATTGAGTTCTTATATAGGACTAGGGTGCGTCACATGGGGTCATTGAGTACTTATATAGTACTAGGGAGGTCACATGTGGTCATTGAGTACTTATATGGGACTAGGGTGGGTCACATGAGGTCATTGAATACTTATATATGACTAGGGGTGGTCACATGGGGTCATTGAGTACTTATATAGGACTAGGGTGGGTCACATGGGGTCATTTTGTACTTATATAGGACTAGGGTGGGTCACATGGGGTCATTGAGTACTTATATATTACTAGGGTGGGTCACATGGGGTCATTGTGTTCTTATATAGGACTAGGGTGCGTCACATTGGGTCATTGAGTACTTATATATTACTAGGGTGGGTCACATGGGTCATTGAGTTCTTATATAGGACTAGGGTGCGTCACATGGGGTCATTGAGTACTTATATAGTACTAGGTGGGTCACATGGGGTCATTGAGTACTTATATAGGATATGGGGGGGTCACATGGGGTCATTGAGTTCTTATATAGGACTAGGGTGCGTCACATGGGGTCATTGAGTACTTATATAGTACTAGGGTGCGTCACATGGGGTCATTGAGTACTTATATAGTACTAGGGGGGTCACATGTGGTCATTGAGTACTTATATAGGACTAGGGTGGGTCACATTAGGTCATTGAGTACTTATATATGACTAGGGGGGGTCACATGGGGTCATTTAGTACCTTTATAGGACTAGGGTGGGTTACATGGGGTCATTTTGTACTTATATAGGACTAGGGTGGGTCACATGGGGTCATTGAGTACTTATATATTACTAGGGTGGGTCACATGGGGTCATTGAGTTCTTATATAGGACTAGGGTGCGTCACATGGGGTCATTGAGTACTTATATAGTACTAGGGGTGTCACATGGGGTCATTGAGTACTTATATAGGACATGGGGGGGTCACGTGGGGTCATTGAGTACTTATATAATACTAGGGTGGGTCACATGGGGTCATTGAGTACTTATATAGGACATGGGGGGGTCACGTGGGGACATTGAGTACTTATATAGGACTAGGGTGGGTCACATGGGGTCATTGAGTACTTATATTGGACTAGGGTGGGTCACATGGGGTCATTGTGAACTTATATATTATTAGGGTGGGTCACATGGGGTCATTGAGTACTTATATAGGACTAGGGTGGGTAACATGGGGTCATTGAGTACTTATATATGACTAGTGGGGTCACATGGGGTCATTGAGTACTTATATAGTACTAGGTGGGTCACATTGTGTCATTGAGTACTTATATAGGATATGGGGGGGTCACATGGGGTCATTGAGAACTTATACATGACTAGGGGGGGTCACATGGGGTCATTGAGTACTTATATAGGACTAGGGGGGGTCACATGGGGTCATTGAGTACTTATATAGGAATAGGGTGGGTCACATGGGGTCATTGAGTACTTATATAGGAATAGGGTGGGTCACATGGGGTCATTGAGTACTTATATAGGACTAGGGTGGGTCACATGGGGTCATTGAGTCCTTATATAGGACTAGGGTGCGTCACATGGGGTCATTGAGTAATTATATAGGACTAGGGGGGTCACATGTGGTTATTGAGTACTTATATAGGATATGGGGGGGGTTACATGGGGTCATTGAGTACTAATATAGGACATGTGGGGGTCACGTGGGGTCATTGAGTACTTATATAGGACTAGGGTGGGTCACATGGGGTCATTTTGAACTTATATAGGACTAGGGTGGTCCACTTGGGGTCATTGATTACTTATATAGGAGTAGGGTGGCTGACCTGGGGTCATTGAGTACTTATGTAGGACTAGGGGGGGTCACATGGCGTCATTGAGTACTTATATAGGACTAGGGTGGGTCACATGGGGTCATTAAGTACTTGTATAGGACTAGGGGGGTCACATGGGGTCATTGAGTACTTATATAGGACTAGGGTGGGTCACATGGTGTCATTGAGTACTTATATAGGACTAGGGTAGGTCACATGGGGTCATTTTGTACTTATATAGGACTAGGGTGGGTCACATGGGGTCATTGAGTACTTATATATTACTAGGGCGGGTCACATGGGGTCATTGAGTTCTTTTATAGGACTAGGGTGCGTCACATGGGGTCATTGAGTACTTATATAGTACTAGGGGGGTCACATGGGGTCATTGAGTACTTATATAGGACATGGGGGTGTCACGTGGGGTCATTGAGTACTTATATAGGACTAGGGTGGGTCACATGGGGTCATTGAGTACTTATATAGGACTAGGGTGGGTCACATGGGGTCATTGAGTACTTATATAGGACTAGGGTGCGTCACATGGGGTCATTGAGTACTTATATAGTACTAGGGGGGTCACATGGGTTCATTGAGTACTTATATAGGACATGGGGGGTTCACATGGGGTCATTAAGTACTTATATAGGACTAGGGCGGAGTCACATGTGGTCATTGAGTACTTATATAGGACTAAGGTGGGTCACATGGGGTCATTGAGTACTTATATATGACTAGGGGGGGTCACATGGGGTCATTAAGTACTTGTATAGGACTAGGGGGGTCACATGGGGTCATTGAGTACTTATATAGGACTAGGGTGGGTCACATGGGGTCATTGAGTACTTATATAGGAATAGGGTGGGTCACATGGGGTCATTGAGTACTTATATAGGACATGGGGGGGGTCACGTGGGGTCATTGAGTACTTATATAGGACTAGGGTGGGTCACATGGGGTCATTGAGTACTTATATAGGAATAGGGTGGGTCACATGGGGTCATTGAGTACTTATATAGGAATAGGGTGGGTCACATGGGGTCATTGAGTACTTATATAGGACTAGGGTGGGTCACATGGGGTCATTGAGTCCTTATATAGGACTAGGGTGCGTCACATGGGGTCATTGAGTAATTATATAGGACTAGGGGGGTCACATGTGGTTATTGAGTACTTATATAGGATATGGGGGGGGTTACATGGGGTCATTGAGTACTAATATAGGACATGTGGGGGTCACGTGGGGTCATTGAGTACTTATATAGGAGTAGGGTGGGTCACATGGGGTCATTTTGAACTTATATAGGACTAGGGTGGGTCACATGGGGTCATTGATTACTTATATAGGAGTAGGGTGGCTGACCTGGGGTCATTGAGTACTTATGTAGGACTAGGGGGGGTCACATGGCGTCATTGAGTACTTATATAGGACTAGGGTGGGTCACATGGGGTCATTAAGTACTTGTATAGGACTAGGGGGGTCACATGGGGTCATTGAGTACTTATATAGGACTAGGGTGGGTCACATGGGGTCATTGAGTACTTATATAGGACTAGGGTAGGTCACATGGGGTCATTTTGTACTTATATAGGACTAGGGTGGGTCACAAGGGGTCATTGAGTACTTATATATTACTAGGGTGGGTCACATGGGGTCATTGAGTTCTTTTATAGGACTAGGGTGTGTCACATGGGGTCATTGAGTACTTATATAGTACTAGGGGGGTCACATGGGGTCATTGAGTACTTATATAGGACATGGGGGGGTCACGTGGGGTCATTGAGTACTTATATAGGACTAGGGTGGGTCACATGGGGTCATTGAGAACTTATATAGGACTAGGGTGGGTCACATGGGGTCATTGAGTACTTATATAGGACTAGGGTAGGTCACATGGGGTCATTTTGTACTTATATAGGACTAGGGTGGGTCACATGGGGTCATTGAGTACTTATATAGGACTAGGGTGGGTCACATGGGGTCATTGAGTACTTATATATGACTAGGGGGGGTCACATGGGGTCATTGAGTACTTATATAGGACTAGGGTGGGTCACATGGGGTCATTTTGTACTTATATAGGACTAGGGGGGGGTCACATGGGGTCATTAAGCACTTATATAGGACTAGGGGGGGTCACATGTGGTCATTGAGTACTTATATAGGAGTAGGGTGGGTCACATGGGGTCATTTTGTACTTACATAGGACTAGGGGGGGTCACATGTGGTCATTGAGTACTTATATAGGAGTAGGGTGGGTCACATGGGGTCATTTTGTACTTACATAGGACTAGGGTGGGTCACATGGGGTCATTTTGTACTTATATAGGACTAGGGTGGGTCACATGGGGTCATTGAGTACTTATATATTACTAGGGTGGGTCACATGGGGTCATTGAGCTCTTATATAGGACTAGGGTGTGTCACATTGGGTCATTGAGTACTTATATATTACTAGGATGGGTCACATGGGGACATTGAGTTCTTATATAGGACTAGGGTGCGTCACATGGGGTCATTGAGTACTTATATAGGACATGGGGGGGTCACGTGGGGTCATTGAGTACTTATATAGGACTTGGGGGGGTCACGTGGGGTCATTGAGTACTTATATAGGACTAGGGTGGATCACATGGGGTCATTGAGTACTTATATAGGACTAGGGGGGGTCACATGGGGTCATTGAGTACTTATATAGTACTAGGGGGGTTACATGGGGTCATTGAGTACTTATATAGGACTAGGGGGGGTCACATGGGGTCATTGAGTACTTATATAGGACATGGGGGGGTCACGTGGGGTCATTAAGTACTTATATAGGACTAGGGTGGGTCACATGGGGTCATTTTGTACTTATATAGGACTAGGGTGGGTCACATGGGGTCATTGAGTACTTATATATTACTAGGGTGGGTCACATTGGGTCATTGAGTTCTTATATAGGACTAGGGTGCGTCACATGGGGTCATTGAGTACTTATATAGTACTATGGGGGTTACATGGGGTCATTGAATACTTATATATGACATGGGGGGGTCACATGGGGTCATTTTGTACTTATATAGGACTAGGGTGGGTCACATGGGGTCATTGAGTACTTATATATTACTAGGGTGGGTCACATGGGGTCATTGAGTTCTTATATAGGACTAGGGTGCGTCACATGGGGTCATTGAGTACTTATATAGTACTAGGGGGGTCACATGGGGTCATTGAGTACTTATATAGGACATGGGGGGGTCACGTGGGGACATTGAGTACTTATATAGGACTAGGGTGGGTCACATGGGGTCATTGAGTACTTATATAGGACTAAGGTGGGTCACATGGGGTCATTGAGTACTTATAAATGACTAGGGGGGGTCACATGGGATCATTGAGTACTTATATAGGACTAGGGTGGGTCACATGGGGTCATTGAGTACTTATATATTACTAGGGTGGGTCACATGGGGTCATTGAGTTCTTATATAGGACTAGGGTGCGTCACATGGGGTCATTGAGTACTTATATAGTACTAGGGGGGTCACATGGGGTCATTGAGTACTTATATAGGACATGGGGGGGTCACGTGGGGACATTGAGTACTTATATAGGACTAGGGTGGGTCACATGGGGTCATTGAGTACTTATATAGGACATGGGGGGGTCACGTGGGGTCATTAAGTACTTATATAGGACTAGGGTGGGTCACATGGGGTCATTTTGTACTTATATAGGACTAGGGTGGGTCACATGGGGTCATTGAGTACTTATATATTACTAGGGTGGGTCACATGGGGTCATTGAGTTCTTATATAGGACTAGGGTGCGTCACATGGGGTCATTGAGTACTTATATAGTACTAGGGGGGTTACATGGGGTCATTGAGTTCTTATATATGACATGGGGGGGTCACGTGGGGTCATTGTGTACTTATATAGGACTAGGGAGGTTCACATGGGGTCATTGAGTACTTATATAGGACATGGGGGGGTCACGTGGGGTCATTGAGTACTTATATAGGACTAGGGTGGGTCACATGGGGTCATTAAGCACTTATATAGGACTAGGGGGGGTCACATGTGGTCATTGAGTACTTATATAGGAGTAGGGTGGGTCACATGGGGTCATTTTGTACTTACATAGGACTAGGGTGGGTCACATGGGGTCATTTTGTACTTATATAGGACTAGGGTGGGTCACATGGGGTCATTGAGTACTTATATATTACTAGGGTGGGTCACATGGGGTCATTGAGCTCTTATATAGGACTAGGGTGTGTCACATTGGGTCATTGAGTACTTATATATTACTAGGGTGGGTCACATGGGGACATTGAGTTCTTATATAGGACTAGGGTGCGTCACATGGGGTCATTGAGTACTTATATAGGACATGGGGGGGTCACGTGGGGTCATTGAGTACTTATATAGGACTAGGGTGGGTCACATGGGGTCATTGAGTACTTATATAGTACTAGGGGGGTCACATGGTGTCATTGAGTACTTATATAGGACATAGGGGGGTCACATGGGGTCATTAAGTACTTATATAGGACTAGGGGGGGGTCACATGTGGTCATTGAGTACTTATATAGGACTAGGGTGGGTCACATGGGGTCATTGAGTACTTATATATGACTAGGGGGGGTCACATGGGGTCATTGAGTACTTATATAGGACTAGGGTGGGTCACATGGGGTCATTTTGTACTTATATAGGACTAGGGGGGGTCACATGGGGTCATTGAGTACTTATATATTACTAGGGTGGGTCACATGGGGTCATTGAGTTCTTATATAGGACTAGGGTGCGTCACATGGGGTCATTGAGTACTTATATAGTACTAGGGAGGTCACATGTGGTCATTGAGTACTTATATGGGACTAGGGTGGGTCACATGAGGTCATTGAATACTTATATATGACTAGGGGTGGTCACATGGGGTCATTGAGTACTTATATAGGACTAGGGTGGGTCACATGGGGTCATTTTGTACTTATATAGGACTAGGGTGGGTCACATGGGGTCATTGAGTACTTATATATTACTAGGGTGGGTCACATGGGGTCATTGTGTTCTTATATAGGACTAGGGTGCGTCACATTGGGTCATTGAGTACTTATATATTACTAGGGTGGGTCACATGGGTCATTGAGTTCTTATATAGGACTAGGGTGCGTCACATGGGGTCATTGAGTACTTATATAGTACTAGGTGGGTCACATGGGGTCATTGAGTACTTATATAGGATATGGGGGGGTCACATGGGGTCATTGAGTTCTTATATAGGACTAGGGTGCGTCACATGGGGTCATTGAGTACTTATATAGTACTAGGGTGCGTCACATGGGGTCATTGAGTACTTATATAGTACTAGGGGGGTCACATGTGGTCATTGAGTACTTATATAGGACTAGGGTGGGTCACATTAGGTCATTGAGTACTTATATATGACTAGGGGGGGTCACATGGGGTCATTTAGTACCTTTATAGGACTAGGGTGGGTTACATGGGGTCATTTTGTACTTATATAGGACTAGGGTGGGTCACATGGGGTCATTGAGTACTTATATATTACTAGGGTGGGTCACATGGGGTCATTGAGTTCTTATATAGGACTAGGGTGCGTCACATGGGGTCATTGAGTACTTATATAGTACTAGGGGTGTCACATGGGGTCATTGAGTACTTATATAGGACATGGGGGGGTCACGTGGGGTCATTGAGTACTTATATAATACTAGGGTGGGTCACATGGGGTCATTGAGTACTTATATAGGACATGGGGGGGTCACGTGGGGACATTGAGTACTTATATAGGACTAGGGTGGGTCACATGGGGTCATTGAGTACTTATATTGGACTAGGGTGGGTCACATGGGGTCATTGAGTACTTATATAGGACTAGGGTGGGTCACATGGGGTCATTTTGTACTTATATAGGACTAGGGTGGGTCACATGGGTCATTGTGAACTTATATATTATTAGGGTGGGTCACATGGGGTCATTGAGTACTTATATAGGACTAGGGTGGGTAACATGGGGTCATTGAGTACTTATATATGACTAGTGGGGTCACATGGGGTCATTGAGTACTTATATAGGACTAGGGTGGGTCACATGGGGTCATTTTGTACTTATATAGGACTAGGGTGGGTCACATGGGGTCATTGTGTACTTATATATTACTAGGGTGGGTCACATGGGGTCATTGAGTTCTTATATAGGACTAGGGTGCGTCACATGGGGTCATTGAGTACTTATATAGTACTAGGGGGGTCACATGGGTTCATTGAGTACTTATATAGGACATGGGGGGTTCACATGGGGTCATTAAGTACTTATATAGGACTAGGGCGGGGTCACATGTGGTCATTGAGTACTTATATAGGACTAAGGTGGGTCACATGGGGTCATTGAGTACTTATATATGACTAGGGGGGGTCACATGGGGTCGTTGAGTACTTATATAGGACTAGGGGGGTCACATGGGGTCGTTGAGTACTTATATAGGACATGGGGGGTCACATGGGGTCATTGAGTACTTATATAGGACTAGGGTGGGTCAAATGGGGTCATTGAGTACTTATATATTACTAGGGTGGGTCACATGGGGTTATTGAGTTCTTTTATAGGACTAGGGTGCGTCACATGGGGTCATAGAGTACTTATATAGTACTAGGGGGGTCACATGGGGTCATTGAGTACTTATATAGGACATGGGGGGGTCACGTGGGGTCATTGAGTACTTATATAGGACTAGGGTGGGTCACATGGGGTCATTGAGTACTTATATAGGACTAGGGTGGGTCACATGGGGTCATTGAGTACTTATATATGACTAGGGGTGGTCACATGGGGTCATTTTGTACTTATATAGGACTAGGGTGGGTCACATGGGGTCATTGTGTACTTATATATTACTAGGGTGGGTCACATGGGGTCATTGAGTTCTTATATAGTACTAGGGTGCGTCACATTGGGTCATTGAGTACTTATATATTACTAGGGTGGGTCACATGGGGTCATTGAGTTCTTATATAAAACTAGGGTGCGTCACATGGGGTCATTGAGTACTTATATAGTACTAGGGGGGTCACATGGGTTCATTGAGTACTTATATAGGACATGGGGGGTTCACATGGGGTCATTAAGTACTTATATAGGACTAGGGCGGGGTCACATGTGGTCATTGAGTACTTATATAGGACTAAGGTGGGTCACATGGGGTCATTGAGTACTTATATATGACTAGGGGGGGTCACATGGGGTCATTAAGTACTTGTATAGGACTAGGGGGGTCACATGGGGTCATTGAGTACTTATATAGGACTAGGGTGGGTCACATGGGGTCATTGAGTACTTATATAGGAATAGGGTGGGTCACATGGGGTCATTGAGTACTTATATAGGACATGGGGGGGGTCACGTGGGGTCATTGAGTACTTATATAGGACTAGGGTGGGTCACATGGGGTCATTGAGTACTTATATAGGAATAGGGTGGGTCACATGGGGTCATTGAGTACTTATATAGGAATAGGGTGGGTCACATGGGGTCATTGAGTACTTATATAGGACTAGGGTGGGTCACATGGGGTCATTGAGTCCTTATATAGGACTAGGGTGCGTCACATGGGGTCATTGAGTAATTATATAGGACTAGGGGGGTCACATGTGGTTATTGAGTACTTATATAGGATATGGGGGGGTTACATGGGGTCATTGAGTACTAATATAGGACATGTGGGGGTCACGTGGGGTCATTGAGTACTTATATAGGACTAGGGTGGGTCACATGGGGTCATTTTGAACTTATATAGGACTAGGGTGGGTCACATGGGGTCATTGATTACTTATATAGGAGTAGGGTGGCTGACCTGGGGTCATTGAGTACTTATGTAGGACTAGGGGGGGTCACATGGCGTCATTGAGTACTTATATAGGACTAGGGTGGGTCACATGGGGTTATTAAGTACTTGTATAGGACTAGGGGGGTCACATGGGGTCATTGAGTACTTATATAGGACTAGGGTGTGTCACATGGGGTCATTGAGTACTTATATAGGACTAGGGTAGGTCACATGGGGTCATTTTGTACTTATATAGGACTAGGGTGGGTCACAAGGGGTCATTGAGTACTTATATATTACTAGGGTGGGTCACATGGGGTCATTGAGTTCTTTTATAGGACTAGGGTGCGTCACATGGGGTCATTGAGTACTTATATAGTACTAGGGGGGTCACATGGGGTCATTGAGTACTTATATAGGACATGGGGGGGTCACGTGGGGTCATTGAGTACTTATATAGGACTAGGGTGGGTCACATGGGGTCATTGAGAACTTATATAGGACTAGGGTGGGTCACATGGGGTCATTGAGTACTTATATAGGACTAGGGTAGGTCACATGGGGTCATTTTGTACTTATATAGAACAAGGGTGGGTCACATGGGGTCATTGAGTACTTATATAGGACATGTGGGGGTCACGTGGGGTCATTGAGTACTTGTATAGGACTAGGGGGGTCACATGGGGTCATTGAGTACTTATATAGGACTAGGGTGGGTCACATGGGGTCATTGAGTACTTATATAGGAATAGGGTGGGTCACATGGGGTCATTGAGTACTTATATAGGACATGGGGGGGGTCACGTGGGGTCATTGAGTACTTATATAGGACTAGGGTGGGTCACATGGGGTCATTGAGTACTTATATAGGAATAGGGTGGGTCACATGGGGTCATTGAGTACTTATATAGGAATAGGGTGGGTCACATGGGGTCATTGAGTACTTATATAGGACTAGGGTGGGTCACATGGGGTCATTGAGTCCTTATATAGGACTAGGGTGCGTCACATGGGGTCATTGAGTAATTATATAGGACTAGGGGGGTCACATGTGGTTATTGAGTACTTATATAGGATATGGGGGGGTTACATGGGGTCATTGAGTACTAATATAGGACATGTGGGGGTCACGTGGGGTCATTGAGTACTTATATAGGACTAGGGTGGGTCACATGGGGTCATTTTGAACTTATATAGGACTAGGGTGGGTCACATGGGGTCATTGATTACTTATATAGGAGTAGGGTGGCTGACCTGGGGTCATTGAGTACTTATGTAGGACTAGGGGGGGTCACATGGCGTCATTGAGTACTTATATAGGACTAGGGTGGGTCACATGGGGTCATTAAGTACTTGTATAGGACTAGGGGGGTCACATGGGGTCATTGAGTACTTATATAGGACTAGGGTGTGTCACATGGGGTCATTGAGTACTTATATAGGACTAGGGTAGGTCACATGGGGTCATTTTGTACTTATATAGGACTAGGGTGGGTCACAAGGGGTCATTGAGTACTTATATATTACTAGGGTGTGTCACATGGGGTCATTGAGTTCTTTTATAGGACTAGGGTGCGTCACATGGGGTCATTGAGTACTTATATAGTACTAGGGGGGTCACATGGGGTCATTGAGTACTTATATAGGACATGGGGGGGTCACGTGGGGTCATTGAGTACTTATATAGGACTAGGGTGGGTCACATGGGGTCATTGAGAACTTATATAGGACTAGGGTGGGTCACATGGGGTCATTGAGTACTTATATAGGACTAGGGTAGGTCACATGGGGGCATTTTGTACTTATATAGGACTAGGGTGGGTCACATGGGGTCATTGAGTACTTATATAGGACTAGGGTGGGTCACATGGGGTCATTGAGTACTTATATATGACTAGGGGGGGTCACATGGGGTCATTGAGTACTTATATAGGACTAGGGTGGGTCACATGGGGTCATTTTGTACTTATATAGGACTAGGGGGGGGTCACATGGGGTCATTGAGTACTTATATATTACTAGGGTGGGTCACATGGGGTCATTGAGTTCTTATATAGGACTAGGGTGCGTCACATGTGGTCATTGAGTACTTATATAGTACTAGGGGGGTTACATGTGGTCATTGAGTTCTTATATAGGATATGGGGAAGTCACGTGGGGTCATTGAGTACTTATATAGTACTAGGGTGGGTCACATGGGGTCATTAAGTACTTATATAGGAATAGGGGGGGTCACATGTGGTCATTGAGTACTTATATAGGAATAGGGTGGGTCACATGGGGTCATTGAGTACTTATATAGGACTAGGGGGTCACGTGGGGTCATTGAGTACTTATATAAGACTAGGGGGGTCACATGGGGTCATTGATTACTTATATAGGAGTAGGGTGGCTGACCTGAGGTCATTGAGTACTTATGTAGGACTAGGGGGGTGTCACATGGCGTCATTGAGTACTTATATAGGACTAGGGTGGGTCACATGGGGTCATTGAGTTCTAATATAGGACTAGGGTGCGTCACATGGGGTCATTGAGTACTTATATAGGACTAGGGGGGTCACATGGGGTCATTGAGTACTTATATAGGACTAGGGTGGGTCACATGGGGTCATTAAGTACTTGTATAGGACTAGGGGGGTCACATGGGGTCATTGAGTACTTATATAGGACTAGGGTGGGTCACATGGGGTCATTGAGTACTTATATAGGACTAGGGTGGGTCACATGGGGTCATTTTGTACTTATATAGAACAAGGGTGGGTCACATGGGGTCATTGAGTACTTATATAGGACATGTGGGGGTCACGTGGGGTCATTGAGTACTTATATAGGACTAGGGTGGGTCACATGGTCGCATTTTGTACTTATATAGGAGTAGGGTGGGCCACATGGGGTCATTGAGTACTTATATATTACTAGGGTGGGTCACATGGGGTCATTGTGTTCTTATATAGGACTAGGGTGCGTCACATTGGGTCATTGAGTACTTATATATTACTAGGGTGGGTCACATGGGTCATTGAGTTCTTATATAGGACTAGGGTGCGTCACATGGGGTCATTGAGTACTTATATAGTACTAGGTGGGTCACATGGGGTCATTGAGTAGTTATATAGGATATGGGGGGGTCACATGGGGTCATTGAGTTCTTATATAGGACTAGGGTGCGTCACATGGGGTCATTGAGTACTTATATAGTACTAGGGTGCGTCACATGGGGTCATTGAGTACTTATATAGTACTAGGGGGGTCACATGTGGTCATTGAGTACTTATATAGGACTAGGGTGGGTCACATTAGGTCATTGAGTACTTATATATGACTAGGGGGGGTCACATGGGGTCATTTAGTACCTTTATAGGACTAGGGTGGGTTACATGGGGTCATTTTGTACTTATATAGGACTAGGGTGGGTCACATGGGGTCATTGAGTACTTATATATTACTAGGGTGGGTCACATGGGGTCATTGAGTTCTTATATAGGACTAGGGTGCGTCACATGGGGTCATTGAGTATTTATATAGTACTAGGGGTGTCACATGGGGTCATTGAGTACTTATATAGGACTAGGGTGGGTAACATGGGGTCATTGAGTACTTATATATGACTAGGGGGGTCACATGGGGTCATTGAGTACTTATATAGGACTAGGGTGGGTCACATGGGGTCATTTTGTACTTATATAGGACTAGGGTGGGTCACATGGGGTCATTGAGTACTTATATATTACTAGGGTGGGTCACATGGGGTTATTGAGTTCTTTTATAGGACTAGGGTGCGTCACATGGGGTCATTGAGTACTTATATAGTACTAGGGGGGTCACATGGGGTCATTGAGTACTTATATAGGACATGGGGGGGTCACGTGGGGTCATTGAGTACTTATATAGGACTAGGGTGGGTCACATGGGGTCATTGAGTACTTATATAGGACTAGGGTGGGTCACATGGGGTCATTGAGTACTTATATATGACTAGGGGTGGTCACATGGGGTCATTTTGTACTTATATAGGACTAGGGTGGGTCACATGGGGTCATTGTGTACTTATATATTACTAGGGTGGGTCACATGGGGTCATTGAGTTCTTATATAGTACTAGGGTGCGTCACATTGGGTCATTGAGTACTTATATATTACTAGGGTGGGTCACATGGGGTCATTGAGTTCTTATATAGGACTAGGGTGCGTCACATGGGGTCATTGAGTACTTATATAGTACTAGGGGGGTCACATGGGTTCATTGAGTACTTATATAGGACATGGGGGGTTCACATGGGGTCATTAAGTACTTATATAGGACTAGGGCGGGGTCACATGTGGTCATTGAGTACTTATATAGGACTAAGGTGGGTCACATGGGGTCATTGAGTACTTATATATGACTAGGGGGGGTCACATGGGGTCATTAAGTACTTGTATAGGACTAGGGGGGTCACATGGGGTCATTGAGTACTTATATAGGACTAGGGTGGGTCACATGGGGTCATTGAGTACTTATATAGGAATAGGGTGGGTCACATGGGGTCATTGAGTACTTATATAGGACATGGGGGGGGTCACGTGGGGTCATTGAGTACTTATATAGGACTAGGGTGGGTCACATGGGGTCATTGAGTAATTATATAGGACTAGGGGGGTCACATGTGGTTATTGAGTACTTATATAGGATATGGGGGGGGGTTACATGGGGTCATTGAGTACTAATATAGGACATGTGGGGGTCACGTGGGGTCATTGAGTACTTATATAGGACTAGGGTGTGTCACATGGGGTCATTTTGAACTTATATAGGACTAGGGTGGGTCACATGGGGTCATTGATTACTTATATAGGAGTAGGGTGGCTGACTTGGGGTCATTGAGTACTTATGTAGGACTAGGGGGGGTCACATGGCGTCATTGAGTACTTATATAGGACTAGGGTGGGTCACATGGGGTCATTAAGTACTTGTATAGGACTAGGGGGGTCACATGGGGTCATTGAGTACTTATATAGGACTAGGGTGGGTCACATGGGGTCATTGAGTACTTATATAGGACTAGGGTAGGTCACATGGGGTCATTTTGTACTTATATAGGACTAGGGTGGGTCACATGGGGTCATTGAGTACTTATATATTACTAGGGTGGGTCACATGGGGTCATTGAGTTCTTTTATAGGACTAGGGTGCGTCACATGGGGTCATTGAGTACTTATATAGTACTAGGGGGGTCACATGGGGTCATTGAGTACTTATATAGGACATGGGGGGGTCACGTGGGTTCATTGAGTACTTATATAGGACTAGGGTGGGTCACATGGGGTCATTGAGTACTTATATAGGACTAGGGTGGGTCACATGGGGTCATTGAGTACTTATATATGACTAGGGGTGGTCACATGGGGTCATTGAGTACTTATATAGGACTAGGGTGGGTCACATGGGGTCATTTTGTACTTATATAGGACTAGGGTGGGTCACATGGGGTCATTGTGTACTTATATATTACTAGGGTGGGTCAGATGGGGTCATTGAGTTCTTATATAGGACTAGGGTGCGTCACATGGGGTCATTGAGTACTTATATAGTACTAGGGGGGTCACATGGGTTCATTGAGTACTTATATAGGACATGGGGGGTTCACATGGGGTCATTAGGTACTTATATAGGACTAGGGCGGGGTCACATGTGGTCATTGAGTACTTATATAGGACTAAGGTGGGTCACATGGGGTCATTGAGTACTTATATATGACTAGGGGGGGTCACATGGGGTCATTAAGTACTTGTATAGGACTAGGGGGGTCACATGGGGTCATTGAGTACTTATATAGGACTAGGGTGGGTCACATGGGGTCATTGAGTACTTATATAGGAATAGGGTGGGTCACATGGGGTCATTGAGTACTTATATAGGACATGGGGGGGGGTCACGTGGGGTCATTGAGTACTTATATAGGACTAGGGTGGGTCACATGGGGTCATTGAGTAATTATATAGGACTAGGGGGGTCACATGTGGTTATTGAGTACTTATATAGGATATGGGGGGGGGTTACATGGGGTCATTGAGTACTAATATAGGACATGTGGGGGTCACGTGGGGTCATTGAGTACTTATATAGGACTAGGGTGTGTCACATGGGGTCATTTTGAACTTATATAGGACTAGGGTGGGTCACATGGGGTCATTGATTACTTATATAGGAGTAGGGTGGCTGACTTGGGGTCATTGAGTACTTATGTAGGACTAGGGGGGGTCACATGGCGTCATTGAGTACTTATATAGGACTAGGGTGGGTCACATGGGGTCATTAAGTACTTGTATAGGACTAGGGGGGTCACATGGGGTCATTGAGTACTTATATAGGACTAGGGTGGGTCACATGGGGTCATTGAGTACTTATATAGGACTAGGGTAGGTCACATGGGGTCATTTTGTACTTATATAGGACTAGGGTGGGTCACATGGGGTCATTGAGTACTTATATATTACTAGGGTGGGTCACATGGGGTCATTGAGTTCTTTTATAGGACTAGGGTGCGTCACATGGGGTCATTGAGTACTTATATAGTACTAGGGGGGTCACATGGGGTCATTGAGTACTTATATAGGACATGGGGGGGTCACGTGGGTTCATTGAGTACTTATATAGGACTAGGGTGGGTCACATGGGGTCATTGAGTACTTATATAGGACTAGGGTGGGTCACATGGGGTCATTGAGTACTTATATATGACTAGGGGTGGTCACATGGGGTCATTGAGTACTTATATAGGACTAGGGTGGGTCACATGGGGTCATTTTGTACTTATATAGGACTAGGGTGGGTCACATGGGGTCATTGTGTACTTATATATTACTAGGGTGGGTCAGATGGGGTCATTGAGTTCTTATATAGGACTAGGGTGCGTCACATGGGGTCATTGAGTACTTATATAGTACTAGGGGGGTCACATGGGTTCATTGAGTACTTATATAGGACATGGGGGGTTCACATGGGGTCATTAAGTACTTATATAGGACTAGGGCGGGGTCACATGTGGTCATTGAGTACTTATATAGGACTAAGGTGGGTCACATGGGGTCATTGAGTACTTATATATGACTAGGGGGGGTCACATGGGGTCATTAAGTACTTGTATAGGACTAGGGTGGGTCACATGGGGTCATTGAGTACTTATATAGGAATAGGGTGGGTCACATGGGGTCATTGAGTACTTATATAGGACATGGGGGGGGGTCACGTGGGGTCATTGAGTACTTATATAGGAATAGGGTGGGTCACATGGGGTCATTGAGTACTTATATAGGAATAGGGTGGGTCACATGGGGTCATTGAGTACTTATATAGGACTAGGGTGGGTCACATGGGGTCATTGAGTTCTTATATAGGACTAGGGTGCGTCACATGGGGTCATTGAGTAATTATATAGGACTAGGGGGGTCACATGTGGTTATTGAGTACTTATATAGGATATGGGGGGGGTCACATGGGGTCATTGAGTACTTATATATGACTAGGGGTGGTCACATGGGGTCATTGAGTACTTATATAGGACTAGGGTGGGTCACATGGGGTCATTTTGTACTTATATAGGACTAGGGTGGGTCACATGGGGTCATTGTGTACTTATATATTACTAGGGTGGGTCAGATGGGGTCATTGAGTTCTTATATAGGACTAGGGTGCGTCACATGGGGTCATTGAGTACTTATATAGTACTAGGGGGGTCACATGGGTTCATTGAGTACTTATATAGGACATGGGGGGTTCACATGGGGTCATTAAGTACTTATATAGGACTAGGGCGGGGTCACATGTGGTCATTGAGTACTTATATAGGACTAAGGTGGGTCACATGGGGTCATTGAGTACTTATATATGACTAGGGGGGGTCACATGGGGTCATTGAGTACTTATATAGGACTAGGGTGGGTCACATGGGGTCATTGAGTACTTATATAGGAATAGGGTGGGTCACATGGGGTCATTGAGTACTTATATAGGACATGGGGGGGGGTCACGTGGGGTCATTGAGTACTTATATAGGAATAGGGTGGGTCACATGGGGTCATTGAGTACTTATATAGGAATAGGGTGGGTCACATGGGGTCATTGAGTACTTATATAGGACTAGGGTGGGTCACATGGGGTCATTGAGTTCTTATATAGGACTAGGGTGCGTCACATGGGGTCATTGAGTAATTATATAGGACTAGGGGGGTCACATGTGGTTATTGAGTACTTATATAGGATATGGGGGGGGTCACATGGGGTCATTGAGTACTAATATAGGACATGTGGGGGTCACGTGGGGTCATTGAGTACTTATATAGGACTAGGGTGGGTCACATGGGGTCATTTTGTACTTATATAGGACTAGGGTGGGTCACATGGGGTCATTGATTACTTATATAGGAGTAGGGTGGCTGACCTGGGGTCATTGAGTACTTATGTAGGACTAGGGGGGGTCACATGGCGTCATTGAGTACTTATATAGGACTAGGGTGGGTCACATGGGGTCATTAAGTACTTGTATAGGACTAGGGGGGTCACATGGGGTCATTGAGTACTTATATAGGACTAGGGTGGGTCACATGGGGTCATTGAGTACTTATATAGGACTAGGGTGGGTCACATGGGGTCATTTTGTACTTATATACGACTAGGGTGGATCACATGGGGTCATTGAGTACTTGTATAGGACATGTGAGGGTCACGAGGGGTCATTGAGTACTTATATAGGACTAGGGTGGGTCACATGGGCTCATTTTGTACTTATATAGGACTAGGGTGGGTCACATGGTGTCATTGAGTACTTATATATTACTAGGGTGGGTCACATGGGGTCATTGAGTTCTTATATAGGACTAGGGTGCGTCACATGGGGTCATTGAGTACTTATATAGTACTAGGTGGGTCACATTGTGTCATTGAGTACTTATATAGGATATGGGGGGGTCACATGGGGTCATTGAGAACTTATACATGACTAGGGGGGGTCACATGGGGTCATTGAGTACTTATATAGGACTAGGGGGGGTCACATGGGGTCATTGAGTACTTATATAGGAATAGGGTGGGTCACATGGGGTCATTGAGTACTTATATAGGAATAGGGTGGGTCACATGGGGTCATTGAGTACTTATATAGGACTAGGGTGGGTCACATGGGGTCATTGAGTCCTTATATAGGACTAGGGTGCGTCACATGGGGTCATTGAGTAATTATATAGGACTAGGGGGGTCACATGTGGTTATTGAGTACTTATATAGGATATGGGGGGGGTTACATGGGGTCATTGAGTACTAATATAGGACATGTGGGGGTCACGTGGGGTCATTGAGTACTTATATAGGACTAGGGTGGGTCACATGGGGTCATTTTGAACTTATATAGGACTAGGGTGGTCCACTTGGGGTCATTGATTACTTATATAGGAGTAGGGTGGCTGACCTGGGGTCATTGAGTACTTATGTAGGACTAGGGGGGGTCACATGGCGTCATTGAGTACTTATATAGGACTAGGGTGGGTCACATGGGGTCATTAAGTACTTGTATAGGACTAGGGGGGTCACATGGGGTCATTGAGTACTTATATAGGACTAGGGTGGGTCACATGGTGTCATTGAGTACTTATATAGGACTAGGGTAGGTCACATGGGGTCATTTTGTACTTATATAGGACTAGGGTGGGTCACATGGGGTCATTGAGTACTTATATATTACTAGGGCGGGTCACATGGGGTCATTGAGTTCTTTTATAGGACTAGGGTGCGTCACATGGGGTCATTGAGTACTTATATAGTACTAGGGGGGTCACATGGGGTCATTGAGTACTTATATAGGACATGGGGGGGTCACGTGGGGTCATTGAGTACTTATATAGGACTAGGGTGGGTCACATGGGGTCATTGAGTACTTATATAGGACTAGGGTGGGTCACATGGGGTCATTGAGTACTTATATAGGACTAGGGTGCGTCACATGGGGTCATTGAGTACTTATATAGTACTAGGGGGGTCACATGGGTTCATTGAGTACTTATATAGGACTAGGGTGGGTCACATGGGGTCATTGAGTCCTTATATAGGACTAGGGTGCGTCACATGGGGTCATTGAGTAATTATATAGGACTAGGGGGGTCACATGTGGTTATTGAGTACTTATATAGGATATGGGGGGGGTTACATGGGGTCATTGAGTACTTATATAGGACTAAGGTGGGTCACATGGGGTCATTGAGTACTTATATATGACTAGGGGGTGTCACATGGGGTCATTAAGTACTTGTATAGGACTAGGGGGGTCACATGGGGTCATTGAGTACTTATATAGGACTAGGGTGGGTCACATGGGGTCATTGAGTACTTATATAGGAATAGGGTGGGTCACATGGGGTCATTGAGTACTTATATAGGACATGGGGGGGGTCACGTGGGGTCATTGAGTACTTATATAGGACTAGGGTGGGTCACATGGGGTCATTGAGTACTTATATAGGAATAGGGTGGGTCACATGGGGTCATTGAGTACTTATATAGGAATAGGGTGGGTCACATGGGGTCATTGAGTACTTATATAGGACTAGGGTGGGTCACATGGGGTCATTGAGTCCTTATATAGGACTAGGGTGCGTCACATGGGGTCATTGAGTAATTATATAGGACTAGGGGGGTCACATGTGGTTATTGAGTACTTATATAGGATATGGGGGGGGTTACATGGGGTCATTGAGTACTAATATAGGACATGTGGGGGTCACGTGGGGTCATTGAGTACTTATATAGGAGTAGGGTGGGTCACATGGGGTCATTTTGAACTTATATAGGACTAGGGTGGGTCACATGGGGTCATTGATTACTTATATAGGAGTAGGGTGGCTGACCTGGGGTCATTGAGTACTTATGTAGGACTAGGGGGGGTCACATGGCGTCATTGAGTACTTATATAGGACTAGGGTGGGTCACATGGGGTCATTAAGTACTTGTATAGGACTAGGGGGGTCACATGGGGTCATTGAGTACTTATATAGGACTAGGGTGGGTCACATGGGGTCATTGAGTACTTATATAGGACTAGGGTAGGTCACATGGGGTCATTTTGTACTTATATAGGACTAGGGTGGGTCACAAGGGGTCATTGAGTACTTATATATTACTAGGGTGGGTCACATGGGGTCATTGAGTTCTTTTATAGGACTAGGGTGTGTCACATGGGGTCATTGAGTACTTATATAGTACTAGGGGGGTCACATGGGGTCATTGAGTACTTATATAGGACATGGGGGGGTCACGTGGGGTCATTGAGTACTTATATAGGACTAGGGTGGGTCACATGGGGTCATTGAGTACTTATATAGGACTAGGGTGGGTCACATGGGGTCATTGAGTACTTATATATGACTAGGGGGGGTCACATGGGGTCATTGAGTACTTATATAGGACTAGGGTGGGTCACATGGGGTCATTTTGTACTTATATAGGACTAGGGGGGGGTCACATGGGGTCATTGAGTACTTATATATTACTAGGGTGGGTCACATGGGGTCATTGAGTTCTTATATAGGACTAGGGTGCGTCACATGGGGTCATTGAGTACTTATATAGGACTAGGGTAGGTCACATGGGGTCATTTTGTACTTATATAGGACTAGGGTGGGTCACATGGGGTCATTGAGTACTTATATAGGACTAGGGTGGGTCACATGGGGTCATTGAGTACTTATATATGACTAGGGGGGGTCACATGGGGTCATTGAGTACTTATATAGGACTAGGGTGGGTCACATGGGGTCATTTTGTACTTATATAGGACTAGGGGGGGGTCACATGGGGTCATTGAGTACTTATATATTACTAGGGTGGGTCACATGGGGTCATTGAGTTCTTATATAGGACTAGGGTGCGTCACATGTGGTCATTGAGTACTTATATAGTACTAGGGGGGTTACATGTGGTCATTGAGTTCTTATATAGGATATGGGGAGGTCACGTGGGGTCATTGAGTACTTATATAGTACTAGGGTGGGTCACATGGGGTCATTAAGTACTTATATAGGAATAGGGGGGGTCACATGTGGTCATTGAGTACTTATATAGGAATAGGGTGGGTCACATGGGGTCATTGAGTACTTATATAGGACTAGGGGGTCACGTGGGGTCATTGAGTACTTATATAAGACTAGGGGGGTCACATGGGGTCATTGATTACTTATATAGGAGTAGGGTGGCTGACCTGAGGTCATTGAGTACTTATGTAGGACTAGGGGGGTGTCACATGGCGTCATTGAGTACTTATATAGGACTAGGGTGGGTCACATGGGGTCATTGAGTTCTAATATAGGACTAGGGTGCGTCACATGGGGTCATTGAGTACTTATATAGGACTAGGGGGGTCACATGGGGTCATTGAGTACTTATATAGGACTAGGGTGGGTCACATGGGGTCATTAAGTACTTGTATAGGACTAGGGGGGTCACATGGGGTCATTGAGTACTTATATAGGACTAGGGTGGGTCACATGGGGTCATTGAGTACTTATATAGGACTAGGGTGGGTCACATGGGGTCATTTTGTACTTATATAGAACAAGGGTGGGTCACATGGGGTCATTGAGTACTTATATAGGACATGTGGGGGTCACGTGGGGTCATTGAGTACTTATATAGGACTAGGGTGGGTCACATGGTGTCATTTTGTACTTATATAGGAGTAGGGTGGGCCACATGGGGTCATTGAGTACTTATATATTACTAGGGTGGGTCACATGGGGTCATTGTGTTCTTATATAGGACTAGGGTGCGTCACATTGGGTCATTGAGTACTTATATATTACTAGGGTAGGTCACATGGGTCATTGAGTTCTTATATAGGACTAGGGTGCGTCACATGGGGTCATTGAGTACTTATATAGTACTAGGTGGGTCACATGGGGTCATTGAGTACTTATATAGGATATGGGGGGGTCACATGGGGTCATTGAGTTCTTATATAGGACTAGGGTGCGTCACATGGGGTCATTGAGTACTTATATAGTACTAGGGTGCGTCACATGGGGTCATTGAGTACTTATATAGTACTAGGGGGGTCACATGTGGTCATTGAGTACTTATATAGGACTAGGGTGGGTCACATTAGGTCATTGAGTACTTATATATGACTAGGTGGGGTCACATGGGGTCATTTAGTACCTTTATAGTACTAGGGTGGGTTACATGGGGTCATTTTGTACTTATATAGGACTAGGGTGGGTCACATGGGGTCATTGAGTACTTATATATTACTAGGGTGGGTCACATGGGGTCATTGAGTTCTTATATAGGGCTAGGGTGCGTCACATGGGGTCATTGAGTATTTATATAGTACTAGGGGTGTCACATGGGGTCATTGAGTACTTATATAGGACTAGGGTGGGTAACATGGGGTCATTGAGTACTTATATATGACTAGGGGGGTCACATGGGGTCATTGAGTACTTATATAGGACTAGGGTGGGTCACATGGGGTCATTTTGTACTTATATAGGACTAGGGTGGGTCACATGGGGTCATTGAGTACTTATATATTACTAGGGTGGGTCACATGGGGTTATTGAGTTCTTTTATAGGACTAGGGTGCGTCACATGGGGTCATTGAGTACTTATATAGTACTAGGGGGGTCACATGGGGTCATTGAGTACTTATATAGGACTAGGGTGGGTCACATGGGGTCATTGAGTACTTATATAGGAATAGGGTGGGTCACATGGGGTCATTGAGTACTTATATAGGAATAGGGTGGGTCACATGGGGTCATTGAGTACTTATATAGGACTAGGGTGGGTCACATGGGGTCATTGAGTCCTTATATAGGACTAGGGTGCGTCACATGGGGTCATTGAGTAATTATATAGGACTAGGGGGGTCACATGTGGTTATTGAGTACTTATATAGGATATGGGGGGGGTTACATGGGGTCATTGAGTACTAATATAGGACATGTGGGGGTCACGTGGGGTCATTGAGTACTTATATAGGAGTAGGGTGGGTCACATGGGGTCATTTTGAACTTATATAGGACTAGGGTGGGTCACATGGGGTCATTGATTACTTATATAGGAGTAGGGTGGCTGACCTGGGGTCATTGAGTACTTATGTAGGACTAGGGGGGGTCACATGGCGTCATTGAGTACTTATATAGGACTAGGGTGGGTCACATGGGGTCATTAAGTACTTGTATAGGACTAGGGGGGTCACATGGGGTCATTGAGTACTTATATAGGACTAGGGTGGGTCACATGGGGTCATTGAGTACTTATATAGGACTAGGGTAGGTCACATGGGGTCATTTTGTACTTATATAGGACTAGGGTGGGTCACAAGGGGTCATTGAGTACTTATATATTACTAGGGTGGGTCACATGGGGTCATTGAGTTCTTTTATAGGACTAGGGTGTGTCACATGGGGTCATTGAGTACTTATATAGTACTAGGGGGGTCACATGGGGTCATTGAGTACTTATATAGGACATGGGGGGGTCACGTGGGGTCATTGAGTACTTATATAGGACTAGGGTGGGTCACATGGGGTCATTGAGTACTTATATAGGACTAGGGTGGGTCACATGGGGTCATTGAGTACTTATATATGACTAGGGGGGGTCACATGGGGTCATTGAGTACTTATATAGGACTAGGGTGGGTCACATGGGGTCATTTTGTACTTATATAGGACTAGGGGGGGGTCACATGGGGTCATTGAGTACTTATATATTACTAGGGTGGGTCACATGGGGTCATTGAGTTCTTATATAGGACTAGGGTGCGTCACATGGGGTCATTGAGTACTTATATAGGACTAGGGTAGGTCACATGGGGTCATTTTGTACTTATATAGGACTAGGGTGGGTCACATGGGGTCATTGAGTACTTATATAGGACTAGGGTGGGTCACATGGGGTCATTGAGTACTTATATATGACTAGGGGGGGTCACATGGGGTCATTGAGTACTTATATAGGACTAGGGTGGGTCACATGGGGTCATTTTGTACTTATATAGGACTAGGGGGGGGTCACATGGGGTCATTGAGTACTTATATATTACTAGGGTGGGTCACATGGGGTCATTGAGTTCTTATATAGGACTAGGGTGCGTCACATGTGGTCATTGAGTACTTATATAGTACTAGGGGGGTTACATGTGGTCATTGAGTTCTTATATAGGATATGGGGAGGTCACGTGGGGTCATTGAGTACTTATATAGTACTAGGGTGGGTCACATGGGGTCATTAAGTACTTATATAGGAATAGGGGGGGTCACATGTGGTCATTGAGTACTTATATAGGAATAGGGTGGGTCACATGGGGTCATTGAGTACTTATATAGGACTAGGGGGTCACGTGGGGTCATTGAGTACTTATATAAGACTAGGGGGGTCACATGGGGTCATTGATTACTTATATAGGAGTAGGGTGGCTGACCTGAGGTCATTGAGTACTTATGTAGGACTAGGGGGGTGTCACATGGCGTCATTGAGTACTTATATAGGACTAGGGTGGGTCACATGGGGTCATTGAGTTCTAATATAGGACTAGGGTGCGTCACATGGGGTCATTGAGTACTTATATAGGACTAGGGGGGTCACATGGGGTCATTGAGTACTTATATAGGACTAGGGTGGGTCACATGGGGTCATTAAGTACTTGTATAGGACTAGGGGGGTCACATGGGGTCATTGAGTACTTATATAGGACTAGGGTGGGTCACATGGGGTCATTGAGTACTTATATAGGACTAGGGTGGGTCACATGGGGTCATTTTGTACTTATATAGAACAAGGGTGGGTCACATGGGGTCATTGAGTACTTATATAGGACATGTGGGGGTCACGTGGGGTCATTGAGTACTTATATAGGACTAGGGTGGGTCACATGGTGTCATTTTGTACTTATATAGGAGTAGGGTGGGCCACATGGGGTCATTGAGTACTTATATATTACTAGGGTGGGTCACATGGGGTCATTGTGTTCTTATATAGGACTAGGGTGCGTCACATTGGGTCATTGAGTACTTATATATTACTAGGGTAGGTCACATGGGTCATTGAGTTCTTATATAGGACTAGGGTGCGTCACATGGGGTCATTGAGTACTTATATAGTACTAGGTGGGTCACATGGGGTCATTGAGTACTTATATAGGATATGGGGGGGTCACATGGGGTCATTGAGTTCTTATATAGGACTAGGGTGCGTCACATGGGGTCATTGAGTACTTATATAGTACTAGGGTGCGTCACATGGGGTCATTGAGTACTTATATAGTACTAGGGGGGTCACATGTGGTCATTGAGTACTTATATAGGACTAGGGTGGGTCACATTAGGTCATTGAGTACTTATATATGACTAGGTGGGGTCACATGGGGTCATTTAGTACCTTTATAGTACTAGGGTGGGTTACATGGGGTCATTTTGTACTTATATAGGACTAGGGTGGGTCACATGGGGTCATTGAGTACTTATATATTACTAGGGTGGGTCACATGGGGTCATTGAGTTCTTATATAGGGCTAGGGTGCGTCACATGGGGTCATTGAGTATTTATATAGTACTAGGGGTGTCACATGGGGTCATTGAGTACTTATATAGGACTAGGGTGGGTAACATGGGGTCATTGAGTACTTATATATGACTAGGGGGGTCACATGGGGTCATTGAGTACTTATATAGGACTAGGGTGGGTCACATGGGGTCATTTTGTACTTATATAGGACTAGGGTGGGTCACATGGGGTCATTGAGTACTTATATATTACTAGGGTGGGTCACATGGGGTTATTGAGTTCTTTTATAGGACTAGGGTGCGTCACATGGGGTCATTGAGTACTTATATAGTACTAGGGGGGTCACATGGGGTCATTGAGTACTTATATAGGACATGGGGGGGTCACGTGGGGTCATTGAGTACTTATATAGGACTAGGGTGGGTCACATGGGGTCATTGAGTACTTATATAGGAATAGGGTGGGTCACATGGGGTCATTGAGTACTTATATAGGAATAGGGTGGGTCACATGGGGTCATTGAGTACTTATATAGGACTAGGGTGGGTCACATGGGGTCATTGAGTCCTTATATAGGACTAGGGTGCGTCACATGGGGTCATTGAGTAATTATATAGGACTAGGGGGGTCACATGTGGTTATTGAGTACTTATATAGGATATGGGGGGGGTTACATGGGGTCATTGAGTACTAATATAGGACATGTGGGGGTCACGTGGGGTCATTGAGTACTTATATAGGACTAGGGTGGGTCACATGTTGTCATTTTGAACTTATATAGGACTAGGGTGGGTCACATGGGGTCATTGATTACTTATATAGGAGTAGGGTGGCTGACCTGGGGTCATTGAGTACTTATGTAGGACTAGGGGGGGTCACATGGCGTCATTGAGTACTTATATAGGACTAGGGTGGGTCACATGGGGTCATTAAGTACTTGTATAGGACTAGGGGGGTCACATGGGGTCATTGAGTACTTATATAGGACTAGGGTGGGTCACATGGGGTCATTGAGTACTTATATAGGACTAGGGTAGGTCACATGGGGTCATTTTGTACTTATATAGGACCAGGGTGGGTCACAAGGGGTCATTGAGTACTTATATATTACTAGGGTGGGTCACATGGGGTCATTGAGTTCTTTTATAGGACTAGGGTGCGTCACATGGGGTCATTGAGTACTTATATAGTACTAGGGTGCGTCACATGGGGTCATTGAGTACTTATATAGTACTAGGGGGGTCACATGTGGTCATTGAGTACTTATATAGGACTAGGGTGGGTCACATTAGGTCATTGAGTACTTATATATGACTAGGTGGGGTCACATGGGGTCATTTAGTACCTTTATAGTACTAGGGTGGGTTACATGGGGTCATTTTGTACTTATATAGGACTAGGGTGGGTCACATGGGGTCATTGAGTATTTATATATTACTAGGGTGGGTCACATGGGGTCATTGAGTTCTTATATAGGGCTAGGGTGCGTCACATGGGGTCATTGAGTATTTATATAGTACTAGGGGTGTCACATGGGGTCATTGAGTACTTATATAGGACTAGGGTGGGTAACATGGGGTCATTGAGTACTTATATATGACTAGGGGGGTCACATGGGGTCATTGAGTACTTATATAGGACTAGGGTGGGTCACATGGGGTCATTTTGTACTTATATAGGACTAGGGTGGGTCACATGGGGTCATTGAGTACTTATATATTACTAGGGTGGGTCACATGGGGTTATTGAGTTCTTTTATAGGACTAGGGTGCGTCACATGGGGTCATTGAGTACTTATATAGTACTAGGGGGGTCACATGGGGTCATTGAGTACTTATATAGGACATGGGGGGGTCACGTGGGGTCATTGAGTACTTATATAGGACTAGGGTGGGTCACATGGGGTCATTGAGTACTTATATAGGACTAGGGTGGGTCACATGGGGTCATTGAGTACTTATATATGACTAGGGGTGGTCACATGGGGTGATTTTGTACTTATATAGGACTAGGGTGGGTCACATGGGGTCATTGTGTACTTATATATTACTAGGGTGGGTCACATGGGGTCATTGAGTTCTTATATAGTACTAGGGTGCGTCACATTGGGTCATTGAGTACTTATATAGTACTAGGGGGGTCACATGGGTTCATTGAGTACTTATATAGGACATGGGGGGTTCACATGGGGTCATTAAGTACTTATATAGGACTAGGGCGGGGTCACATGTGGTCATTGAGTACTTATATAGGACTAAGGTGGGTCACATGGGGTCATTGAGTACTTATATATGACTAGGGGGGGTCACATGGGGTCATTAAGTACTTGTATAGGACTAGGGGGGTCACATGGGGTCATTGAGTACTTATATAGGACTAGGGTGGGTCACATGGGGTCATTGAGTACTTATATAGGAATAGGGTGGGTCACATGGGGTCATTGAGTACTTATATAGGACATGGGGGGGGTCACGTGGGGTCATTGAGTACTTATATAGGACTAGGGTGGGTCACATGGGGTCATTGAGTACTTATATAGGAATAGGGTGGGTCACATGGGGTCATTGAGTACTTATATAGGAATAGGGTGGGTCACATGGGGTCATTGAGTACTTATATAGGACTAGGGTGGGTCACATGGGGTCATTGAGTCCTTATATAGGACTAGGGTGCGTCACATGGGGTCATTGAGTAATTATATAGGACTAGGGGGGTCACATGTGGTTATTGAGTACTTATATAGGATATGGGGGGGGTTACATGGGGTCATTGAGTACTAATATAGGACATGTGGGGGTCACGTGGGGTCATTGAGTACTTATATAGGACTAGGGTGGGTCACATGTTGTCATTTTGAACTTATATAGGACTAGGGTGGGTCACATGGGGTCATTGATTACTTATATAGGAGTAGGGTGGCTGACCTGGGGTCATTGAGTACTTATGTAGGACTAGGGGGGGTCACATGGCGTCATTGAGTACTTATATAGGACTAGGGTGGGTCACATGGGGTCATTAAGTACTTGTATAGGACTAGGGGGGTCACATGGGGTCATTGAGTACTTATATAGGACTAGGGTGGGTCACATGGGGTCATTGAGTACTTATATAGGACATGGGGGGGGTCACGTGGGGTCATTGAGTACTTATATAGGACTAGGGTGGGTCACATGGGGTCATTGAGTACTTATATAGGAATAGGGTGGGTCACATGGGGTCATTGAGTACTTATATAGGACTAGGGTGGGTCACATGGGGTCATTGAGTCCTTATATAGGACTAGGGTGCGTCACATGGGGTCATTGAGTAATTATATAGGACTAGGGGGGTCACATGTGGTTATTGAGTACTTATATAGGATATGGGGGGGGTTACATGGGGTCATTGAGTACTAATATAGGACATGTGGGGGTCACGTGGGGTCATTGAGTACTTATATAGGACTAGGGTGGGTCACATGTTGTCATTTTGAACTTATATAGGACTAGGGTGGGTCACATGGGGTCATTGATTACTTATATAGGAGTAGGGTGGCTGACCTGGGGTCATTGAGTACTTATGTAGGACTAGGGGGGGTCACATGGCGTCATTGAGTACTTATATAGGACTAGGGTGGGTCACATGGGGTCATTAAGTACTTGTATAGGACTAGGGGGGTCACATGGGGTCATTGAGTACTTATATAGGACTAGGGTGGGTCACATGGGGTCATTGAGTACTTATATAGGACTAGGGTAGGTCACATGGGGTCATTTTGTACTTATATAGGACCAGGGTGGGTCACAAGGGGTCATTGAGTACTTATATATTACTAGGGTGGGTCACATGGGGTCATTGAGTTCTTTTATAGGACTAGGGTGCGTCACATGGGGTCATTGAGTACTTATATAGTACTAGGGGGGTCACATGGGGTCATTGAGTACTTATATAGGACATGGGGGGGTCACGTGGGGTCATTCAGTACTTATATAGGACTAGGGTGGGTCACATGGGGTCATTGAGAACTTATATAGGACTAGGGTGGGTCACATGGGGTCATTGAGTACTTATATAGGACTAGGGTAGGTCACATGGGGTCATTTTGTACTTATATAGGACTAGGGTGGGTCACATGGGGTCATTGAGTACTTATATAGGACTAGGGTGGGTCACATGGGGTCATTGAGTACTTATATATGACTAGGGGGGGTCACATGGGGTCATTGAGTACTTATATAGGACTAGGGTGGGTCACATGGGGTCATTTTGTACTTATATAGGACTAGGGGGGGGTCACATGGGGTCATTGAGTACTTATATATTACTAGGGTGGGTCACATGGGGTCATTGAGTTCTTATATAGGACTAGGGTGCGTCACATGTGGTCATTGAGTACTTATATAGTACTAGGGGGGTTACATGTGGTCATTGAGTTCTTATATAGGATATGGGGAGGTCACGTGGGGTCATTGAGTACTTATATAGTACTAGGGTGGGTCACATGGGGTCATTAAGTACTTATATAGGAATAGGGGGGGTCACATGTGGTCATTGAGTACTTATATAGGAATAGGGTGGGTCACATGGGGTCATTGAGTACTTATATAGGACTAGGGGGTCACGTGGGGTCATTGAGTACTTATATAAGACTAGGGGGGTCACATGGGGTCATTGATTACTTATATAGGAGTAGGGTGGCTGACCTGAGGTCATTGAGTACTTATGTAGGACTAGGGGGGTGTCACATGGCGTCATTGAGTACTTATATAGGACTAGGGTGGGTCACATGGGGTCATTGAGTTCTAATATAGGACTAGGGTGCGTCACATGGGGTCATTGAGTACTTATATAGGACTAGGGGGGTCACATGGGGTCATTGAGTACTTATATAGGACTAGGGTGGGTCACATGGGGTCATTAAGTACTTGTATAGGACTAGGGGGGTCACATGGGGTCATTGAGTACTTATATAGGACTAGGGTGGGTCACATGGGGTCATTGAGTACTTATATAGGACTAGGGTGGGTCACATGGGGTCATTTTGTACTTATATAGAACAAGGGTGGGTCACATGGGGTCATTGAGTACTTATATAGGACATGTGGGGGTCACGTGGGGTCATTGAGTACTTATATAGGACTAGGGTGGGTCACATGGTGTCATTTTGTACTTATATAGGAGTAGGGTGGGCCACATGGGGTCATTGAGTACTTATATATTACTAGGGTGGGTCACATGGGGTCATTGTGTTCTTATATAGGACTAGGGTGCGTCACATTGGGTCATTGAGTACTTATATATTACTAGGGTGGGTCACATGGGTCATTGAGTTCTTATATAGGACTAGGGTGCGTCACATGGGGTCATTGAGTACTTATATAGTACTAGGTGGGTCACATGGGGTCATTGAGTACTTATATAGGATATGGGGGGGTCACATGGGGTCATTGAGTTCTTATATAGGACTAGGGTGCGTCACATGGGGTCATTGAGTACTTATATAGTACTAGGGTGCGTCACATGGGGTCATTGAGTACTTATATAGTACTAGGGGGGTCACATGTGGTCATTGAGTACTTATATAGGACTAGGGTGGGTCACATTAGGTCATTGAGTACTTATATATGACTAGGGGGGGTCACATGGGGTCATTTAGTACCTTTATAGGACTAGGGTGGGTTACATGGGGTCATTTTGTACTTATATAGGACTAGGGTGGGTCACATGGGGTCATTGAGTACTTATATATTACTAGGGTGGGTCACATGGGGTCATTGAGTTCTTATATAGGACTAGGGTGCGTCACATGGGGTCATTGAGTATTTATATAGTACTAGGGGTGTCACATGGGGTCATTGAGTACTTATATAGGACTAGGGTGTGTAACATGGGGTCATTGAGTACTTATATATGACTAGGGGGGTCACATGGGGTCATTGAGTACTTATATAGGACTAGGGTGGGTCACATGGGGTCATTTTGTACTTATATAGGACTAGGGTGGGTCACATGGGGTCATTGAGTACTTATATATTACTAGGGTGGGTCACATGGGGTTATTGAGTTCTTTTATAGGACTAGGGTGCGTCACATGGGGTCATTGAGTACTTATATAGTACTAGGGGGGTCACATGGGGTCATTGAGTACTTATATAGGACATGGGGGGGTCACGTGGGGTCATTGAGTACTTATATAGGACTAGGGTGGGTCACATGGGGTCATTGAGTACTTATATAGGACTAGGGTGGGTCACATGGGGTCATTGAGTACTTATATATGACTAGGGGTGGTCACATGGGGTCATTTTGTACTTATATAGGACTAGGGTGGGTCACATGGGGTCATTGTGTACTTATATATTACTAGGGTGGGTCACATGGGGTCATTGAGTTCTTATATAGTACTAGGGTGCGTCACATTGGGTCATTGAGTACTTATATATTACTAGGGTGGGTCACATGGGGTCATTGAGTTCTTATATAGGACTAGGGTGCGTCACATGGGGTCATTGAGTACTTATATAGTACTAGGGGGGTCACATGGGTTCATTGAGTACTTATATAGGACATGGGGGGTTCACATGGGGTCATTAAGTACTTATATAGGACTAGGGCGGGGTCACATGTGGTCATTGAGTACTTATATAGGACTAAGGTGGGTCACATGGGGTCATTGAGTACTTATATATGACTAGGGGGGGTCACATGGGGTCATTAAGTACTTGTATAGGACTAGGGGGGTCACATGGGGTCATTGAGTACTTATATAGGACTAGGGTGGGTCACATGGGGCATTGAGTACTTATATAGGAATAGGGTGGGTCACATGGGGTCATTGAGTACTTATATAGGACATGGGGGGGGTCACGTGGGGTCATTGAGTACTTATATAGGACTAGGGTGGGTCACATGGGGTCATTGAGTAATTATATAGGACTAGGGGGGTCACATGTGGTTATTGAGTACTTATATAGGATATGGGGGGGGGTTACATGGGGTCATTGAGTACTAATATAGGACATGTGGGGGTCACGTGGGGTCATTGAGTACTTATATAGGACTAGGGTGTGTCACATGGGGTCATTTTGAACTTATATAGGACTAGGGTGGGTCACATGGGGTCATTGATTACTTATATAGGAGTAGGGTGGCTGACTTGGGGTCATTGAGTACTTATGTAGGACTAGGGGGGGTCACATGGCGTCATTGAGTACTTATATAGGACTAGGGTGGGTCACATGGGGTCATTAAGTACTTGTATAGGACTAGGGGGGTCACATGGGGTCATTGAGTACTTATATAGGACTAGGGTGGGTCACATGGGGTCATTGAGTACTTATATAGGACTAGGGTAGGTCACATGGGGTCATTTTGTACTTATATAGGACTAGGGTGGGTCACATGGGGTCATTGAGTACTTATATATTACTAGGGTGGGTCACATGGGGTCATTGAGTTCTTTTATAGGACTAGGGTGCGTCACATGGGGTCATTGAGTACTTATATAGTACTAGGGGGGTCACATGGGGTCATTGAGTACTTATATAGGACATGGGGGGGTCACGTGGGTTCATTGAGTACTTATATAGGACTAGGGTGGGTCACATGGGGTCATTGAGTACTTATATAGGACTAGGGTGGGTCACATGGGGTCATTGAGTACTTATATATGACTAGGGGTGGTCACATGGGGTCATTGAGTACTTATATAGGACTAGGGTGGGTCACATGGGGTCATTTTGTACTTATATAGGACTAGGGTGGGTCACATGGGGTCATTGTGTACTTATATATTACTAGGGTGGGTCAGATGGGGTCATTGAGTTCTTATATAGGACTAGGGTGCGTCACATGGGGTCATTGAGTACTTATATAGTACTAGGGGGGTCACATGGGTTCATTGAGTACTTATATAGGACATGGGGGGTTCACATGGGGTCATTAAGTACTTATATAGGACTAGGGCGGGGTCACATGTGGTCATTGAGTACTTATATAGGACTAAGGTGGGTCACATGGGGTCATTGAGTACTTATATATGACTAGGGGGGGTCACATGGGGTCATTAAGTACTTGTATAGGACTAGGGGGGTCACATGGGGTCATTGAGTACTTATATAGGACTAGGGTGGGTCACATGGGGTCATTGAGTACTTATATAGGAATAGGGTGGGTCACATGGGGTCATTGAGTACTTATATAGGACATGGGGGGGGGTCACGTGGGGTCATTGAGTACTTATATAGGAATAGGGTGGGTCACATGGGGTCATTGAGTACTTATATAGGAATAGGGTGGGTCACATGGGGTCATTAAGTACTTGTATAGGACTAGGGGGGTCACATGGGGTCATTGAGTACTTATATAGGACTAGGGTGGGTCACATGGGGTCATTGAGTACTTATATAGGACTAGGGTGGGTCACATGGGGTCATTTTGTACTTATATACGACTAGGGTGGATCACATGGGGTCATTGAGTACTTGTATAGGACATGTGAGGGTCACGAGGGGTCATTGAGTACTTATATAGGACTAGGGTGGGTCACATGGTGTCATTGAGTACTTATATATTACTAGGGTGGGTCACATGGGGTCATTGAGTTCTTATATAGGACTAGGGTGCGTCACATGGGGTCATTGAGTACTTATATAGTACTAGGTGGGTCACATTGTGTCATTGAGTACTTATATAGGATATGGGGGGGTCACATGGGGTCATTGAGAACTTATACATGACTAGGGGGGGTCACATGGGGTCATTGAGTACTTATATAGGACTAGGGGGGGTCACATGGGGTCATTGAGTACTTATATAGGAATAGGGTGGGTCACATGGGGTCATTGAGTACTTATATAGGAATAGGGTGGGTCACATGGGGTCATTGAGTACTTATATAGGACTAGGGTGGGTCACATGGGGTCATTGAGTCCTTATATAGGACTAGGGTGCGTCACATGGGGTCATTGAGTAATTATATAGGACTAGGGGGGTCACATGTGGTTATTGAGTACTTATATAGGATATGGGGGGGGTTACATGGGGTCATTGAGTACTAATATAGGACATGTGGGGGTCACGTGGGGTCATTGAGTACTTATATAGGACTAGGGTGGGTCACATGGGGTCATTTTGAACTTATATAGGACTAGGGTGGGTCACATGGGGTCATTGATTACTTATATAGGAGTAGGGTGGCTGACCTGGGGTCATTGAGTACTTATGTAGGACTAGGGGGGGTCACATGGCGTCATTGAGTACTTATATAGGACTAGGGTGGGTCACATGGGGTCATTAAGTACTTGTATAGGACTAGGGGGGTCACATGGGGTCATTGAGTACTTATATAGGACTAGGGTGGGTCACATGGTGTCATTGAGTACTTATATAGGACTAGGGTAGGTCACATGGGGTCATTTTGTACTTATATAGGACTAGGGTGGGTCACATGGGGTCATTGAGTACTTATATATTACTAGGGCGGGTCACATGGGGTCATTGAGTTCTTTTATAGGACTAGGGTGCGTCACATGGGGTCATTGAGTACTTATATAGTACTAGGGGGGTCACATGGGGTCATTGAGTACTTATATAGGACATGGGGGGGTCACGTGGGGTCATTGAGTACTTATATAGGACTAGGGTGGGTCACATGGGGTCATTGAGTACTTATATAGGACTAGGGTGGGTCACATGGGGTCATTGAGTACTTATATAGGACTAGGGTGCGTCACATGGGGTCATTGAGTACTTATATAGTACTAGGGGGGTCACATGGGTTCATTGAGTACTTATATAGGACATGGGGGGTTCACATGGGGTCATTAAGTACTTATATAGGACTAGGGCGGGGTCACATGTGGTCATTGAGTACTTATATAGGACTAAGGTGGGTCACATGGGGTCATTGAGTACTTATATATGACTAGGGGGGGTCACATGGGGTCATTAAGTACTTGTATAGGACTAGGGGGGTCACATGGGGTCATTGAGTACTTATATAGGACTAGGGTGGGTCACATGGGGTCATTGAGTACTTATATAGGAATAGGGTGGGTCACATGGGGTCATTGAGTACTTATATAGGACATGGGGGGGGTCACGTGGGGTCATTGAGTACTTATATAGGACTAGGGTGGGTCACATGGGGTCATTGAGTACTTATATAGGAATAGGGTGGGTCACATGGGGTCATTGAGTACTTATATAGGAATAGGGTGGGTCACATGGGGTCATTGAGTACTTATATAGGACTAGGGTGGGTCACATGGGGTCATTGAGTCCTTATATAGGACTAGGGTGCGTCACATGGGGTCATTGAGTAATTATATAGGACTAGGGGGGTCACATGTGGTTATTGAGTACTTATATAGGATATGGGGGGGGTTACATGGGGTCATTGAGTACTAATATAGGACATGTGGGGGTCACGTGGGGTCATTGAGTACTTATATAGGACTAGGGTGGGTCACATGGGGTCATTTTGAACTTATATAGGACTAGGGTGGGTCACATGGGGTCATTGATTACTTATATAGGAGTAGGGTGGCTGACCTGGGGTCATTGAGTACTTATGTAGGACTAGGGGGGGTCACATGGCGTCATTGAGTACTTATATAGGTCTAGGGTGGGTCACATGGGGTCATTAAGTACTTGTATAGGACTAGGGGGGTCACATGGGGTCATTGAGTACTTATATAGGACTAGGGTGGGTCACATGGGGTCATTGAGTATTTATATAGGACTAGGGTAGGTCACATGGGGTCATTTTGTACTTATATAGGACTAGGGTGGGTCACAAGGGGTCATTGAGTACTTATATATTACTAGGGTGGGTCACATGGGGTCATTGAGTTCTTTTATAGGACTAGGGTGCGTCACATGGGGTCATTGAGTACTTATATAGTACTAGGGGGGTCACATGGGGTCATTGAGTACTTATATAGGACATGGGGGGGTCACGTGGGGTCATTGAGTACTTATATAGGACTAGGGTGGGTCACATGGGGTCATTGAGAACTTATATAGGACTAGGGTGGGTCACATGGGGTCATTGAGTACTTATATAGGACTAGGGTAGGTCACATGGGGTCATTTTGTACTTATATAGGACTAGGGTGGGTCACATGGGGTCATTGAGTACTTATATAGGACTAGGGTGGGTCACATGGGGTCATTGAGTACTTATATATGACTAGGGGGGGTCACATGGGGTCATTGAGTACTTATATAGGACTAGGGTGGGTCACATGGGGTCATTTTGTACTTATATAGGACTAGGGGGGGGTCACATGGGGTCATTGAGTACTTATATATTACTAGGGTGGGTCACATGGGGTCATTGAGTTCTTATATAGGAATAGGGTGCGTCACATGTGGTCATTGAGTACTTATATAGTACTAGGGGGGTTACATGTGGTCATTGAGTTCTTATATAGGATATGGGGAGGTCACGTGGGGTCATTGAGTACTTATATAGTACTAGGGTGGGTCACATGGGGTCATTAAGTACTTATATAGGAATAGGGGGGGTCACATGTGGTCATTGAGTACTTATATAGGAATAGGGTGGGTCACATGGGGTCATTGAGTACTTATATAGGACTAGGGGGTCACGTGGGGTCATTGAGTACTTATATAAGACTAGGGGGGTCACATGGGGTCATTGATTACTTATATAGGAGTAGGGTGGCTGACCTGAGGTCATTGAGTACTTATGTAGGACTAGGGGGGTGTCACATGGCGTCATTGAGTACTTATATAGGACTAGGATGGGTCACATGGGGTCATTGAGTCCTAATATAGGACTAGGGTGCGTCACATGGGGTCATTGAGTACTTATATAGGACTAGGGGGGTCACATGGGGTCATTGAGTACTTATATAGGACTAGGGTGGGTCACATGGGGTCATTAAGTACTTGTATAGGACTAGGGGGGTCACATGGGGTCATTGAGTACTTATATAGGACTAGGGTGGGTCACATGGGGTCATTGAGTACTTATATAGGACTAGGGTGGGTCACATGGGGTCATTTTGTACTTATATAGAACAAGGGTGGGTCACATGGGGTCATTGAGTACTTATATAGGACATGTGGGGGTCACGTGGGGTCATTGAGTACTTATATAGGACTAGGGTGGGTCACATGGTGTCATTTTGTACTTATATAGGAGTAGGGTGGGCCACATGGGGTCATTGAGTACTTATATATTACTAGGGTGGGTCACATGGGGTCATTGTGTTCTTATATAGGACTAGGGTGCGTCACATTGGGTCATTGAGTACTTATATATTACTAGGGTAGGTCACATGGGTCATTGAGTTCTTATATAGGACTAGGGTGCGTCACATGGGGTCATTGAGTACTTATATAGTACTAGGTGGGTCACATGGGGTCATTGAGTACTTATATAGGATATGGGGGGGTCACATGGGGTCATTGAGTTCTTATATAGGACTAGGGTGCGTCACATGGGGTCATTGAGTACTTATATAGTACTAGGGTGCGTCACATGGGGTCATTGAGTACTTATATAGTACTAGGGGGGTCACATGTGGTCATTGAGTACTTATATAGGACTAGGGTGGGTCACATTAGGTCATTGAGTACTTATATATGACTAGGGGGGGTCACATGGGGTCATTTAGTACCTTTATAGGACTAGGGTGGGTTACATGGGGTCATTTTGTACTTATATAGGACTAGGGTGGGTCACATGGGGTCATTGAGTACTTATATATTACTAGGGTGGGTCACATGGGGTCATTGAGTTCTTATATAGGGCTAGGGTGCGTCACATGGGGTCATTGAGTATTTATATAGTACTAGGGGTGTCACATGGGGTCATTGAGTACTTATATAGGACTAGGGTGGGTAACATGGGGTCATTGAGTACTTATATATGACTAGGGGGGTCACATGGGGTCATTGAGTACTTATATAGGACTAGGGTGGGTCACATGGGGTCATTTTGTACTTATATAGGACTAGGGTGGGTCACATGGGGTCATTGAGTACTTATATATTACTAGGGTGGGTCACATGGGGTTATTGAGTTCTTTTATAGGACTAGGGTGCGTCACATGGGGTCATTGAGTACTTATATAGTACTAGGGGGGTCACATGGGGTCATTGAGTACTTATATAGGACATGGGGGGGTCACGTGGGGTCATTGAGTACTTATATAGGACTAGGGTGGGTCACATGGGGTCATTGAGTACTTATATAGGACTAGGGTGGGTCACATGGGGTCATTGAGTACTTATATATGACTAGGGGTGGTCACATGGGGTGATTTTGTACTTATATAGGACTAGGGTGGGTCACATGGGGTCATTGTGTACTTATATATTACTAGGGTGGGTCACATGGGGTCATTGAGTTCTTATATAGTACTAGGGTGCGTCACATTGGGTCATTGAGTACTTATATATTACTAGGGTGGGTCACATGGGGTCATTGAGTTCTTATATAGGACTAGGGTGCGTCACATGGGGTCATTGAGTACTTATATAGTACTAGGGGGGTCACATGGGTTCATTGAGTACTTATATAGGACATGGGGGGTTCACATGGGGTCATTAAGTACTTATATAGGACTAGGGCGGGGTCACATGTGGTCATTGAGTACTTATATAGGACATGGGGGGGTCACGTGGGGTCATTGAGTACTTATATAGGACTAGGGTGGGTCACATGGGGTCATTGAGTACTTATATAGGACTAGGGTGGGTCACATGGGGTCATTGAGTACTTATATATGACTAGGGGTGGTCACATGGGGTCATTGAGTACTTATATAGGACTAGGGTGGGTCACATGGGGTCATTTTGTACTTATATAGGACTAGGGTGGGTCACATGGGGTCATTGTGTACTTATATATTACTAGGGTGGGTCACATGGGGTCATTGAGTTCTTATATAGTACTAGGGTGCGTCACATTGGGTCATTGAGTACTTATATATTACTAGGGTGGGTCACATGGGGTCATTGAGTTCTTATATAGGACTAGGGTGCGTCACATGGGGTCATTGAGTACTTATATAGTACTAGGGGGGTCACATGGGTTCATTGAGTACTTATATATTACTAGGGTGGGTCACATGGGGTCATTGAGTTCTTATATAGGACTAGGGTGCGTCACATGGGGTCATTGAGTACTTATATAGTACTAGGGGGGTCACATGGGTTCATTGAGTACTTATATAGGACATGGGGGGTTCACATGGGGTCATTAAGTACTTATATAGGACTAGGGCGGGGTCACATGTGGTCATTGAGTACTTATATAGGACATGGGGGGGTCACGTGGGGTCATTGAGTACTTATATAGGACTAGGGTGGGTCACATGGGGTCATTGAGTACTTATATAGGACTAGGGTGGGTCACATGGGGTCATTGAGTACTTATATATGACTAGGGGGGGTCACATGGGGTCATTAAGTACTTGTATAGGACTAGGGGGGTCACATGGGGTCATTGAGTACTTATATAGGACTAGGGTGGGTCACATGGGGTCATTGAGTACTTATATAGGAATAGGGTGGGTCACATGGGGTCATTGAGTACTTATATAGGACATGGGGGGGGTCACGTGGGGTCATTGAGTACTTATATAGGACTAGGGTGGGTCACATGGGGTCATTGAGTACTTATATAGGAATAGGGTGGGTCACATGGGGTCATTGAGTACTTATATAGGAATAGGGTGGGTCACATGGGGTCATTGAGTACTTATATAGGACTAGGGTGGGTCACATGGGGTCATTGAGTCCTTATATAGGACTAGGGTGCGTCACATGGGGTCATTGAGTAATTATATAGGACTAGGGGGGTCACATGTGGTTATTGAGTACTTATATAGGATATGGGGGGGGTTACATGGGGTCATTGAGTACTAATATAGGACATGTGGGGGTCACGTGGGGTCATTGAGTACTTATATAGGACTAGGGTGGGTCACATGGGGTCATTTTGAACTTATATAGGACTAGGGTGGGTCACATGGGGTCATTGATTACTTATATAGGAGTAGGGTGGCTGACCTGGGGTCATTGAGTACTTATGTAGGACTAGGGGGGGTCACATGGCGTCATTGAGTACTTATATAGGACTAGGGTGGGTCACATGGGGTCATTAAGTACTTGTATAGGACTAGGGGGGTCACATGGGGTCATTGAGTACTTATATAGGACTAGGGTGGGTCACATGGGGTCATTGAGTACTTATATAGGACTAGGGTAGGTCACATGGGGTCATTTTGTACTTATATAGGACTAGGGTGGGTCACAAGGGGTCATTGAGTACTTATATATTACTAGGGTGGGTCACATGGGGTCATTGAGTTCTTTTATAGGACTAGGGTGCGTCACATGGGGTCATTGAGTACTTATATAGTACTAGGGGGGTCACATGGGGTCATTGAGTACTTATATAGGACATGGGGGGGTCACGTGGGGTCATTGAGTACTTATATAGGACTAGGGTGGGTCACATGGGGTCATTGAGAACTTATATAGGACTAGGGTGGGTCACATGGGGTCATTGAGTACTTATATAGGACTAGGGTAGGTCACATGGGGTCATTTTGTACTTATATAGGACTAGGGTGGGTCACATGGGGTCATTGAGTACTTATATAGGACTAGGGTGGGTCACATGGGGTCATTGAGTACTTATATATGACTAGGGGGGGTCACATGGGGTCATTGAGTACTTATATAGGACTAGGGTGGGTCACATGGGGTCATTTTGTACTTATATAGGACTAGGGGGGGGTCACATGGGGTCATTGAGTACTTATATAGGACTAGGGGGTCACGTGGGGTCATTGAGTACTTATATAAGACTAGGGGGGTCACATGGGGTCATTGATTACTTATATAGGAGTAGGGTGGCTGACCTGAGGTCATTGAGTACTTATGTAGGACTAGGGGGGTGTCACATGGCGTCATTGAGTACTTATATAGGACTAGGGTGGGTCACATGGGGTCATTGAGTTCTAATATAGGACTAGGGTGCGTCACATGGGGTCATTGAGTACTTATATAGGACTAGGGGGGTCACATGGGGTCATTGAGTACTTATATAGTACTAGGGTGGGTCACATGGGGTCATTAAGTACTTATATAGGAATAGGGGGGGTCACATGTGGTCATTGAGTACTTATATAGGAATAGGGTGGGTCACATGGGGTCATTGAGTACTTATATAGGACTAGGGGGTCACGTGGGGTCATTGAGTACTTATATAAGACTAGGGGGGTCACATGGGGTCATTGAGTACTTATATAGGACTAGGGTGGGTCACATGGGGTCATTGAGTACTTATATAGGACTAGGGTGGGTCACATGGGGTCATTTTGTACTTATATAGAACAAGGGTGGGTCACATGGGGTCATTGAGTACTTATATAGGACATGTGGGGGTCACGTGGGGTCATTGAGTACTTATATAGGACTAGGGTGGGTCACATGGTGTCATTTTGTACTTATATAGGAGTAGGGTGGGCCACATGGGGTCATTAAGTACTTATATAGGAATAGGGGGGGTCACATGTGGTCATTGAGTACTTATATAGGAATAGGGTGGGTCACATGGGGTCATTGAGTACTTATATAGGACTAGGGGGTCACGTGGGGTCATTGAGTACTTATATAAGACTAGGGTGCGTCACATGGGGTCATTGAGTACTTATATAGGACTAGGGGGGTCACATGGGGTCATTGAGTACTTATATAGGACTAGGGTGGGTCACATGGGGTCATTAAGTACTTGTATAGGACTAGGGGGGTCACATGGGGTCATTGAGTACTTATATAGGACTAGGGTGGGTCACATGGGGTCATTGAGTACTTATATAGGACTAGGGTGGGTCACATGGGGTCATTTTGTACTTATATAGAACAAGGGTGGGTCACATGGGGTCATTGAGTACTTATATAGGACATGTGGGGGTCACGTGGGGTCATTGAGTACTTATATAGGACTAGGGTGGGTCACATGGTGTCATTTTGTACTTATATAGGAGTAGGGTGGCTGACCTGAGGTCATTGAGTACTTATGTAGGACTAGGGGGGTGTCACATGGCGTCATTGAGTACTTATATAGGACTAGGGTGGGTCACATGGGGTCATTGAGTTCTAATATAGGACTAGGGTGCGTCACATGGGGTCATTGAGTACTTATATAGGACTAGGGGGGTCACATGGGGTCATTGAGTACTTATATAGGACTAGGGTGGGTCACATGGGGTCATTAAGTACTTGTATAGGACTAGGGGGGTCACATGGGGTCATTGAGTACTTATATAGGACTAGGGTGGGTCACATGGGGTCATTGAGTACTTATATAGGACTAGGGTGGGTCACATGGGGTCATTTTGTACTTATATAGAACAAGGGTGGGTCACATGGGGTCATTGAGTACTTATATAGGACATGTGGGGGTCACGTGGGGTCATTGAGTACTTATATAGGACTAGGGTGGGTCACATGGTGTCATTTTGTACTTATATAGGAGTAGGGTGGGCCACATGGAGTCATTGAGTACTTATATATTACTAGGGTGGGTCACATGGGGTCATTGTGTTCTTATATAGGACTAGGGTGCGTCACATTGGGTCATTGAGTACTTATATATTACTAGGGTGGGTCACATGGGTCATTGAGTTCTTATATAGGACTAGGGTGCGTCACATGGGGTCATTGAGTACTTATATAGTACTAGGTGGGTCACATGGGGTCATTGAGTACTTATATAGGATATGGGGGGGTCACATGGGGTCATTGAGTTCTTATATAGGACTAGGGTGCGTCACATGGGGTCATTGAGTACTTATATAGTACTAGGGTGCGTCACATGGGGTCATTGAGTACTTATATAGTACTAGGGGGGTCACATGTGGTCATTGAGTACTTATATAGGACTAGGGTGGGTCACATTAGGTCATTGAGTACTTATATATGACTAGGGGGGGTCACATGGGGTCATTTAGTACCTTTATAGGACTAGGGTGGGTTACATGGGGTCATTTTGTACTTATATAGGACTAGGGTGGGTCACATGGGGTCATTGAGTACTTATATATTACTAGGGTGGGTCACATGGGGTCATTGAGTTCTTATATAGGACTAGGGTGCGTCACATGGGGTCATTGAGTATTTATATAGTACTAGGGGTGTCACATGGGGTCATTGAGTACTTATATAGGACTAGGGTGGGTAACATGGGGTCATTGAGTACTTATATATGACTAGGGGGGTCACATGGGGTCATTGAGTACTTATATAGGACTAGGGTGGGTCACATGGGGTCATTTTGTACTTATATAGGACTAGGGTGGGTCACATGGGGTCATTGAGTACTTATATATTACTAGGGTGGGTCACATGGGGTTATTGAGTTCTTTTATAGGACTAGGGTGCGTCACATGGGGTCATTGAGTACTTATATAGTACTAGGGGGGTCACATGGGGTCATTGAGTACTTATATAGGACATGGGGGGGTCACGTGGGGTCATTGAGTACTTATATAGGACTAGGGTGGGTCACATGGGGTCATTGAGTACTTATATAGGACTAGGGTGGGTCACATGGGGTCATTGAGTACTTATATATGACTAGGGGTGGTCACATGGGGTCATTTTGTACTTATATAGGACTAGGGTGGGTCACATGGGGTCATTGTGTACTTATATATTACTAGGGTGGGTCACATGGGGTCATTGAGTTCTTATATAGTACTAGGGTGCGTCACATTGGGTCATTGAGTACTTATATATTACTAGGGTGGGTCACATGGGGTCATTGAGTTCTTATATAGGACTAGGGTGCGTCACATGGGGTCATTGAGTACTTATATAGTACTAGGGGGGTCACATGGGTTCATTGAGTACTTATATAGGACATGGGGGGTTCACATGGGGTCATTAAGTACTTATATAGGACTAGGGCGGGGTCACATGTGGTCATTGAGTACTTATATAGGACTAAGGTGGGTCACATGGGGTCATTGAGTACTTATATATGACTAGGGGGGGTCACATGGGGTCATTAAGTACTTGTATAGGACTAGGGGGGTCACATGGGGTCATTGAGTACTTATATAGGACTAGGGTGGGTCACATGGGGTCATTGAGTACTTATATAGGAATAGGGTGGGTCACATGGGGTCATTGAGTACTTATATAGGACATGGGGGGGGTCACGTGGGGTCATTGAGTACTTATATAGGACTAGGGTGGGTCACATGGGGTCATTGAGTAATTATATAGGACTAGGGGGGTCACATGTGGTTATTGAGTACTTATATAGGATATGGGGGGGGGTTACATGGGGTCATTGAGTACTAATATAGGACATGTGGGGGTCACGTGGGGTCATTGAGTACTTATATAGGACTAGGGTGTGTCACATGGGGTCATTTTGAACTTATATAGGACTAGGGTGGGTCACATGGGGTCATTGATTACTTATATAGGAGTAGGGTGGCTGACTTGGGGTTATTGAGTACTTATGTAGGACTAGGGGGGGTCACATGGCGTCATTGAGTACTTATATAGGACTAGGGTGGGTCACATGGGGTCATTAAGTACTTGTATAGGACTAGGGGGGTCACATGGGGTCATTGAGTACTTATATAGGACTAGGGTGGGTCACATGGGGTCATTGAGTACTTATATAGGACTAGGGTAGGTCACATGGGGTCATTTTGTACTTATATAGGACTAGGGTGGGTCACATGGGGTCATTGAGTACTTATATATTACTAGGGTGGGTCACATGGGGTCATTGAGTTCTTTTATAGGACTAGGGTGCGTCACATGGGGTCATTGAGTACTTATATAGTACTAGGGGGGTCACATGGGGTCATTGAGTACTTATATAGGACATGGGGGGGTCACGTGGGTTCATTGAGTACTTATATAGGACTAGGGTGGGTCACATGGGGTCATTGAGTACTTATATAGGACTAGGGTGGGTCACATGGGGTCATTGAGTACTTATATATGACTAGGGGTGGTCACATGGGGTCATTGAGTACTTATATAGGACTAGGGTGGGTCACATGGGGTCATTTTGTACTTATATAGGACTAGGGTGGGTCACATGGGGTCATTGTGTACTTATATATTACTAGGGTGGGTCAGATGGGGTCATTGAGTTCTTATATAGGACTAGGGTGCGTCACATTGGGTCATTGAGTACTTATATATTACTAGGGTGGGTCACATGGGGTCATTGAGTTCTTATATAGGACTAGGGTGCGTCACATGGGGTCATTGAGTACTTATATAGTACTAGGGGGGTCACATGGGTTCATTGAGTACTTATATAGGACATGGGGGGTTCACATGGGGTCATTAAGTACTTATATAGGACTAGGGCGGGGTCACATGTGGTCATTGAGTACTTATATAGGACTAAGGTGGGTCACATGGGGTCTTTGAGTACTTATATATGACTAGGGGGGGTCACATGGGGTCATTAAGTACTTGTATAGGACTAGGGGGGTCACATGGGGTCATTGAGTACTTATATAGGACTAGGGTGGGTCACATGGGGTCATTGAGTACTTATATAGGAATAGGGTGGGTCACATGGGGTCATTGAGTACTTATATAGGACATGGGGGGGGTCACGTGGGGTCATTGAGTACTTATATAGGACTAGGGTGGTCACATGGGGTCATTGAGTACTTATATAGGAATAGGGTGGGTCACATGGGGTCATTGAGTACTTATATAGGAATAGGGTGGGTCACATGGGGTCATTGAGTACTTATATAGGACTAGGGTGGGTCACATGGGGTCATTGAGTTCTTATATAGGACTAGGGTGCGTCACATGGGGTCATTGAGTAATTATATAGGACTAGGGGGGTCACATGTGGTTATTGAGTACTTATATAGGATATGGGGGGGGTCACATGGGGTCATTGAGTACTAATATAGGACATGTGGGGGTCACGTGGGGTCATTGAGTACTTATATAGGACTAGGGTGGGTCACATGGGGTCATTTTGTACTTATATAGGACTAGGGTGGGTCACATGGGGTCATTGATTACTTATATAGGAGTAGGGTGGCTGACCTGGGGTCATTGAGTACTTATGTAGGACTAGGGGGGGTCACATGGCGTCATTGAGTACTTATATAGGACTAGGGTGGGTCACATGGGGTCATTAAGTACTTGTATAGGACTTGGGGGGTCACATGGGGTCATTGAGTACTTATATAGGACTAGGGTGGGTCACATGGGGTCATTGAGTACTTATATAGGACTAGGGTGGGTCACATGGGGTCATTTTGTACTTATATACGACTAGGGTGGATCACATGGGGTCATTGAGTACTTGTATAGGACATGTGAGGGTTACGAGGGGTCATTGAGTACTTATATAGGACTAGGGTGGGTCACATGGGCTCATTTTGTACTTATATAGGACTAGGGTGGGTCACATGGTGTCATTGAGTACTTATATATTACTAGGGTGGGTCACATGGGGTCATTGAGTTCTTATATAGGACTAGGGTGCGTCACATGGGGTCATTGAGTACTTATATAGTACTAGGTGGGTCACATTGTGTCATTGAGTACTTATATAGGATATGGGGGGGTCACATGGGGTCATTGAGAACTTATACATGACTAGGGGGGGTCACATGGGGTCATTGAGTACTTATATAGGACTAGGGGGGGTCACATGGGGTCATTGAGTACTTATATAGGAATAGGGTGGGTCACATGGGGTCATTGAGTACTTATATAGGAATAGGGTGGGTCACATGGGGTCATTGAGTACTTATATAGGACTAGGGGGGTCACATGGGGTCATTGAGTACTTATATAGTACTAGGGTGGGTCACATGGGGTCATTAAGTACTTATATAGGAATAGGGGGGGTCACATGTGGTCATTGAGTACTTATATAGGAATAGGGTGGGTCACATGGGGTCATTGAGTACTTATATAGGACTAGGGGGTCACGTGGGGTCATTGAGTACTTTTATAAGACTAGGGGGGTCACATGGGGTCATTGAGTACTTATATAGGACTAGGGTGGGTCACATGGGGTCATTGAGTACTTATATAGGACTAGGGTGGGTCACATGGGGTCATTTTGTACTTATATAGAACAAGGGTGGGTCACATGGGGTCATTGAGTACTTATATAGGACATGTGGGGGTCACGTGGGGTCATTGAGTACTTATATAGGACTAGGGTGGGTCACATGGTGTCATTTTGTACTTATATAGGAGTAGGGTGGGCCACATGGGGTCATTAAGTACTTATATAGGAATAGGGGGGGTCACATGTGGTCATTGAGTACTTATATAGGAATAGGGTGGGTCACATGGGGTCATTGAGTACTTATATAGGACTAGGGGGTCACGTGGGGTCATTGAGTACTTATATAAGACTAGGGGGGTCACATGGGGTCTTTGATTACTTATATAGGAGTAGGGTGGCTGACCTGAGGTCATTGAGTACTTATGTAGGACTAGGGGGGTGTCACATGGCGTCATTGAGTACTTATATAGGACTAGGGTGGGTCACATGGGGTCATTGAGTTCTAATATAGGACTAGGGTGCGTCACATGGGGTCATTGAGTACTTATATAGGACTAGGGGGGTCACATGGGGTCATTGAGTACTTATATAGGACTAGGGTGGGTCACATGGGGTCATTAAGTACTTGTATAGGACTAGGGGGGTCACATGGGGTCATTGAGTACTTATATAGGACTAGGGTGGGTCACATGGGGTCATTGAGTACTTATATAGGACTAGGGTGGGTCACATGGGGTCATTTTGTACTTATATAGAACAAGGGTGGGTCACATGGGGTCATTGAGTACTTATATAGGACATGTGGGGGTCACGTGGGGTCATTGAGTACTTATATAGGACTAGGGTGGGTCACATGGTGTCATTTTGTACTTATATAGGAGTAGGGTGGGCCACATGGGGTCATTGAGTACTTATATATTACTAGGGTGGGTCACATGGGGTCATTGTGTTCTTATATAGGACTAGGGTGCGTCACATTGGGTCATTGAGTACTTATATATTACTAGGGTGGGTCACATGGGTCATTGAGTTCTTATATAGGACTAGGGTGCGTCACATGGGGTCATTGAGTACTTATATAGTACTAGGTGGGTCACATGGGGTCATTGAGTACTTATATAGGATATGGGGGGGTCACATGGGGTCATTGAGTTCTTATATAGGACTAGGGTGCGTCACATGGGGTCATTGAGTACTTATATAGTACTAGGGTGCGTCACATGGGGTCATTGAGTACTTATATAGTACTAGGGGGGTCACATGTGGTCATTGAGTACTTATATAGGACTAGGGTGGGTCACATTAGGTCATTGAGTACTTATATATGACTAGGTGGGGTCACATGGGGTCATTTAGTACCTTTATAGGACTAGGGTGGGTTACATGGGGTCATTTTGTACTTATATAGGACTAGGGTGGGTCACATGGGGTCATTGAGTACTTATATATTACTAGGGTGGGTCACATGGGGTCATTGAGTTCTTATATAGGACTAGGGTGCGTCACATGGGGTCATTGAGTATTTATATAGTACTAGGGGTGTCACATGGGGTCATTGAGTACTTATATAGGACTAGGGTGGGTAACATGGGGTCATTGAGTACTTATATATGACTAGGGGGGTCACATGGGGTCATTGAGTACTTATATAGGACTAGGGTGGGTCACATGGGGTCATTTTGTACTTATATAGGACTAGGGTGGGTCACATGGGGTCATTGAGTACTTATATATTACTAGGGTGGGTCACATGGGGTTATTGAGTTCTTTTATAGGACTAGGGTGCGTCACATGGGGTCATTGAGTACTTATATAGTACTAGGGGGGTCACATGGGGTCATTGAGTACTTATATAGGACATGGGGGGGTCACGTGGGGTCATTGAGTACTTATATAGGACTAGGGTGGGTCACATGGGGTCATTGAGTACTTATATAGGACTAGGGTGGGTCACATGGGGTCATTGAGTACTTATATATGACTAGGGGTGGTCACATGGGGTCATTTTGTACTTATATAGGACTAGGGTGGGTCACATGGGGTCATTGTGTACTTATATATTACTAGGGTGGGTCACATGGGGTCATTGAGTTCTTATATAGTACTAGGGTGCGTCACATTGGGTCATTGAGTACTTATATATTACTAGGGTGGGTCACATGGGGTCATTGAGTTCTTATATAGGACTAGGGTGCGTCACATGGGGTTATTGAGTACTTATATAGTACTAGGGGGGTCACATGGGTTCATTGAGTACTTATATAGGACATGGGGGGTTCACATGGGGTCATTAAGTACTTATATAGGACTAGGGCGGGGTCACATGTGGTCATTGAGTACTTATATAGGACTAAGGTGGGTCACATGGGGTCATTGAGTACTTATATATGACTAGGGGGGGTCACATGGGGTCATTAAGTACTTGTATAGGACTAGGGGGGTCACATGGGGTCATTGAGTACTTATATAGGACTAGGGTGGGTCACATGGGGTCATTGAGTACTTATATAGGAATAGGGTGGGTCACATGGGGTCATTGAGTACTTATATATTACTAGGGTGGGTCACATGGGGTCATTGAGTTCTTATATAGGACTAGGGTGCGTCACATGGGGTCATTGAGTACTTATATAGTACTAGGGGGGTCACATGGGTTCATTGAGTACTTATATAGGACATGGGGGGTTCACATGGGGTCATTAAGTACTTATATAGGACTAGGGCGGGGTCACATGTGGTCATTGAGTACTTATATAGGACTAAGGTGGGTCACATGGGGTCATTGAGTACTTATATATGACTAGGGGGGGTCACATGGGGTCATTAAGTACTTGTATAGGACTAGGGGGGTCACATGGGGTCATTGAGTACTTATATAGGACTAGGGTGGGTCACATGGGGTCATTGAGTACTTATATAGGAATAGGGTGGGTCACATGGGGTCATTGAGTACTTATATAGGACATGGGGGGGGTCACGTGGGGTCATTGAGTACTTATATAGGACTAGGGTGGGTCACATGGGGTCATTGAGTAATTATATAGGACTAGGGGGGTCACATGTGGTTATTGAGTACTTATATAGGATATGGGGGGGGGTTACATGGGGTCATTGAGTACTAATATAGGACATGTGGGGGTCACGTGGGGTCATTGAGTACTTATATAGGACTAGGGTGTGTCACATGGGGTCATTTTGAACTTATATAGGACTAGGGTGGGTCACATGGGGTCATTGATTACTTATATAGGAGTAGGGTGGCTGACTTGGGGTCATTGAGTACTTATGTAGGACTAGGGGGGGTCACATGGCGTCATTGAGTACTTATATAGGACTAGGGTGGGTCACATGGGGTCATTAAGTACTTGTATAGGACTAGGGGGGTCACATGGGGTCATTGAGTACTTATATAGGACTAGGGTGGGTCACATGGGGTCATTGAGTACTTATATAGGACTAGGGTAGGTCACATGGGGTCATTTTGTACTTATATAGGACTAGGGTGGGTCACATGGGGTCATTGAGTACTTATATATTACTAGGGTGGGTCACATGGGGTCATTGAGTTCTTTTATAGGACTAGGGTGCGTCACATGGGGTCATTGAGTACTTATATAGTACTAGGGGGGTCACATGGGGTCATTGAGTACTTATATAGGACATGGGGGGGTCACGTGGGTTCATTGAGTACTTATATAGGACTAGGGTGGGTCACATGGGGTCATTGAGTACTTATATAGGACTAGGGTGGGTCACATGGGGTCATTGAGTACTTATATATGACTAGGGGTGGTCACATGGGGTCATTGAGTACTTATATAGGACTAGGGTGGGTCACATGGGGTCATTTTGTACTTATATAGGACTAGGGTGGGTCACATGGGGTCATTGTGTACTTATATATTACTAGGGTGGGTCAGATGGGGTCATTGAGTTCTTATATAGGACTAGGGTGCGTCACATTGGGTCATTGAGTACTTATATATTACTAGGGTGGGTCACATGGGGTCATTGAGTTCTTATATAGGACTAGGGTGCGTCACATGGGGTCATTGAGTACTTATATAGTACTAGGGGGGTCACATGGGTTCATTGAGTACTTATATAGGACATGGGGGGTTCACATGGGGTCATTAAGTACTTATATAGGACTAGGGCGGGGTCACATGTGGTCATTGAGTACTTATATAGGACTAAGGTGGGTCACATGGGGTCTTTGAGTACTTATATATGACTAGGGGGGGTCACATGGGGTCATTAAGTACTTGTATAGGACTAGGGGGGTCACATGGGGTCATTGAGTACTTATATAGGACTAGGGTGGGTCACATGGGGTCATTGAGTACTTATATAGCAATAGGGTGGGTCACATGGGGTCATTGAGTACTTATATAGGACATGGGGGGGGTCACGTGGGGTCATTGAGTACTTATATAGGACTAGGGTGGTCACATGGGGTCATTGAGTACTTATATAGGAATAGGGTGGGTCACATGGGGTCATTGAGTACTTATATAGGAATAGGGTGGGTCACATGGGGTCATTGAGTACTTATATAGGACTAGGGTGGGTCACATGGGGTCATTGAGTTCTTATATAGGACTAGGGTGCGTCACATGGGGTCATTGAGTAATTATATAGGACTAGGGGGGTCACATGTGGTTATTGAGTACTTATATAGGATATGGGGGGGGTCACATGGGGTCATTGAGTACTAATATAGGACATGTGGGGGTCACGTGGGGTCATTGAGTACTTATATAGGACTAGGGTGGGTCACATGGGGTCATTTTGTACTTATATAGGACTAGGGTGGGTCACATGGGGTCATTGATTACTTATATAGGAGTAGGGTGGCTGACCTGGGGTCATTGAGTACTTATGTAGGACTAGGGGGGGTCACATGGCGTCATTGAGTACTTATATAGGACTAGGGTGGGTCACATGGGGTCATTAAGTACTTGTATAGGACTAGGGGGGTCACATGGGGTCATTGAGTACTTATATAGGACTAGGGTGGGTCACATGGGGTCATTGAGTACTTATATAGGACTAGGGTGGGTCACATGGGGTCATTTTGTACTTATATACGACTAGGGTGGATCACATGGGGTCATTGAGTACTTGTATAGGACATGTGAGGGTTACGAGGGGTCATTGAGTACTTATAAAGGACTAGGGTGGGTCACATGGGCTCATTTTGTACTTATATAGGACTAGGGTGGGTCACATGGTGTCATTGAGTACTTATATATTACTAGGGTGGGTCACATGGGGTCATTGAGTTCTTATATAGGACTAGGGTGCGTCACATGGGGTCATTGAGTACTTATATAGTACTAGGTGGGTCACATTGTGTCATTGAGTACTTATATAGGATATGGGGGGGTCACATGGGGTCATTGAGAACTTATACATGACTAGGGGGGGTCACATGGGGTCATTGAGTACTTATATAGGACTAGGGGGGGTCACATGGGGTCATTGAGTACTTATATAGGAATAGGCTGGGTCACATGGGGTCATTGAGTACTTATATAGGAATAGGGTGGGTCACATGGGGTCATTGAGTACTTATATAGGACTAGGGTGGGTCACATGGGGTCATTGAGTCCTTATATAGGACTAGGGTGCGTCACATGGGGTCATTGAGTAATTATATAGGACTAGGGGGGTCACATGTGGTTATTGAGTACTTATATAGGATATGGGGGGGGTTACATGGGGTCATTGAGTACTAATATAGGACATGTGGGGGTCACGTGGGGTCATTGAGTACTTATATAGGACTAGGGTGGGTCACATGGGGTCATTTTGAACTTATATAGGACTAGGGTGGGTCACATGGGGTCATTGATTACTTATATAGGAGTAGGGTGGCTGACCTGGGGTCATTGAGTACTTATGTAGGACTAGGGGGGGTCACATGGCGTCATTGAGTACTTATATAGGACTAGGGTGGGTCACATGGGGTCATTAAGTACTTGTATAGGACTAGGGGGGTCACATGGGGTCATTGAGTACTTATATAGGACTAGGGTGGGTCACATGGGGTCATTGAGTACTTATATAGGACTAGGGTAGGTCACATGGGGTCATTTTGTACTTATATAGGACTAGGGTGGGTCACATGGGGTCATTGAGTTCTTTTATAGGACTAGGGTGCGTCACATGGGGTCATTGAGTACTTATATAGTACTAGGGGGGTCACATGGGGTCATTGAGTACTTATATAGGACATGGGGGGGTCACGTGGGGTCATTGAGTACTTATATAGGACTAGGGTGGGTCACATGGGGTCATTGAGTACTTATATAGGACTAGGGTGGGTCACATGGGGTCATTGAGTACTTATATAGGACTAGGGTGCGTCACATGGGGTCATTGAGTACTTATATAGTACTAGGGGGGTCACATGGGTTCATTGAGTACTTATATAGGACATGGGGGGTTCACATGGGGTCATTAAGTACTTATATAGGACTAGGGCGGGGTCACATGTGGTCATTGAGTACTTATATAGGACTAAGGTGGGTCACATGGGGTCATTGAGTACTTATATATGACTAGGGGGGGTCACATGGGGTCATTAAGTACTTGTATAGGACTAGGGGGGTCACATGGGATCATTGAGTACTTATATAGGACTAGGGTGGGTCACATGGGGTCATTGAGTACTTATATAGGAATAGGGTGGGTCACATGGGGTCATTGAGTACTTATATAGGACATGGGGGGGTCACGTGGGGTCATTGAGTACTTATATAGGACTAGGGTGGGTCACATGGGGTCATTGAGTACTTATATAGGAATAGGGTGGGTCAAATGGGGTCATTGAGTACTTATATAGGAATAGGGTGGGTCACATGGGGTCATTGAGTACTTATATAGGACTAGGGTGGGTCACATGGGGTCATTGAGTTCTTATATAGGACTAGGGTGCGTCACAAGGGGTCATTGAGTAATTATATAGGACTAGGGGGGTCACATGTGGTTATTGAGTACTTATATAGGATATGGGGGGGGTCACATGGGGTCATTGAGTACTAATATAGGACATGTGGGGGTCACATGGGGTCATTGATTACTTATATAGGAGTAGGGTGGCTGACCTGGGGTCATTGAGTACTTATGTAGGACTAGGGGGGGGTCACATGGCGTCATTGAGTACTTATATAGGACTAGGGTGGGTCACATGGGGTCATTAAGTACTTGTATAGGACTAGGGGGGTCACATGGGGTCATTGAGTACTTATATAGGACTAGGATGGGTCACATGGGGTCATTGAGTACTTATATAGGACTAGGGTGGGTCACATGGGGTCATTTTGTACTTATATACGACTAGGGTGGATCACATGGGGTCATTGAGTACTTGTATAGGACATGTGAGGGTCACGAGGGGTCATTGAGTACTTATATAGGACTAGGGTGGTTCACATGGGCTCATTTTGTACTTATATAGGACTAGGGTGGGTCACATGGTGTCATTGAGTACTTATATATTACTAGGGTGGGTCACATGGGGTCATTGAGTTCTTATATAGGACTAGGGTGCGTCACATGGGGTCATTGAGTACTTATATAGTACTAGGTGGGTCACATTGTGTCATTGAGTACTTATATAGGATATGGGGGGGTCACATGGGGTCATTGAGTACTTATACATGACTAGGGGGGGTCACATGGGGTCATTGAGTACTTATATAGGACTAGGGGGGGTCACATGGGGTCATTGAGTACTTATATAGGACTAGGGTTGGTCACATGAGGTCATTGAGTACTTATATATGACTAGGGGGGGTCACATGGGGTCATTTAGTACTTATATAGGACTAGGGTGGGTTACATGGGGTCATTTTGTACTTATATAGGACTAGGGTGGGTCACATGGGGTCATTGAGTACTTATATATTACTAGGGTGGGTCACATGGGGTCATTGAGTTCTTATATAGGACTAGGGTGCGTCACATGGGGTCATTGAGTACTTATATAGTACTAGGGGGGTCACATGGGGTCATTGAGTACTTATCTAGGACATGGGGGGGTCACGTGTGGTCATTGAGTACTTATATAGGACTAAGGTGGGTCACATGGGGTCATTGAGTACTTATATAGGACTAGGGTGGGTCACATGGGGTCATTGAGTACTTATATATGACTAGGGGGGATCACATGGGGTCATTGAGTACTTATATAGGACTAGGGTGGGTCACATGGGGTCATTTTGTACTTATATAGGACTAGGGTGGGCCACATGGGTCATTGTGTACTTACATATTACTAGGGTGGGTCACATGGGGTCATTGAGTTCTTATATAGGACTAGGTTGCGTCACATTGGGTCATTGAGTACTTATATATTACTTGGGTGGGTCACATGGGGTCATTGAGTTCTTATATAGGACTAGGGTGCGTCACATGGGGTCATTGAGTATTTATATAGTACTAGGGGGGTCACATGGGTTCATTGAGTACTTATATAGGACATGGGGGGGTCACATGTGGTCATTGAGTACTTATATAGGACTAGGGTGGGTCACATGGGGTCATTGAGTACTTATATATGACTAGGGGGGGTCACATGGGGTCATTATGTACTTGTATAGGACTAGGGGGGTCACATGGGGTCATTGAGTACTTATATAGGACTAGGGTGGGTCACATGGGGTCATTGAGTACTTATATAGGAATAGGGTGGGTCGATGGGGTCATTGAGTACTTATATAGGACTAGGGGGGTCACATGGGGTCATTGAGTACTTATATATGACTAGGGGGGGTCACATGGGGTCATTGAGTACTTATATAGGAATAGGGTGGGTCACATGGGGTCATTGAGTACTTATCTAGGACATGGGGTGGTCACGTGGGGTCATTGAGTACTTATATAGGACTAGGGTGGGTCACATGGGGTCATTGAGTACTTATATAGGACTAGGGTGGGTCACATGGGGTCATTGAGTACTTATATAGGAATAGGGTGGGTCACATGGGGTCATTGAGTACTTATATAGGAATAGGGTGGGTCACATGGGGTCATTGAGTACTTATATAGGACATGGAGGGGTCACGTGTGGTCATTGAGTACTTATATAGGACTAGGGTGTGTCACATGGGGTCATTGAGTACTTATATAGGAATAGGGTGGGTCGATGGGGTCATTGAGTACTTATATAGGACTAGGGGGGTCACATGGGGTCAATGAGTACTTATATATGACTACGGGTGGTCACATGGGGTCATTGAGTACTTATATAGGAATAGGGTGGGTCACATAGGGTCATTGAGTACTTATATGGGACATGGGGGGGGGTCACATGGGGTCATTGAGTACTTATATAGGACTAGGGTGGGTCACATGGGGTCATTGATTACTTATATATGACATGGGGTGTCACATGGGGTCATTAAGAACTTATATAGGAATAGGGGGGGTCACATGTGGTCATTGAGTACTTATATAGGACTAGGGTGGGTCACATGGGGTCATTGAGTACTTATATATTACTAGGGGGGGTCACATGGGGTCATTGAGTACTTATATAGGACTAGGGTGGGTCACATGGGGTCATTTTGTACTTATATAGGACTAGGGTGGGTCACATGTGGTCATTGATTACTTATATATTACTAGGGTGGGTCACATGGGGTCATTGAGTTCTTATATAGGACTAGGGTGCGTCACATGTGGTCATTGAGTACTTATATAGTACTAGGGGGGTTACATGGGGTCATTGAGTACTTATATAGGACTAGGGTGCGTCACATGGGGTCATTGAGTACTTATATAGTACTAGGGTGGGTCACATGGGGTCAATAAGTACTTATATAGGAATAGGGGGGGTCACATGTGATCATTGAGTACTTATATAGGAATAGGGTGGGTCACATGGGATCATTGAGTACTTATATAGGACTAGGGGGTCACATGGGGTCATTGAGTACTTATATAGGACTAGGGTGGGTCACATGGGTCATGGTGTACTTATATATTACTAGGGTAGGTCACATGGGGTCATTGAGTTCTTATATAGGACTAGGGTGCGTCACATGGGGTCATTGAGTACTTATATAGTACTAGGGGGGTCACATGGGTTCATTGAGTACCTATATAGGACATGGGGGGGTCACATGGGGTCATTAAGTACTTATATAGGACTAGGGGAGGGTCACATGTGGTCATTGAGTACTTATATAGGACTAGGGTGGGTCACATGGGGTAATTGAGTACTTATATATGACTAGGGGGGGTCACATGGGGTCATTAAGTACTTATATATTACTAGTGTGGGTCACATGGGGTCATTGAGTTCTTATATAGGACTAGGGTGCGTCACATGGGGTCATTGAGTACTTATATAGTACTAGGGGGGTCACATGGGTTCATTGAGTACTTATATAGGACATGGGGGGTCACATGGGGTCATTAAGTACTTATATAGGACTAGGGGGGGGGGGGTCACATGTGGTCATTGAGTACTTATATAGGACTAGGGTGGGTCACATGGGGTCATTGAGTACTTATATATGACTAGGGGGGGGTCACATGGGGTCATTAAGTACTTGTATAGGACTAGGGGGGTCACATGGGGTCATTGAGTACTTATATAGGACTAGGGTGGGTCACATGGGGTCATTGAGTACTTATATAGGAATAGGGTGCGTCACATGGGGTCATTGAGTACTTATATAGGAATAGGGTGGGTCGATGGGGTCATTGAGTACTTATATAGGACTAGGGGGGTCACATGGGGTCATTGAGTACTTATATATGACTAGGGGGGGTCACATGGGGTCATTGAGTACTAATATAGGACTAGGGTGGGTCACATGGGGTCATTGAGTACTTATATATGACTAGGGGGGGTCACATGGGGTCACTGAGTACTTATATAGGAATAGGGTGGGTCACATGGGGTCATTGAGTACTTATATAGGACATGGGGTGTCACATGGGGTCATTAAGTACTTATATAGGACTAGGGGGGGGGTCACATGTGGTCATTGAGTACTTATATAGAACTAGGGTGGGTCACATGGGGTCATTGAGTACTTATATATGACTAGGGGGGGTCACATGGGGTCATTGAGTACTTATATAGGACTAAGGTGGGTCACATGGGGTCATTTTGTACTTATATAGGACTAGGGTGGGTCACATGGGTCATTGTGTACTTATATATTACTAGGGTGGGTCACATGGGGTCATTGAGTTCTTATATAGGACTAGGGTTCGTCACATTGGGTCATTGAGCACTTATATATTACTAGGGTGGGTCACATGGGGTCATTGAGTTCTTATATAGGACTAGGGTGCGTCACATGGGGTCATTGAGTACTTATATAGTACTAGGGGGGTCACATGGGTTCATTGAGTACTTATATAGGACATGGGGGGGTCACATGGGGTCATTAAGTACTTATATAGGACTAGGGGGGGTCACATGTGGTCATTGAGTACTTATATAGGACTAGCGTGGGTCACATGGGGTCATTGAGTACTTATATATGACTAGGGGGGGTCACATGGGGTCATTAAGTACTTGTATAGGACTAGGGGGGTCACATGGGGTCATTGAGTACTTATATAGGACAAGGGTGGGTCACATGGGGTCATTGAGTACTTATATAGGAATAGGGTGGGTCGATGGGGTCATTGAGTACTTATATAGGACTAGGGGGGTCACATGGGGTCATTGAGTACTTATATATGACTAGGGGGGGTCACATGGGGTCATTGAGTACTTATATAGGAATAGGGTGGGTCACATGGGGTCATTGAGTACTTATATAGGATATGGGGGGGGGTCACGTGGGGTCATTGAGTACTTATATAGGACTAGGGTGGGTCACATGGGGTCATTGAGTACTTATATAGGAATAGGGTGGGTCACATGGGGTCATTGAGTACTTATATAGGAATAGGGTGGGTCACATGGGGTCATTGAGTACTTATATAGGACATGGAGGAGCACGTGTGGTCATTGAGTACTTATATAGGACTAGGGTGGGTCACATGGGGTCATTGAGTACTTATATAGGACTAGGGGGGGTCACATGGGGTCATTGATTACTTATATATGACTAGGGGGGGTCAAATGGGGTCATTGAGTACTTATATAGGACATGGGGTGTCACATGGGGTCATTAAGTACTTATATAGGACTAGGGGGGGTCACATGTGGTCATTGAGTACTTATATAGGACATGGGGGGGTCACATGGGGTCATTAAGTACTTATATAGGACTAGGGGGGGGGTCACATGTGGTCATTGAGTACTTATATAGAACTAGGGTGGGTCACATGGGGTCATTGAGTACTTATATATGACTAGGGGGGGTCACATGGGGTCATTGAGTACTTATATAGGACTAGGGTGGGTCACATGGGGTCATTTTGTACTTATATAGGACTAGGGTGGGTCACATGGGTCATTGTGTACTTATATATTACTAGGGTGGGTCACATGGGGTCATTGAGTTCTTATATAGGACTAGGGTTCGTCACATTGGGTCATTGAGCACTTATATATTACTAGGGTGGGTCACATGGGTTCATTGAGTTCTTATATAGGACTAGGGTGCGTCACATGGGGTCATTGAGTACTTATATAGTACTAGGGGGGTCACATGGGTTCATTGAGTACTTATATAGGACATGGGGGGGTCACATGGGGTCATTAAGTACTTATATAGGACTAGGGGGGGTCACATGTGGTCATTGAGTACTTATATAGGACTAGGGTGGGTCACATGGGGTCATTGAGTACTTATATATGACTAGGGGGGGTCACATGGGGTCATTAAGTACTTGTATAGTACTAGGGGGGTCACATGGGGTCATTGAGTACTTATATAGGACAAGGGTGGGTCACATGGGGTCATTGAGTACTTATATAGGAATAGGGTGGGTCGATGGGGTCATTGAGTACTTATATAGGACTAGGGGGGTCACATGGGGTCATTGAGTACTTATATATGACTAGGGGGGGTCACATGGGGTCATTGAGTACTTATATAGGAATAGGGTGGGTCACATGGGGTCATTGAGTACTTATATAGGATATGGGGGGGGTCACGTGGGGTCATTGAGTACTTATATAGGACTAGGGTGGGTCACATGGGGTCATTGAGTACTTATATAGGAATAGGGTGGGTCACATGGGGTCATTGAGTACTTATATAGGAATAGGGTGGGTCACATTGGGTCATTGAGTACTTATATAGGACATGGAGGGGTCACGTGTGGTCATTGAGTACTTATATAGGACTAGGGTGGGTCACATGGGGTCATTGAGTACTTATATAGGACTAGGGGGGGTCACATGGGGTCATTGATTACTTATATATGACTAGGGGGGGTCAAATGGGGTCATTGAGTACTTATATAGGACATGGGGTGTCACATGGGGTCATTAAGTACTTATATAGGACTAGGGGGGGTCACATGTGGTCATTGAGTACTTATATAGGACATGGGGGGGTCACATGGGGTCATTAAGTACTTATATAGGACTAGGGGAGGGTCACATGTGGTCATTGAGTACTTATATAGGACTAGGGTGGGTCACATGGGGTAATTGAGTACTTATATATGACTAGGGGGGGTCACATGGGGTCATTAAGTACTTATATATTACTAGGGTGGGTCACATGGGGTCATTGAGTTCTTATATAGGACTAGGGTGCGTCACATTGGGTCATTGAATAGTTTTATATTACTAGGGTGGGTCACATGGGGTCATTGAGTTCTTATATAGGACTAGGGTGCGTCACATGGGGTCATTGAGTACTTATATAGTACTAGGGGGGTCACATGGTGTCATTGAGTACTTATATAGGACATGGGGGGGTCACATGGGGTCATTAAGTACTTATATAGGACTAGGGGGGGTCACATGTGGTCATTGAGTACTTATATAGGACTAGGGTGGGTCACATGGGGTCATTGAGTACTTATATATGACTAGGGGGGGTAACATGGGGTCATTGAGTACTTATATAGGACTAGGGTGGGTCACATGGGGCCATTTTGTACTTATATAGGACTAGGGGGGGTCACATGGGGTCATTAAGTACTTATATATTACTAGGGTGGGTTACATGGGGTCATTGAGTTCTTATATAGGACTAGGGTGCGTCACATGTGGTCATTGAGTACTTATATAGTACTAGGGAGGTCACATGTGGTCATTGAGTACTTATATGGGACTAGGGTGGGTCACATGAGGTCATTGAGTACTTATATATGACTAGGGGTGGTCACATGGGGTCATTGAGTACTTATATAGGACTAGGGTGGGTCACATGGGGTCATTTTGTACTTATATAGGACTAGGGTGGGTCACATGGGGTCATTGAGTACTTATATAGGACTAGGGTGGGTCACATGGGGTCATTGAGTACTTATATAGTACTAAGGTGGGTCACATGGGGTCATTGAGTACTTATAAGTGACTAGGGGGGGTCACATGGGGTCATTGAGTACTTATATAGGACTAGGGTGGGTCACATGGGGTCATTTTGTACTTATATAAGACTAGGGTGGGTCACATGGGGTCATTGTGTACTTATATAGTACTAGGGAGGTCACATGTGGTCATTGAGTACTTATATGGGACTAGGGTGGGTCACATGGGGTCATTGAGTTCTTATATAGGACTAGGGTGCGTCACATGGGGTCATTGAGTACTTATATAGTACTAGGGGGGTCACATGGGGTCATTGAGTACTTATATAGGACATGGGGGGGTCACGTGGGGTCATTGAGTACTTATATAGGACTAGGGTGGGTCACATGGGGTCATTGAGTACTTATATAGTACTAAGGTGGGTCACATGGGGTCATTGAGTACTTATAAGTGACTAGGGGGGGTCACATGGGGTCATTGAGTACTTATATAGGACTAGGGTGGGTCACATGGGGTCATTTTGTACTTATATAAGACTAGGGTGGGTCACATGGGGTCATTGTGTACTTATATATTACTAGGGTGGGTCATATGGGGTCATTGAGTTCTTATATAGGACTAGGGTGCGTCACTTTGGGTCATTGAGTACTTATATATTACTAGGGTGGGTCACATGGGGTCATTGAGTTCTTATATAGGACTAGGGTGCGTCACATGGGGTCATTGAGTACTTATATAGTACTAGGGGGGTCACATGGGTTCATTGAGTACTTATATAGGACATGGGGGGGTCACATGGGGTCATTAAGTACTTATATAGGAATAGGGGGGGGTCACATGTGGTCATTGAGTACTTATATAGGACTAGGGTGGGTCACATGGGGTCATTGAGTACTTATATATGACTAGGGGGGGTCACATGGGGTCATTAAGTACTTGTATAGGACTAGGGGGGTCACATGGGGTCATTGAGTACTTATATAGGAGTAGGGTGGGTCACATGGGGTCATTGAGTACTTATATAGGAATAGGGTGGGTCACATGGGGTCATTGAGTACTTATATAGTACTAGGGGTGTCACATGGGGTCATTGAGTACTTATATAGGACATGGGGTGGTCACGTGGGGTCATTGAGTACTTATATAATACTAGGGTGGGTCACATGGGGTCATTGAGTACTTATATATGACTAGGGGGGGTCACATGGGGTCATTGAGTACTTATATAGGACTAGGGTGGGTCACATGGGGTCATTTTGTACTTATATAGGACTAGGGGGGGGTCACATGGGGTCATTGAGTACTTATATATTACTAGGGTGGGTCACATGGGGTCATTGAGTTCTTATATAGGACTAGGGTGCGTCACATGGGGTCATTGAGTACTTATATAGTACTAGGGGGGTTACATGTGGTCATTGAGTACTTATATAGGATATGGGGAGGTCACATGGGGTCATTGAGTACTTATATAGTACTAGGGTGGGTCACATGGGGTCATTAAGTACTTATATAGGAATAGGGGGGGTCACATGTGGTCATTGAGTACTTATATAGGAATAGGGTGGGTCACATGGGGTCATTGAGTACTTATATAGGACTAGGGGGTCACATGGGGTCATTGAGTACTTATATAGGACATGGGGGGGTCACGTGGGGTCATTGAGTACTTATATAGGACTAGGGTGGGTCACATGGGGTCATTAAGTACTTATATAGGACTAGGGGGGGTCACATGTGGTCATTGAGTACTTATATAAGACTAGGGGGGGTCACATGGGGTCATTGATTACTTATATAGGAGTAGGGTGGCTGACCTGAGGTCATTGAGTACTTATGTAGGACTAGGGGGGGGTCACATGGCGTCATTGAGTACTTATATAGGACTAGGGTGGGTCACATGGGGTCATTGAGTTCTAATATAGGACTAGGGTGCGTCACATGGGGTCATTGAGTACTTATATAGGACTAGGGGGGTCACATGGGGTCATTGAGTACTTATATAGGACTAGGGTGGGTCGCATGGGGTCATTAAGTATTTGTATAGTACTAGGGGGGTCACATGGGGTCATTGAGTACTTATATAGGACTAGGGTGGGTCACATGGGGTCATTGAGTACTTATATAGGAATAGGGTGGGTCACATGGGGTCATTTTGTACTTATATAGGACATGTGGGGGTCACGTGGGGTCATTGAGTACTTATATAGGACTAGGGTGGGTCACATGGGGTCATTTTGTACTTATATAGGAGTAGGGTGGGTCACATGGGGTCATTGAGTACTTATATATTACTAGGGTGGGTCACATGGGGTCATTGTGTTCTTATATAGGACTAGGGTGCGTCACATTGGGTCATTGAGTACTTATATATTACTAGGGTGGGTCACATTGGTCATTGAGTTCTTATATAGGACTAGGGTGAGTCACATGGGGTCATTGAGTACTTATATAGTACTAGGTGGGTCACATGGGGTCATTGAATACTTAAATAGGATATGGGGGGGTCACATGGGGTCATTGAGTTCTTATATAGGACTAGGGTGCGTCACATGGGGTCATTGAGTACTTATATAGTACTAGGGTGCGTCACATGGGGTCATTGAGTACTTATATAGTACTAGGGGGGTCACATGTGGTCATTGAGTACTTATATAGGACTAGGGTGGGTCACATTAGGTCATTGAGTACTTATATATAACTAGGGGGGGTCACATGGGGTCATTTAGTACCTTTATAGGACTAGGGTGGGTTACATGGGGTCATTTTGTACTTATATAGGACTAGGGTGGGTCACATGGGGTCATTGAGTACTTATATATTACTAGGGTGGGTCACATGGGGTCATTGAGTTCTTATATAGGACTAGGGTGCGTCACATGGGGTCATTGAGTACTTATATAGTACTAGGGGTGTCACATGGGGTCATTGAGTACTTATATAGGACATGGGGGGGTCACGTGGGGTCATTGAGTACTTATATAATACTAGGGTGGGTCACATGGGGTCACTGAGTACTTATATAGGACTAGGGTGGGTCACATGGGGTCATTTTGTACTTATATAGGACTAGGATGGGTGACATGGGTCATTGTGAACTTATATATTACTAGGGTGGGTCACATGGGGTCATTGAGAACTTATATAGGACTAGGGTGGGTAACATGGGGTCATTGAGTACTTATATATGACTAGGGGGGGTCACATGGGGTCATTGAGTACATATATAGGACTAGGGTGGGTCACATGGGGTCATTTTGTACTTATATAGGACTAGGGTGGGTCACATGGGGTCATTGAGTACTTATATATTACTAGGGTGGGTCACATGGGGTCATTGAGTTCTTTTATAGGACTAGGGTGCGTCACATGGGGTCATTGAGTACTTATATAGTACTAGGGGGGTCACATGGGGTCATTGAGTACTTATATAGGACATGGGGGGGTCACGTGGGGTCATTGAGTACTTATATAGGACTAGGGTGGGTCACATGGGGTCATTGAGTACTTATATAGGACTAGGGTGGGTCACATGGGGTCATTGAGTACTTATATATGACTAGGGGTGGTCACATGGGGTCATTTTGTACTTATATAGGACTAGGGTGGGTCACATGGGGTCATTGTGTACTTATATATTACTAGGGTGGGTCACATGGGGTCATTGAGTTCTTATATAGTACTAGGGTGCGTCACATTGGGTCATTGAGTACTTATATATTACTATGGTGGGTCACATGGGGTCATTGAGTTCTTATATAGGACTAGGGTGCGTCACATGGGGTCATTGAGTACTTATATAGTACTAGGGGGGTCACATGGGTTCATTGAGTACTTATATAGGACATGGGGGGTTCACATGGGGTCATTAAGTACTTATATAGGACTAGGGCGGGGTCACATGTGGTCATTGAGTACTTATATAGGACTAAGGTGGGTCACATGGGGTCATTGAGTACTTATATATGACTAGGGGGGGTCACATTGGGTCATTAAGTACTTGTATAGGACTAGGGGGGTCACATGGGGTCATTGAGTACTTATATAGGAATAGGGTGGGTCACATGGGGTCATTGAGTACTTATATAGGACATGGGGGGGGGTCACGTGGGGTCATTGAGTACTTATATAGGACTAGGGTGGGTCACATGGGGTCATTGAGTACTTATATAGGAATAGGGTGGGTCACATGGGGTCATTGAGTACTTATATAGGAATAGGGTGGGTCACATGGGGTCATTGAGTACTTATATAGGACCAGGGTGGGTCACATGGGGTCATTGAGTTCTTATATAGGACTAGGGTGCGTCACATGGGGTCATTGAGTAATTATATAGGACTAGGGGGGTCACATGTGGTTATTGAGTACTTATATAGGATATGGGGGGGGTCACATGGGGTCATTGAGTACTAATATAGGACATGTGGGGGTCACGTGGGGTCATTGAGTACTTATATAGGAATAGGGTGGGTCACATGGGGTCATTTTGAACTTATATAGGACTAGGGTGGGTCACATGGGGTCGTTGATTACTTATATAGGAGTAGGGTGGCTGACCTGGGGTCATTGAGTACTTATGTAGGACTAGGGGGGGTCACATGGGGTCATTAAGTACTTGTATAGGACTAGGGGGGTCACATGGGGTCATTGAGTACTTATATAGGACTAGGGTGGGTCACATGGGGTCATTTTGTACTTATATACGACTAGGGTGGATCACATGGGGTCATTGAGTACTTGTATAGGACAAGTGAGGGTCACGAGGGGTCATTGAGTACTTATATAGGACTAGGGTGGGTCACATGGGCTCATTTTGTACTTATATAGGACTAGGGTGGGTCACATGGTGTCATAGAGTACTTATATATTACTAGGGTGGGTCACATGGGGTCATTGAGTTCTTATATAGGACTAGGGTGCGTCACATGGGGTCATTGAGTACTTATATAGTACTAGGTGGGTCACATTGAGTCATTGAGTACTTATATAGGATATGGGGGGGTCACATGGGGTCATTAAGTACTTATATAGGACTAGGGGGGGGGTCACATATGGTCATTGAGTACTTATATAGTACTAGGGGGGTCACATGGGGTCATTGAGTACTTATATAGGACATGGGGGGGTCACGTGTGGTCATTGAGTACTTATATAGGACTAAGGTGGGTCACATGGGGTCATTGAGTACTTATATAGGACTAGGGTGGGTCACATGGGGTCATTGAGTACTTATATATGACTAGGGGGGGTCACATGGGGTCATTGAGTACTTATATAGGACTAGGGTGGGTCACATGGGGTCATTTTGTACTTATATAGGACTAGGGTGGGTCACATGGGTCATTGTGTACTTACATATTACTAGGGTGGGTCACATGGGGTCATTGAGTTCTTATATAGGACTAGGTTGCGTCACATTGGGTCATTGAGTACTTATATATTACTTGGGTGGGTCACATGGGGTCATTGAGTTCTTATATAGGACTAGGGTGCGTCACATGCGGTCATTGAGTACTTATATAGTACTAGGGGGGTCACATGGGTTCATTGAGTACTTATATAGGACATGGGGGGGTCACATGTGGTCATTGAGTACTTATATAGGACTAGGGTGGGTCACATGGGGTCATTGAGTACTTATATATGACTAGGGGGGTTCACATGGGGTCATTAAGTACTTGTATAGGACTAGGGGGGTCACATGGGGTCATTGAGTACTTATATAGGAATAGGGTGGGTCGATGGGGTCATTGAGTACTTATATAGGACTAGGGGGGTCACATGGGGTCATTTAGTACTTATATATGACTAGGGGGGGTCACATGGGGTCATTGAGTACTTATATAGGAATAGGGTGGGTCACATGGGGTCATTGAGTACTTATATAGGACATGGGGTGGTCACGTGGGGTCATTGAGTACTAATATAGGACTAGGGTGGGTCACATGGGGTCATTGATTACTTATATATGACTAGGGGAGGTCAAATGGGGTCATTGAGTACTTATATAGGACATGGGGTGTCACATGGGGTCATTAAGTACTTATATAGGACTAGGGGGGGGGGGTCACATGTGGTCATTGAGTACTTATATAGAACTAGGGTGGGTCACATGGGGTCATTGAGTACTTATATATGACTAGGGGGGGTCACATGGGGTCATTGAGTACTTATATAGGAGTAGGGTGGGTCACATGGGGTCATTTTGTACTTATATAGGACTAGGGTGGGTCACATGGGTCATTGTGTACTTATATATTACTAGGGTGGGTCACATGGGGTCATTGAGTTCTTATATAGGACTAGGGTTCGTCACATTGGGTCATTGAGCACTTATATATTACTAGGGTGGGTCACATGGGGTCATTGAGTTCTTATATAGGACTAGGGTGCGTCACATGGGGTCATTGAGTACTTATATAGTACTAGGGGGGTCACATGGGTTCATTGAGTACTTATATAGGACATGGGGGGGTCACATGGGGTCATTATGTACTTATATAGGACTAGGGGGGGTCACATGTGGTCATTGAGTACTTATATAGGACTAGGGTGGGTCACATGGGGTCATTGAGTACTTATATATGACTAGGGGGGGTCACATGGGGTCACTAAGTACTTGTATAGGACTAGGGGGGTCACATGGGGTCATTGAGTACTTATATAGGACAAGGGTGGGTCACATGGGGTCATTGAGTACTTATATAGGAATAGGGTGGGTCGATGGGGTCATTGAGTACTTATATAGGACTAGGGGGGTCACATGGGGTCATTGAAAACTTATATATGACTAGGGGGGGTCACATGGGGTCATTGAGTACTTATATAGGAATAGGGTGGGTCACATGGGGTCATTGAGTACTTATATAGGATATGGGGGGGGGTCACGTGGGGTCATTGAGTACTTATATAGGACTAGGGTGGGTCACATGGGGTCATTGAGTACTTATATAGGAATAGGGTGGGTCACATGGGGTCATTGAGTACTTATATAGGAATAGGGTGGGTCACATGGGGTCATTGAGTACTTATATAGGAATAGGGTGGGTCACATGGGGTCATTGAGTACTTATATAGGACATGGAGGGGTCACGTGTGGTCATTGAGTACTTATCTAGGACTAGGGTGGGTCACATGGGGTCATTGAGTACTTATATAGGACTAGGGGAGTCACATGGCGTCATTGATTACTTATATATGACTAGGGGGGGGTCAAATGGGATCATTGAGTACTTATATAGGACATGGGGTGTCACATGGGGTCTTTAAGTACTTATATAGGACTAGGGGGGGTCACATGTGGTCATTGAGTACTTATATAGGACATGGGGGGGTCACATGGGGTCATTAAGTACTTATATAGGACTAGGGGAGGGTCACATGTGGTCATTGAGTACTTATATAGGACTAGGGTGGGTCACATGGGGTAATTGAGTACTTATATATGACTAGGGGGGGTCACATGGGGTCATTAAGTACTTATATATTACTAGGGTGGGTCACATGGGGTCATTGAGTTCTTATATAGGACTAGGGTGCGTCACATGGGGTCATTGAGTACTTATATAGTACTAGGGGGGTCACATGGGTTCATTGAGTACTTATATAGGACATGGGGGGTCACATGGGGTCATTAAGTACTTATATAGGACTAGGGGGGGGGTCACATGTGGTCATTGAGTACTTATATAGGACTAGGGTGGGTCACATGGGGTCATTGAGTACTTATATATGACTAGGGAGGGGTCACATGGGGTCATTAAGTACTTGTATAGGACTAGGGGGGTCACATGGGGTCATTGAGTACTTATATAGGACTAGGGTGGGTCGATGGGGTCATTGAGTACTTATATAGGACTAGGGGGGTCACATGGGGTCATTGAGTACTTATATATGACTAGGGGGGGGTCACATGGGGTCATTGAGTACTTATATAGGAATAGGGTGGGTCACATGGGGTCATTGAGTACTTATATAGGACATGGGGTGGTCACGTGGGGTCATTGAGTACTAATATAGGACTAGGGTGGGTCGATGGGGTCATTGAGTACTTATATAGGACTAGGGGGGTCACATGGGGTCATTGAGTACTTATATATGACTAGGGGGGGTCACATGGGGTCATTGATTACTTATATAGGAGTAGGGTGGCTGACCTGAGGTCATTGAGTACTTATGTAGGACTAGGGGGGGGGGGTCACATGGCGTCATTGAGTACTTATATAGGACTAGGGTGGGTCACATGGGGTCATTGAGTTCTAATATAGGACTAGGGTGGGTCACATGGGGTCATTGAGTACTTATATATGACTAGGGGGGGTCACATGGGGTCATTTAGTACCTTTATAGGACTAGGGTGGGTTACATGGGGTCATTTTGTACTTATATAGGACTAGGGTGGGTCACATGGGGTAATTGAGTACTTATATATTACTAGGGTGGGTCACATGGGGTCATTGAGTTCTTATATAGGACTAGGGTGCGTCACATGGGGTCATTGAGTACTTATATAGTACTAGGGGTGTCACATGGGGTCATTGAGTACTTATATAGGACATGGGGGGGTCACGTGGGGTCATTGAGTACTTATATAATACTAGGGTGGGTCACATGGGGTCATTGAGTACTTATATATGACTAGGGGGGGTCACATGGGGTCATTGAGTACTTATATAGGACTAGGGTGGGTCACATGGGGTCATTTTGTACTTATATAGGACTAGGGGGGGGTCACATGGGGTCATTGAGTACTTATATATTACTAGGGTGGGTCACATGGGGTCATTGAGTTCTTATATAGGACTAGGGTGCGTCACATGGGGTCATTGAGTACTTATATAGTACTAGGGGGGTTACATGTGGTCATTGAGTACTTATATAGGATATGGGGAGGTCACATGGGGTCATTGAGTACTTATATAGTACTAGGGTGGGTCACATGGGGTCATTAAGTACTTATATAGGAATAGGGGGGGTCACATGTGGTCATTGAGTACTTATATAGGAATAGGGTGGGTCACATGGGGTCATTGAGTACTTATATAGGACTAGGGGGTCACATGGGGTCATTGAGTACTTATATAGGACATGGGGGGGTCACGTGGGGTCATTGAGTACTTATATAGGACTAGGGTGGGTCACATGGGGTCATTAAGTACTTATATATGACTAGGGGAGGTCAAATGGGGTCATTGAGTACTTATATAGGACATGGGGTGTCACATGGGGTCATTAAGTACTTATATAGGACTAGGGGGGGGGGTCACATGTGGTCATTGAGTACTTATATAGAACTAGGGTGGGTCACATGGGGTCATTGAGTACTTATATATGACTAGGGGGGGTCACATGGGGTCATTGAGTACTTATATAGGAGTAGGGTGGGTCACATGGGGTCATTTTGTACTTATATAGGACTAGGGTGGGTCACATGGGTCATTGTGTACTTATATATTACTAGGGTGGGTCACATGGGGTCATTGAGTTCTTATATAGGACTAGGGTTCGTCACATTGGGTCATTGAGCACTTATATATTACTAGGGTGGGTCACATGGGGTCATTGAGTTCTTATATAGGACTAGGGTGCGTCACATGGGGTCATTGAGTACTTATATAGTACTAGGGGGGTCACATGGGTTCATTGAGTACTTATATAGGACATGGGGGGGTCACATGGGGTCATTATGTACTTATATAGGACTAGGGGGGGTCACATGTGGTCATTGAGTACTTATATAGGACTAGGGTGGGTCACATGGGGTCATTGAGTACTTATATATGACTAGGGGGGGTCACATGGGGTCACTAAGTACTTGTATAGGACTAGGGGGGTCACATGGGGTCATTGAGTACTTATATAGGACAAGGGTGGGTCACATGGGGTCATTGAGTACTTATATAGGAATAGGGTGGGTCGATGGGGTCATTGAGTACTTATATAGGACTAGGGGGGTCACATGGGGTCATTGAAAACTTATATATGACTAGGGGGGGTCACATGGGGTCATTGATTACTTATATAGGAGTAGGGTGGCTGACCTGAGGTCATTGAGTACTTATGTAGGACTAGGGGGGGGGGTCACATGGCGTCATTGAGTACTTATATAGGACTAGGGTGGGTCACATGGGGTCATTGAGTTCTAATATAGGACTAGGGTGGGTCACATGGGGTCATTGAGTACTTATATATGACTAGGGGGGGTCACATGGGGTCATTTAGTACCTTTATAGGACTAGGGTGGGTTACATGGGGTCATTTTGTACTTATATAGGACTAGGGTGGGTCACATGGGGTAATTGAGTACTTATATATTACTAGGGTGGGTCACATGGGGTCATTGAGTTCTTATATAGGACTAGGGTGCGTCACATGGGGTCATTGAGTACTTATATAGTACTAGGGGTGTCACATGGGGTCATTGAGTACTTATATAGGACATGGGGGGGTCACGTGGGGTCATTGAGTACTTATATAATACTAGGGTGGGTCACATGGGGTCATTGAGTACTTATATATGACTAGGGGGGGTCACATGGGGTCATTGAGTACTTATATAGGACTAGGGTGGGTCACATGGGGTCATTTTGTACTTATATAGGACTAGGGGGGGGTCACATGGGGTCATTGAGTACTTATATATTACTAGGGTGGGTCACATGGGGTCATTGAGTTCTTATATAGGACTAGGGTGCGTCACATGGGGTCATTGAGTACTTATATAGTACTAGGGGGGTTACATGTGGTCATTGAGTACTTATATAGGATATGGGGAGGTCACATGGGGTCATTGAGTACTTATATAGTACTAGGGTGGGTCACATGGGGTCATTAAGTACTTATATAGGAATAGGGGGGGTCACATGTGGTCATTGAGTACTTATATAGGAATAGGGTGGGTCACATGGGGTCATTGAGTACTTATATAGGACTAGGGGGTCACATGGGGTCATTGAGTACTTATATAGGACATGGGGGGGTCACGTGGGGTCATTGAGTACTTATATAGGACTAGGGTGGGTCACATGGGGTCATTAAGTACTTATATAGGACTAGGGGGGGTCACATGTGGTCATTGAGTACTTATATAAGACTAGGGGGGGTCACATGGGGTCATTGATTACTTATATAGGAGTAGGGTGGCTGACCTGAGGTCATTGAGTACTTATGTAGGACTAGGGGGGGGTCACATGGCGTCATTGAGTACTTATATAGGACTAGGGTGGGTCACATGGGGTCATTGAGTTCTAATATAGGACTAGGGTGCGTCACATGGGGTCATTGAGTACTTATATAGGACTAGGGGGGTCACATGGGGTCATTGAGTACTTATATAGGACTAGGGTGGGTCGCATGGGGTCATTAAGTATTTGTATAGTACTAGGGGGGTCACATGGGGTCATTGAGTACTTATATAGGACTAGGGTGGGTCACATGGGGTCATTGAGTTCTAATATAGGACTAGGGTGCGTCACATGGGGTCATTGAGTACTTATATAGGACTAGGGGGGTCACATGGGGTCATTGAGTACTTATATAGGACTAGGGTGGGTCGCATGGGGTCATTAAGTATTTGTATAGTACTAGGGGGGTCACATGGGGTCATTGAGTACTTATATAGGACTAGGGTGGGTCACATGGGGTCATTGAGTACTTATATAGGAATAGGGTGGGTCACATGGGGTCATTTTGTACTTATATAGGACATGTGGGGGTCACATGGGGTCATTGATTACTTATATAGGAGTAGGGTGGCTGACCTGAGGTCATTGAGTACTTATGTAGGACTAGGGGGGGGTCACATGGCGTCATTGAGTACTTATATAGGACTAGGGTGGGTCACATGGGGTCATTGAGTTCTAATATAGGACTAGGGTGCGTCACATGGGGTCATTGAGTACTTATATAGGACTAGGGGGGTCACATGGGGTCATTGAGTACTTATATAGGACTAGGGTGGGTCGCATGGGGTCATTAAGTATTTGTATAGTACTAGGGGGGTCACATGGGGTCATTGAGTACTTATATAGGACTAGGGTGGGTCACATGGGGTCATTGAGTACTTATATAGGACTAGGGGGGTCACATGGGGTCATTGAGTACTTATATAGGACTAGGGTGGGTCACATGGGGTCATTAAGTACTTATATAGGACTAGGGGGGGTCACATGTGGTCATTGAGTACTTATATAAGACTAGGGGGGGTCACATGGGGTCATTGATTACTTATATAGGAGTAGGGTGGCTGACCTGAGGTCATTGAGTACTTATGTAGGACTAGGGGGGGGTCACATGGCGTCATTGAGTACTTATATAGGACTAGGGTGGGTCACATGGGGTCATTGAGTTCTAATATAGGACTAGGGTGCGTCACATGGGGTCATTGAGTACTTATATAGGACTAGGGGGGTCACATGGGGTCATTGAGTACTTATATAGGACTAGGGTGGGTCGCATGGGGTCATTAAGTATTTGTATAGTACTAGGGGGGTCACATGGGGTCATTGAGTACTTATATAGGACTAGGGTTGGTCACATGGGGTCATTGAGTACTTATATAGGAATAGGGTGGGTCACATGGGGTCATTTTGTACTTATATAGGACATGTGGGGGTCACATGGGGTCATTGAGTACTTATATAGGAATAGGGTGGGTCACATGGGGTCATTTTGTACTTATATAGGAGTAGGGTGGGTCACATGGGGTCATTGAGTACTTATATATTACTAGGGTGGGTCACATGGGGTCATTGTGTTCTTATATAGGACTAGGGTGCGTCACATTGGGTCATTGAGTACTTATATATTACTAGGGTGGGTCACATTGGTCATTGAGTTCTTATATAGGACTAGGGTGCGTCACATGGGGTCATTGAGTACTTATATAGTACTAGGTGGGTCACATGGGGTCATTGAATACTTAAATAGGATATGGGGGGGTCACATGGGGTCATTGAGTTCTTATATAGGACTAGGGTGCGTCACATGGGGTCATTGAGTACTTATATAGTACTAGGGTGCGTCACATGGGGTCATTGAGTACTTATATAGTACTAGGGGGGTCACATGTGGTCATTGAGTACTTATATAGGACTAGGGTGGGTCACATTAGGTCATTGAGTACTTATATATGACTAGGGGGGGTCACATGGGGTCATTTAGTACCTTTATAGGACTAGGGTGGGTTACATGGGGTCATTTTGTACTTATATAGGACTAGGGTGGGTCACATGGGGTCATTGAGTACTTATATATTACTAGGGTGGGTCACATGGGGTCATTGAGTTCTTATATAGGACTAGGGTGCGTCACATGGGGTCATTGAGTACTTATATAGTACTAGGGGTGTCACATGGGGTCATTGAGTACTTATATAGGACATGGGGGGGTCACGTGGGGTCATTGAGTACTTATATAATACTAGGGTGGGTCACATGGGGTCACTGAGTACTTATATAGGACTAGGGTGGGTCACATGGGGTCATTTTGTACTTATATAGGACTAGGATGGGTGACATGGGTCATTGTGAACTTATATATTACTAGGGTGGGTCACATGGGGTCATTGAGAACTTATATAGGACTAGGGTGGGTAACATGGGGTCATTGAGTACTTATATATGACTAGGGGGGGTCACATGGGGTCATTGAGTACATATATAGGACTAGGGTGGGTCACATGGGGTCATTTTGTACTTATATAGGACTAGGGTGGGTCACATGGGGTCATTGAGTACTTATATATTACTAGGGTGGGTCACATGGGGTCATTGAGTTCTTTTATAGGACTAGGGTGCGTCACATGGGGTCATTGAGTACTTATATAGTACTAGGGGGGTCACATGGGGTCATTGAGTACTTATATAGGACATGGGGGGGTCACGTGGGGTCATTGAGTACTTATATAGGACTAGGGTGGGTCACATGGGGTCATTGAGTACTTATATAGGACTAGGGTGGGTCACATGGGGTCATTGAGTACTTATATATGACTAGGGGTGGTCACATGGGGTCATTTTGTACTTATATAGGACTAGGGTGGGTCACATGGGGTCATTGTGTACTTATATATTACTAGGGTGGGTCACATGGGGTCATTGAGTTCTTATATAGTACTAGGGTGCGTCACATTGGGTCATTGAGTACTTATATATTACTATGGTGGGTCACATGGGGTCATTGAGTTCTTATATAGGACTAGGGTGCGTCACATGGGGTCATTGAGTACTTATATAGTACTAGGGGGGTCACATGGGTTCATTGAGTACTTATATAGGACATGGGGGGTTCACATGGGGTCATTAAGTACTTATATAGGACTAGGGCGGGGTCACATGTGGTCATTGAGTACTTATATAGGACTAAGGTGGGTCACATGGGGTCATTGAGTACTTATATAGGAATAGGGTGGGTCACATGGGGTCATTGAGTACTTATATAGGACTAGGGTGGGTCACATGGGGTCATTGAGTTCTTATATAGGACTAGGGTGCGTCACATGGGGTCATTGAGTAATTATATAGGACTAGGGGGGTCACATGTGGTTATTGAGTACTTATATAGGATATGGGGGGGGTCACATGGGGTCATTGAGTACTAATATAGGACATGTGGGGGTCACGTGGGGTCATTGAGTACTTATATAGGAATAGGGTGGGTCACATGGGGTCATTTTGAACTTATATAGGACTAGGGTGGGTCACATGGGGTCGTTGATTACTTATATAGGAGTAGGGTGGCTGACCTGGGGTCATTGAGTACTTATGTAGGACTAGGGGGGGTCACATGGGGTCATTAAGTACTTGTATAGGACTAGGGGGGTCACATGGGGTCATTGAGTACTTATATAGGACTAGGGTGGGTCACATGGGGTCATTTTGTACTTATATACGACTAGGGTGGATCACATGGGGTCATTGAGTACTTGTATAGGACAAGTGAGGGTCACGAGGGGTCATTGAGTACTTATATAGGACTAGGGTGGGTCACATGGGCTCATTTTGTACTTATATAGGACTAGGGTGGGTCACATGGTGTCATAGAGTACTTATATATTACTAGGGTGGGTCACATGGGGTCATTGAGTTCTTATATAGGACTAGGGTGCGTCACATGGGGTCATTGAGTACTTATATAGTACTAGGTGGGTCACATTGAGTCATTGAGTACTTATATAGGATATGGGGGGGTCACATGGGGTCATTAAGTACTTATATAGGACTAGGGGGGGGGTCACATATGGTCATTGAGTACTTATATAGTACTAGGGGGGTCACATGGGGTCATTGAGTACTTATATAGGACATGGGGGGGTCACGTGTGGTCATTGAGTACTTATATAGGACTAAGGTGGGTCACATGGGGTCATTGAGTACTTATATAGGACTAGGGTGGGTCACATGGGGTCATTGAGTACTTATATATGACTAGGGGGGGTCACATGGGGTCATTGAGTACTTATATAGGACTAGGGTGGGTCACATGGGGTCATTTTGTACTTATATAGGACTAGGGTGGGTCACATGGGTCATTGTGTACTTACATATTACTAGGGTGGGTCACATGGGGTCATTGAGTTCTTATATAGGACTAGGTTGCGTCACATTGGGTCATTGAGTACTTATATATTACTTGGGTGGGTCACATGGGGTCATTGAGTTCTTATATAGGACTAGGGTGCGTCACATGCGGTCATTGAGTACTTATATAGTACTAGGGGGGTCACATGGGTTCATTGAGTACTTATATAGGACATGGGGGGGTCACATGTGGTCATTGAGTACTTATATAGGACTAGGGTGGGTCACATGGGGTCATTGAGTACTTATATATGACTAGGGGGGTTCACATGGGGTCATTAAGTACTTGTATAGGACTAGGGGGGTCACATGGGGTCATTGAGTACTTATATAGGAATAGGGTGGGTCGATGGGGTCATTGAGTACTTATATAGGACTAGGGGGGTCACATGGGGTCATTTAGTACTTATATATGACTAGGGGGGGTCACATGGGGTCATTGAGTACTTATATAGGAATAGGGTGGGTCACATGGGGTCATTGAGTACTTATATAGGACATGGGGTGGTCACGTGGGGTCATTGAGTACTAATATAGGACTAGGGTGGGTCACATGGGGTCATTGATTACTTATATATGACTAGGGGAGGTCAAATGGGGTCATTGAGTACTTATATAGGACATGGGGTGTCACATGGGGTCATTAAGTACTTATATAGGACTAGGGGGGGGGTCACATGTGGTCATTGAGTACTTATATAGAACTAGGGTGGGTCACATGGGGTCATTGAGTACTTATATATGACTAGGGGGGGTCACATGGGGTCATTGAGTACTTATATAGGAGTAGGGTGGGTCACATGGGGTCATTTTGTACTTATATAGGACTAGGGTGGGTCACATGGGTCATTGTGTACTTATATATTACTAGGGTGGGTCACATGGGGTCATTGAGTTCTTATATAGGACTAGGGTTCGTCACATTGGGTCATTGAGCACTTATATATTACTAGGGTGGGTCACATGGGGTCATTGAGTTCTTATATAGGACTAGGGTGCGTCACATGGGGTCATTGAGTACTTATATAGTACTAGGGGGGTCACATGGGTTCATTGAGTACTTATATAGGACATGGGGGGGTCACATGGGGTCATTATGTACTTATATAGGACTAGGGGGGGTCACATGTGGTCATTGAGTACTTATATAGGACTAGGGTGGGTCACATGGGGTCATTGAGTACTTATATATGACTAGGGGGGGTCACATGGGGTCACTAAGTACTTGTATAGGACTAGGGGGGTCACATGGGGTCATTGAGTACTTATATAGGACAAGGGTGGGTCACATGGGGTCATTGAGTACTTATATAGAAATAGGGTGGGTCGATGGGGTCATTGAGTACTTATATAGGACTAGGGGGGTCACATGGGGTCATTGAAAACTTATATATGACTAGGGGGGGTCACATGGGGTCATTGAGTACTTATATAGGAATAGGGTGGGTCACATGGGGTCATTGAGTACTTATATAGGATATGGGGGGGGGTCACGTGGGGTCATTGAGTACTTATATAGGACTAGGGTGGGTCACATGGGGTCATTGAGTACTTATATAGGAATAGGGTGGGTCACATGGGGTCATTGAGTACTTATATAGGAATAGGGTGGGTCACATGGGGTCATTGAGTACTTATATAGGAATAGGGTGGGTCACATGGGGTCATTGAGTACTTATATAGGACATGGAGGGGTCACGTGTGGTCATTGAGTACTTATCTAGGACTAGGGTGGGTCACATGGGGTCATTGAGTACTTATATAGGACTAGGGGAGTCACATGGGGTCATTGATTACTTATATATGACTAGGGGGGGTCAAATGGGATCATTGAGTACTTATATAGGACATGGGGTGTCACATGGGGTCATTAAGTACTTATATAGGACTAGGGGGGGTCACATGTGGTCATTGAGTACTTATATAGGACATGGGGGGGTCACATGGGGTCATTAAGTACTTATATAGGACTAGGGGAGGGTCACATGTGGTCATTGAGTACTTATATAGGACTAGGGTGGGTCACATGGGGTAATTGAGTACTTATATATGACTAGGGGGGGTCACATGGGGTCATTAAGTACTTATATATTACTAGGGTGGGTCACATGGGGTCATTGAGTTCTTATATAGGACTAGGGTGCGTCACATGGGGTCATTGAGTACTTATATAGTACTAGGGGGGTCACATGGGTTCATTGAGTACTTATATAGGACATGGGGGGTCACATGGGGTCATTAAGTACTTATATAGGACTAGGGGGGGGGTCACATGTGGTCATTGAGTACTTATATAGGACTAGGGTGGGTCACATGGGGTCATTGAGTACTTATATATGACTAGGGAGGGGTCACATGGGGTCATTAAGTACTTGTATAGGACTAGGGGGGTCACATGGGGTCATTGAGTACTTATATAGGACTAGGGTGGGTCGATGGGGTCATTGAGTACTTATATAGGACTAGGGGGGTCACATGGGGTCATTGAGTACTTATATATGACTAGGGGGGGTCACATGGGGTCATTGAGTACTTATATAGGAATAGGGTGGGTCACATGGGGTCATTGAGTACTTATATAGGACATGGGGTGGTCACGTGGGGTCATTGAGTACTAATATAGGACTAGGGTGGGTCGATGGGGTCATTGAGTACTTATATAGGACTAGGGGGGTCACATGGGGTCATTGAGTACTTATATATGACTAGGGGGGGTCACATGGGGTCATTGATTACTTATATAGGAGTAGGGTGGCTGACCTGAGGTCATTGAGTACTTATGTAGGACTAGGGGGGGGGGGGTCACATGGCGTCATTGAGTACTTATATAGGACTAGGGTGGGTCACATGGGGTCATTGAGTTCTAATATAGGACTAGGGTGGGTCACATGGGGTCATTGAATACTTATATATGACTAGGGGGGGTCACATGGGGTCACTGAGTACTTATATAGGACTAGGGTGGGTCACATGGGGTCATTTTGTACTTATATAGGACTAGGGTGGGTCACATGGGTCATTGTGAACTTATATATTACTAGGGTGGGTCACATGGGGTCATTGAGTACTTATATAGGACTAGGGTGGGTAACATGGGGTCATTGAGTACTTATATATGACTAGGGGGGTTCACATGGGGTCATTGAGTACATATATAGGACTAGGGTGGGTCACATGGGGTCTTTTTGTACTTATATAGGACTAGGGTGGGTCACATGGGGTCATTGAGTACTTATATATTACTAGGGTGGGTCACATGGGGTCATTGAGTTCTTTTATAGGACTAGGGTGCGTCACATGGGGTCATTGAGTTATTATATAGTACTAGGGGTGTCACATGGGGTCATTAAGTACTTATATAGGACATGGGGGGGTCACGTGGGGTCATTGAGTACTTATATAGGACTAGGGTGGGTCACATGGGGTCATTGAGTACTTATATAGGACTAGGGTGGGTCACATGGGGTCATTGTGTACTTATATATTACTAGGGTGGGTCACATGGGGTCATTGAGTTCTTATATAGTACTAGGGTGCGTCACATTGGGTCATTGAGTACTTATATATTACTATGGTGGGTCACATGGGGTCATTGAGTTCTTATATAGGACTAGGGTGCGTCACATGGGGTCATTGAGTACTTATATAGTACTAGGGGGGTCACATGGGTTCATTGAGTACTTATATAGGACATGGGGGGTTCACATGGGGTCATTAAGTACTTATATAGGACTAGGGCGGGGTCACATGTGGTCATTGAGTACTTATATAGGACTAAGGTGGGTCACATGGGGTCATTGAGTACTTATATATGACTAGGGGGGGTCACATGGGGTCATTAAGTACTTGTATAGGACTAGGGGGGTCACATGGGGTCATTGAGTACTTATATAGGACTAGGGTGGGTCACATGGGGTCATTGAGTACTTATATAGGAATAGGGTGGGTCACATGGGGTCATTGAGTACTTATATAGGACATGGGGGGGGGGTCACGTGGGGTCATTGAGTACTTATATAGTACTAGGTGGGTCACATTGAGTCATTGAGTACTTATATAGGATATGGGGGGGTCACATGGGGTCATTAAGTACTTATATAGGACTAGGGGGGGGTCACATATGGTCATTGAGTACTTATATACGACTAGGGTGTGTCACATGGGGTCATTGAGTACTTATACATGACTAGGGGGGGTCACATGGGGTCATTGAGTACTTATATAGGACTAGGGGGGGTCACATGGGGTCATTGAGTACTTATATAGGACTAGGGTTGGTCACATGAGGTCATTGAGTACTTATATATGAATAGGGGGGGTCACATGGGGTCATTTAGTACTTATATAGGACTAGGGTGGGTTACATGGGGTCATTTTGTACTTATATAGGACTAGGGTGGGTCACATGGGGTCATTGAGTACTTATATATTACTAGGGTGGGTCACATGGGGTCATTGAGTTCTTATATAGGACTAGGGTGCGTCACATGGGGTCATTGAGTACTTATATAGTACTAGGGGGGTCACATGGGGTCATTAAGTACTTATATAGGACATGGGGGGGTCACGTGGGGTCATTGAGTACTTATATAGGACTAGGGTGGGTCACATGGGGTCATTGAGTACTTATATAGGACTAGGGTGGGTCACATGGGGTCATTGAGTACTTATATATGACTAGGGGTGGTCACATGGGGTCATTTTGTACTTATATAGGACTAGGGTGGGTCACATGGGGTCATTGTGTACTTATATATTACTAGGGTGGGTCACATGGGGTCATTGAGTTCTTATATAGTACTAGGGTGCGTCACATTGGGTCATTGAGTACTTATATATTACTATGGTGGGTCACATGGGGTCATTGAGTTCTTATATAGGACTAGGGTGCGTCACATGGGGTCATTGAGTACTTATATAGTACTAGGGGGGTCACATGGGTTCATTGAGTACTTATATAGGACATGGGGGGTTCACATGGGGTCATTAAGTACTTATATAGGACTAGGGCGGGGTCACATGTGGTCATTGAGTACTTATATAGGACTAAGGTGGGTCACATGGGGTCATTGAGTACTTATATATGACTAGGGGGGGTCACATGGGGTCATTAAGTACTTGTATAGGACTAGGGGGGTCACATGGGGTCATTGAGTACTTATTTAGGACTAGGGTGGGTCACATGGGGTCATTGAGTACCTATATAGGAATAGGGTGGGTCACATGGGGTCATTGAGTACTTATATAGGACATGGGGGGGGGTCACGTGGGGTCATTGAGTACTTATATAGGACTAGGGTGGGTCACATGGGGTCATTGAGTACTTATATAGGAATAGGGTGGGTCACATGGGGTCATTGAGTACTTATATAGGAATAGGGTGGGTCACATGGGGTCATTGAGTACTTATATAGGACTAGGGTGGGTCACATGGGGTCATTGAGTTCTTATATAGGACTAGGGTGCGTCACATGGGGTCATTGAGTAATTATATAGGACTAGGGTGGTCACATGTGGTTATTGAGTACTTATATAGGATATAGGGGGGGTCACATGGGGTCATTGAGTACTAATATAGGACATGTGGGGGTCACGTGGGGTCATTGAGTACTTATATAGGACTAGGGTGGGTCACATGGGGTCATTTTGAACTTATATAGGACTAGGGTGGGTCACATGGGGTCATTGATTACTTATATAGGAGTAGGGTGGTTGACCTGGGGTCATTGAGTACTTATGTAGGACTAGGGGGGGTCACATGGCGTCATTGAGTACTTATATAGGAATAGGGTGGGTCACATGGGGTCATTGAGTACTTATATAGGAATAGGGTGGGTCACATGGGGTCATTGAGTACTTATATAGGACATGGAGGGGTCACGTGTGGTCATTGAGTACTTATATAGGACTAGGGTAGGTCACATGGGGTCATTTTGTACTTATATAGGACTAGGGTGGGTCACATGGGGTCATTGAGTACTTATATAGGACTAGGGTGGGTCACATGGGGTCATTGATTACTTATATATGACTAGGGGGGGTCACATGGGGTCATTGAGTACTTATATAGGACTAGGGTGGGTCACATGGGGTCATTGAGTACTTATATAGGACTAGGGTGGGCCACATGGGGTCATTTTGTACTTATATACGACTAGGGTGGATCACATGGGGTCATTGAGTACTTGTATAGGACATGTGAGGGTCACGAGGGGTCATTGAGTACTTATATAGGACTAGGGTGGGTCACATGGGCTCATTTTGTACTTATATAGGACTAGGGTGGGTCACATGGTGTCATTGAGTACTTATATATTACTAGGGTGGGTCACATGGGGTCATTGAGTTCTTATATAGGACTAGGGTGCGTCACATGGGGTCATTGAGTACTTATATAGGACTAGGGGGGTCACATGGGGTCATTGAGTACTTATATAGGACTAGGGTGGGTCGCATGGGGTCATTAAGTATTTGTATAGTACTAGGGGGGTCACATGGGGTCATTGAGTACTTATATAGGACTAGGGTGGGTCACATGGGGTCATTGAGTACTTATATAGGAATAGGGTGGGTCACATGGGGTCATTTTGTACTTATATAGGACATGTGGGGGTCACGTGGGGTCATTGAGTACTTATATAGGACTAGGGTGGGTCACATGGGGTCATTTTGTACTTATATAGGAGTAGGGTGGGTCACATGGGGTCATTGAGTACTTATATATTACTAGGGTGGGTCACATGGGGTCATTGTGTTCTTATATAGGACTAGGGTGCGTCACATTGGGTCATTGAGTACTTATATATTACTAGGGTGGGTCACATTGGTCATTGAGTTCTTATATAGGACTAGGGTGCGTCACATGGGGTCATTGAGTACTTATATAGTACTAGGTGGGTCACATGGGGTCATTGAATACTTAAATAGGATATGGGGGGGTCACATGGGGTCATTGAGTTCTTATATAGGACTAGGGTGCGTCACATGGGGTCATTGAGTACTTATATAGTACTAGGGTGCGTCACATGGGGTCATTGAGTACTTATATAGTACTAGGGGGGTCACATGTGGTCATTGAGTACTTATATAGGACTAGGGTGGGTCACATTAGGTCATTGAGTACTTATATATGACTAGGGGGGGTCACATGGGGTCATTTAGTACCTTTATAGGACTAGGGTGGGTTACATGGGGTCATTTTGTACTTATATAGGACTAGGGTGGGTCACATGGGGTCATTGAGTACTTATATATTACTAGGGTGGGTCACATGGGGTCATTGAGTTTTTATATAGGACTAGGGTGCGTCACATGGGGTCATTGAGTACTTATATAGTACTAGGGGTGTCACATGGGGTCATTGAGTACTTATATAGGACATGGGGGGGTCACGTGGGGTCATTGAGTACTTATATAATACTAGGGTGGGTCACATGGGGTCACTGAGTACTTATATAGGACTAGGGTGGGTCACATGGGGTCATTTTGTACTTATATAGGACTAGGATGGGTGACATGGGTCATTGTGAACTTATATATTACTAGGGTGGGTCACATGGGGTCATTGAGAACTTATATAGGACTAGGGTGGGTAACATGGGGTCATTGAGTACTTATATATGACTAGGGGGGGTCACATGGGGTCATTGAGTACATATATAGGACTAGGGTGGGTCACATGGGGTCATTTTGTACTTATATAGGACTAGGGTGGGTCACATGGGGTCATTGAGTACTTATATATTACTAGGGTGGGTCACATGGGGTCATTGAGTTCTTTTATAGGACTAGGGTGCGTCACATGGGGTCATTGAGTACTTATATAGTACTAGGGGGGTCACATGGGGTCATTGAGTACTTATATAGGACATGGGGGGGTCACGTGGGGTCATTGAGTACTTATATAGGACTAGGGTGGGTCACATGGGGTCATTGAGTACTTATATAGGACTAGGGTGGGTCACATGGGGTCATTGAGTACTTATATATGACTAGGGGTGGTCACATGGGGTCATTTTGTACTTATATAGGACTAGGGTGGGTCACATGGGGTCATTGTGTACTTATATATTACTAGGGTGGGTCACATGGGGTCATTGAGTTCTTATATAGTACTAGGGTGCGTCACATTGGGTCATTGAGTACTTATATATTACTATGGTGGGTCACATGGGGTCATTGAGTTCTTATATAGGACTAGGGTGCGTCACATGGGGTCATTGAGTACTTATATAGTACTAGGGGGGTCACATGGGTTCATTGAGTACTTATATAGGACATGGGGGGTTCACATGGGGTCATTAAGTACTTATATAGGACTAGGGCGGGGTCACATGTGGTCATTGAGTACTTATATAGGACTAAGGTGGGTCACATGGGGTCATTGAGTACTTATATATGACTAGGGGGGGTCACGTGGGGTCATTGAGTACTTATATAGGACTAGGGTGGGTCACATGGGGTCATTAAGTACTTATATAGGACTAGGGGGGGTCACATGTGGTCATTGAGTACTTATATAAGACTAGGGGGGGTCACATGGGGTCATTGATTACTTATATAGGAGTAGGGTGGCTGACCTGAGGTCATTGAGTACTTATGTAGGACTAGGGGGGGGTCACATGGCGTCATTGAGTACTTATATAGGACTAGGGTGGGTCACATGGGGTCATTGAGTTCTAATATAGGACTAGGGTGCGTCACATGGGGTCATTGAGTACTTATATAGGACTAGGGGGGTCACATGGGGTCATTGAGTACTTATATAGGACTAGGGTGGGTCGCATGGGGTCATTAAGTATTTGTATAGTACTAGGGGGGTCACATGGGGTCATTGAGTACTTATATAGGACTAGGGTGGGTCACATGGGGTCATTGAGTACTTATATAGGAATAGGGTGGGTCACATGGGGTCATTTTGTACTTATATAGGACATGTGGGGGTCACGTGGGGTCATTGAGTACTTATATAGGACTAGGGTGGGTCACATGGGGTCATTTTGTACTTATATAGGAGTAGGGTGGGTCACATGGGGTCATTGAGTACTTATATATTACTAGGGTGGGTCACATGGGGTCATTGTGTTCTTATATAGGACTAGGGTGCGTCACATTGGGTCACTGAGTACTTATATATTACTAGGGTGGGTCACATTGGTCATTGAGTTCTTATATAGGACTAGGGTGAGTCACATGGGGTCATTGAGTACTTATATAGTACTAGGTGGGTCACATGGGGTCATTGAATACTTAAATAGGATATGGGGGGGTCACATGGGGTCATTGAGTTCTTATATAAGACTAGGGTGCGTCACATGGGGTCATTGAGTACTTATATAGTACTAGGGTGCGTCACATGGGGTCATTGAGTACTTATATAGTACTAGGGGGGTCACATGTGGTCATTGAGTACTTATATAGGACTAGGGTGGGTCACATTAGGTCATTGAGTACTTATATATGACTAGGGGGGGTCACATGGGGTCATTTAGTACCTTTATAGGACTAGGGTGGGTTACATGGGGTCATTTTGTACTTATATAGGACTAGGGTGGGTCACATGGGGTCATTGAGTACTTATATATTACTAGGGTGGGTCACATGGGGTCATTGAGTTCTTATATAGGACTAGGGTGCGTCACATGGGGTCATTGAGTACTTATATAGTACTAGGGTGGGTCACATGGGGTCATTGAGAACTTATATAGGACTAGGGTGGGTAACATGGGGTCATTGAGTACTTATATATGACTAGGGGGGGTCACATGGGGTCATTGAGTACATATATAGGACTAGGGTGGGTCACATGGGGTCATTTTGTACTTATATAGGACTAGGGTGGGTCACATGGGGTCATTGAGTACTTATATATTACTAGGGTGGGTCACATGGGGTCATTGAGTTCTTTTATAGGACTAGGGTGCGTCACATGGGGTCATTGAGTACTTATATAGTACTAGGGGGGTCACATGGGGTCATTGAGTACTTATATAGGACATGGGGGGGTCACGTGGGGTCATTGAGTACTTATATAGGACTAGGGTGGGTCACATGGGGTCATTGAGTACTTATATAGGACTAGGGTGGGTCACATGGGGTCATTGAGTACTTATATATGACTAGGGGTGGTCACATGGGGTCATTTTGTACTTATATAGGACTAGGGTGGGTCACATGGGGTCATTGTGTACTTATATATTACTAGGGTGGGTCACATGGGGTCATTGAGTTCTTATATAGTACTAGGGTGCGTCACATTGGGTCATTGAGTACTTATATATTACTATGGTGGGTCACATGGGGTCATTGAGTTCTTATATAGGACTAGGGTGCGTCACATGGGGTCATTGAGTACTTATATAGTACTAGGGGGGTCACATGGGTTCATTGAGTACTTATATAGGACATGGGGGGTTCACATGGGGTCATTAAGTACTTATATAGGACTAGGGCGGGGTCACATGTGGTCATTGAGTACTTATATAGGACTAAGGTGGGTCACATGGGGTCATTGAGTACTTATATATGACTAGGGGGGGTCACATGGGGTCATTAAGTACTTGTATAGGACTAGGGGGGTCACATGGGGTCATTGAGTACTTATATAGGAATAGGGTGGGTCACATGGGGTCATTGAGTACTTATATAGGACATGGGGGGGGGTCACGTGGGGTCATTGAGTACTTATATAGGACTAGGGTGGGTCACATGGGGTCATTGAGTACTTATATAGGAATAGGGTGGGTCACATGGGGTCATTGAGTACTTATATAGGAATAGGGTGGGTCACATGGGGTCATTGAGTACTTATATAGGACCAGGGTGGGTCACATGGGGTCATTGAGTCCTTATATAGGACTAGGGTGCGTCACATGGGGTCATTGAGTAATTATATAGGACTAGGGGGGTCACATGTGGTTATTGAGTACTTATATAGGATATGGGGGGGGTCACATGGGGTCATTGAGTACTAATATAGGACATGTGGGGGTCACGTGGGGTCATTGAGTACTTATATAGGAATAGGGTGGGTCACATGGGGTCATTTTGAACTTATATAGGACTAGGGTGGGTCACATGGGGTCGTTGATTACTTATATAGGAGTAGGGTGGCTGACCTGGGGTCATTGAGTACTTATGTAAGACTAGGGGGGGTCACATGGGGTCATTAAGTACTTGTATAGGACTAGGGGGGTCACATGGGGTCATTGAGTACTTATATAGGACTAGGGTGGGTCACATGGGGTCATTGAGTACATATATAGGACTAGGGTGGGTCACATGGGGTCATTTTGTACTTATATAGGACTAGGGTGGGTCACATGGGGTCATTGAGTACTTATATATTACTAGGGTGGGTCACATGGGGTCATTGAGTTCTTTTATAGGACTAGGGTGCGTCACATGGGGTCATTGAGTACTTATATAGGACTAGGGGGGTCACATGGGGTCATTGAGTACTTATATAGGACTAGGGTGGGTCGCATGGGGTCATTAAGTATTTGTATAGTACTAGGGGGGTCACATGGGGTCATTGAGTACTTATATAGGACTAGGGTGGGTCACATGGGGTCATTGAGTACTTATATAGGAATAGGGTGGGTCACATGGGGTCATTTTGTACTTATATAGGACATGTGGGGGTCACGTGGGGTCATTGAGTACTTATATAGGACTAGGGTGGGTCACATGGGGTCATTTTGTACTTATATAGGAGTAGGGTGGGTCACATGGGGTCATTGAGTACTTATATATTACTAGGGTGGGTCACATGGGGTCATTGTGTTCTTATATAGGACTAGGGTGCGTCACATTGGGTCATTGAGTACTTATATATTACTAGGGTGGGTCACATGGGGTCATTGAGTTCTTATATAGTACTAGGGTGCGTCACATTGGGTCATTGAGTACTTATATATTACTATGGTGGGTCACATGGGGTCATTGAGTTCTTATATAGGACTAGGGTGCGTCACATGGGGTCATTGAGTACTTATATAGTACTAGGGGGGTCACATGGGTTCATTGAGTACTTATATAGGACATGGGGGGTTCACATGGGGTCATTAAGTACTTATATAGGACTAGGGCGGGGTCACATGTGGTCATTGAGTACTTATATAGGACTAAGGTGGGTCACATGGGGTCATTGAGTACTTATATATGACTAGGGGGGGTCACATGGGGTCATTAAGTACTTGTATAGGACTAGGGGGGTCACATGGGGTCATTGAGTACTTATATAGGAATAGGGTGGGTCACATGGGGTCATTGAGTACTTATATAGGAATAGGGTGGGTCACATGGGGTCATTGAGTACTTATATAGGACTAGGGGGTCACATGGGGTCATTGAGTACTTATATAGGACATGGGGGGGTCACGTGGGGTCATTGAGTACTTATATAGGACTAGGGTGGGTCACATGGGGTCATTAAGTACTTATATAGGACTAGGGGGGGTCACATGTGGTCATTGAGTACTTATATAAGACTAGGGGGGGTCACATGGGGTCATTGATTACTTATATAGGAGTAGGGTGGCTGACCTGAGGTCATTGAGTACTTATGTAGGACTAGGGGGGGGTCACATGGCGTCATTGAGTACTTATATAGGACTAGGGTGGGTCACATGGGGTCATTGAGTTCTAATATAGGACTAGGGTGCGTCACATGGGGTCATTGAGTACTTATATAGGACTAGGGGGGTCACATGGGGTCATTGAGTACTTATATAGGACTAGGGTGGGTCGCATGGGGTCATTAAATATTTGTATAGTACTAGGGGGGTCACATGGGGTCATTGAGTACTTATATAGGACTAGGGTGGGTCACATGGGGTCATTGAGTACTTATATAGGAATAGGGTGGGTCACATGGGGTCATTTTGTACTTATATAGGACATGTGGGGGTCACGTGGGGTCATTGAGTACTTATATAGGACTAGGGTGGGTCACATGGGGTCATTTTGTACTTATATAGGAGTAGGGTGGGTCACATGGGGTCATTGAGTACTTATATATTACTAGGGTGGGTCACATGGGGTCATTGTGTTCTTATATAGGACTAGGGTGCGTCACATTGGGTCATTGAGTACTTATATATTACTAGGGTGGGTCACATTGGTCATTGAGTTCTTATATAGGACTAGGGTGAGTCACATGGGGTCATTGAGTACTTATATAGTACTAGGTGGGTCACATGGGGTCATTGAATACTTAAATAGGATATGGGGGGGTCACATGGGGTCATTGAGTTCTTATATAAGACTAGGGTGCGTCACATGGGGTCATTGAGTACTTATATAGTACTAGGGTGCGTCACATGGGGTCATTGAGTACTTATATAGTACTAGGGGGGTCACATGTGGTCATTGAGTACTTATATAGGACTAGGGTGGGTCACATTAGGTCATTGAGTACTTATATATGACTAGGGGGGGTCACATGGGGTCATTTAGTACCTTTATAGGACTAGGGTGGGTTACATGGGGTCATTTTGTACTTATATAGGACTAGGGTGGGTCACATGGGGTCATTGAGTACTTATATATTACTAGGGTGGGTCACATGGGGTCATTGAGTTCTTATATAGGACTAGGGTGCGTCACATGGGGTCATTGAGTACTTATATAGTACTAGGGTGGGTCACATGGGGTCATTGAGAACTTATATAGGACTAGGGTGGGTAACATGGGGTCATTGAGTACTTATATATGACTAGGGGGGGTCACATGGGGTCATTGAGTACATATATAGGACTAGGGTGGGTCACATGGGGTCATTTTGTACTTATATAGGACTAGGGTGGGTCACATGGGGTCATTGAGTACTTATATATTACTAGGGTGGGTCACATGGGGTCATTGAGTTCTTTTATAGGACTAGGGTGCGTCACATGGGGTCATTGAGTACTTATATAGTACTAGGGGGGTCACATGGGGTCATTGAGTACTTATATAGGACATGGGGGGGTCACGTGGGGTCATTGAGTACTTATATAGGACTAGGGTGGGTCACATGGGGTCATTGAGTACTTATATAGGACTAGGGTGGGTCACATGGGGTCATTGAGTACTTATATATGACTAGGGGTGGTCACATGGGGTCATTTTGTACTTATATAGGACTAGGGTGGGTCACATGGGGTCATTGTGTACTTATATATTACTAGGGTGGGTCACATGGGGTCATTGAGTTCTTATATAGTACTAGGGTGCGTCACATTGGGTCATTGAGTACTTATATATTACTATGGTGGGTCACATGGGGTCATTGAGTTCTTATATAGGACTAGGGTGCGTCACATGGGGTCATTGAGTACTTATATAGTACTAGGGGGGTCACATGGGTTCATTGAGTACTTATATAGGACATGGGGGGTTCACATGGGGTCATTAAGTACTTATATAGGACTAGGGCGGGGTCACATGTGGTCATTGAGTACTTATATAGGACTAAGGTGGGTCACATGGGGTCATTGAGTACTTATATATGACTAGGGGGGGTCACATGGGGTCATTAAGTACTTGTATAGGACTAGGGGGGTCACATGGGGTCATTGAGTACTTATATAGGAATAGGGTGGGTCACATGGGGTCATTGAGTACTTATATAGGACATGGGGGGGGGTCACGTGGGGTCATTGAGTACTTATATAGGACTAGGGTGGGTCACATGGGGTCATTGAGTACTTATATAGGAATAGGGTGGGTCACATGGGGTCATTGAGTACTTATATAGGAATAGGGTGGGTCACATGGGGTCATTGAGTACTTATATAGGACCAGGGTGGGTCACATGGGGTCATTGAGTTCTTATATAGGACTAGGGTGCGTCACATGGGGTCATTGAGTAATTATATAGGACTAGGGGGGTCACATGTGGTTATTGAGTACTTATATAGGATATGGGGGGGGGTCACATGGGGTCATTGAGTACTAATATAGGACATGTGGGGGTCACGTGGGGTCATTGAGTACTTATATAGGAATAGGGTGGGTCACATGGGGTCATTTTGAACTTATATAGGACTAGGGTGGGTCACATGGGGTCGTTGATTACTTATATAGGAGTAGGGTGGCTGACCTGGGGTCATTGAGTACTTATGTAGGACTAGGGGGGGTCACATGGGGTCATTAAGTACTTGTATAGGACTAGGGGGGTCACATGGGGTCATTGAGTACTTATATAGGACTAGGGTGGGTCACATGGGGTCATTTTGTACTTATATACGACTAGGGTGGATCACATGGGGTCATTGAGTACTTGTATAGGACAAGTGAGGGTCACGAGGGGTCATTGAGTACTTATATAGGACTAGGGTGGGTCACATGGGCTCATTTTGTACTTATATAGGACTAGGGTGGGTCACATGGTGTCATAGAGTACTTATATATTACTAGGGTGGGTCACATGGGGTCATTGAGTTCTTATATAGGACTAGGGTGCGTCACATGGGGTCATTGAGTACTTATATAGTACTAGGTGGGTCACATTGAGTCATTGAGTACTTATATAGGATATGGGGGGGTCACATGGGGTCATTAAGTACTTATATAGGACTAGGGGGGGGGTCACATATGGTCATTGAGTACTTATATAGTACTAGGGGGGTCACATGGGGTCATTGAGTACTTATATAGGACATGGGGGGGTCACGTGTGGTCATTGAGTACTTATATAGGACTAAGGTGGGTCACATGGGGTCATTGAGTACTTATATAGGACTAGGGTGGGTCACATGGGGTCATTGAGTACTTATATATGACTAGGGGGGGTCACATGGGGTCATTGAGTACTTATATAGGACTAGGGTGGGTCACATGGGGTCATTTTGTACTTATATAGGACTAGGGTGGGTCACATGGGTCATTGTGTACTTACATATTACTAGGGTGGGTCACATGGGGTCATTGAGTTCTTATATAGGACTAGGTTGCGTCACATTGGGTCATTGAGTACTTATATATTACTTGGGTGGGTCACATGGGGTCATTGAGTTCTTATATAGGACTAGGGTGCGTCACATGCGGTCATTGAGTACTTATATAGTACTAGGGGGGTCACATGGGTTCATTGAGTACTTATATAGGACATGGGGGGGTCACATGTGGTCATTGAGTACTTATATAGGACTAGGGTGGGTCACATGGGGTCATTGAGTACTTATATATGACTAGGGGGGTTCACATGGGGTCATTAAGTACTTGTATAGGACTAGGGGGGTCACATGGGGTCATTGAGTACTTATATAGGAATAGGGTGGGTCGATGGGGTCATTGAGTACTTATATAGGACTAGGGGGGTCACATGGGGTCATTTAGTACTTATATATGACTAGGGGGGGTCACATGGGGTCATTGAGTACTTATATAGGAATAGGGTGGGTCACATGGGGTCATTGAGTACTTATATAGGACATGGGGTGGTCACGTGGGGTCATTGAGTACTAATATAGGACTAGGGTGGGTCACATGGGGTCATTGATTACTTATATATGACTAGGGGAGGTCAAATGGGGTCATTGAGTACTTATATAGGACATGGGGTGTCACATGGGGTCATTAAGTACTTATATAGGACTAGGGGGGGGGGTCACATGTGGTCATTGAGTACTTATATAGAACTAGGGTGGGTCACATGGGGTCATTGAGTACTTATATATGACTAGAGGGGGTCACATGGGGTCATTGAGTACTTATATAGGAGTAGGGTGGGTCACATGGGGTCATTTTGTACTTATATAGGACTAGGGTGGGTCACATGGGTCATTGTGTACTTATATATTACTAGGGTGGGTCACATGGGGTCATTGAGTTCTTATATAGGACTAGGGTTCGTCACATTGGGTCATTGAGCACTTATATATTACTAGGGTGGGTCACATGGGGTCATTGAGTTCTTATATAGGACTAGGGTGCGTCACATGGGGTCATTGAGTACTTATATAGTACTAGGGGGGTCACATGGGTTCATTGAGTACTTATATAGGACATGGGGGGGTCACATGGGGTCATTATGTACTTATATAGGACTAGGGGGGGTCACATGTGGTCATTGAGTACTTATATAGGACTAGGGTGGGTCACATGGGGTCATTGAGTACTTATATATGACTAGGGGGGGTCACATGGGGTCACTAAGTACTTGTATAGGACTAGGGGGGTCACATGGGGTCATTGAGTACTTATATAGGACAAGGGTGGGTCACATGGGGTCATTGAGTACTTATATAGGAATAGGGTGGGTCGATGGGGTCATTGAGTACTTATATAGGACTAGGGGGGTCACATGGGGTCATTGAAAACTTATATATGACTAGGGGGGGTCACATGGGGTCATTGAGTACTTATATAGGAATAGGGTGGGTCACATGGGGTCATTGAGTACTTATATAGGATATGGGGGGGGGTCACGTGGGGTCATTGAGTACTTATATAGGACTAGGGTGGGTCACATGGGGTCATTGAGTACTTATATAGGAATAGGGTGGGTCACATGGGGTCATTGAGTACTTATATAGGAATAGGGTGGGTCACATGGGGTCATTGAGTACTTATATAGGAATAGGGTGGGTCACATGGGGTCATTGAGTACTTATATAGGACATGGAGGGGTCACGTGTGGTCATTGAGTACTTATCTAGGACTAGGGTGGGTCACATGGGGTCATTGAGTACTTATATAGGACTAGGGGAGTCACATGGGGTCATTGATTACTTATATATGACTAGGGGGGGTCAAATGGGATCATTGAGTACTTATATAGGACATGGGGTGTCACATGGGGTCATTAAGTACTTATATAGGACTAGGGGGGGTCACATGTGGTCATTGAGTACTTATATAGGACATGGGGGGGTCACATGGGGTCATTAAGTACTTATATAGGACTAGGGGAGGGTCACATGTGGTCATTGAGTACTTATATAGGACTAGGGTGGGTCACATGGGGTAATTGAGTACTTATATATGACTAGGGGGGGTCACATGGGGTCATTAAGTACTTATATATTACTAGGGTGGGTCACATGGGGTCATTGAGTTCTTATATAGGACTAGGGTGCGTCACATGGGGTCATTGAGTACTTATATAGTACTAGGGGGGTCACATGGGTTCATTGAGTACTTATATAGGACATGGGGGGTCACATGGGGTCATTAAGTACTTATATAGGACTAGGGGGGGGGTCACATGTGGTCATTGAGTACTTATATAGGACTAGGGTGGGTCACATGGGGTCATTGAGTACTTATATATGACTAGGGAGGGGTCACATGGGGTCATTAAGTACTTGTATAGGACTAGGGGGGTCACATGGGGTCATTGAGTACTTATATAGGACTAGGGTGGGTCGATGGGGTCATTGAGTACTTATATAGGACTAGGGGGGTCACATGGGGTCATTGAGTACTTATATATGACTAGGGGGGGTCACATGGGGTCATTGAGTACTTATATAGGAATAGGGTGGGTCACATGGGGTCATTGAGTACTTATATAGGACATGGGGTGGTCACGTGGGGTCATTGAGTACTAATATAGGACTAGGGTGGGTCGATGGGGTCATTGAGTACTTATATAGGACTAGGGGGGTCACATGGGGTCATTGAGTACTTATATATGACTAGGGGGGGTCACATGGGGTCATTGATTACTTATATAGGAGTAGGGTGGCTGACCTGAGGTCATTGAGTACTTATGTAGGACTAGGGGGGGGGGTCACATGGCGTCATTGAGTACTTATATAGGACTAGGGTGGGTCACATGGGGTCATTGAGTTCTAATATAGGACTAGGGTGGGTCACATGGGGTCATTGAGTACTTATATATGACTAGGGGGGGTCACATGGGGTCATTTAGTACCTTTATAGGACTAGGGTGGGTTACATGGGGTCATTTTGTACTTATATAGGACTAGGGTGGGTCACATGGGGTAATTGAGTACTTATATATTACTAGGGTGGGTCACATGGGGTCATTGAGTTCTTATATAGGACTAGGGTGCGTCACATGGGGTCATTGAGTACTTATATAGTACTAGGGGTGTCACATGGGGTCATTGAGTACTTATATAGGACATGGGGGGGTCACGTGGGGTCATTGAGTACTTATATAATACTAGGGTGGGTCACATGGGGTCATTGAGTACTTATATATGACTAGGGGGGGTCACATGGGGTCATTGAGTACTTATATAGGACTAGGGTGGGTCACATGGGGTCATTTTGTACTTATATAGGACTAGGGGGGGGTCACATGGGGTCATTGAGTACTTATATATTACTAGGGTGGGTCACATGGGGTCATTGAGTTCTTATATAGGACTAGGGTGCGTCACATGGGGTCATTGAGTACTTATATAGTACTAGGGGGGTTACATGTGGTCATTGAGTACTTATATAGGATATGGGGAGGTCACATGGGGTCATTGAGTACTTATATAGTACTAGGGTGGGTCACATGGGGTCATTAAGTACTTATATAGGAATAGGGGGGGTCACATGGGGTCATTGAGTACTTATATAGGACTAGGGGGTCACATGGGGTCATTGAGTACTTATATAGGACATGGGGGGGTCACGTGGGGTCATTGAGTACTTATATAGGACTAGGGTGGGTCACATGGGGTCATTAAGTACTTATATAGGACTAGGGGGGGTCACATGTGGTCATTGAGTACTTATATAAGACTAGGGGGGGTCACATGGGGTCATTGATTACTTATATAGGAGTAGGGTGGCTGACCTGAGGTCATTGAGTACTTATGTAGGACTAGGGGGGGGTCACATGGCGTCATTGAGTACTTATATAGGACTAGGGTGGGTCACATGGGGTCATTGAGTTCTAATATAGGACTAGGGTGCTTCACATGGGGTCATTGAGTACTTATATAGGACTAGGGGGGTCACATGGGGTCATTGAGTACTTATATAGGACTAGGGTGGGTCGCATGGGGTCATTAAGTATTTGTATAGTACTAGGGGGGTCACATGGGGTCATTGAGTACTTATATAGGACTAGGGTGGGTCACATGGGGTCATTGAGTACTTATATAGGAATAGGGTGGGTCACATGGGGTCATTTTGTACTTATATAGGACATGTGGGGGTCACGTGGGGTCATTGAGTACTTATATAGGACTAGGGTGGGTCACATGGGGTCATTTTGTACTTATATAGGAGTAGGGTGGGTCACATGGGGTCATTGAGTACTTATATATTACTAGGGTGGGTCACATGGGGTCATTGTGTTCTTATATAGGACTAGGGTGCGTCACATTGGGTCATTGAGTACTTATATATTACTAGGGTGGGTCACATTGGTCATTGAGTTCTTATATAGGACTAGGGTGCGTCACATGGGGTCATTGAGTACTTATATAGTACTAGGTGGGTCACATGGGGTCATTGAATACTTAAATAGGATATGGGGGGGTCACATGGGGTCATTGAGTTCTTATATAGGACTAGGGTGCGTCACATGGGGTCATTGAGTACTTATATAGTACTAGGGTGCGTCACATGGGGTCATTGAGTACTTATATAGTACTAGGGGGGTCACATGTGGTCATTGAGTACTTATATAGGACTAGGGTGGGTCACATTAGGTCTTTGAGTACTTATATATGACTAGGGGGGGTCACATGGGGTCATTTAGTACCTTTATAGGACTAGGGTGGGTTACATGGGGTCATTTTGTACTTATATAGGACTAGGGTGGGTCACATGGGGTCATTGAGTACTTATATATTACTAGGGTGGGTCACATGGGGTCATTGAGTTCTTATATAGGACTAGGGTGCGTCACATGGGGTCATTGAGTACTTATATAGTACTAGGGGTGTCACATGGGGTCATTGAGTACTTATATAGGACATGGGGGGGTCACGTGGGGTCATTGAGTACTTATATAATACTAGGGTGGGTCACATGGGGTCACTGAGTACTTATATAGGACTAGGGTGGGTCACATGGGGTCATTTTGTACTTATATAGGACTAGGATGGGTGACATGGGTCATTGTGAACTTATATATTACTAGGGTGGGTCACATGGGGTCATTGAGAACTTATATAGGACTAGGGTGGGTAACATGGGGTCATTGAGTACTTATATATGACTAGGGGGGGTCACATGGGGTCATTGAGTACATATATAGGACTAGGGTGGGTCACATGGGGTCATTTTGTACTTATATAGGACTAGGGTGGGTCACATGGGGTCATTGAGTACTTATATATTACTAGGGTGGGTCACATGGGGTAATTGAGTTCTTTTATAGGACTAGGGTGCGTCACATGGGGTCATTGAGTACTTATATAGTACTAGGGGGGTCACATGGGGTCATTGAGTACTTATATAGGACATGGGGGGGTCACGTGGGGTCATTGAGTACTTATATAGGACTAGGGTGGGTCACATGGGGTCATTGAGTACTTATATAGGACTAGGGTGGGTCACATGGGGTCATTGAGTACTTATATATGACTAGGGGTGGTCACATGGGGTCATTTTGTACTTATATAGGACTAGGGTGGGTCACATGGGGTCATTGTGTACTTATATATTACTAGGGTGGGTCACATGGGGTCATTGAGTTCTTATATAGTACTAGGGTGCGTCACATTGGGTCATTGAGTACTTATATATTACTATGGTGGGTCACATGGGGTCATTGAGTTCTTATATAGGACTAGGGTGCGTCACATGGGGTCATTGAGTACTTATATAGTACTAGGGGGGTCACATGGGTTCATTGAGTACTTATATAGGACATGGGGGGTTCACATGGGGTCATTAAGTACTTATATAGGACTAGGGCGGGGTCACATGTGGTCATTGAGTACTTATATAGGACTAAGGTGGGTCACATGGGGTCATTGAGTACTTATATATGACTAGGGGGGGTCACATGGGGTCATTAAGTACTTGTATAGGACTAGGGGGGTCACATGGGGTCATTGAGTACTTATATAGGAATAGGGTGGGTCACATGGGGTCATTGAGTACTTATATAGGACATGGGGGGGGTCACGTGGGGTCATTGAGTACTTATATAGGACATGGGGGGGGGTCACGTGGGGTCATTGAGTACTTATATAGGAATAGGGTGGGTCACATGGGGTCATTGAGTACTTATATAGGAATAGGGTGGGTCACATGGGGTCATTGAGTACTTATATAGGACTAGGGTGGGTCACATGGGGTCATTGAGTTCTTATATAGGACTAGGGTGCGTCACATGGGGTCATTGAGTAATTATATAGGACTAGGGGGGTCACATGTGGTTATTGAGTACTTATATAGGATATGGGGGGGGTCACATGGGGTCATTGAGTACTAATATAGGACATGTGGGGGTCACGTGGGGTCATTGAGTACTTATATAGGAATAGGGTGGGTCACATGGGGTCATTTTGAACTTATATAGGACTAGGGTGGGTCACATGGGGTCGTTGATTACTTATATAGGAGTAGGGTGGCTGACCTGGGGTCATTGAGTACTTATGTAGGACTAGGGGGGGTCACATGGGGTCATTAAGTACTTGTATAGGACTAGGGGGGTCACATGGGGTCATTGAGTACTTATATAGGACTAGGGTGGGTCACATGGGGTCATTTTGTACTTATATACGACTAGGGTGGATCACATGGGGTCATTGAGTACTTGTATAGGACAAGTGAGGGTCACGAGGGGTCATTGAGTACTTATATAGGACTAGGGTGGGTCACATGGGCTCATTTTGTACTTATATAGGACTAGGGTGGGTCACATGGTGTCATAGAGTACTTATATATTACTAGGGTGGGTCACATGGGGTCATTGAGTTCTTATATAGGACTAGGGTGCGTCACATGGGGTCATTGAGTACTTATATAGTACTAGGTGGGTCACATTGAGTCATTGAGTACTTATATAGGATATGGGGGGGTCACATGGGGTCATTAAGTACTTATATAGGACTAGGGGGGGGGTCACATATGGTCATTGAGTACTTATATAGTACTAGGGGGGTCACATGGGGTCATTGAGTACTTATATAGGACATGGGGGGGTCACGTGTGGTCATTGAGTACTTATATAGGACTAAGGTGGGTCACATGGGGTCATTGAGTACTTATATAGGACTAGGGTGGGTCACATGGGGTCATTGAGTACTTATATATGACTAGGGGGGGTCACATGGGGTCATTGAGTACTTATATAGGACTAGGGTGGGTCACATGGGGTCATTTTGTACTTATATAGGACTAGGGTGGGTCACATGGGTCATTGTGTACTTACATATTACTAGGGTGGGTCACATGGGGTCATTGAGTTCTTATATAGGACTAGGTTGCGTCACATTGGGTCATTGAGTACTTATATATTACTTGGGTGGGTCACATGGGGTCATTGAGTTCTTATATAGGACTAGGGTGCGTCACATGCGGTCATTGAGTACTTATATAGTACTAGGGGGGTCACATGGGTTCATTGAGTACTTATATAGGACATGGGGGGGTCACATGTGGTCATTGAGTACTTATATAGGACTAGGGTGGGTCACATGGGGTCATTGAGTACTTATATATGACTAGGGGGGTTCACATGGGGTCATTAAGTACTTGTATAGGACTAGGGGGGTCACATGGGGTCATTGAGTACTTATATAGGAATAGGGTGGGTCGATGGGGTCATTGAGTACTTATATAGGACTAGGGGGGTCACATGGGGTCATTTAGTACTTATATATGACTAGGGGGGGTCACATGGGGTCATTGAGTACTTATATAGGAATAGGGTGGGTCACATGGGGTCATTGAGTACTTATATAGGACATGGGGTGGTCACGTGGGGTCATTGAGTACTAATATAGGACTAGGGTGGGTCACATGGGGTCATTGATTACTTATATATGACTAGGGGAGGTCAAATGGGGTCATTGAGTACTTATATAGGACATGGGGTGTCACATGGGGTCATTAAGTACTTATATAGGACTAGGGGGGGGGTCACATGTGGTCATTGAGTACTTATATAGAACTAGGGTGGGTCACATGGGGTCATTGAGTACTTATATATGACTAGGGGGGGTCACATGGGGTCATTGAGTACTTATATAGGAGTAGGGTGGGTCACATGGGGTCATTTTGTACTTATATAGGACTAGGGTGGGTCACATGGGTCATTGTGTACTTATATATTACTAGGGTGGGTCACATGGGGTCATTGAGTTCTTATATAGGACTAGGGTTCGTCACATTGGGTCATTGAGCACTTATATATTACTAGGGTGGGTCACATGGGGTCATTGAGTTCTTATATAGGACTAGGGTGCGTCACATGGGGTCATTGAGTACTTATATAGTACTAGGGGGGTCACATGGGTTCATTGAGTACTTATATAGGACATGGGGGGGTCACATGGGGTCATTATGTACTTATATAGGACTAGGGGGGGTCACATGTGGTCATTGAGTACTTATATAGGACTAGGGTGGGTCACATGGGGTCATTGAGTACTTATATATGACTAGGGGGGGTCACATGGGGTCACTAAGTACTTGTATAGGACTAGGGGGGTCACATGGGGTCATTGAGTACTTATATAGGACAAGGGTGGGTCACATGGGGTCATTGAGTACTTATATAGGAATAGGGTGGGTCGATGGGGTCATTGAGTACTTATATAGGACTAGGGGGGTCACATGGGGTCATTGAAAACTTATATATGACTAGGGGGGGTCACATGGGGTCATTGAGTACTTATATAGGAATAGGGTGGGTCACATGGGGTCATTGAGTACTTATATAGGATATGGGGGGGGGTCACGTGGGGTCATTGAGTACTTATATAGGACTAGGGTGGGTCACATGGGGTCATTGAGTACTTATATAGGAATAGGGTGGGTCACATGGGGTCATTGAGTACTTATATAGGAATAGGGTGGGTCACATGGGGTCATTGAGTACTTATATAGGAATAGGGTGGGTCACATGGGGTCATTGAGTACTTATATAGGACATGGGGTGTCACATGGGGTCATTAAGTACTTATATAGGACTAGGGGGGGTCACATGTGGTCATTGAGTACTTATATAGGACATGGGGGGGTCACATGGGGTCATTAAGTACTTATATAGGACTAGGGGAGGGTCACATGTGGTCATTGAGTACTTATATAGGACTAGGGTGGGTCACATGGGGTAATTGAGTACTTATATATGACTAGGGGGGGTCACATGGGGTCATTAAGTACTTATATATTACTAGGGTGGGTCACATGGGGTCATTGAGTTCTTATATAGGACTAGGGTGCGTCACATGGGGTCATTGAGTACTTATATAGTACTAGGGGGGTCACATGGGTTCATTGAGTACTTATATAGGACATGGGGGGTCACATGGGGTCATTAAGTACTTATATAGGACTAGGGGGGGGGTCACATGTGGTCATTGAGTACTTATATAGGACTAGGGTGGGTCACATGGGGTCATTGAGTACTTATATATGACTAGGGAGGGGTCACATGGGGTCATTAAGTACTTGTATAGGACTAGGGGGGTCACATGGGGTCATTGAGTACTTATATAGGACTAGGGTGGGTCGATGGGGTCATTGAGTACTTATATAGGACTAGGGGGGTCACATGGGGTCATTGAGTACTTATATATGACTAGGGGGGGTCACATGGGGTCATTGAGTACTTATATAGGAATAGGGTGGGTCACATGGGGTCATTGAGTACTTATATAGGACATGGGGTGGTCACGTGGGGTCATTGAGTACTAATATAGGACTAGGGTGGGTCGATGGGGTCATTGAGTACTTATATAGGACTAGGGGGGTCACATGGGGTCATTGAGTACTTATATATGACTAGGGGGGGTCACATGGGGTCATTGATTACTTATATAGGAGTAGGGTGGCTGACCTGAGGTCATTGAGTACTTATGTAGGACTAGGGGGGGGGGGGTCACATGGCGTCATTGAGTACTTATATAGGACTAGGGTGGGTCACATGGGGTCATTGAGTTCTAATATAGGACTAGGGTGGGTCACATGGGGTCATTGAATACTTATATATGACTAGGGGGGGTCACATGGGGTCACTGAGTACTTATATAGGACTAGGGTGGGTCACATGGGGTCATTTTGTACTTATATAGGACTAGGGTGGGTCACATGGGTCATTGTGAACTTATATATTACTAGGGTGGGTCACATGGGGTCATTGAGTACTTATATAGGACTAGGGTGGGTAACATGGGGTCATTGAGTACTTATATATGACTAGGGGGGGTCACATGGGGTCATTGAGTACATATATAGGACTAGGGTGGGTCACATGGGGTCTTTTTGTACTTATATAGGACTAGGGTGGGTCACATGGGGTCATTGAGTACTTATATATTACTAGGGTGGGTCACATGGGGTCATTGAGTTCTTTTATAGGACTAGGGTGCGTCACATGGGGTCATTGAGTTATTATATAGTACTAGGGGTGTCACATGGGGTCATTAAGTACTTATATAGGACATGGGGGGGTCACGTGGGGTCATTGAGTACTTATATAGGACTAGGGTGGGTCACATGGGGTCATTGAGTACTTATATAGGACTAGGGTGGGTCACATGGGGTCATTGTGTACTTATATATTACTAGGGTGGGTCACATGGGGTCATTGAGTTCTTATATAGTACTAGGGTGCGTCACATTGGGTCATTGAGTACTTATATATTACTATGGTGGGTCACATGGGGTCATTGAGTTCTTATATAGGACTAGGGTGCGTCACATGGGGTCATTGAGTACTTATATAGTACTAGGGGGGTCACATGGGTTCATTGAGTACTTATATAGGACATGGGGGGTTCACATGGGGTCATTAAGTACTTATATAGGACTAGGGCGGGGTCACATGTGGTCATTGAGTACTTATATAGGACTAAGGTGGGTCACATGGGGTCATTGAGTACTTATATATGACTAGGGGGGGTCACATGGGGTCATTAAGTACTTGTATAGGACTAGGGGGGTCACATGGGGTCATTGAGTACTTATATAGGACTAGGGTGGGTCACATGGGGTCATTGAGTACTTATATAGGAATAGGGTGGGTCACATGGGGTCATTGAGTACTTATATAGGACATGGGGGGGGGGTCACGTGGGGTCATTGAGTACTTATATAGTACTAGGTGGGTCACATTGAGTCATTGAGTACTTATATAGGATATGGGGGGGTCACATGGGGTCATTAAGTACTTATATAGGACTAGGGGGGGGTCACATATGGTCATTGAGTACTTATATACGACTAGGGTGTGTCACATGGGGTCATTGAGTACTTATACATGACTAGGGGGGGTCACATGGGGTCATTGAGTACTTATATAGGACTAGGGGGGGTCACATGGGGTCATTGAGTACTTATATAGGACTAGGGTTGGTCACATGAGGTCATTGAGTACTTATATATGAATAGGGGGGGGTCACATGGGGTCATTTAGTACTTATATAGGACTAGGGTGGGTTACATGGGGTCATTTTGTACTTATATAGGACTAGGGTGGGTCACATGGGGTCATTGAGTACTTATATATTACTAGGGTGGGTCACATGGGGTCATTGAGTTCTTATATAGGACTAGGGTGCGTCACATGGGGTCATTGAGTACTTATATAGTACTAGGGGGGTCACATGGGGTCATTAAGTACTTATATAGGACATGGGGGGGTCACGTGGGGTCATTGAGTACTTATATAGGACTAGGGTGGGTCACATGGGGTCATTGAGTACTTATATAGGACTAGGGTGGGTCACATGGGGTCATTGAGTACTTATATATGACTAGGGGTGGTCACATGGGGTCATTTTGTACTTATATAGGACTAGGGTGGGTCACATGGGGTCATTGTGTACTTATATATTACTAGGGTGGGTCACATGGGGTCATTGAGTTCTTATATAGTACTAGGGTGCGTCACATTGGGTCATTGAGTACTTATATATTACTATGGTGGGTCACATGGGGTCATTGAGTTCTTATATAGGACTAGGGTGCGTCACATGGGGTCATTGAGTACTTATATAGTACTAGGGGGGTCACATGGGTTCATTGAGTACTTATATAGGACATGGGGGGTTCACATGGGGTCATTAAGTACTTATATAGGACTAGGGCGGGGTCACATGTGGTCATTGAGTACTTATATAGGACTAAGGTGGGTCACATGGGGTCATTGAGTACTTATATATGACTAGGGGGGGGTCACATGGGGTCATTAAGTACTTGTATAGGACTAGGGGGGTCACATGGGGTCATTGAGTACTTATTTAGGACTAGGGTGGGTCACATGGGGTCATTGAGTACTTATATAGGAATAGGGTGGGTCACATGGGGTCATTGAGTACTTATATAGGACATGGGGGGGGGTCACGTGGGGTCATTGAGTACTTATATAGGACTAGGGTGGGTCACATGGGGTCATTGAGTACTTATATAGGAATAGGGTGGGTCACATGGGGTCATTGAGTACTTATATAGGAATAGGGTGGGTCACATGGGGTCATTGAGTACTTATATAGGACTAGGGTGGGTCACATGGGGTCATTGAGTTCTTATATAGGACTAGGGTGCGTCACATGGGGTCATTGAGTAATTATATAGGACCAGGGGGGTCACATGTGGTTATTGAGTACTTATATAGGATATAGGGGGGGTCACATGGGGTCATTGAGTACTAATATAGGACATGTGGGGGTCACGTGGGGTCATTGAGTACTTATATAGGACTAGGGTGGGTCACATGGGGTCATTTTGAACTTATATAGGACTAGGGTGGGTCACATGGGGTCATTGATTACTTATATAGGAGTAGGGTGGCTGACCTGGGGTCATTGAGTACTTATGTAGGACTAGGGGGGGTCACATGGCGTCATTGAGTACTTATATAGGAATAGGGTGGGTCACATGGGGTCATTGAGTACTTATATAGGAATAGGGTGGGTCACATGGGGTCATTGAGTACTTATATAGGACATGGAGGGGTCACGTGTGGTCATTGAGTACTTATATAGGACTAGGGTAGGTCACATGGGGTCATTTTGTACTTATATAGGACTAGGGTGGGTCACATGGGGTCATTGAGTACTTATATAGGACTAGGGTGGGTCACATGGGGTCATTGAGTACTTATATATGACTAGGGGGGGTCACATGGGGTCATTGAGTACTTATATAGGACTAGGGTGGGTCACATGGGGTCATTGAGTACTTATATAGGACTAGGGTGGGCCACATGGGGTCATTTTGTACTTATATACGACTAGGGTGGATCACATGGGGTCATTGAGTACTTGTATAGGACATGTGAGGGTCACGAGGGGTCATTGAGTACTTATATAGGACTAGGGTGGGTCACATGGGCTCATTTTGTACTTATATAGGACTAGGGTGGGTCACATGGTGTCATTGAGTACTTATATATTACTAGGGTGGGTCACATGGGGTCATTGAGTTCTTATATAGGACTAGGGTGCGTCACATGGGGTCATTGAGTACTTATATAGGACTAGGGGGGTCACATGGGGTCATTGAGTACTTATATAGGACTAGGGTGGGTCGCATGGGGTCATTAAGTATTTGTATAGTACTAGGGGGGTCACATGGGGTCATGGAGTACTTATATAGGACTAGGGTGGGTCACATGGGGTCATTGAGTACTTATATAGGAATAGGGTGGGTCACATGGGGTCATTTTGTACTTATATAGGACATGTGGGGGTCACGTGGGGTCATTGAGTACTTATATAGGACTAGGGTGGGTCACATGGGGTCATTTTGTACTTATATAGGAGTAGGGTGGGTCACATGGGGTCATTGAGTACTTATATATTACTAGGGTGGGTCACATGGGGTCATTGTGTTCTTATATAGGACTAGGGTGCGTCACATTGGGTCATTGAGTACTTATATATTACTAGGGTGGGTCACATTGGTCATTGAGTTCTTATATAGGACTAGGGTGCGTCACATGGGGTCATTGAGTACTTATATAGTACTAGGTGGGTCACATGGGGTCATTGAATACTTAAATAGGATATGGGGGGGTCACATGGGGTCATTGAGTTCTTATATAGGACTAGGGTGCGTCACATGGGGTCATTGAGTACTTATATAGTACTAGGGTGCGTCACATGGGGTCATTGAGTACTTATATAGTACTAGGGGGGTCACATGTGGTCATTGAGTACTTATATAGGACTAGGGTGGGTCACATTAGGTCATTGAGTACTTATATATGACTAGGGGGGGTCACATGGGGTCATTTAGTACCTTTATAGGACTAGGGTGGGTTACATGGGGTCATTTTGTACTTATATAGGACTAGGGTGGGTCACATGGGGTCATTGAGTACTTATATATTACTAGGGTGGGTCACATGGGGTCATTGAGTTCTTATATAGGACTAGGGTGCGTCACATGGGGTCATTGAGTACTTATATAGTACTAGGGGTGTCACATGGGGTCATTGAGTACTTATATAGGACATGGGGTGGTCACGTGGGGTCATTGAGTACTTATATAATACTAGGGTGGGTCACATGGGGTCACTGAGTACTTATATAGGACTAGGGTGGGTCACATGGGGTCATTTTGTACTTATATAGGACTAGGATGGGTGACATGGGTCATTGTGAACTTATATATTACTAGGGTGGGTCACATGGGGTCATTGAGAACTTATATAGGACTAGGGTGGGTAACATGGGGTCATTGAGTACTTATATATGACTAGGGGGGGTCACATGGGGTCATTGAGTACATATATAGGACTAGGGTGGGTCACATGGGGTCATTTTGTACTTATATAGGACTAGGGTGGGTCACATGGGGTCATTGAGTACTTATATATTACTAGGGTGGGTCACATGGGGTCATTGAGTTCTTTTATAGGACTAGGGTGCGTCACATGGGGTCATTGAGTACTTATATAGTACTAGGGGGGTCACATGGGGTCATTGAGTACTTATATAGGACATGGGGGGGTCACGTGGGGTCATTGAGTACTTATATAGGACTAGGGTGGGTCACATGGGGTCATTGAGTACTTATATAGGACTAGGGTGGGTCACATGGGGTCATTGAGTACTTATATATGACTAGGGGTGGTCACATGGGGTCATTTTGTACTTATATAGGACTAGGGTGGGTCACATGGGGTCATTGTGTACTTATATATTACTAGGGTGGGTCACATGGGGTCATTGAGTTCTTATATAGTACTAGGGTGCGTCACATTGGGTCATTGAGTACTTATATATTACTATGGTGGGTCACATGGGGTCATTGAGTTCTTATATAGGACTAGGGTGCGTCACATGGGGTCATTGAGTACTTATATAGTACTAGGGGGGTCACATGGGTTCATTGAGTACTTATATAGGACATGGGGGGTTCACATGGGGTCATTAAGTACTTATATAGGACTAGGGCGGGGTCACATGTGGTCATTGAGTACTTATATAGGACTAAGGTGGGTCACATGGGGTCATTGAGTACTTATATATGACTAGGGGGGGTCACATGGGGTCATTAAGTACTTGTATAGGACTAGGGGGGTCACATGGGGTCATTGAGTACTTATATATGAATAGGGTGGGTCACATGGGGTCATTGAGTACTTATATAGGACATGGGGGGGGGTCACGTGGGGTCATTGAGTACTTATATAGGACTAGGGTGGGTCACATGGGGTCATTGAGTACTTATATAGGAATAGGGTGGGTCACATGGGGTCATTGAGTACTTATATAGGAATAGGGTGGGTCACATGGGGTCATTGAGTACTTATATAGGACTAGGGTGGGTCACATGGGGTCATTGAGTTCTTATATAGGACTAGGGTGCGTCACATGGGGTCATTGAGTAATTATATAGGACTAGGGGGGTCACATGTGGTTATTGAGTACTTATATAGGATATGGGGGGGGTCACATGGGGTCATTGAGTACTAATATAGGACATGTGGGGGTCACGTGGGGTCATTGAGTACTTATATAGGAATAGGGTGGGTCACATGGGGTCATTTTGAACTTATATAGGACTAGGATGGGTCACATGGGGTCGTTGATTACTTATATAGGAGTAGGGTGGCTGACCTGGGGTCATTGAGTACTTATGTAGGACTAGGGGGGGTCACATGGGGTCATTAAGTACTTGTATAGGACTAGGGGGGTCACATGTAGTCATTGAGTACTTATATAGGACTAGGGTGGGTCACATGGGGTCATTTTGTACTTATATACGACTAGGGTGGATCACATGGGGTCATTGAGTACTTGTATAGGACAAGTGAGGGTCACGAGGGGTCATTGAGTACTTATATAGGACTAGGGTGGGTCACATGGGCTCATTTTGTACTTATATAGGACTAGGGTGGGTCACATGGTGTCATAGAGTACTTATATATTACTAGGGTGGGTCACATGGGGTCATTGAGTTCTTATATAGGACTAGGGTGCGTCACATGGGGTCATTGAGTACTTATATAGTACTAGGTGGGTCACATTGAGTCATTGAGTACTTATATAGGATATGGGGGGGGTCACATGGGGTCATTAAGTACTTATATAGGACTAGGGGGGGGTCACATATGGTCATTGAGTACTTATATAGTACTAGGGGGGTCACATGGGGTCATTGAGTACTTATATAGGACATGGGGGGGTCACGTGTGGTCATTGAGTACTTATATAGGACTAAGGTGGGTCACATGGGGTCATTGAGTACTTATATAGGACTAGGGTGGGTCACATGGGGTCATTGAATACTTAAATAGGATATGGGGGGGTCACATGGGGTCATTGAGTTCTTATATAGGACTAGGGTGCGTCACATGGGGTCATTGAGTACTTATATAGTACTAGGGTGCGTCACATGGGGTCATTGAGTACTTATATAGTACTAGGGGGGTCACATGTGGTCATTGAGTACTTATATAGGACTAGGGTGGGTCACATTAGGTCATTGAGTACTTATATATGACTAGGGGGGGTCACATGGGGTCATTTAGTACCTTTATAGGACTAGGGTGGGTTACATGGGGTCATTTTGTACTTATATAGGACTAGGGTGGGTCACATGGGGTCATTGAGTACTTATATATTACTAGGGTGGGTCACATGGGGTCATTGAGTTCTTATATAGGACTAGGGTGCGTCACATGGGGTCATTGAGTACTTATATAGTACTAGGGGTGTCACATGGGGTCATTGAGTACTTATATAGGACATGGGGGGGTCACGTGGGGTCATTGAGTACTTATATAATACTAGGGTGGGTCACATGGGGTCACTGAGTACTTATATAGGAATAGGGTGGGTCACATGGGGTCATTTTGTACTTATATAGGACTAGGATGGGTGACATGGGTCATTGTGAACTTATATATTACTAGGGTGGGTCACATGGGGTCATTGAGAACTTATATAGGACTAGGGTGGGTAACATGGGGTCATTGAGTACTTATATATGACTAGGGGGGGTCACATGGGGTCATTGAGTACATATATAGGACTAGGGTGGGTCACATGGGGTCATTTTGTACTTATATAGGACTAGGGTGGGTCACATGGGGTCATTGAGTACTTATATATTACTAGGGTGGGTCACATGGGGTCATTGAGTTCTTTTATAGGACTAGGGTGCGTCACATGGGGTCATTGAGTACTTATATATTACTAGGGTGGGTCACATGGGGTCATTGAGTTCTTATATAGGACTAGGGTGCGTCACATGGGGTCATTGAGTACTTATATAGTACTAGGGGTGTCACATGGGGTCATTGAGTACTTATATAGGACATGGGGGGGTCACGTGGGGTCATTGAGTACTTATATAATACTAGGGTGGGTCACATGGGGTCACTGAGTACTTATATAGGACTAGGGTGGGTCACATGGGGTCATTTTGTACTTATATAGGACTAGGATGGGTGACATGGGTCATTGTGAACTTATATATTACTAGGGTGGGTCACATGGGGTCATTGAGAACTTATATAGGACTAGGGTGGGTAACATGGGGTCATTGAGTACTTATATATGACTAGGGGGGGTCACATGGGGTCATTGAGTACATATATAGGACTAGGGTGGGTCACATGGGGTCATTTTGTACTTATATAGGACTAGGGTGGGTCACATGGGGTCATTGAGTACTTATATATTACTAGGGTGGGTCACATGGGGTCATTGAGTTCTTTTATAGGACTAGGGTGCGTCACATGGGGTCATTGAGTACTTATATAGTACTAGGGGGGTCACATGGGGTCATTGAGTACTTATATAGGACATGGGGGGGTCACGTGGGGTCATTGAGTACTTATATAGGACTAGGGTGGGTCACATGGGGTCATTGAGTACTTATATAGGACTAGGGTGGGTCACATGGGGTCATTGAGTACTTATATATGACTAGGGGTGGTCACATGGGGTCATTTTGTACTTATATAGGACTAGGGTGGGTCACATGGGGTCATTGTGTACTTATATATTACTAGGGTGGGTCACATGGGGTCATTGAGTTCTTATATAGTACTAGGGTGCGTCACATTGGGTCATTGAGTACTTATATATTACTATGGTGGGTCACATGGGGTCATTGAGTTCTTATATAGGACTAGGGTGCGTCACATGGGGTCATTGAGTACTTATATAGTACTAGGGGGGTCACATGGGTTCATTGAGTACTTATATAGGACATGGGGGGTTCACATGGGGTCATTAAGTACTTATATAGGACTAGGGCGGGGTCACATGTGGTCATTGAGTACTTATATAGGACTAAGGTGGGTCACATGGGGTCATTGAGTACTTATATATGACTAGGGGGGGTCACATGGGGTCATTAAGTACTTGTATAGGACTAGGGGGGTCACATGGGGTCATTGAGTACTTATATAGGAATAGGGTGGGTCACATGGGGTCATTGAGTACTTATATAGGACATGGGGGGGGGTCACGTGGGGTCATTGAGTACTTATATAGGACTAGGGTGGGTCACATGGGGTCATTGAGTACTTATATAGGAATAGGGTGGGTCACATGGGGTCATTGAGTTCTTATATAGGACTAGGGTGCGTCACATGGGGTCATTGAGTAATTATATAGGACTAGGGGGGTCACATGTGGTTATTGAGTACTTATATAGGATATGGGGGGGGTCACATGGGGTCATTGAGTACTAATATAGGACATGTGGGGGTCACGTGGGGTCATTGAGTACTTATATAGGAATAGGGTGGGTCACATGGGGTCATTTTGAACTTATATAGGACTAGGGTGGGTCACATGGGGTCGTTGATTACTTATATAGGAGTAGGGTGGCTGACCTGGGGTCATTGAGTACTTATGTAGGACTAGGGTGGGTCACATGGGGTCATTGAGTACTTATATATGACTAGGGGTGGTCACATGGGGTCATTTTGTACTTATATAGGACTAGGGTGGGTCACATGGGGTCATTGTGTACTTATATATTACTAGGGTGGGTCACATGGGGTCATTGAGTTCTTATATAGTACTAGGGTGCGTCACATTGGGTCATTGAGTACTTATATATTACTATGGTGGGTCACATGGGGTCATTGAGTTCTTATATAGGACTAGGGCGGGGTCACATGTGGTCATTGAGTACTTATATAGGACTAAGGTGGGTCACATGGGGTCATTGAGTACTTATATATGACTAGGGGGGGTCACATGGGGTCATTAAGTACTTGTATAGGACTAGGGGGGTCACATGGGGTCATTGAGTACTTATATAGGAATAGGGTGGGTCACATGGGGTCATTGAGTACTTATATAGGACATGGGGGGGGGTCACGTGGGGTCATTGAGTACTTATATAGGACTAGGGTGGGTCACATGGGGTCATTGAGTACTTATATAGGAATAGGGTGGGTCACATGGGGTCATTGAGTTCTTATATAGGACTAGGGTGCGTCACATGGGGTCATTGAGTAATTATATAGGACTAGGGGGGTCACATGTGGTTATTGAGTACTTATATAGGATATGGGGGGGGTCACATGGGGTCATTGAGTACTAATATAGGACATGTGGGGGTCACGTGGGGTCATTGAGTACTTATATAGGAATAGGGTGGGTCACATGGGGTCATTTTGAACTTATATAGGACTAGGGTGGGTCACATGGGGTCGTTGATTACTTATATAGGAGTAGGGTGGCTGACCTGGGGTCATTGAGTACTTATGTAGGACTAGGGGGGGTCACATGGGGTCATTAAGTACTTGTATAGGACTAGGGGGGTCACATGGGGTCATTGAGTACTTATATAGGACTAGGGTGGGTCACATGGGGTCATTTTGTACTTATATACGACTAGGGTGGATCACATGGGGTCATTGAGTACTTGTATAGGACAAGTGAGGGTCACGAGGGGTCATTGAGTACTTATATAGGACTAGGGTGGGTCACATGGGCTCATTTTGTACTTATATAGGACTAGGGTGGGTCACATGGTGTCATAGAGTACTTATATATTACTAGGGTGGGTCACATGGGGTCATTGAGTTCTTATATAGGACTAGGGTGCGTCACATGGGGTCATTGAGTACTTATATAGTACTAGGTGGGTCACATTGAGTCATTGAGTACTTATATAGGATATGGGGGGGTCACATGGGGTCATTAAGTACTTATATAGGACTAGGGGGGGGGTCACATATGGTCATTGAGTACTTATATAGTACTAGGGGGGTCACATGGGGTCATTGAGTACTTATATAGGACATGGGGGGGTCACGTGTGGTCATTGAGTACTTATATAGGACTAAGGTGGGTCACATGGGGTCATTGAGTACTTATATAGGACTAGGGTGGGTCACATGGGGTCATTGAGTACTTATATATGACTAGGGGGGGTCACATGGGGTCATTGAGTACTTATATAGGACTAGGGTGGGTCACATGGGGTCATTTTGTACTTATATAGGACTAGGGTGGGTCACATGGGTCATTGTGTACTTACATATTACTAGGGTGGGTCACATGGGGTCATTGAGTTCTTATATAGGACTAGGTTGCGTCACATTGGGTCATTGAGTACTTATATATTACTTGGGTGGGTCACATGGGGTCATTGAGTTCTTATATAGGACTAGGGTGCGTCACATGCGGTCATTGAGTACTTATATAGTACTAGGGGGGTCACATGGGTTCATTGAGTACTTATATAGGACATGGGGGGGTCACATGTGGTCATTGAGTACTTATATAGGACTAGGGTGGGTCACATGGGGTCATTGAGTACTTATATATGACTAGGGTGGGTCACATGGGGTCATTGAGTACTTGTATAGGACTAGGGGGGTCACATGGGGTCATTGAGTACTTATATAGGACTAGGGTGGGTCACATGGGGTCATTGAGTACTTATATAGGAATAGGGTGGGTCACATGGGGTCATTGAGTACTTATATAGGACTAGGGTGGGTCACATGGGGTCATTGAGTTCTAATATAGGACTAGGGTGGGTCACATGGGGTCATTGAATACTTATATATGACTAGGGGGGGTCACATGGGGTCACTGAGTACTTATATAGGACTAGGGTGGGTCACATGGGGTCATTTTGTACTTATATAGGACTAGGGTGGGTCACATGGGTCATTGTGAACTTATATATTACTAGGGTGGGTCACATGGGGTCATTGAGTACTTATATAGGACTAGGGTGGGTAACATGGGGTCATTGAGTACTTATATATGACTAGGGGGGGTCACATGGGGTCATTGAGTACATATATAGGACTAGGGTGGGTCACATGGGGTCTTTTTGTACTTATATAGGACTAGGGTGGGTCACATGGGGTCATTGAGTACTTATATATTACTAGGGTGGGTCACATGGGGTCATTGAGTTCTTTTATAGGACTAGGGTGCGTCACATGGGGTCATTGAGTTATTATATAGTACTAGGGGTGTCACATGGGGTCATTAAGTACTTATATAGGACATGGGGGGGTCACGTGGGGTCATTGAGTACTTATATAGGACTAGGGTGGGTCACATGGGGTCATTGAGTACTTATATAGGACTAGGGTGGGTCACATGGGGTCATTGTGTACTTATATATTACTAGGGTGGGTCACATGGGGTCATTGAGTTCTTATATAGTACTAGGGTGCGTCACATTGGGTCATTGAGTACTTATATATTACTATGGTGGGTCACATGGGGTCATTGAGTTCTTATATAGGACTAGGGTGCGTCACATGGGGTCATTGAGTACTTATATAGTACTAGGTGGGTCACATGGGGTCATTGAATACTTAAATAGGATATGGGGGGGTCACATGGGGTCATTGAGTTCTTATATAGGACTAGGGTGCGTCACATGGGGTCATTGAGTACTTATATAGTACTAGGGTGCGTCACATGGGGTCATTGAGTACTTATATAGTACTAGGGGGGTCACATGTGGTCATTGAGTACTTATATAGGACTAGGGTGGGTCACATTAGGTCATTGAGTACTTATATATGACTAGGGGGGGTCACATGGGGTCATTTAGTACCTTTATAGGACTAGGGTGGGTTACATGGGGTCATTTTGTACTTATATAGGACTAGGGTGGGTCACATGGGGTCATTGAGTACTTATATATTACTAGGGTGGGTCACATGGGGTCATTGAGTTCTTATATAGGACTAGGGTGCGTCACATGGGGTCATTGAGTACTTATATAGTACTAGGGGTGTCACATGGGGTCATTGAGTACTTATATAGGACATGGGGGGGTCACGTGGGGTCATTGAGTACTTATATAATACTAGGGTGGGTCACATGGGGTCACTGAGTACTTATATAGGACTAGGGTGGGTCACATGGGGTCATTTTGTACTTATATAGGACTAGGATGGGTGACATGGGTCATTGTGAACTTATATATTACTAGGGTGGGTCACATGGGGTCATTGAGAACTTATATAGGACTAGGGTGGGTAACATGGGGTCATTGAGTACTTATATATGACTAGGGGGGGTCACATGGGGTCATTGAGTACATATATAGGACTAGGGTGGGTCACATGGGGTCATTTTGTACTTATATAGGACTAGGGTGGGTCACATGGGGTCATTGAGTACTTATATATTACTAGGGTGGGTCACATGGGGTCATTGAGTTCTTTTATAGGACTAGGGTGCGTCACATGGGGTCATTGAGTACTTATATAGTACTAGGGGGGTCACATGGGGTCATTGAGTACTTATATAGGACATGGGGGGGTCACGTGGGGTCATTGAGTACTTATATAGGACTAGGGTGGGTCACATGGGGTCATTGAGTACTTATATAGGACTAGGGTGGGTCACATGGGGTCATTGAGTACTTATATATGACTAGGGGTGGTCACATGGGGTCATTTTGTACTTATATAGGACTAGGGTGGGTCACATGGGGTCATTGTGTACTTATATATTACTAGGGTGGGTCACATGGGGTCATTGAGTTCTTATATAGTACTAGGGTGCGTCACATTGGGTCATTGAGTACTTATATATTACTATGGTGGGTCACATGGGGTCATTGAGTTCTTATATAGGACTAGGGTGCGTCACATGGGGTCATTGAGTACTTATATAGTACTAGGGGGGTCACATGGGTTCATTGAGTACTTATATAGGACATGGGGGGTTCACATGGGGTCATTAAGTACTTATATAGGACTAGGGCGGGGTCACATGTGGTCATTGAGTACTTATATAGGACTAAGGTGGGTCACATGGGGTCATTGAGTACTTATATATGACTAGGGGGGGTCACATGGGGTCATTAAGTACTTGTATAGGACTAGGGGGGTCACATGGGGTCATTGAGTACTTATATATGAATAGGGTGGGTCACATGGGGTCATTGAGTACTTATATAGGACATGGGGGGGGGTCACGTGGGGTCATTGAGTACTTATATAGGACTAGGGTGGGTCACATGGGGTCATTGAGTACTTATATAGGAATAGGGTGGGTCACATGGGGTCATTGAGTACTTATATAGGAATAGGGTGGGTCACATGGGGTCATTGAGTACTTATATAGGACTAGGGTGGGTCACATGGGGTCATTGAGTTCTTATATAGGACTAGGGTGCGTCACATGGGGTCATTGAGTAATTATATAGGACTAGGGGGGTCACATGTGGTTATTGAGTACTTATATAGGATATGGGGGGGGTCACATGGGGTGATTGAGTACTAATATAGGACATGTGGGGGTCACGTGGGGTCATTGAGTACTTATATAGGAATAGGGTGGGTCACATGGGGTCATTTTGAACTTATATAGGACTAGGGTGGGTCACATGGGGTCGTTGATTACTTATATAGGAGTAGGGTGGCTGACCTGGGGTCATTGAGTACTTATGTAGGACTAGGGGGGGTCACATGGGGTCATTAAGTACTTGTATAGGACTAGGGGGGTCACATGTAGTCATTGAGTACTTATATAGGACTAGGGTGGGTCACATGGGGTCATTTTGTACTTATATACGACTAGGGTGGATCACATGGGGTCATTGAGTACTTGTATAGGACAAGTGAGGGTCACGAGGGGTCATTGAGTACTTATATAGGACTAGGGTGGGTCACATGGGCTCATTTTGTACTTATATAGGACTAGGGTGGGTCACATGGTGTCATAGAGTACTTATATATTACTAGGGTGGGTCACATGGGGTCATTGAGTTCTTATATAGGACTAGGGTGCGTCACATGGGGTCATTGAGTACTTATATAGTACTAGGTGGGTCACATTGAGTCATTGAGTACTTATATAGGATATGGGGGGGGTCACATGGGGTCATTAAGTACTTATATAGGACTAGGGGGGGGGTCACATATGGTCATTGAGTACTTATATAGTACTAGGGGGGTCACATGGGGTCATTGAGTACTTATATAGGACATGGGGGGGTCACGTGTGGTCATTGAGTACTTATATAGGACTAAGGTGGGTCACATGGGGTCATTGAGTACTTATATAGGACTAGGGTGGGTCACATGGGGTCATTGAATACTTAAATAGGATATGGGGGGGTCACATGGGGTCATTGAGTTCTTATATAGGACTAGGGTGCGTCACATGGGGTCATTGAGTACTTATATAGTACTAGGGTGCGTCACATGGGGTCATTGAGTACTTATATAGTACTAGGGGGGTCACATGTGGTCATTGAGTACTTATATAGGACTAGGGTGGGTCACATTAGGTCATTGAGTACTTATATATGACTAGGGGGGGTCACATGGGGTCATTTAGTACCTTTATAGGACTAGGGTGGGTTACATGGGGTCATTTTGTACTTATATAGGACTAGGGTGGGTCACATGGGGTCATTGAGTACTTATATATTACTAGGGTGGGTCACATGGGGTCATTGAGTTCTTATATAGGACTAGGGTGCGTCACATGGGGTCATTGAGTACTTATATAGTACTAGGGGTGTCACATGGGGTCATTGAGTACTTATATAGGACATGGGGGGGTCACGTGGGGTCATTGAGTACTTATATAATACTAGGGTGGGTCACATGGGGTCACTGAGTACTTATATAGGACTAGGGTGGGTCACATGGGGTCATTTTGTACTTATATAGGACTAGGATGGGTGACATGGGTCATTGAGTACTTATATATTACTAGGGTGGGTCACATGGGGTCATTGAGTTCTTTTATAGGACTAGGGTGCGTCACATGGGGTCATTGAGTACTTATATATTACTAGGGTGGGTCACATGGGGTCATTGAGTTCTTATATAGGACTAGGGTGCGTCACATGGGGTCATTGAGTACTTATATAGTACTAGGGGTGTCACATGGGGTCATTGAGTACTTATATAGGACATGGGGGGGTCACGTGGGGTCATTGAGTACTTATATAATACTAGGGTGGGTCACATGGGGTCACTGAGTACTTATATAGGACTAGGGTGGGTAACATGGGGTCATTGAGTACTTATATATGACTAGGGGGGGTCACATGGGGTCATTGAGTACATATATAGGACTAGGGTGGGTCACATGGGGTCATTTTGTACTTATATAGGACTAGGGTGGGTCACATGGGGTCATTGAGTACTTATATATTACTAGGGTGGGTCACATGGGGTCATTGAGTTCTTTTATAGGACTAGGGTGCGTCACATGGGGTCATTGAGTACTTATATATTACTAGGGTGGGTCACATGGGGTCATTGAGTTCTTATATAGGACTAGGGTGCGTCACATGGGGTCATTGAGTACTTATATAGTACTAGGGGTGTCACATGGGGTCATTGAGTACTTATATAGGACATGGGGGGGTCACGTGGGGTCATTGAGTACTTATATAATACTAGGGTGGGTCACATGGGGTCACTGAGTACTTATATAGGACTAGGGTGGGTCACATGGGGTCATTTTGTACTTATATAGGACTAGGATGGGTGACATGGGTCATTGTGAACTTATATATTACTAGGGTGGGTCACATGGGGTCATTGAGAACTTATATAGGACTAGGGTGGGTAACATGGGGTCATTGAGTACTTATATATGACTAGGGGGGGTCACATGGGGTCATTGAGTACATATATAGGACTAGGGTGGGTCACATGGGGTCATTTTGTACTTATATAGGACTAGGGTGGGTCACATGGGGTCATTGAGTACTTATATATTACTAGGGTGGGTCACATGGGGTCATTGAGTTCTTTTATAGGACTAGGGTGCGTCACATGGGGTCATTGAGTACTTATATAGTACTAGGGGGGTCACATGGGGTCATTGAGTACTTATATAGGACATGGGGGGGTCACGTGGGGTCATTGAGTACTTATATAGGACTAGGGTGGGTCACATGGGGTCATTGAGTACTTATATAGGACTAGGGTGGGTCACATGGGGTCATTGAGTACTTATATATGACTAGGGGTGGTCACATGGGGTCATTTTGTACTTATATAGGACTAGGGTGGGTCACATGGGGTCATTGTGTACTTATATATTACTAGGGTGGGTCACATGGGGTCATTGAGTTCTTATATAGTACTAGGGTGCGTCACATTGGGTCATTGAGTACTTATATATTACTATGGTGGGTCACATGGGGTCATTGAGTTCTTATATAGGACTAGGGTGCGTCACATGGGGTCATTGAGTACTTATATAGTACTAGGGGGGTCACATGGGTTCATTGAGTACTTATATAGGACATGGGGGGTTCACATGGGGTCATTAAGTACTTATATAGGACTAGGGCGGGGTCACATGTGGTCATTGAGTACTTATATAGGACTAAGGTGGGTCACATGGGGTCATTGAGTACTTATATATGACTAGGGGGGGTCACATGGGGTCATTAAGTACTTGTATAGGACTAGGGGGGTCACATGGGGTCATTGAGTACTTATATAGGAATAGGGTGGGTCACATGGGGTCATTGAGTACTTATATAGGACATGGGGGGGGGTCACGTGGGGTCATTGAGTACTTATATAGGACTAGGGTGGGTCACATGGGGTCATTGAGTACTTATATAGGAATAGGGTGGGTCACATGGGGTCATTGAGTTCTTATATAGGACTAGGGTGCGTCACATGGGGTCATTGAGTAATTATATAGGACTAGGGGGGTCACATGTGGTTATTGAGTACTTATATAGGATATGGGGGGGGTCACATGGGGTCATTGAGTACTAATATAGGACATGTGGGGGTCACGTGGGGTCATTGAGTACTTATATAGGAATAGGGTGGGTCACATGGGGTCATTTTGAACTTATATAGGACTAGGGTGGGTCACATGGGGTCGTTGATTACTTATATAGGAGTAGGGTGGCTGACCTGGGGTCATTGAGTACTTATGTAGGACTAGGGTGGGTCACATGGGGTCATTGAGTACTTATATATGACTAGGGGTGGTCACATGGGGTCATTTTGTACTTATATAGGACTAGGGTGGGTCACATGGGGTCATTGTGTACTTATATATTACTAGGGTGGGTCACATGGGGTCATTGAGTTCTTATATAGTACTAGGGTGCGTCACATTGGGTCATTGAGTACTTATATATTACTATGGTGGGTCACATGGGGTCATTGAGTTCTTATATAGGACTAGGGCGGGGTCACATGTGGTCATTGAGTACTTATATAGGACTAAGGTGGGTCACATGGGGTCATTGAGTACTTATATATGACTAGGGGGGGTCACATGGGGTCATTAAGTACTTGTATAGGACTAGGGGGGTCACATGGGGTCATTGAGTACTTATATAGGAATAGGGTGGGTCACATGGGGTCATTGAGTACTTATATAGGACATGGGGGGGGGTCACGTGGGGTCATTGAGTACTTATATAGGACTAGGGTGGGTCACATGGGGTCATTGAGTACTTATATAGGAATAGGGTGGGTCACATGGGGTCATTGAGTTCTTATATAGGACTAGGGTGCGTCACATGGGGTCATTGAGTAATTATATAGGACTAGGGGGGTCACATGTGGTTATTGAGTACTTATATAGGATATGGGGGGGGTCACATGGGGTCATTGAGTACTAATATAGGACATGTGGGGGTCACGTGGGGTCATTGAGTACTTATATAGGAATAGGGTGGGTCACATGGGGTCATTTTGAACTTATATAGGACTAGGGTGGGTCACATGGGGTCGTTGATTACTTATATAGGAGTAGGGTGGCTGACCTGGGGTCATTGAGTACTTATGTAGGACTAGGGGGGGTCACATGGGGTCATTAAGTACTTGTATAGGACTAGGGGGGTCACATGGGGTCATTGAGTACTTATATAGGACTAGGGTGGGTCACATGGGGTCATTTTGTACTTATATACGACTAGGGTGGATCACATGGGGTCATTGAGTACTTGTATAGGACAAGTGAGGGTCACGAGGGGTCATTGAGTACTTATATAGGACTAGGGTGGGTCACATGGGCTCATTTTGTACTTATATAGGACTAGGGTGGGTCACATGGTGTCATAGAGTACTTATATATTACTAGGGTGGGTCACATGGGGTCATTGAGTTCTTATATAGGACTAGGGTGCGTCACATGGGGTCATTGAGTACTTATATAGTACTAGGTGGGTCACATTGAGTCATTGAGTACTTATATAGGATATGGGGGGGTCACATGGGGTCATTAAGTACTTATATAGGACTAGGGGGGGGGTCACATATGGTCATTGAGTACTTATATAGTACTAGGGGGGTCACATGGGGTCATTGAGTACTTATATAGGACATGGGGGGGTCACGTGTGGTCATTGAGTACTTATATAGGACTAAGGTGGGTCACATGGGGTCATTGAGTACTTATATAGGACTAGGGTGGGTCACATGGGGTCATTGAGTACTTATATATGACTAGGGGGGGTCACATGGGGTCATTGAGTACTTATATAGGACTAGGGTGGGTCACATGGGGTCATTTTGTACTTATATAGGACTAGGGTGGGTCACATGGGTCATTGTGTACTTACATATTACTAGGGTGGGTCACATGGGGTCATTGAGTTCTTATATAGGACTAGGTTGCGTCACATTGGGTCATTGAGTACTTATATATTACTTGGGTGGGTCACATGGGGTCATTGAGTTCTTATATAGGACTAGGGTGCGTCACATGCGGTCATTGAGTACTTATATAGTACTAGGGGGGTCACATGGGTTCATTGAGTACTTATATAGGACATGGGGGGGTCACATGTGGTTATTGAGTACTTATATAGGACTAGGGTGGGTCACATGGGGTCATTGAGTACTTATATATGACTAGGGGGGTTCACATGGGGTCATTAAGTACTTGTATAGGACTAGGGGGGTCACATGGGGTCATTGAGTACTTATATAGGAATAGGGTGGGTCGATGGGGTCATTGAGTACTTATATAGGACTAGGGGGGTCACATGGGGTCATTTAGTACTTATATATGACTAGGGGGGGTCACATGGGGTCATTGAGTACTTATATAGGAATAGGGTGGGTCACATGGGGTCATTGAGTACTTATATAGGACATGGGGTGGTCACGTGGGGTCATTGAGTACTAATATAGGACTAGGGTGGGTCACATGGGGTCATTGATTACTTATATATGACTAGGGGAGGTCAAATGGGGTCATTGAGTACTTATATAGGACATGGGGTGTCACATGGGGTCATTAAGTACTTATATAGGACTAGGGGGGGGGTCACATGTGGTCATTGAGTACTTATATAGAACTAGGGTGGGTCACATGGGGTCATTGAGTACTTATATATGACTAGGGGGGGTCACATGGGGTCATTGAGTACTTATATAGGAGTAGGGTGGGTCACATGGGGTCATTTTGTACTTATATAGGACTAGGGTGGGTCACATGGGTCATTGTGTACTTATATATTACTAGGGTGGGTCACATGGGGTCATTGAGTTCTTATATAGGACTAGGGTTCGTCACATTGGGTCATTGAGCACTTATATATTACTAGGGTGGGTCACATGGGGTCATTGAGTTCTTATATAGGACTAGGGTGCGTCACATGGGGTCATTGAGTACTTATATAGTACTAGGGGGGTCACATGGGTTCATTGAGTACTTATATAGGACATGGGGGGGTCACATGGGGTCATTATGTACTTATATAGGACTAGGGGGGGTCACATGTGGTCATTGAGTACTTATATAGGACTAGGGTGGGTCACATGGGGTCATTGAGTACTTATATATGACTAGGGGGGGTCACATGGGGTCACTAAGTACTTGTATAGGACTAGGGGGGTCACATGGGGTCATTGAGTACTTATATAGGACAAGGGTGGGTCACATGGGGTCATTGAGTACTTATATAGGAATAGGGTGGGTCGATGGGGTCATTGAGTACTTATATAGGACTAGGGGGGTCACATGGGATCATTGAAAACTTATATATGACTAGGGGGGGTCACATGGGGTCATTGAGTACTTATATAGGAATAGGGTGGGTCACATGGGGTCATTGAGTACTTATATAGGATATGGGGGGGGGTCACGTGGGGTCATTGAGTACTTATATAGGACTAGGGTGGGTCACATGGGGTCATTGAGTACTTATATAGGAATAGGGTGGGTCACATGGGGTCATTGAGTACTTATATAGGAATAGGGTGGGTCACATGGGGTCATTGAGTACTTATATAGGAATAGGGTGGGTCACATGGGGTCATTGAGTACTTATATAGGACATGGAGGGGTCACGTGTGGTCATTGAGTACTTATCTAGGACTAGGGTGGGTCACATGGGGTCATTGAGTACTTATATAGGACTAGGGGAGTCACATGGGGTCATTGATTACTTATATATGACTAGGGGGGGTCAAATGGGATCATTGAGTACTTATATAGGACATGGGGTGTCACATGGGGTCATTAAGTACTTATATAGGACTAGGGGGGGTCACATGTGGTCATTGAGTACTTATATAGGACATGGGGGGGTCACATGGGGTCATTAAGTACTTATATAGGACTAGGGGAGGGTCACATGTGGTCATTGAGTACTTATATAGGACTAGGGTGGGTCACATGGGGTAATTGAGTACTTATATATGACTAGGGGGGGTCACATGGGGTCATTAAGTACTTATATATTACTAGGGTGGGTCACATGGGGTCATTGAGTTCTTATATAGGACTAGGGTGCGTCACATGGGGTCATTGAGTACTTATATAGTACTAGGGGGGTCACATGGGTTCATTGAGTACTTATATAGGACTTGGGGGGTCACATGGGGTCATTAAGTACTTATATAGGACTAGGGGGGGGGTCACATGTGGTCATTGAGTACTTATATAGGACTAGGGTGGGTCACATGGGGTCATTGAGTACTTATATATGACTAGGGAGGGGTCACATGGGGTCATTAAGTACTTGTATAGGACTAGGGGGGTCACATGGGGTCATTGAGTACTTATATAGGACTAGGGTGGGTCGATGGGGTCATTGAGTACTTATATAGGACTAGGGGGGTCACATGGGGTCATTGAGTACTTATATATGACTAGGGGGGGTCACATGGGGTCATTGAGTACTTATATAGGAATAGGGTGGGTCACATGGGGTCATTGAGTACTTATATAGGACATGGGGTGGTCACGTGGGGTCATTGAGTACTAATATAGGACTAGGGTGGGTCGATGGGGTCATTGAGTACTTATATAGGACTAGGGGGGTCACATGGGGTCATTGAGTACTTATATATGACTAGGGGGGGTCACATGGGGTCATTGATTACTTATATAGGAGTAGGGTGGCTGACCTGAGGTCATTGAGTACTTATGTAGGACTAGGGGGGGGGGGGGGTCACATGGCGTCATTGAGTACTTATATAGGACTAGGGTGGGTCACATGGGGTCATTGAGTTCTAATATAGGACTAGGGTGGGTCACATGGGGTCATTGAATACTTATATATGACTAGGGGGGGTCACATGGGGTCACTGAGTACTTATATAGGACTAGGGTGGGTCACATGGGGTCATTTTGTACTTATATAGGACTAGGGTGGGTCACATGGGTCATTGTGAACTTATATATTACTAGGGTGGGTCACATGGGGTCATTGAGTACTTATATAGGACTAGGGTGGGTAACATGGGGTCATTGAGTACTTATATATGACTAGGGGGGGTCACATGGGGTCATTGAGTACATATATAGGACTAGGGTGGGTCACATGGGGTCTTTTTGTACTTATATAGGACTAGGGTGGGTCACATGGGGTCATTGAGTACTTATATATTACTAGGGTGGGTCACATGGGGTCATTGAGTTCTTTTATAGGACTAGGGTGCGTCACATGGGGTCATTGAGTACTTATATAGTACTAGGGGTGTCACATGGGGTCATTAAGTACTTATATAGGACATGGGGGGGTCACGTGGGGTCATTGAGTACTTATATAGGACTAGGGTGGGTCACATGGGGTCATTGAGTACTTATATAGGACTAGGGTGGGTCACATGGGGTCATTGTGTACTTATATATTACTAGGGTGGGTCACATGGGGTCATTGAGTTCTTATATAGTACTAGGGTGCGTCACATTGGGTCATTGAGTACTTATATATTACTATGGTGGGTCACATGGGGTCATTGAGTTCTTATATAGGACTAGGGTGCGTCACATGGGGTCATTGAGTACTTATATAGTACTAGGGGGGTCACATGGGTTCATTGAGTACTTATATAGGACATGGGGGGTTCACATGGGGTCATTAAGTACTTATATAGGACTAGGGCGGGGTCACATGTGGTCATTGAGTACTTATATAGGACTAAGGTGGGTCACATGGGGTCATTGAGTACTTATATATGACTAGGGGGGGTCACATGGGGTCATTAAGTACTTGTATAGGACTAGGGGGGTCACATGGGGTCATTGAGTACTTATATAGGACTAGGGTGGGTCACATGGGGTCATTGAGTACTTATATAGGAATAGGGTGGGTCACATGGGGTCATTGAGTACTTATATAGGACATGGGGGGGGGTCACGTGGGGTCATTGAGTACTTATATAGTACTAGGTGGGTCACATTGAGTCATTGAGTACTTATATAGGATATGGGGGGGTCACATGGGGTCATTAAGTACTTATATAGGACTAGGGGGGGGTCACATATGGTCATTGAGTACTTATATACGACTAGGGTGTGTCACATGGGGTCATTGAGTACTTATACATGACTAGGGGGGGTCACATGGGGTCATTGAGTACTTATATAGGACTAGGGGGGGTCACATGGGGTCATTGAGTACTTATATAGGACTAGGGTTGGTCACATGAGGTCATTGAGTACTTATATATGAATAGGGGGGGTCACATGGGGTCATTTAGTACTTATATAGGACTAGGGTGGGTTACATGGGGTCATTTTGTACTTATATAGGACTAGGGTGGGTCACATGGGGTCATTGAGTACTTATATATTACTAGGGTGGGTCACATGGGGTCATTGAGTTCTTATATAGGACTAGGGTGCGTCACATGGGGTCATTGAGTACTTATATAGTACTAGGGGGGTCACATGGGGTCATTAAGTACTTATATAGGACATGGGGGGGTCACGTGGGGTCATTGAGTACTTATATAGGACTAGGGTGGGTCACATGGGGTCATTGAGTACTTATATAGGACTAGGGTGGGTCACATGGGGTCATTGAGTACTTATATATGACTAGGGGTGGTCACATGGGGTCATTTTGTACTTATATAGGACTAGGGTGGGTCACATGGGGTCATTGTGTACTTATATATTACTAGGGTGGGTCACATGGGGTCATTGAGTTCTTATATAGTACTAGGGTGCGTCACATTGGGTCATTGAGTACTTATATATTACTATGGTGGGTCACATGGGGTCATTGAGTTCTTATATAGGACTAGGGTGCGTCACATGGGGTCATTGAGTACTTATATAGTACTAGGGGGGTCACATGGGTTCATTGAGTACTTATATAGGACATGGGGGGTTCACATGGGGTCATTAAGTACTTATATAGGACTAGGGCGGGGTCACATGTGGTCATTGAGTACTTATATAGGACTAAGGTGGGTCACATGGGGTCATTGAGTACTTATATATGACTAGGGGGGGTCACATGGGGTCATTAAGTACTTGTATAGGACTAGGGGGGTCACATGGGGTCATTGAGTACTTATATAGGACTAGGGTGGGTCACATGGGGTCATTGAGTACTTATATAGGAATAGGGTGGGTCACATGGGGTCATTGAGTACTTATATAGGACATGGGGGGGGGTCACGTGGGGTCATTGAGTACTTATATAGGACTAGGGTGGGTCACATGGGGTCATTGAGTACTTATATAGGAATAGGGTGGGTCACATGGGGTCATTGAGTACTTATATAGGAATAGGGTGGGTCACATGGGGTCATTGAGTACTTATATAGGACTAGGGTGGGTCACATGGGGTCATTGAGTTCTTATATAGGACTAGGGTGCGTCACATGGGGTCATTGAGTAATTATATAGGACTAGGGGGGTCACATGTGGTTATTGAGTACTTATATAGGATATAGGGGGGGTCACATGGGGTCATTGAGTACTAATATAGGACATGTGGGGGTCACGTGGGGTCATTGAGTACTTATATAGGACTAGGGTGGGTCACATGGGGTCATTTTGAACTTATATAGGACTAGGGTGGGTCACATGGGGTCATTGATTACTTATATAGGAGTAGGGTGGCTGACCTGGGGTCATTGAGTACTTATGTAGGACTAGGGGGGGTCACATGGCGTCATTGAGTACTTATATAGGAATAGGGTGGGTCACATGGGGTCATTGAGTACTTATATAGGAATAGGGTGGGTCACATGGGGTCATTGAGTACTTATATAGGACATGGAGGGGTCACGTGTGGTCATTGAGTACTTATATAGGACTAGGGTAGGTCACATGGGGTCATTTTGTACTTATATAGGACTAGGGTGGGTCACATGGGGTCATTGAGTACTTATATAGGACTAGGGTGGGTCACATGGGGTCATTGAGTACTTATATATGACTAGGGGGGGTCACATGGGGTCATTGAGTACTTATATAGGACTAGGGTGGGTCACATGGGGTCATTGAGTACTTATATAGGACTAGGGTGGGCCACATGGGGTCATTTTGTACTTATATACGACTAGGGTGGATCACATGGGGTCATTGAGTACTTGTATAGGACATGTGAGGGTCACGAGGGGTCATTGAGTACTTATATAGGACTAGGGTGGGTCACATGGGCTCATTTTGTACTTATATAGGACTAGGGTGGGTCACATGGTGTCATTGAGTACTTATATATTACTAGGGTGGGTCACATGGGGTCATTGAGTTCTTATATAGGACTAGGGTGCGTCACATGGGGTCATTGAGTACTTATATAGTACTAGGTGGGTCACATTGAGTCATTGAGTACTTATATAGGATATGGGGGGGTCACATGGGGTCATTAAGTACTTATATAGGACTAGGGGGGGGTCACATATGGTCATTGAGTACTTATATACGACTAGGGTGTGTCACATGGGGTCATTGAGTACTTATACATGACTAGGGGGGGTCACATGGGGTCATTGAGTACTTATATAGGACTAGGGGGGGTCACATGGGGTCATTGAGTACTTATATAGGACTAGGGTTGGTCACATGAGGTCATTGAGTACTTATATATGAATAGGGGGGGTCACATGGGGTCATTTAGTACTTATATAGGACTAGGGTGGGTTACATGGGGTCATTTTGTACTTATATAGGACTAGGGTGGGTCACATGGGGTCATTGAGTACTTATATATTACTAGGGTGGGTCACATGGGGTCATTGAGTTCTTATATAGGACTAGGGTGCGTCACATGGGGTCATTGAGTACTTATATAGTACTAGGGGGGTCACATGGGGTCATTGAGTACTTATATAGGACATGGGGGGGTCACGTGTGGTCATTGAGTACTTATATAGGACTAAGGTGGGTCACATGGGGACATTGAGTACTTATATAGGACTAGGGTGGGTCACATGGGGTCATTGAGTACTTATATATGACTAGGGGGGGTCACATGGGGTCATTGAGTACTTATATAGGACTAGGGTGGGTCACATGGGGTCATTTTGTACTTATATAGGACTAGGGTGGGTCACATGGGTCATTGTGTACTTACATATTACTAGGGTGGGTCACATGGGGTCATTGAGTTCTTATATAGGACTAGGTTGCGTCACATTGGGTCATTGAGTACTTATATATTACTTGGGTGGGTCACATGGGGTCATTGAGTTCTTATATAGGACTAGGGTGCGTCACATGGGGTCATTGAGTACTTATATAGTACTAGGGGGGTCACATGGGTTCATTGAGTACTTATATAGGAATAGGGTGGGTCACATGGGGTCATTGAGTACTTATATAGGACATGGAGGGGTCACGTGTGGTCATTGAGTACTTATATAGGACTAGGGTGGGTCACATGGGGTCATTGAGTACTTATATAGGACTAGGGGAGTCACATGGGGTCATTGATTACTTATATATGACTAGGGGGGTCACATGGGGTCATTGAGTACTTATATAGGACTAGGGTGGGTCGATGGGGTCATTGAGTACTTATATAGGACTAGGGGGGTCACATGGGGTCATTGAGTACTTATATATGACTAGGGGGGGTCACATGGGGTCATTGAGTACTTATATAGGAATAGGGTGGGTCACATGGGGTCATTGAGTACTTATATAGGACATGGGGTGGTCACGTGGGGTCATTGAGTACTTATATAGGACATGGGGTGTCACATGGGTTCATTAAGTACTTATATAGGACTAGGGGGGGGTCACATGTGGTCATTGAGTACTTATATAGGACATGGGGGGGTCACATGGGGTCATTAAGTACTTATATAGGACTAGGGGAGGGTCACATGTGGTCATTGAGTACTTTTATAGGACTAGGGTGGGTCACATGGGGTAATTGAGTACTTATATATGACTAGGGGGGGTCACATGGGGTCATTAAGTACTTATATATTACTAGGGTGGGTCACATGGGGTCATTGAGTTCTTATATAGGACTAGGGTGCGTCACATGGGGTCATTGAGTACTTATATAGTACTAGGGGGGACACATGAGTTCATTGAGTACTTATATATGACTAGGGGGGGTCACATGGGGTCATTGAGTACTTATATAGGAATAGGGTGGGTCACATGGGGTCATTGAGTACTTATATAGGACATGGGGTGTCACATGGGTTCATTAAGTACTTATATAGGACTAGGGGGGGGTCACATGTGGTCATTGAGTACTTATATAGGACATGGGGGGGTCACATGGGGTCATTAAGTACTTATATAGGACTAGGGGAGGGTCACATGTGGTCATTGAGTACTTATATAGGACTAGGGTGGGTCACATGGGGTAATTGAGTACTTATATATGACTAGGGGGGGTCACATGGGGTCATTAAGTACTTATATATTACTAGGGTGGGTCACATGGGGTCATTGAGTTCTTATATAGGACTAGGGTGCGTCACATGGGGTCATTGAGTACTTATATAGTACTAGGGGGGACACATGGGTTCATTGAGTACTTATATAGGACATGGGGGGTCACATGGGGTCATTAAGTACTTATATAGGACTAGGGGGGGGGGTCACATGTGGTCATTGAGTACTTATATAGGACTAGGGTGGGTCACATGGGGTCATTGAGTACTTATATATGACTAGGGGGGGTCACATGGGGTCATTAAGTACTTATATATTACTAGGGTGGGTCACATGGGGTCATTGAGTACTTATATATGACTAGGGGGGGTCACATGGGGTCATTGAGTACTTATATAGGAATAGGGTGGGTCACATGGGGTCATTGAGTACTTATATAGGACATGGGGTGGTCACGTGGGGTCATTGAGTACTAATATAGGACTAGGGTGGGTCGATGGGGTCATTGAGTACTTATATAGGACTAGGGGGGTCACATGGGGTCATTGAGTACTTATATATGACTAGGGGGGGTCACATGGGGTCATTGATTACTTATATAGGAGTAGGGTGGCTGACCTGAGGTCATTGAGTACTTATGTAGGACTAGGGGGGGGGGGGGTCACATGGCGTCATTGAGTACTTATATAGGACTAGGGTGGGTCACATGGGGTCATTGAGTTCTAATATAGGACTAGGGTGGGTCACATGGGGTCATTGAATACTTATATATGACTAGGGGGGGTCACATGGGGTCACTGAGTACTTATATAGGACTAGGGTGGGTCACATGGGGTCATTTTGTACTTATATAGGACTAGGGTGGGTCACATGGGTCATTGTGAACTTATATATTACTAGGGTGGGTCACATGGGGTCATTGAGTACTTATATAGGACTAGGGTGGGTAACATGGGGTCATTGAGTACTTATATATGACTAGGGGGGTCACATGGGGTCATTGAGTACTTATATATGACTAGGGGAGTCACATGGGGTCATTGATTACTTATATAGGAGTAGGGTGGCTGACCTGAGGTCATTGAGTACTTATGTAGGACTAGGGGGGGGGGGGTCACATGGCGTCATTGAGTACTTATATAGGACTAGGGTGGGTCACATGGGGTCATTGAGTTCTAATATAGGACTAGGGTGGGTCACATGGGGTCATTGAATACTTATATATGACTAGGGGGGGTCACATGGGGTCACTGAGTACTTATATAGGACTAGGGTGGGTCACATGGGGTCATTTTGTACTTATATAGGACTAGGGTGGGTCACATGGGTCATTGTGAACTTATATATTACTAGGGTGGGTCACATGGGGTCATTGAGTACTTATATAGGACTAGGGTGGGTAACATGGGGTCATTGAGTACTTATATATGACTAGGGGGGGTCACATGGGGTCATTGAGTACATATATAGGACTAGGGTGGGTCACATGGGGTCATTTTGTACTTATATAGGACTAGGGTGGGTCACATGGGGTCATTGAGTACTTTTATATTACTAGGGTGGGTCACATGGGGTCATTGAGTTCTTTTATAGGACTAGGGTGCGTCACATGGGGTCATTGAGTACTTATATAGTACTAGGGGGGTCACATGGGGTAATTGAGTACTTATATAGGACATGGGGGGGTCACGTGGGGTCATTGAGTACTTATATAGGACTAGGGTGGGTCACATTGGGTCATTGAGTACTTATATAGGACTAGGGTGGGTCACATGGGGTCATTGAGTACTTATATATGACTAGGGGTGGTCACATGGGGTCATTTTGTACTTATATAGGACTAGGGTGGGTCACATGGGGTCATTGTGTACTTATATATTACTAGGGTGGGTCACATGGGGTCATTGAGTTCTTATATAGTACTAGGGTGCGTCACATTGGGTCATTGAGTACTTATATATTACTATGGTGGGTCACATGGGGTCATTGAGTTCTTATATAGGACTAGGGTGCGTCACATGGGGTCATTGAGTACTTATATAGTACTAGGGGGGTCACATGGGTTCATTGAGTACTTATATAGGACATGGGGGGTTCACATGGGGTCATTAAGTACTTATATAGGACTAGGGCGGGGTCACATGTGGTCATTGAGTACTTATATAGGACTAAGGTGGGTCACATGGGGTCATTGAGTACTTATATATGACTAGGGGGGGTCACATGGGGTCATTAAGTACTTGTATAGGACTAGGGGGGTCACATGGGGTCATTGAGTACTTATATAGGACTAGGGTGGGTCACATGGGGTCATTGAGTACTTATATAGGAATAGGGTGGGTCACATGGGGTCATTGAGTACTTATATAGGACATGGGGGGGGTCACGTGGGGTCATTGAGTACTTATATAGGACTAGGGTGGGTCACATGGGGTCATTGAGTACTTATATAGGAATAGGGTGGGTCACATGGGGTCATTGAGTACTTATATAGGAATAGGGTGGGTCACATGGGGTCATTGAGTACTTATATAGGACTAGGGTGGGTCACATGGGGTCATTGAGTTCTTATATAGGACTAGGGTGCGTCACATGGGGTCATTGAGTAATTATATAGGACTAGGGGGGTCACATGTGGTTATTGAGTACTTATATAGGATATAGGGGGGGTCACATGGGGTCATTCAGTACTAATATAGGACATGTGGGGGTCACGTGGGGTCATTGAGTACTTATATAGGACTAGGGTGGGTCACATGGGGTCATTTTGAACTTATATAGGACTAGGGTGGGTCACATGGGGTCATTGATTACTTATATAGGAGTAGGGTGGCTGACCTGGGGTCATTGAGTACTTATGTAGGACTAGGGGGGGTCACATGGCGTCATTGAGTACTTATATAGGAATAGGGTGGGTCACATGGGGTCATTGAGTACTTATATAGGAATAGGGTGGGTCACATGGGGTCATTGAGTACTTATATAGGACATGGAGGGGTCACGTGTGGTCATTGAGTACTTATATAGGACTAGGGTAGGTCACATGGGGTCATTTTGTACTTATATAGGACTAGGGTGGGTCACATGGGGTCATTGAGTACTTATATAGGACTAGGGTGGGTCACATGGGGTCATTGAGTACTTATATATGACTAGGGGGGGTCACATGGGGTCATTGAGTACTTATATAGGACTAGGGTGGGTCACATGGGGTCATTGAGTACTTATATAGGACTAGGGTGGGCCACATGGGGTCATTTTGTACTTATATACGACTAGGGTGGATCACATGGGGTCATTGAGTACTTGTATAGGACATGTGAGGGTCACGAGGGGTCATTGAGTACTTATATAGGACTAGGGTGGGTCACATGGGCTCATTTTGTACTTATATAGGACTAGGGTGGGTCACATGGTGTCATTGAGTACTTATATATTACTAGGGTGGGTCACATGGGGTCATTGAGTTCTTATATAGGACTAGGGTGCGTCACATGGGGTCATTGAGTACTTATATAGTACTAGGTGGGTCACATTGAGTCATTGAGTACTTATATAGGATATGGGGGGGTCACATGGGGTCATTAAGTACTTATATAGGACTAGGGGGGGGTCACATATGGTCATTGAGTACTTATATACGACTAGGGTGTGTCACATGGGGTCATTGAGTACTTATACATGACTAGGGGTGTCACATGGGGTCATTGAGTACTTATATAGGACTAGGGGGGGTCACATGGGGTCATTGAGTACTTATAGAGGACTAGGGTTGGTCACATGAGGTCATTGAGTACTTATATATGAATAGGGGGGGTCACATGGGGTCATTTAGTACTTATATAGGACTAGGGTGGGTTACATGGGGTCATTTTGTACTTATATAGGACTAGGGTGGGTCACATGGGGTCATTGAGTACTTATATATTACTAGGGTGGGTCACATGGGGTCATTGAGTTCTTATATAGGACTAGGGTGCGTCACATGGGGTCATTGAGTACTTATATAGTACTAGGGGGGTCACATGGGGTCATTGAGTACTTATATAGGACATGGGGGGGTCACGTGTGGTCATTGAGTACTTATATAGGACTAAGGTGGGTCACATGGGGACATTGAGTACTTATATAGGACTAGGGTGGGTCACATGGGGTCATTGAGTACTTATATATGACTAGGGGGGGTCACATGGGGTCATTGAGTACTTATATAGGACTAGGGTGGGTCACATGGGGTCATTTTGTACTTATATAGGACTAGGGTGGGTCACATGGGTCATTGTGTACTTACATATTACTAGGGTGGGTCACATGGGGTCATTGAGTTCTTATATAGGACTAGGTTGCGTCACATTGGGTCATTGAGTACTTATATATTACTTGGGTGGGTCACATGGGGTCATTGAGTTCTTATATAGGACTAGGGTGCGTCACATGGGGTCATTGAGTACTTATATAGTACTAGGGGGGTCACATGGGTTCATTGAGTACTTATATAGGAATAGGGTGGGTCACATGGGGTCATTGAGTACTTATATAGGACATGGAGGGGTCACGTGTGGTCATTGAGTACTTATATAGGACTAGGGTGGGTCACATGGGGTCATTGAGTACTTATATAGGACTAGGGGAGTCACATGGGGTCATTGATTACTTATATATGACTAGGGGGGTCACATGGGGTCATTGAGTACTTATATAGGACTAGGGTGGGTCGATGGGGTCATTGAGTACTTATATAGGACTAGGGGGGTCACATGGGGTCATTGAGTACTTATATATGACTAGGGGGGGTCACATGGGGTCATTGAGTACTTATATAGGAATAGGGTGGGTCACATGGGGTCATTGAGTACTTATATAGGACATGGGGTGGTCACGTGGGGTCATTGAGTACTTATATAGGACATGGGGTGTCACATGGGTTCATTAAGTACTTATATAGGACTAGGGGGGGGTCACATGTGGTCATTGAGTACTTATATAGGACATGGGGGGGTCACATGGGGTCATTAAGTACTTATATAGGACTAGGGGAGGGTCACATGTGGTCATTGAGTACTTATATAGGACTAGGGTGGGTCACATGGGGTAATTGAGTACTTATATATGACTAGGGGGGGTCACATGGGGTCATTAAGTACTTATATATTACTAGGGTGGGTCACATGGGGTCATTGAGTTCTTATATAGGACTAGGGTGCGTCACATGGGGTCATTGAGTACTTATATAGTACTAGGGGGGACACATGGGTTCATTAAGTACTTATATATGACTAGGGGGGGTCACATGGGGTCATTGAGTACTTATATAGGAATAGGGTGGGTCACATGGGGTCATTGAGTACTTATATAGGACATGGGGTGTCACATGGGTTCATTAAGTACTTATATAGGACTAGGGGGGGGTCACATGTGGTCATTGAGTACTTATATAGGACATGGGGGGGTCACATGGGGTCATTAAGTACTTATATAGGACTAGGGGAGGGTCACATGTGGTCATTGAGTACTTATATAGGACTAGGGTGGGTCACATGGGGTAATTGAGTACTTATATATGACTAGGGGGGGTCACATGGGGTCATTAAGTACTTATATATTACTAGGGTGGGTCACATGGGGTCATTGAGTTCTTATATAGGACTAGGGTGCGTCACATGGGGTCATTGAGTACTTATATAGTACTAGGGGGGACACATGGGTTCATTGAGTACTTATATAGGACATGGGGGGTCACATGGGGTCATTAAGTACTTATATAGGACTAGGGGGGGGGGTCACATGTGGTCATTGAGTACTTATATAGGACTAGGGTGGGTCACATGGGGTCATTGAGTACTTATATATGACTAGGGGGGGTCACATGGGGTCATTAAGTACTTATATATTACTAGGGTGGGTCACATGGGGTCATTGAGTACTTATATATAACTAGGGGGGGTCACATGGGGTCATTGAGTACTTATATAGGAATAGGGTGGGTCACATGGGGTCATTGAGTACTTATATAGGACATGGGGTGGTCACGTGGGGTCATTGAGTACTAATATAGGACTAGGGTGGGTCGATGGGGTCATTGAGTACTTATATAGGACTAGGGGGGTCACATGGGGTCATTGAGTACTTATATATGACTAGGGGGGGTCACATGGGGTCATTGATTACTTATATAGGAGTAGGGTGGCTGACCTGAGGTCATTGAGTACTTATGTAGGACTAGGGGGGGGGGGTCACATGGCGTCATTGAGTACTTATATAGGACTAGGGTGGGTCACATGGGGTCATTGAGTTCTAATATAGGACTAGGGTGGGTCACATGGGGTCATTGAATACTTATATATGACTAGGGGGGGTCACATGGGGTCACTGAGTACTTATATAGGACTAGGGTGGGTCACATGGGGTCATTTTGTACTTATATAGGACTAGGGTGGGTCACATGGGTCATTGTGAACTTATATATTACTAGGGTGGGTCACATGGGGTCATTGAGTACTTATATAGGACTAGGGTGGGTAACATGGGGTCATTGAGTACTTATATATGACTAGGGGGGTCACATGGGGTCATTGAGTACTTATATATGACTAGGGGGGGTCACATGGGGTCATTGATTACTTATATAGGAGTAGGGTGGCTGACCTGAGGTCATTGAGTACTTATGTAGGACTAGGGGGGGGGGGGGTCACATGGCGTCATTGAGTACTTATATAGGACTAGGGTGGGTCACATGGGGTCATTGAGTTCTAATATAGGACTAGGGTGGGTCACATGGGGTCATTGAATACTTATATATGACTAGGGGGGGTCACATGGGGTCACTGAGTACTTATATAGGACTAGGGTGGGTCACATGGGGTCATTTTGTACTTATATAGGACTAGGGTGGGTCACATGGGTCATTGTGAACTTATATATTACTAGGGTGGGTCACATGGGGTCATTGAGTACTTATATAGGACTAGGGTGGGTAACATGGGGTCATTGAGTACTTATATATGACTAGGGGGGGTCACATGGGGTCATTGAGTACATATATAGGACTAGGGTGGGTCACATGGGGTCATTTTGTACTTATATAGGACTAGGGTGGGTCACATGGGGTCATTGAGTACTTTTATATTACTAGGGTGGGTCACATGGGGTCATTGAGTTCTTTTATAGGACTAGGGTGCGTCACATGGGGTCATTGAGTACTTATATAGTACTAGGGGGGTCACATGGGGTAATTGAGTACTTATATAGGACATGGGGGGGTCACGTGGGGTCATTGAGTACTTATATAGGACTAGGGTGGGTCACATTGGGTCATTGAGTACTTATATAGGACTAGGGTGGGTCACATGGGGTCATTGAGTACTTATATATGACTAGGGGTGGTCACATGGGGTCATTTTGTACTTATATAGGACTAGGGTGGGTCACATGGGGTCATTGTGTACTTATATATTACTAGGGTGGGTCACATGGGGTCATTGAGTTCTTATATAGTACTAGGGTGCGTCACATTGGGTCATTGAGTACTTATATATTACTATGGTGGGTCACATGGGGTCATTGAGTTCTTATATAGGACTAGGGTGCGTCACATGGGGTCATTGAGTACTTATATAGTACTAGGGGGGTCACATGGGTTCATTGAGTACTTATATAGGACATGGGGGGTTCACATGGGGTCATTAAGTACTTATATAGGACTAGGGCGGGGTCACATGTGGTCATTGAGTACTTATATAGGACTAAGGTGGGTCACATGGGGTCATTGAGTACTTATATATGACTAGGGGGGGTCACATGGGGTCATTAAGTACTTGTATAGGACTAGGGGGGTCACATGGGGTCATTGAGTACTTATATAGGACTAGGGTGGGTCACATGGGGTCATTGAGTACTTATATAGGAATAGGGTGGGTCACATGGGGTCATTGAGTACTTATATAGGACATGGGGGGGGGTCACGTGGGGTCATTGAGTACTTATATAGGACTAGGGTGGGTCACATGGGGTCATTGAGTACTTATATAGGAATAGGGTGGGTCACATGGGGTCATTGAGTACTTATATAGGAATAGGGTGGGTCACATGGGGTCATTGAGTACTTATATAGGACTAGGGTGGGTCACATGGGGTCATTGAGTTCTTATATAGGACTAGGGTGCGTCACATGGGGTCATTGAGTAATTATATAGGACTAGGGGGGTCACATGTGGTTATTGAGTACTTATATAGGATATGGGGGGGGTCACATGGGGTCATTGAGTACTAATATAGGACATGTGGGGGTCACGTGGGGTCATTGAGTACTTATATAGGACTAGGGTGGGTCACATGTGGTCATTTTGAACTTATATAGGACTAGGGTGGGTCACATGGGGTCATTGATTACTTATATAGGAGTAGGGTGGCTGACCTGGGGTCATTGAGTACTTATGTAGGACTAGGGGGGGTCACATGGCGTCATTGAGTACTTATATAGGACTAGGGTGGGTCACATGGGGTCATTAAGTACTTGTATAGGACTAGGGGGGTCACATGGGGTCATTGAGTACTTATATAGGACTAGGGTGGGTCACATGGGGTCATTGAGTACTTATATAGGACTAGGGTAGGTCACATGGGGTCATTTTGTACTTATATAGGACTAGGGTGGGTCACATGGGGTCATTGAGTACTTATATAGGACTAGGGTGGGTCACATGGGGTCATTGAGTACTTATATATGACTAGGGGGGGTCACATGGGGTCATTGAGTACTTATATAGGACTAGGGTGGGTCACATGGGGTCATTGAGTACTTATATAGGACTAGGGTGGGCCACATGGGGTCATTTTGTACTTATATACGACTAGGGTGGATCACATGGGGTCATTGAGTACTTGTATAGGACATGTGAGGGTCACGAGGGGTCATTGAGTACTTATATAGGACTAGGGTGGGTCACATGGTGTCATTGAGTACTTATATATTACTAGGGTGGGTCACATGGGGTCATTGAGTTCTTATATAGGACTAGGGTGCGTCACATGGGGTCATTGAGTACTTATATAGTAATAGGTGGGTCACATTGAGTCATTGAGTACTTATATAGGATATGGGGGGGTCACATGGGGTCATTAAGTACTTATATAGGACTAGGGGGGGGTCACATATGGTCATTGAGTACTTATATACGACTAGGGTGTGTCACATGGGGTCATTGAGTACTTATACATGACTAGGGGGGTCACATGGGGTCATTGAGTACTTATATAGGACTAGGGGGGGTCACATGGGGTCATTGAGTACTTATATAGGACTAGGGTTGGTCACATGAGGTCATTGAGTACTTATATATGAATAGGGGGGGTCACATGGGGTCATTTAGTACTTATATAGGACTAGGGTGGGTTACATGGGGTCATTTTGTACTTATATAGGACTAGGGTGGGTCACATGGGGTCATTGAGTACTTATATATTACTAGGGTGGGTCACATGGGTCATTGTGTACTTACATATTACTAGGGTGGGTCACATGGGGTCATTGAGTTCTTATATAGGACTAGGTTGCGTCACATTGGGTCATTGAGTACTTATATATTACTTGGGTGGGTCACATGGTGTCATTGAGTTCTTATATAGGACTAGGGTGCGTCACATGGGGTCATTGAGTACTTATATAGTACTAGGGGGGTCACATGGGTTCATTGAGTACTTATATAGGACATGGGGGGGTCACATGTGGTCATTGAGTACTTATATAGGACTAGGGTGGGTCACATGGGGTCATTGAGTACTTATATATGACTAGGGGGGGTCACATGGGGTCATTAAGTACTTGTATAGAACTAGGGTGCGTCACATGGGGTCATTGAGTACTTATATAGTAATAGGTGGGTCACATTGAGTCATTGAGTACTTATATAGGATATGGGGGGGTCACATGGGGTCATTAAGTACTTATATAGGACTAGGGGGGGGTCACATATGGTCATTGAGTACTTATATACGACTAGGGTGCGTCACATGGGGTCATTGAGTACTTATATAGTACTAGGGGGGTCACATGGGGTCATTGAGTACTTATATAGGACATGGGGGGGTCACGTGTGGTCATTGAGTACTTATATAGGACTAAGGTGGGTCACATGGGGTCATTGAGTACTTATATAGGACTAGGGTGGGTCACATGGGGTCATTGAGTACTTATATATGACTAGGGGGGGTCACATGGGGTCATTGAGTACTTATATAGGACTAGGGTGGGTCACATGGGGTCATTTTGTACTTATATAGGACTAGGGTGGGTCACATGGGTCATTGTGTACTTACATATTACTAGGGTGGGTGACATGTGGTCATTGAGTTCTTATATAGGACTAGGTTGCGTCACATTGGGTCATTGAGTACTTATATATTACTTGGGTGGGTCACATGGTGTCATTGAGTTCTTATATAGGACTAGGGTGCGTCACATGGGGTCATTGAGTACTTATATAGTACTAGGGGGGTCACATGGGTTCATTGTGTACTTATATAGGACATGGGGGGGTCACATGTGGTCATTGAGTACTTATATAGGACTAGGGTGGGTCACATGGGGTCATTGAGTACTTATATATGACTAGGGGGGGTCACCTGGGGTCATTAAGTACTTGTATAGGACTAGGGGGGTCACATGGGGTCATTGAGTACTTATATAGGAATAGGGTGGGTCGATGGGGTCATTGAGTACTTATATAGGACTAGGGGGGTCACATGGGGTCATTGAGTACTTATATATGACTAGGGGGGGTCACATGGGGTCATTGAGTACTTATATAGGAATAGGGTGGGTCACATGGGGTCATTGAGTACTTATATAGGACATGGGGTGGTCACGTGGGGTCATTGAGTACTAATATAGGACTAGGGTGGGTCACATGGGGTCATTGATTACTTATATATGACTAGGGGAGGTCAAATGGGGTCATTGAGTACTTATATAGGACATGGGGTGTCACATGGGGTCATTAAGTACTTATATAGGACTAGGGGGGGGGGGTCACATGTGGTCATTGAGTACTTATATAGAACTAGGGTGGGTCACATGGGGTCATTGAGTACTTATATATGACTAGGGGGGGTCACATGGGGTCATTGAGTACTTATATAGGACTAGGGTGGGTCACATGGGGTCATTTTGTACTTATATAGGACTAGGGTGGGTCACATGGGTCATTGTGTACTTATATATTACTAGGGTGGGTCACATGGGGTCATTGAGTTCTTATATAGGACTAGGGTTCGTCACATTGGGTCATTGAGCACTTATATATTACTAGGGTGGGTCACATGGGGTCATTGAGTTCTTATATAGGACTAGGGTGCGTCACATGGGGTCATTGAGTACTTATATAGTACTAGGGGGGTCACATGGGTTCATTGAGTACTTATATAGGACAAGGGGGGGGGTCACATGGGGTCATTAAGTACTTATATAGGACTAGGGGGGGTCACATGTGGTCATTGAGTACTTATATAGGACTAGGGTGGGTCACATGGGGTCATTGAGTACTTATATATGACTAGGGGTGGTCACATGGGGTCATTAAGTACTTGTATAGGACTAGGGGGGTCACATGGGGTCATTGAGTACTTATATAGGACAAGGGTGGGTCACATGGGGTCATTGAGTACTTATATAGGAATAGGGTGGGTCGATGGGGTCATTGAGTACTTATATAGGAATAGGGTGGGTCACATGGGGTCATTGAGTACTTATATAGGATATGGGGGGGGTCACGTGGGGTCATTGAGTACTTATATAGGACTAGGGTGGGTCACATGGGGTCATTGAGTACTTATATAGGAATAGGGTGGGTCACATGGAGTCATTGAGTACTTATATAGGAATAGGGTGGGTCACATGGGGTCATTGAGTACTTATATAGGAATAGGGTAGGTCACATGGGGTCATTGAGTACTTATATAGGACATGGAGGGGTCACGTGTGGTCATTGAGTACTTATATAGGACTAGGGTGGGTCACATGGGGTCATTGAGTACTTATATAGGACTAGGGGGGGTCACATGGGGTCATTGATTACTTATATATGACTAGGGGGGGTCAAATGGGGTCATTGAGTACTTATATAGGACTAGGGGGGTCACATGGGGTCATTGAGTACTTATATATGACTAGGGGGGGTCACATGGGGTCATTAAGTACTTATATAGGACTAGGGGAGGGTCACATGTTGTCATTGAGTACTTATATAGGACTAGGGTGGGTCACATGGGGTAATTGAGTACTTATATATGACTAGGGGGGGTCACATGGGGTCATTAAGTACTTATATATTACTAGGGTGGGTCACATGGGGTCATTGAGTTCTTATATAGGACTAGGGTGCGTCACATTGGGTCATTGAGTACTTATATAGTACTAGGGGGGTCACATGGTTTCATTGAGTACTTATATAGGACATGGGGGGTCACATGGGGTCATTAAGTACTTATATAGGAGTAGGGGGGGGGTCACATGTGGTCATTGAGTACTTATATAGGACTAGGGTGGGTCACATGGGGTCATTGAGTACTTATATATGACTAGGGGGGGGGTCACATGGGGTCACTAAGTACTTGTATAGGACTAGGGGGGTCACATGGGGTCATTGAGTACTTATATAGGACTAGGGTGGGTCGATGGGGTCATTGAGTACTTATATAGGACTAGGGGGGTCACATGGGGTCATTGAGTACTTATATATGACTAGGGGGGGTCACATGGGGTCATTGAGTACTTATATAGGAATAGGGTGGGTCACATGGGGTCATTGAGTACTTATATAGGACTAGGGTGGGTCACATGGGGTCATTGAGTTCTTATATAGGACTAGGGTGCGTCACATGGGGTCATTGAGTAATTATATAGGACTAGGGGGGTCACATGTGGTTATTGAGTACTTATATAGGATATGGGGGGGGGTCATATGGGGTCATTGAGTACTAATATAGGACATGTGGGGGTCACGTTGGGTCATTGAGTACTTATATAGGACTAGGGTGGGTCACATGGGGTCATTTTGAACTTATATAGGACTAGGGTGGGTCACATGGGGTCATTGATTACTTATATAGGAGTAGGGTGGCTGACCTGGGGTCATTGAGTACTTATGTAGGACTAGGGGGGGTCACATGGCGTCATTGAGTACTTATATAGGACTAGGGTGGGTCACATGGGGTCATTAAGTACTTGTATAGGACTAGGGGGGTCACATGGGGTCATTGAGTACTTATATAGGACTAGGGTGGGTCACATGGGGTCATTGAGTACTTATATAGGACTAGGGTAGGTCACATGGGGTCATTTTGTACTTATATAGGACTAGGGTGGGTCACATGGGGTCATTGAGTACTTATATAGGACTAGGGTGGGTCACATGGGGTCATTGAGTACTTATATATGACTAGGGGGGGTCACATGGGGTCATTGAGTACTTATATAGGACTAGGGTGGGTCACATGGGGTCATTGAGTACTTATATAGGACTAGGGTGGGCCACATGGGGTCATTTTGTACTTATATACGACTAGGGTGGATCACATGGGGTCATTGAGTACTTGTATAGGACATGTGAGGGTCACGAGGGGTCATTGAGTACTTATATAGGACTAGGGTGGGTCACATGGTGTCATTGAGTACTTATATATTACTAGGGTGGGTCACATGGGGTCATTGAGTTCTTATATAGGACTAGGGTGCGTCACATGGGGTCATTGAGTACTTATATAGTAATAGGTGGGTCACATTGAGTCATTGAGTACTTATATAGGATATGGGGGGGTCACATGGGGTCATTAAGTACTTATATAGGACTAGGGGGGGGTCACATATGGTCATTGAGTACTTATATACGACTAGGGTGTGTCACATGGGGTCATTGAGTACTTATACATGACTAGGGGGGTCACATGGGGTCATTGAGTACTTATATAGGACTAGGGGGGGTCACATGGGGTCATTGAGTACTTATATAGGACTAGGGTTGGTCACATGAGGTCACTGAGTACTTATATATGAATAGGGGGGGTCACATGGGGTCATTTAGTACTTATATAGGACTAGGGTGGGTTACATGGGGTCATTTTGTACTTATATAGGACTAGGGTGGGTCACATGGGGTCATTGAGTACTTATATATTACTAGGGTGGGTCACATGGGTCATTGTGTACTTACATATTACTAGGGTGGGTCACATGGGGTCATTGAGTTCTTATATAGGACTAGGTTGCGTCACATTGGGTCATTGAGTACTTATATATTACTTGGGTGGGTCACATGGTGTCATTGAGTTCTTATATAGGACTAGGGTGCGTCACATGGGGTCATTGAGTACTTATATAGTACTAGGGGGGTCACATGGGTTCATTGAGTACTTATATAGGACATGGGGGGGTCACATGTGGTCATTGAGTACTTATATAGGACTAGGGTGGGTCACATGGGGTCATTGAGTACTTATATATGACTAGGGGGGGTCACATGGGGTCATTAAGTACTTGTATAGAACTAGGGTGCGTCACATGGGGTCATTGAGTACTTATATAGTAATAGGTGGGTCACATTGAGTCATTGAGTACTTATATAGGATATGGGGGGGTCACATGGGGTCATTAAGTACTTATATAGGACTAGGGGGGGGTCACATATGGTCATTGAGTACTTATATACGACTAGGGTGCGTCACATGGGGTCATTGAGTACTTATATAGTACTAGGGGGGTCACATGGGGTCATTGAGTACTTATATAGGACATGGGGGGGTCACGTGTGGTCATTGAGTACTTATATAGGACTAAGGTGGGTCACATGGGGTCATTGAGTACTTATATAGGACTAGGGTGGGTCACATGGGGTCATTGAGTACTTATATATGACTAGGGGGGGTCACATGGGGTCATTGAGTACTTATATAGGACTAGGGTGGGTTACATGGGGTCATTTTGTACTTATATAGGACTAGGGTGGGTCACATGGGTCATTGTGTACTTACATATTACTAGGGTGGGTCACATGTGGTCATTGAGTTCTTATATAGGACTAGGTTGCGTCACATTGGGTCATTGAGTACTTATATATTACTTGGGTGGGTCACATGGTGTCATTGAGTTCTTATATAGGACTAGGGTGCGTCACATGGGGTCATTGAGTACTTATATAGTACTAGGGGGGTCACATGGGTTCATTGAGTACTTATATAGGACATGGGGGGGTCACATGTGGTCATTGAGTACTTATATAGGACTAGGGTGGGTCACATGGGGTCATTGAGTACTTATATATGACTAGGGGGGGTCACCTGGGGTCATTAAGTACTTGTATAGGACTAGGGGGGTCACATGGGGTCATTGAGTACTTATATAGGAATAGGGTGGGTCGATGGGGTCATTGAGTACTTATATAGGACTAGGGGGGTCACATGGGGTCATTGAGTACTTATATATGACTAGGGGGGGTCACATGGGGTCATTGAGTACTTATATAGGAATAGGGTGGGTCACATGGGGTCATTGAGTACTTATATAGGACATGGGGTGGTCACGTGGGGTCATTGAGTACTAATATAGGACTAGGGTGGGTCACATGGGGTCATTGATTACTTATATATGACTAGGGGAGGTCAAATGGGGTCATTGAGTACTTATATAGGACATGGGGTGTCACATGGGGTCATTAAGTACTTATATAGGACTAGGGGGGGGGGTCACATGTGGTCATTGAGTACTTATATAGAACTAGGGTGGGTCACATGGGGTCATTGAGTACTTATATATGACTAGGGGGGGTCACATGGGGTCATTGAGTACTTATATAGGACTAGGGTGGGTCACATGGGGTCATTTTGTACTTATATAGGACTAGGGTGGGTCACATGGGTCATTGTGTACTTATATATTACTAGGGTGGGTCACATGGGGTCATTGAGTTCTTATATAGGACTAGGGTTCGTCACATTGGGTCATTGAGCACTTATATATTACTAGGGTGGGTCACAAGGGGTCATTGAGTTCTTATATAGGACTAGGGTGCGTCACATGGGGTCATTGAGTACTTATATAGTACTAGGGGGGTCACATGGGTTCATTGAGTACTTATATAGGACAAGGGGGGGGTCACATGGGGTCATTAAGTACTTATATAGGACTAGGGGGGGTCACATGTGGTCATTGAGTACTTATATAGGACTAGGGTGGGTCACATGGGGTCATTGAGTACTTATATATGACTAGGGGGGGTCACATGGGGTCATTAAGTACTTGTATAGGACTAGGGGGGTCACATGGGGTCATTGAGTACTTATATAGGACAAGGGTGGGTCACATGGGGTCATTGAGTACTTATATAGGAATAGGGTGGGTCGATGGGGTCATTGAGTACTTATATAGGAATAGGGTGGGTCACATGGGGTCATTGAGTACTTATATAGGATATGGGGGGGTCACGTGGGGTCATTGAGTACTTATATAGGACTAGGGTGGGTCACATGGGGTCATTGAGTACTTATATAGGAATAGGGTGGGTCACATGGAGTCATTGAGTACTTATATAGGAATAGGGTGGGTCACATGGGGTCATTGAGTACTTATATAGGAATAGGGTGGGTCACATGGGGTCATTGAGTACTTATATAGGACATGGAGGGGTCACGTGTGGTCATTGAGTACTTATATAGGACTAGGGTGGGTCACATGGGGTCATTGAGTACTTATATAGGACTAGGGGGGGTCACATGGGGTCATTGATTACTTATATATGACTAGGGGGGGTCAAATGGGGTCATTGAGTACTTATATAGGACATGGGGTGTCACATGGGGTCATTAAGTACTTATATAGGACTAGGGGGGGGTCACATGTGGTCATTGAGTACTTATATAGGACATGGGGGGGTCACATGGGGTCATTAAGTACTTATATAGGACTAGGGGAAGGTCACATGTTGTCATTGAGTACTTATATAGGACTAGGGTGGGTCACATGGGGTAATTGAGTACTTATATATTACTAGGGTGGGTCACATGGGGTCATTGAGTTCTTATATAGGACTAGGGTGCGTCACATGGGGTCATTGAGTACTTATATAGTACTAGGGGGGTCACATGGTTTCATTGAGTACTTATATAGGACATGGGGGGTCACATGGGGTCATTAAGTACTTATATAGGACTAGGGTGGGTCACATGGGGTCATTGAGTACTTATATAGGATATGGGGGGGGGGTCACGTGGGGTCATTGAGTACTTATATAGGACTAGGGTGGGTCACATGGGGTCATTGAGTACTTATATAGGAATAGGATGGGTCACATGGGGTCATTGAGTACTTATATAGGAATAGGGTGGGTCACATGGGGTCATTGAGTACTTATATAGGAATAGGGTGGGTCACATGGGGTCATTGAGTACTTATATAGGACATGGAGGGGTCACGTGTGGTCATTGAGTACTTATATAGGACTAGGGTGGGTCACATGGGGTCATTGAGTACTTATATAGGACTAGGGGGGGTCACATGGGGTCATTGATTACTTATATATGACTCGGGGGGGTCAAATGGGGTCATTGAGTACTTATATAGGACATGGGGTGTCACATGGGGTCATTAAGTACTTATATAGGACTAGGGGGGGGTCACATGTGGTCATTGAGTACTTATATAGGACATGGGGGGGTCACATGGGGTCATTAAGTACTTATATAGGACTAGGGGAAGGTCACATGTTGTCATTGAGTACTTATATAGGACTAGGGTGGGTCACATGGGGTAATTGAGTACTTATATATGACTAGGGGGGGGGTCACATGGGGTCATTAAGTACTTATATATTACTATGGTGGGTCACATGGGGTCATTGAGTTCTTATATAGGACTAGGGTGCGTCACATGGGGTCATTGAGTACTTATATAGTACTAGGGGGGTCACATGGTTTCATTGAGTACTTATATAGGACATGGGGGGTCACATGGGGTCATTAAGTACTTATATAGGACTAGGGGGGGGGGGGTCACATGTGGTCATTGAGTACTTATATAGGACTAGGGTGGGTCACATGGGGTCATTGAGTACTTATATATGACTAGGGGGGGGTCACATGGGGTCATTAAGTACTTGTATAGGACTAGGGGGGTCACATGGGGTCATTGAGTACTTATATAGGACTAGGGTGGGTCGATGGGGTCATTGAGTACTTATATAGGACTAGGGGGGTCACATGGGGTCATTGAGTACTTATATATGACTAGGGGGGGTCACATGGGGTCATTGAGTACTTATATAGGACATGGGGTGATCACGTGGGGTCATTGAGTACTAATATAGGACTAGGGTGGGTCACATGGGGTCATTGATTACTTATATATGACTAGGGGAGGTCAAATGGGGTCATTGAGTACTTATATAGGACATGGGGTGTCACATGGGGTCATTAAGTACTTATATAGGACTAGGGGGGGGGGGTCACATGTGGTCATTGAGTATTTATATAGAACTAGGGTGGGTCACATGGGGTCATTGAGTACTTATATATGACTAGGGGGGGTCACATGGGGTCATTTTGTACTTATATAGGACTAGGGTGGGTCACATGGGTCATTGTGTACTTATATATTACTAGGGTGGGTCACATGGGGTCATTGAGTTCTTATATAGGACTAGGGTGGGTCACATGGGGTCATTGAGTACTTATATATGACTAGGGGGGGGTCACATGGGGTCATTAAGTACTTGTATATGACTAGGGGGGTCACATGGGGTCATTGAGTACTTATATAGGACTAGGGTGGGTCGATGGGGTCATTGAGTACTTATATAGGACTAGGGGGGTCACATGGGGTCATTGAGTACTTATATAGGACTAGGGGGGTCACATGGGTTCATTGAGTACTTATATAGGACATGGGGGGGTCACATGGGGTCATTAAGTACTTATATAGGACTAGGGGGGGTCACATGGGGTCATTGAGTACTTATATAGGATATGGGGGGGGTCACGTGGGGTCATTGAGTACTTATATAGGACATGGAGGGGTCACGTGTGGTCATTGAGTACTTATATAGGACTAGGGTGGGTCACATGGGGTCATTGAGTACTTATATAGGACTAGGGGGGGTCACATGGGGTCATTGATTACTTATATATGACTAGGGGGGGTCAAATGGGGTCATTGAGTACTTATATAGGACATGGGGTGTCACATGGGGTCATTAAGTACTTATATAGGACTAGGGGGGGGTCACATGTGGTCATTGAGTACTTATATAGGACATGGGGGGGTCACATGGGGTCATTAAGTACTTATATAGGACAAGGGGGGGGGTCACATGTGGTCATTGAGTACTTATATAGGACTAGGGTGGGTCACATGGGGTCATTGAGTACTTATATATGACTAGGGGGGGGTCACATGGGGTCATTAAGTACTTGTATAGGACTAGGGGGGTCACATGGGGTCATTGAGTACTTATATAGGACTAGGGTGGGTCGATGGGGTCATTGAGTACTTATATAGGACTAGGGGGGTCACATGGGTCATTGAGTACTTATATATGACTAGGGGGGGTCACATGGGGTCATTAAGTACTTATATAGGACTAGGGGAGGGTCACATGTTGTCATTGAGTACTTATATAGGACTAGGGTGGGTCACATGGGGTAATTGAGTACTTATATATGACTAGGGGGGGTCACATGGGGTCATTAAGTACTTATATATTACTAGGGTGGGTCACATGGGGTCATTGAGTTCTTATATAGGACTAGGGTGCGTCACATTGGGTCATTGAGTACTTATATAGTACTAGGGGGGTCACATGGTTTCATTGAGTACTTATATAGGACATGGGGGGTCACATGGGGTCATTAAGTACTTATATAGGACTAGGGGGGGGGTCACATGTGGTCATTGAGTACTTATATAGGACTAGGGTGGGTAACATGGGGTCATTGAGTACTTATATATGACTAGGGGGGGGGTCACATGGGGTCATTAAGTACTTGTATAGGACTAGGGGGGTCACATGGGGTCATTGAGTACTTATATAGGACTAGGGTGGGTCGATGGGGTCATTGAGTACTTATATAGGACTAGGGGGGTCACATGGGGTCATTGAGTACTTATATATGACTAGGGGGGGTCACATGGGGTCATTGAGTACTTATATAGGAATAGGGTGAGTCACATGGGGTCATTGAGTACTTATATAGGACATGGGGTGGTCACGTGGGGTCATTGAGTACTAATATAGGACTAGGGTGGGTCACATGGGGTCATTGATTACTTATATATGACTAGGGGAGGTCAAATGGGGTGATTGAGTACTTATATAGGACATGGGGTGTCACATGGGGTCATTAAGTACTTATATAGGACTAGGGGGGGGGTCACATGTGGTCATTGAGTACTTATATAGAACTAGGGTGGGTCACATGGGGTCATTGAGTACTTATATATGACTAGGGGGGTCACATGGGGTCATTTTGTACTTATATAGGACTAGGGTGGGTCACATGGGTCATTGTGTACTTATATATTACTAGGGTGGGTCACATGGGGTCATTGAGTTCTTATATAGGACTAGGGTTCGTCACATTGGGTCATTGAGCACTTATATATTACTAGGGTGGGTCACATGGGGTCATTGAGTTCTTATATAGGACTAGGGTGCGTCACATGGGGTCATTGAGTACTTATATAGTACTAGGGGGGTCACATGGGTTCATTGAGTACTTATATAGGACATGGGGGGGTCACATGGGGTCATTAAGTACTTATATAGGACTAGGGGGGGTCACATGTGGTCATTGAGTACTTATATAGGACTAGGGTGGGTCACATGGGGTCATTGAGTACTTATATATGACTAGGGGGGGTCACATGGGGTCATTAAGTACTTGTATAGGACTAGGGGGGTCACATGGGGTCATTGAGTACTTATATAGGACAAGGGTGGGTCACATGGGGTCATTGAGTACTTATATAGGAATAGGGTGGGTCGATGGGGTCATTGAGTACTTATATAGGACTAGGGGGGTCACATGGGGTCATTGAGTACTTATATATGACTAGGGGGGGTCACATGGGGTCATTGAGTACTTATATAGGAATAGGGTGGGTCACATGGGGTCATTGAGTACTTATATAGGACATGGGGGGGGGTCACGTGGGGTCATTGAGTACTTATATAGGACTAGGGTGGGTCACATGGGGTCATTGAGTACTTATATAGGAATAGGGTGGGTCACATGGGGTCATTGAGTACTTATATAGGAATAGGGTGGGTCACATGGGGTCATTGAGTACTTATATAGGACATGGAGGGGTCACGTGTGGTCATTGAGTACTTATATAGGACTAGGGTGCGTCACATGGGGTCATTGAGTACTTATATAGTACTAGGGGGGTCACATGGGTTCATTGAGTACTTATATAGGACATGGGGGGGTCACATGTGGTCATTGAGTACTTATATAGGACTAGGGTGGGTCACATGGGGTCATTGAGTACTTATATATGACTAGGGGGGGTCACCTGGGGTCATTAAGTACTTGTATAGGACTAGGGGGGTCACATGGGGTCATTGAGTACTTATATAGGAATAGGGTGGGTCGATGGGGTCATTGAGTACTTATATAGGACTAGGGGGGTCACATGGGGTCATTGAGTACTTATATATGACTAGGGGGGGTCACATGGGGTCATTGAGTACTTATATAGGAATAGGGTGGGTCACATGGGGTCATTGAGTACTTATATAGGACATGGGGTGGTCACGTGGGGTCATTGAGTACTAATATAGGACTAGGGTGGGTCACATGGGGTCATTGATTACTTATATATGACTAGGGGAGGTCAAATGGGGTCATTGAGTACTTATATAGGACATGGGGTGTCACATGGGGTCATTAAGTACTTATATAGGACTAGGGGGGGGGGGGTCACATGTGGTCATTGAGTACTTATATAGAACTAGGGTGGGTCACATGGGGTCATTGAGTACTTATATATGACTAGGGGGGGTCACATGGGGTCATTGAGTACTTATATAGGACTAGGGTGGGTCACATGGGGTCATTTTGTACTTATATAGGACTAGGGTGGGTCACATGGGTCATTGTGTACTTATATATTACTAGGGTGGGTCACATGGGGTCATTGAGTTCTTATATAGGACTAGGGTTCGTCACATTGGGTCATTGAGCACTTATATATTACTAGGGTGGGTCACATGGGGTCATTGAGTTCTTATATAGGACTAGGGTGCGTCACATGGGGTCATTGAGTACTTATATAGTACTAGGGGGGTCACATGGGTTCATTGAGTACTTATATAGGACAAGGGGGGGGTCACATGGGGTCATTAAGTACTTATATAGGACTAGGGGGGGTCACATGTGGTCATTGAGTACTTATATAGGACTAGGGTGGGTCACATGGGGTCATTGAGTACTTATATATGACTAGGGGGGGTCACATGGGGTCATTAAGTACTTGTATAGGACTAGGGGGGTCACATGGGGTCATTGAGTACTTATATAGGACAAGGGTGGGTCACATGGGGTCATTGAGTACTTATATAGGAATAGGGTGGGTCGATGGGGTCATTGAGTACTTATATAGGAATAGGGTGGGTCACATGGGGTCATTGAGTACTTATATAGGATATGGGGGGGTCACGTGGGGTCATTGAGTACTTATATAGGACTAGGGTGGGTCACATGGGGTCATTGAGTACTTATATAGGAATAGGGTGGGTCACATGGAGTCATTGAGTACTTATATAGGAATAGGGTGGGTCACATGGGGTCATTGAGTACTTATATAGGAATAGGGTGGGTCACATGGGGTCATTGAGTACTTATATAGGACATGGAGGGGTCACGTGTGGTCATTGAGTACTTATATAGGACTAGGGTGGGTCACATGGGGTCATTGAGTACTTATATAGGACTAGGGGGGGTCACATGGGGTCATTGATTACTTATATATGACTAGGGGGGGTCAAATGGGGTCATTGAGTACTTATATAGGACATGGGGTGTCACATGGGGTCATTAAGTACTTATATAGGACTAGGGGGGGGTCACATGTGGTCATTGAGTACTTATATAGGACATGGGGGGGTCACATGGGGTCATTAAGTACTTATATAGGACTAGGGGAAGGTCACATGTTGTCATTGAGTACTTATATAGGACTAGGGTGGGTCACATGGGGTAATTGAGTACTTATATATTACTAGGGTGGGTCACATGGGGTCATTGAGTTCTTATATAGGACTAGGGTGCGTCACATGGGGTCATTGAGTACTTATATAGTACTAGGGGGGTCACATGGTTTCATTGAGTACTTATATAGGACATGGGGGGTCACATGGGGTCATTAAGTACTTATATAGGACTAGGGTGGGTCACATGGGGTCATTGAGTACTTATATAGGATATGGGGGGGGTCACGTGGGGTCATTGAGTACTTATATAGGACTAGGGTGGGTCACATGGGGTCATTGAGTACTTATATAGGAATAGGATGGGTCACATGGGGTCATTGAGTACTTATATAGGAATAGGGTGGGTCACATGGGGTCATTGAGTACTTATATAGGAATAGGGTGGGTCACATGGGGTCATTGAGTACTTATATAGGACTAGGGGGGGTCACATGGGGTCATTGATTACTTATATATGACTAGGGGGGGTCAAATGGGGTCATTGAGTACTTATATAGGACATGGGGTGTCACATGGGGTCATTAAGTACTTATATAGGACTAGGGGGGGGTCACATGTGGTCATTGAGTACTTATATAGGACATGGGGGGGTCACATGGGGTCATTGAGTACTTATATAGTACTAGGGGGGTCACATGGTTTCATTGAGTACTTATATAGGACATGGGGGGTCACATGGGGTCATTAAGTACTTATATAGGACTAGGGTGGGTCACATGGGGTCATTGAGTACTTATATAGGATATGGGGGGGGTCACGTGGGGTCATTGAGTACTTATATAGGACTAGGGTGGGTCACATGGGGTCATTGAGTACTTATATAGGAATAGGATGGGTCACATGGGGTCATTGAGTACTTATATAGGAATAGGGTGGGTCACATGGGGTCATTGAGTACTTATATAGGAATAGGGTGGGTCACATGGGGTCATTGAGTACTTATATAGGACTAGGGGGGGTCACATGGGGTCATTGATTACTTATATATGACTAGGGGGGGTCAAATGGGGTCATTGAGTACTTATATAGGACATGGGGTGTCACATGGGGTCATTAAGTACTTATATAGGACTAGGGGGGGGTCACATGTGGTCATTGAGTACTTATATAGGACATGGGGGGGTCACATGGGGTCATTAAGTACTTATATAGGACTAGGGGAAGGTCACATGTTGTCATTGAGTACTTATATAGGACTAGGGTGGGTCACATGGGGTAATTGAGTACTTATATATGACTAGGGGGGGGTCACATGGGGTCATTAAGTACTTATATATTACTAGGGTGGGTCACATGGGGTCATTGAGTTCTTATATAGGACTAGGGTGCGTCACATGGGGTCATTGAGTACTTATATAGTACTAGGGGGGTCACATGGTTTCATTGAGTACTTATATAGGACATGGGGGGTCACATGGGGTCATTAAGTACTTATATAGGACTAGGGGGGGGGTCACATGTGGTCATTGAGTACTTATATAGGACTAGGGTGGGTCACATGGGGTCATTGAGTACTTATATATGACTAGGGGGGGGTCACATGGGGTCATTAAGTACTTGTATAGGACTAGGGGGGTCACATGGGGTCATTGAGTACTTATATAGGACTAGGGTGGGTCGATGGGGTCATTGAGTACTTATATAGGACTAGGGGGGTCACATGGGGTCATTGAGTACTTATATATGACTAGGGGGGGTCACATGGGGTCATTGAGTACTTATATAGGACATGGGGTGGTCACGTGGGGTCATTGAGTACTAATATAGGACTAGGGTGGGTCACATGGGGTCATTGATTACTTATATATGACTAGGGGAGGTCAAATGGGGTCATTGAGTACTTATATAGGACATGGGGTGTCACATGGGGTCATTAAGTACTTATATAGGACTAGGGGGGGGGGGGTCACATGTGGTCATTGAGTATTTATATAGAACTAGGGTGGGTCACATGGGGTCATTGAGTACTTATATATGACTAGGGGGGGTCACATGGGGTCATTTTGTACTTATATAGGACTAGGGTGGGTCACATGGGTCATTGTGTACTTATATATTACTAGGGTGGGTCACATGGGGTCATTGAGTTCTTATATAGGACTAGGGTGGGTCACATGGGGTCATTGAGTACTTATATATGACTAGGGGGGGGTCACATGGGGTCATTAAGTACTTGTATAGGACTAGGGGGGTCACATGGGGTCATTGAGTACTTATATAGGACTAGGGTGGGTCGATGGGGTCATTGAGTACTTATATAGGACTAGGGGGGTCACATGGGTTCATTGAGTACTTATATAGGACATGGGGGGGTCACATGGGGTCATTAAGTACTTATATAGGACTAGGGGGGGTCACATGGGGTCATTGAGTACTTATATAGGATATGGGGGGGGTCACGTGGGGTCATTGAGTACTTATATAGGACTAGGGGGGTCACATGGGTTCATTGAGTACTTATATAGGACATGGGGGGGTCACATGGGGTCATTAAGTACTTATATAGGACTAGGGGGGGTCACATGGGGTCATTGAGTACTTATATAGGATATGGGGGGGGTCACGTGGGGTCATTGAGTACTTATATAGGACATGGAGGGGTCACGTGTGGTCATTGAGTACTTATATAGGACTAGGGTGGGTCACATGGGGTCATTGAGTACTTATATAGGACTAGGGGGGGTCACATGGGGTCATTGATTACTTATATATGACTAGGGGGGGTCAAATGGGGTCATTGAGTACTTATATAGGACATGGGGTGTCACATGGGGTCATTAAGTACTTATATAGGACTAGGGGGGGGTCACATGTGGTCATTGAGTACTTATATAGGACATGGGGGGTCACATGGGGTCATTAAGTACTTATATAGGACTAGGGGGGGGGTCACATGTGGTCATTGAGTACTTATATAGGACTAGGGTGGGTCACATGGGGTCATTGAGTACTTATATATGACTAGGGGGGGGTCACATGGGGTCATTAAGTACTTGTATAGGACTAGGGGGGTCACATGGGGTCATTGAGTACTTATATAGGACTAGGGTGGGTCGATGGGGTCATTGAGTACTTATATAGGACTAGGGGGGTCACATGGGTCATTGAGTACTTATATATGACTAGGGGGGGTCACATGGGGTCATTAAGTACTTATATAGGACTAGGGGAGGGTCACATGTTGTCATTGAGTACTTATATAGGACTAGGGTGGGTCACATGGGGTAATTGAGTACTTATATATGACTAGGGGGGGTCACATGGGGTCATTAAGTACTTATATATTACTAGGGTGGGTCACATGGGGTCATTGAGTTCTTATATAGGACTAGGGTGCGTCACATTGGGTCATTGAGTACTTATATAGTACTAGGGGGGTCACATGGTTTCATTGAGTACTTATATAGGACATGGGGGGTCACATGGGGTCATTAAGTACTTATATAGGACTAGGGGGGGGGTCACATGTGGTCATTGAGTACTTATATAGGACTAGGGTGGGTAACATGGGATCATTGAGTACTTATATATGACTAGGGGGGGGGTCACATGGGGTCATTAAGTACTTGTATAGGACTAGGGGGGTCACATGGGGTCATTGAGTACTTATATAGGACTAGGGTGGGTCGATGAGGTCATTGAGTACTTATATAGGACTAGGGGGGTCACATGGGGTCATTGAGTACTTATATATGACTAGGGGGGGTCACATGGGGTCATTGAGTACTTATATAGGAATAGGGTGAGTGACATGGGGTCATTGAGTACTTATATAGGACATGGGGTGGTCACGTGGGGTCATTGAGTACTAATATAGGACTAGTGTGGGTCACATGGGGTCATTGATTACTTATATATGACTAGGGGAGGTCAAATGGGGTGATTGAGTACTTATATAGGACATGGGGTGTCACATGGGGTCATTAAGTACTTATATAGGACTAGGGGGGGGGTCACATGTGGTCATTGAGTACTTATATAGAACTAGGGTGGGTCACATAGGGTCATTGAGTACTTATATATGACTAGGGGGGTCACATGGGGTCATTTTGTACTTATATAGGACTAGGGTGGGTCACATGGGTCATTGTGTACTTATATATTACTAGGGTGGGTCACATGGGGTCATTGAGTTCTTATATAGGACTAGGGTTCGTCACATTGGGTCATTGAGCACTTATATATTACTAGGGTGGGTCACATGGGGTCATTGAGTTCTTATATAGGACTAGGGTGCGTCACATGGGGTCATTGAGTACTTATATAGTACTAGGGGGGTCACATGGGTTCATTGAGTACTTATATAGGACATGGGGGGGTCACATGGGGTCATTAAGTACTTATATAGGACTAGGGGGGGTCACATGTGGTCATTGAGTACTTATATAGGACAAGGGTGGGTCACATGGGGTCATTGAGTACTTATATAGGAATAGGGTGGGTCGATGGGGTCATTGAGTACTTATATAGGACTAGGGGGGTCACATGGGGTCATTGAGTACTTATATATGACTAGGGGGGGTCACATGGGGTCATTGAGTACTTATATAGGAATAGGGTGGGTCACATGGGGTCATTGAGTACTTATATAGGACATGGGGGGGGTCACGTGGGGTCATTGAGTACTTATATAGGACTAGGGTGGGTCACATGGGGTCATTGAGTACTTATATAGGAATAGGGTGGGTCACATGGGGTCATTGAGTACTTATATAGGAATAGGGTGGGTCACATGGGGTCATTGAGTACTTATATAGGACTAGGGTGGGTCACATGGGGTAATTGAGTACTTATATATGACTAGGGGGGGTCACATGGGGTCATTAAGTACTTATATATTACTAGGGTGGGTCACATGGGGTCATTGAGTTCTTATATAGGACTAGGGTGCGTCACATTGGGTCATTGAGTACTTATATAGTACTAGGGGGGTCACATGGTTTCATTGAGTACTTATATAGGACATGGGGGGTCACATGGGGTCATTAAGTACTTATATAGGACTAGGGGGGGGGTCACATGTGGTCATTGAGTACTTATATAGGACTAGGGTGGGTAACATGGGGTCATTGAGTACTTATATATGACTAGGGGGGGGGTCACATGGGGTCATTAAGTACTTGTATAGGACTAGGGGGGTCACATGGGGTCATTGAGTACTTATATAGGACTAGGGTGGGTCGATGAGGTCATTGAGTACTTATATAGGACTAGGGGGGTCACATGGGGTCATTGAGTACTTATATATGACTAGGGGGGGTCACATGGGGTCATTGAGTACTTATATAGGAATAGGGTGAGTGACATGGGGTCATTGAGTACTTATATAGGACATGGGGTGGTCACGTGGGGTCATTGAGTACTAATATAGGACTAGTGTGGGTCACATGGGGTCATTGATTACTTATATATGACTAGGGGAGGTCAAATGGGGTGATTGAGTACTTATATAGGACATGGGGTGTCACATGGGGTCATTAAGTACTTATATAGGACTAGGGGGGGGGTCACATGTGGTCATTGAGTACTTATATAGAACTAGGGTGGGTCACATAGGGTCATTGAGTACTTATATATGACTAGGGGGGTCACATGGGGTCATTTTGTACTTATATAGGACTAGGGTGGGTCACATGGGTCATTGTGTACTTATATATTACTAGGGTGGGTCACATGGGGTCATTGAGTTCTTATATAGGACTAGGGTTCGTCACATTGGGTCATTGAGCACTTATATATTACTAGGGTGGGTCACATGGGGTCATTGAGTTCTTATATAGGACTAGGGTGCGTCACATGGGGTCATTGAGTACTTATATAGTACTAGGGGGGTCACATGGGTTCATTGAGTACTTATATAGGACATGGGGGGGTCACATGGGGTCATTAAGTACTTATATAGGACTAGGGGGGGTCACATGTGGTCATTGAGTACTTATATAGGACTAGGGTGGGTCACATGGGGTCATTGAGTACTTATATATGACTAGGGGGGGTCACATGGGGTCATTAAGTACTTGTATAGGACTAGGGGGGTCACATGGGGTCATTGAGTACTTATATAGGACAAGGGTGGGTCACATGGGGTCATTGAGTACTTATATAGGAATAGGGTGGGTCGATGGGGTCATTGAGTACTTATATAGGACTAGGGGGGTCACATGGGGTCATTGAGTACTTATATATGACTAGGGGGGGTCACATGGGGTCATGAGTACTTATATAGGAATAGGGTGGGTCACATGGGGTCATTGAGTACTTATATAGGACATGGGGGGGGTCACGTGGGGTCATTGAGTACTTATATAGGACTAGGGTGGGTCACATGGGGTCATTGAGTACTTATATAGGAATAGGGTGGGTCACATGGGGTCATTGAGTACTTATATAGGAATAGGGTGGGTCACATGGGGTCATTGAGTACTTATATAGGACATGGAGGGGTCACGTGTGGTCATTGAGTACTTATATAGGACTAGGGTGGGTCACATGGGGTCATTGAGTACTTATATAGGACTAGGGGGGGTCACATGGGGTCATTGATTACTTATATATGACTAGGGGGGGTCAAATGGGGTCATTGAGTACTTATATAGGACATGGGGTGTCACATGGGGTCATTAAGTACTTATATAGGACTAGGGGGGGTCACATGTGGTCATTGAGTACTTATATAGGACTAGGGTGGGTCACATGGGGTCATTGAGTACTTATATATGACTAGGGGGGGTCACATGGGGTCATTGAGTACTTATATAGGACTAGGGTGGGTCACATGGGGTCATTTTGTACTTATATAGGGGTAGGGTGGGTCACATGGGGTCATTGATTACTTATATATTACTAGGGTGGGTCACATGGGGTCATTGAGTTCTTATATAGGACTAGGGTGCGTCACATGTGGTCATTGAGTACTTATATAGTACTAGGGGGGTTACATGGGGTCATTGAGTACTTATATAGGATATTGGGGGGTCACGTGGGGTCATTGAGTACTTATATAGGACTAGGGTGGGTCACATGGGGTCATTAAGTACTTATATAGGAATAGGGGGGGTCACATGTGATCATTGAGTACTTATATAGGAATAGGGTGGGTCACATGGGGTCATTGAGTACTTATATAGGACTAGGGGGTCACATGGGGTCATTGAGTACTTATATAGGACTAGGGTGGGTCACATGGGTCATTGTGTACTTATATATTACTAGGGTGGGTCACATGGGGTCATTGAGTTCTTATATAGGACTAGGGTGCGTCACATTGGGTCATTGAGTACTTATATATTACTAGGGTGGGTCACATGGGGTCATTGAGTTCTTATATAGGACATGGGGGGGTCACATGGGGTCATTAAGTACTTATATAGGACTAGGGGGGGGTCACATGTGGTCATTGAGTACTTATATAGGACTAGGGTGGGTCACATGGGGTCATTGAGTACTTATATATGACTAGGGGGGGTCACATGGGGTCATTAAGTACTTGAATAGGACTAGGGGAGTCACATGGGGTCATTGAGTACTTATATAGGACTAGGGTGGGTCGATGGGGTCATTGAGTACTTATATAGGACTAGGGGGGTCACATGGGGTCATTGAGTACTTATATAGGAATAGGGTGGGTCACATGTGGTCATTGAGTACTTATATAGGACTAGGGGTTCACATGGGGTCATTGAGTACTTATATAGGACTAGGGTGGGTCACATGCGGTCATTTTGTACTTATATAGGACTAGGGTGGGTCACATGGGTCATTGTGTACTTATATATTACTAGGGTGGGTCACATGGGGTCATTGAGTTCTTATATAGGACTAGGGTTCGTCACATTGGGTCATTGAGCACTTATATATTACTAGGGTGGGTCACATGGGGTCATTGAGTTCTTATATAGGACTAGGGTGCGTCACATGGGGTCATTGAGTACTTATATAGTACTAGGGGGGTCACATGGGTTCATTGAGTACTTATATAGGACATGGGGGGGTCACATGGGGTCATTAAGTACTTATATAGGACTAGGGGGGGTCACATGTGGTCATTGAGTACTTATATAGGACTAGGGTGGGTCACATGGGGTCATTGAGTACTTATATATGACTAGGGGGGGTCACATGGGGTCATTAAGTACTTGTATAGGACTAGGGGGGTCACATGGGGTCATTGAGTACTTATATAGGACAAGGGTGGGTCACATGGGGTCATTGAGTACTTATATAGGAATAGGGTGGGTCGATGGGGTCATTGAGTACTTATATAGGACTAGGGGGGTCACATGGGGTCATTGAGTACTTATATATGACTAGGGGGGGTCACATGGGGTCATTGAGTACTTATATAGGAATAGGGTGGGTCACATGGGGTCATTGAGTACTTATATAGGACATGGGGGGGGGGGGTCACGTGGGGTCATTGAGTACTTATATAGGACAAGGGTGGGTCACATGGGGTCATTGAGTACTTATATAGGAATAGGGTGGGTCGATGGGGTCATTGAGTACTTATATAGGACTAGGGGGGTCACATGGGGTCATTGAGTACTTATATATGACTAGGGTGGGTCACATGGGGTCATTGAGTACTTATATAGGAATAGGGTGGGTCACATGGGGTCATTGAGTACTTATATAGGAATAGGGTGGGTCACATGGGGCCATTGAGTACTTATATAGGACATGGAGGGGTCACGTGTGGTCATTGAGTACTTATATAGGACTAGGGTGGGTCACATGGGGTCATTGAGTACTTATATAGGACTAGGGGGGGTCACATGGGGTCATTGATTACTTATATATGACTAGGGGGGGTCAAATGGGGTCATTGAGTACTTATATAGGACATGGGGTGTCACATGGGGTCATTAAGTACTTATATAGGACTAGGGGGGGTCACATGGGGTCATTGAGTACTTATATAGGACTAGGGTGGGTCACATGGGTCATTGTGTACTTATATATTACTAGGGTGGGTCACATGGGGTCATTGAGTTCTTATATAGGACTAGGGTGCGTCACATTGGGTCATTGAGTACTTATATATTACTAGGGTGGGTCACATGGGGTCATTGAGTTCTTATATAGGACATGGGGGGGTCACATGGGGTCATTAAGTACTTATATAGGACTAGGGGGGGGTCACATGTGGTCATTGAGTACTTATATAGGACTAGGGTGGGTCACATGGGGTCATTGAGTACTTATATATGACTAGGGGGGGTCACATGGGGTCATTAAGTACTTGAATAGGACTAGGGGAGTCACATGGGGTCATTGAGTACTTATATAGGACTAGGGTGGGTCGATGGGGTCATTGAGTACTTATATAGGACTAGGGGGGTCACATGGGGTCATTGAGTACTTATATAGGAATAGGGTGGGTCACATGTGGTCATTGAGTACTTATATAGGACTAGGGGTTCACATGGGGTCATTGAGTACTTATATAGGACTAGGGTGGGTCACATGCGGTCATTTTGTATTTATATAGGACTAGGGTGGGTCACATGGGTCATTGTGTACTTATATTATACTACTGTGGGTCGCATGGGGCCATTGAGTACTTATATAGGACTAGGGTGGGTAACATGGGGTCATTGAGTACTTATATAGGACTAGGGGGGGTCACATGGGGTCATTGAGTTCTTATATAGGACTAGGGTGGGTCACAAGGGGTCATTGAGTACTTATATAGGACATGGAGGGGTCACGTGCGGTCATTGAGTACTTATATAGGACTAGGGTGGGTCACATGGGGTCATTGAGTACTTATATAGGACTAGGGGGGGTCACATGGGGTCATTGAGTTCTTATATCTTCGACTAGGGTGGGTCACATGGGGTCATTGAGTACTTATATAGTAATAGGGTGGGTCGATGGGGTCATTAAGTACTTGTATAGGACTAGGGGGGTCACATGGGGTCATTGAGTACTTATATAGGACTAGGGTGGGTCACATGGGGTCATTGAGTACTTATATAGGAATAGGGTGGGTCGATGGGGTCATTGAGTACTTATATAGGACTAGGGGGGTCACATGGGGTCATTGAGTACTTATATATGACTAGGGGGGGTCACATGGGGTCATTGAGTACTTATATAGGACTAGGGGGGGTCACATGTGGTCATTGAGTACTTATATAGGACTAGGGTGGGTCACATGGGGTCATTGAGTACTTATATATGACTAGGGGGGGTCACATGGGGTCATTAAGTACTTGTATAGTACTAGGGGGGTCACATGGGTTCATTGAGTACTTATATAGGACATGGGGGGGTCACATGGGGTCATTAAGTACTTATATAGGACTAGGGGGGGTCACATGTGGTCATTGAGTACTTATATAGGACTAGGGTGGGTCACATGGGGTCATTGAGTACTTATATATGCCTAGGGGGGGTCACATGGGGTCATTAAGTACTTGTATAGGACTAGGGTGGTCACATGGGGTCATTGAGTACTTATATAGGACAAGGGTGGGTCACATGGGGTCATTGAGTACTTATATAGGAATAGGGTGGGTCGATGGGGTCATTGAGTACTTATATAGGACTAGGGGGGTCACATGGGGTCATTGAGTACTTATATATGACTAGGGGGGGTCACATGGGGTCATTGAGTACTTATATAGGAATAGGGTGGGTCACATGGGGTCATTGAGTACTTATATAGGACATGGGGGGGGTCACGTGGGGTCATTGAGTACTTATATAGGACTAGGGTGGGTCACATGGGGTCATTGAGTACTTATATAGGAATAGGGTGGGTCACATGGGGTCATTGAGTACTTATATAGGAATAGGGTGGGTCACATGGGGTCATTGAGTACTTATATAGGGCTAGGGTGGGTCACATGGGGTCATTGATTACTTATATATTACTAGGGTGGGTCACATGGGGTCATTGAGTACTTATATAGGACTAGGGGGGGTCACATGGGGTCATTAATTACTTATATATGACTAGGGGGGGTCAAATGGGGTCATTGAGTACTTATATAGGACATGGGGTGTCACATGGGGTCATTAAGTACTTATATAGGACTAGGGGGGGGTCACATGTGGTCATTGAGTACTTATATAGGACTAGGGTGGGTCACATGGGGTCATTGAGTACTTATATATGACTAGGGGGGGTCACATGGGGTCATTGAGTACTTATATAGGACTAGGGTGGGTCACATGGGGTCATTTTGTACTTATATAGGGCTAGGGTGGGTCACATGGGGTCATTGATTACTTATATATTACTAGGGTGGGTCACATGGGGTCATTGAGTTCTTATATAGGACTAGGGTGCGTCACATCTGGTCATTGAGTACTTATATAGTACTAGGGGGGTTACATGGGGTCATTGAGTACTTATATAGGATATGGGGGGGTCACGTGGGGTCATTGAGTACTTATATAGGACTAGGGTGGGTCACATGGGGTCATTAAGTACTTATATAGGAATAGGGGGGGTCACATGTGATCATTGAGTACTTATATAGGAATAGGGTGGGTCACATGGGGTCATTGAGTACTTATATAGGACTAGGGGGTCACATGGGGTCATTGAGTACTTATATAGGACTAGGGTGGGTCACATGGGTCATTGTGTACTTATATATTACTAGGGTGGGTCACATGGGGTCATTGAATTCTTATATAGGACTAGGGTGCGTCACATTGGGTCATTGAGTACTTATATATTACTAGGGTGGGTCACATGGGGTCATTGAGTTCTTATATAGGACATGGGGGGGTCACATGGGGTCATTAAGTACTTATATAGGACTAGGGGGGGGTCACATGTGGTCATTGAGTACTAATATAGGACTAGGGTGGGTCACATGGGGTCATTGAGTACTTATATATGACTAGGGGGGGTCACATGGGGTCATTAAGTACTTATATAGGACTAGGGTGGGTCACATGGGGTCATTTTGTATTTATATAGGACTAGGGTGGGTCACATGGGTCATTGTGTACTTATATTATACTACTGTGGGTCGCATGGGGTCATTGAGTACTTATATAGGACTAGGGTGGGCAACATGGGGTCATTGAGTACTTATATATGACTAGGGGGGGTCACATGGGGTCATTGAGTACTTATATAGGACTAGGGTGGGTCACATGGGGTCAGTTTGTACTTATATAGGACTAGGGTGGGTCACATGGGGTCATTGACTACTTATATATTACTAGGGTGGGTCACATGGGGTCATTGAGTTCTTATATAGGACTAGGGTGCGTCACATGGGGTCATTGAGTACTTATATAGTACTAGGGGGGTCACATGGGGTCATTGAGTACTTATATAGGACATGGGGGGGTCACGTGGGGTCATTGAGTACTTATATAGGACTAGGGTGGGTCACATGGGGTCATTGAGTACTTATATAGGACTAGGGTAGGTCACATGGGGTCATTGAGTACTTATATATTACTAGGGTGGGTCACATGGGGTCATTGAATTCTTATATAGGACTAGGGTGCGTCACATTGGGTCATTGAGTACTTATATATTACTAGGGTGGGTCACATGGGGTCATTGAGTTCTTATATAGGACATGGGGGGGTCACATGGGGTCATTAAGTACTTATATAGGACTAGGGGGGGGTCACATGTGGTCATTGAGTACTAATATAGGACTAGGGTGGGTCACATGGGGTCATTGAGTACTTATATATGACTAGGGGGGGTCACATGGGGTCATTAAGTACTTATATAATACTAGGGGGGTCACATGGGTTCATTGAGTACTTATATAGGACATGGGGGGTTCACATGGGGTCATTAAGTACTTATATAGGACTAGGGCGGGGTCACATGTGGTCATTGAGTACTTATATAGGACTAGGGTGGGTCACATGGGGTCATTGAGTACTTATATATGACTAGGGGGGTCACATGGGGTCATTAAGTACTTGTATAGGACTAGGGGGGTCACATGGGGTCATTGAGTACTTATATAGGACTAGGGTGGGTCACATGGGGTCATTGAGTACTTATATAGGAATAGGTTGGGTCACATGGGGTCATTGAGTACTTATATAGGACGTGGGGGGGGGGTCACGTGGGGTCATTGAGTACTTGTATAGGACTAGGGTGGGTCACATGGGGTCATTGAGTACTTATATAGGAATAGGGTGGGTCACATGAAGTCATTGAGTACTTATATAGGAATAGGGTGGGTCACATGGGGTCATTGAGTACTTATATAGGACATGGAGGGGTCACGTGCGGTCATTGAGTACTTATATAGTACTAGGGTGGGTCACATGGGGTCATTGAGTACTTATATAGGACTAGGGGGGGTCACATGGGGTCATTGAGTTCTTATATAGGACTAGGGTGGGTCACATGGGGTCATTGATTACTTATATATGACTAGGGGGGGTCAAATGGGGTCATTGAGTACTTATATAGGATATGGGGTGTCACATGGGGTCATTAAGTACTTATATAGGACTAGGGGGGGGGTCACATGTGGTCATTGAGTACTTATATAGGACTAGGGTGGGTCACATGGGGTCATTGAGTACTTATATATGACTAGGGGGGGTCACATGGGGTCATTGAGTACTTATATAGGACTAGGGTGGGTCACATGGGGTCATTTTGTACTTATATAGGAATAGGGGGGGTCACATGAGGTCATTGAGTACTTATATAGGAATAGGGTGGGTCACATGGGGTCATTGAGTACTTATATAGGAATAGGGTGGGTCAAATGGGGTCATTGAGTACTTATATAGGACATGGGGTGTCACATGGGGTCATTAAGTACTTATATAGGACTAGGGGGGGGTCACATGGGGTCATTGAGTACTTATATAGGACTAGGGTAGGTCACATGGGGTCATTGAGTACTTATATAGGAATAGGGTGGGTCACATGGGGTCATTGAGTACTTATATAGGAATAGGGTGGGTCAAATGGGGTCATTGAGTACTTATATAGGACATGGGGTGTCACATGGGGTCATTAAGTACTTATATAGGACTAGGGGGGGGTCACATGTGGTCATTGAGTACTTATATAGGAATAGGGTGGGTCACATGGGGTCATTGAGTACTTATATAGGAATAGGGTGGGTCACATGGGGTAATTGAGTACTTATATAGGACTAGGGTAGGTCACATGGGGTCATTGAGTACTTATATAGGACTAGGGTGGGTCACATGGGGTCATTTTGTACTTATATAGGACTAGGGTGGGACACATGGGGTCATTGTGTACTTATATATTACTAGGTTGGGTCACATGGGGTCATTGAGTTCTTATATAGGACTAGGGTGCGTCACATGGGGTCATTGAGTACTTATATAGTACTAGGGGGGTCACATGGGTTCATTGAGTACTTATATAGGACATGGGGGGTTCACATGGGGTCATTAAGTACTTATATAGGACTAGGGCGGGGTCACATGTGGTCATTGATTACTTATATAGGACTAGGGTGGGTCACATGGGGTCATTGAGTACTTATATATGACTAGGGGGGTCACATGGGGTCATTAAGTACTTGTATAGGACTAGGGGGGTCACATGGGGTCATTGAGTACTTATATAGGACTAGGGTGGGTCACATGGGGTCATTGAGTACTTATATAGGAATAGGTTGGGTCACATGGGGTCATTGAGTACTTATATAGGACATGGGGGGGGGGTCACGTGGGGTCATTGAGTACTTATATAGGACTAGGGTGGGTCACATGGGGTCATTGAGTACTTATATAGGAATAGGGTGGGTCACATGAAGTCATTGAGTACTTATATAGGAAAAGGGTGGGTCACATGGGGTCATTGAGTACTTATATAGGACATGGAGGGGTCACGTGCGGTCATTGAGTACTTATATAGGACTAGGGTGGGTCACATGGGGTCATTGAGTACTTATATAGGACTAGGGGGGGTCACATGGGGTCATTGAGTTCTTATATAGGACTAGGGTGGGTCACATGGGGTCATTGATTACTTATATATGACTAGGGGGGGTCAAATGGGGTCATTGAGTACTTATATAGGACATGGGGTGTCACATGGGGTCATTAAGTACTTATATAGGACTAGGGGGGGGGGGTCACATGTGGTCATTGAGTACTTATATAGGACTAGGGTGGGTCACATGGGGTCATTGAGTACTTATATATGACTAGGGGGGTCACATGGGGTCATTGAGTACTTATATAGGACTAGGGTGGGTCACATGGGGTCATTTTGTACTTATATAGGACTAGGGTGGGTCACATGGGGTCATTGATTACTTATATATTACTAGGGTGGGTCAAATGGGGTCATTGAGTTCTTATATAGGACTAGGGTGCGTCACATGGGGTCATTTAGTACTTATATAGGATATGGGGGGGTCACGTGGGGTCATTGAGTACTTATATAGGACTAGGGTGGGACACATGGGGTCATTAAGTACTTATATAGGAATAGGGGGGGTCACATGAGGTCATTGAGTACTTATATAGGAATAGGGTGGGTCACATGGGGTCATTGAGTACTTATATAGGAATAGGGTGGGTCAAATGGGGTCATTGAGTACTTATATAGGACATGGGGTGTCACATGGGGTCATTAAGTACTTATATAGGACTAGGGGGGGGTCACATGTGGTCATTGAGTACTTATATAGGACATGGGGTGGGGTCACGTGGGGTCATTGAGTACTTATATAGGACTAGGGTGGGTCACATGGGGTCATTGAGTACTTATATAGGAATAGGGTGGGTCACATGGGGTCATTGAGTACTTATATAGGAATAGGGTGGGTCACATGGGGTAATTGAGTACTTATATATTACTAGGGTGGGTCACATGGGGTCATTGAGTTCTTATATAGGACTAGGGTGCGTCACATGGGGTCATTGAGTACTTATATAGTACTAGGGGGGTCACATGGTTTCATTGAGTACTTATATAGGACATGGGGGGTCACATGGGGTCATTAAGTACTTATATAGGACTAGGGGGGGGTCACATGTGGTCATTGAGTACTTATATAGGACATGGGGGGGTCACATGGGGTCATTAAGTACTTATATAGGACTAGGGGAAGGTCACATGTTGTCATTGAGTACTTATATAGGACTAGGGTGGGTCACATGGGGTAATTGAGTACTTATATATTACTAGGGTGGGTCACATGGGGTCATTGAGTTCTTATATAGGACTAGGGTGCGTCACATGGGGTCATTGAGTACTTATATAGTACTAGGGGGGTCACATGTTTTCATTGAGTACTTATATAGGACATGGGGGGTCACATGGGGTCATTAAGTACTTATATAGGACTAGGGTGGGTCACATGGGGTCATTGAGTACTTATATAGGATATGGGGGGGGGGTCACGTGGGGTCATTGAGTACTTATATAGGACTAGGGTGGGTCACATGGGGTCATTGAGTACTTATATAGGAATAGGGTGGGTCACATGGGGTCATTGAGTACTTATATAGGAATAGGGTGGGTCACATGGGGTCATTGAGTACTTATATAGGAATAGGGTGGGTCACATGGGGTCATTGAGTACTTATATAGGACATGGAGGGGTCACGTGTGGTCATTGAGTACTTATATAGGACTAGGGTGGGTCACATGGGGTCATTGAGTACTTATATAGGACTAGGGGGGGTCACATGGGGTCATTGATTACTTATATATGACTAGGGGGGGTCAAATGGGGTCATTGAGTACTTATATAGGACATGGGGTGTCACATGGGGTCATTAAGTACTTATATAGGACTAGGGGGGGGTCACATGTGGTCATTGAGTACTTATATAGGACATGGGGGGGTCACATGGGGTCATTAAGTACTTATATAGGACTAGGGGAAGGTCACATGTTGTCATTGAGTACTTATATAGGACTAGGGTGGGTCACATGGGGTAATTGAGTACTTATATATGACTAGGGGGGGGTCACATGGGGTCATTAAGTACTTATATATTACTAGGGTGGGTCACATGGGGTCATTGAGTTCTTATATAGGACTAGGGTGCGTCACATGGGGTCATTGAGTACTTATATAGTACTAGGGGGGTCACATGGTTTCATTGAGTACTTATATAGGACATGGGGGGTCACATGGGGTCATTAAGTACTTATATAGGACTAGGGGGGGGGGTCACATGTGGTCATTGAGTACTTATATAGGACTAGGGTGGGTCACATGGGGTCATTGAGTACTTATATATGACTAGGGGGGGGTCACATGGGGTCATTAAGTACTTGTATAGGACTAGGGGGGTCACATGGGGTCATTGAGTACTTATATAGGACTAGGGTGGGTCGATGGGGTCATTGAGTACTTATATAGGACTAGGGGGGTCACATGGGGTCATTGAGTACTTATATATGACTAGGGGGGGTCACATGGGGTCATTGAGTACTTATATAGGACATGGGGTGGTCACGTGGGGTCATTGAGTACTAATATAGGACTAGGGTGGGTCACATGGGGTCATTGATTACTTATATATGACTAGGGGAGGTCAAATGGGGTCATTGAGTACTTATATAGGACATGGGGTGTCACATGGGGTCATTAAGTACTTATATAGGACTAGGGGGGGGGTCACATGTGGTCATTGAGTATTTATATAGAACTAGGGTGGGTCACATGGGGTCATTGAGTACTTATATATGACTAGGGGGGGTCACATGGGGTCATTTTGTACTTATATAGGACTAGGGTGGGTCACATGGGTCATTGTGTACTTATATATTACTAGGGTGGGTCACATGGGGTCATTGAGTTCTTATATAGGACTAGGGTGGGTCACATGGGGTCATTGAGTACTTATATATGACTAGGGGGGGGTCACATGGGGTCATTAAGTACTTGTATAGGACTAGGGGGGTCACATGGGGTCATTGAGTACTTATATAGGACTAGGGTGGGTCGATGGGGTCATTGAGTACTTATATAGGACTAGGGGGGTCACATGGGTTCATTGAGTACTTATATAGGACATGGGGGGGTCACATGGGGTCATTAAGTACTTATATAGGACTAGGGGGGGTCACATGGGGTCATTGAGTACTTATATAGGATATGGGGGGGGTCACGTGGGGTCATTGAGTACTTATATAGGACTAGGGGGGTCACATGGGTTCATTGAGTACTTATATAGGACATGGGGGGGTCACATGGGGTCATTAAGTACTTATATAGGACTAGGGGGGGTCACATGGGGTCATTGAGTACTTATATAGGATATGGGGGGGGTCACGTGGGGTCATTGAGTACTTATATAGGACATGGAGGGGTCACGTGTGGTCATTGAGTACTTATATAGGACTAGGGTGGGTCACATGGGGTCATTGAGTACTTATATAGGACTAGGGGGGGTCACATGGGGTCATTGATTACTTATATATGACTAGGGGGGGTCAAATGGGGTCATTGAGTACTTATATAGGACATGGGGTGTCACATGGGGTCATTAAGTACTTATATAGGACTAGGGGGGGGTCACATGTGGTCATTGAGTACTTATATAGGACATGGGGGGGTCACATGGGGTCATTAAGTACTTATATAGGACTAGGGGGGGGGTCACATGTGGTCATTGAGTACTTATATAGGACTAGGGTGGGTCACATGGGGTCATTGAGTACTTATATATGACTAGGGGGGGGTCACATGGGGTCATTTAGTACTTGTATAGGACTAGGGGGGTCACATGGGGTCATTGAGTACTTATATAGGACTAGGGTGGGTCGATGGGGTCATTGAGTACTTATATAGGACTAGGGGGGTCACATGGGGTCATTGAGTACTTATATATGACTAGGGGGGGTCACATGGGGTCATTAAGTACTTATATAGGACTAGGGGAGGGTCACATGTTGTCATTGAGTACTTATATAGGACTAGGGTGGGTCACATGGGGTAATTGAGTACTTATATATGACTAGGGGGGGTCACATGGGGTCATTAAGTACTTATATATTACTAGGGTGGGTCACATGGGGTCATTGAGTTCTTATATAGGACTAGGGTGCGTCACATTGGGTCATTGAGTACTTATATAGTACTAGGGGGGTCACATGGTTTCATTGAGTACTTATATAGGACATGGGGGGTCACATGGGGTCATTAAGTACTTATATAGGACTAGGGGGGGGGGTCACATGTGGTCATTGAGTACTTATATAGGACTAGGGTGGGTCACATGGGGTCATTGAGTACTTATATATGACTAGGGGGGGGGTCACATGGGGTCATTAAGTACTTGTATAGGACTAGGGGGGTCACATGGGGTCATTGAGTACTTATATAGGACTAGGGTGGGTCGATGGGGTCATTGAGTACTTATATAGGACTAGGGGGGTCACATGGGGTCATTGAGTACTTATATATGACTAGGGGGGGTCACATGGGGTCATTGAGTACATATATAGGAATAGGGTGAGTCACATGGGGTCATTAAGTACTTATATAGGACATGGGGTGGTCACGTGGGGTCATTGAGTACTAATATAGGACTAGGGTGGGTCACATGGGGTCATTGATTACTTATATATGACTAGGGGAGGTCAAATGGGGTCATTGAGTACTTATATAGGACATGGGGTGTCACATGGGGTCATTAAGTACTTATATAGGACTAGGGGGGGGGGGTCACATGTGGTCATTGAGTACTTATATAGAACTAGGGTGGGTCACATGGGGTCATTGAGTACTTATATATGACTAGGGGGGGTCACATGGGGTCATTTTGTACTTATATAGGACTAGGGTGGGTCACATGGGTCATTGTGTACTTATATATTACTAGGGTGGGTCACATGGGGTCATTGAGTTCTTATATAGGACTAGGGTTAGTCACATTGGGTCATTGAGCACTTATATATTACTAGGGTGGGTCACATGGGGTCATTGAGTTCTTATATAGGACTAGGGTGCGTCACATGGGGTCATTGAGTACTTATATAGTACTAGGGGGGTCACATGGGTTCATTGAGTACTTATATAGGACATGGGGGGGGTCACATGGGGTCATTAAGTACTTATATAGGACTAGGGGGGGTCACATGTGGTCATTGAGTACTTATATAGGACTAGGGTGGGTCACATGGGGTCATTGAGTACTTATATATGACTAGGGGGGGTCACATGGGGTCATTAAGTACTTGTATAGGACTAGGGGGGTCACATGGGGTCATTGAGTACTTATATAGGACAAGGGTGGGTCACATGGGGTCATTGAGTACTTATATAGGAATAGGGTGGGTCGATGGGGTCATTGAGTACTTATATAGGACTAGGGGGGTCACATGGGGTCATTGAGTACTTATATATGACTAGGGGGGGTCACATGGGGTCATTGAGTACTTATATAGGAATAGGGTGGGTCACATGGGGTCATTGAGTACTTATATAGGACATGGGGGGGGTCACGTGGGGTCATTGAGTACTTATATAGGACTAGGGTGGGTCACATGGGGTCATTGAGTACTTATATAGGAATAGGGTGGGTCACATGGGGTCATTGAGTACTTATATAGGAATAGGGTGGGTCACATGGGGTCATTGAGTACTTATATAGGACTAGGGGGGGTCACATGTGGTCATTGAGTACTTATATAGGACTAGGGTGGGTCACATGGGGTCATTGAGTACTTATATATGACTAGGGGGGGTCACATGGGGTCATTGAGTACTTATATAGGACTAGGGTGGGTCACATGGGGTCATTTTGTACTTATATAGGGGTAGGGTGGGTCACATGGGGTCATTGATTACTTATATATTACTAGGGTGGGTCACATGGGGTCATTGAGTTCTTATATAGGACTAGGGTGCGTCACATGTGGTCATTGAGTACTTATATAGTACTAGGGGGGTTACATGGGGTCATTGAGTACTTATATAGGATATTGGGGGGTCACGTGGGGTCATTGAGTACTTATATAGGACTAGGGTGGGTCACATGGGGTCATTAAGTACTTATATAGGAATAGGGGGGGTCACATGTGATCATTGAGTACTTATATAGGAATAGGGTGGGTCACATGGGGTCATTGAGTACTTATATAGGACTAGGGGGTCACATGGGGTCATTGAGTACTTATATAGGACTAGGGTGGGTCACATGGGTCATTGTGTACTTATATATTACTAGGGTGGGTCACATGGGGTCATTGAGTTCTTATATAGGACTAGGGTGCGTCACATTGGGTCATTGAGTACTTATATATTACTAGGGTGGGTCACATGGGGTCATTGAGTTCTTATATAGGACATGGGGGGGTCACATGGGGTCATTAAGTACTTATATAGGACTAGGGGGGGGTCACATGTGGTCATTGAGTACTTATATAGGACTAGGGTGGGTCACATGGGGTCATTGAGTACTTATATATGACTAGGGGGGGTCACATGGGGTCATTAAGTACTTGAATAGGACTAGGGGAGTCACATGGGGTCATTGAGTACTTATATAGGACTAGGGTGGGTCGATGGGGTCATTGAGTACTTATATAGGACTAGGGGGGTCACATGGGGTCATTGAGTACTTATATAGGAATAGGGTGGGTCACATGTGGTCATTGAGTACTTATATAGGACTAGGGGTTCACATGGGGTCATTGAGTACTTATATAGGACTAGGGTGGGTCACATGCGGTCATTTTGTATTTATATAGGACTAGGGTGGGTCACATGGGTCATTGTGTACTTATATTATACTACTGTGGGTCGCATGGGGCCATTGAGTACTTATATAGGACTAGGGTGGGTAACATGGGGTCATTGAGTACTTATATAGGACTAGGGGGGGTCACATGGGGTCATTGAGTTCTTATATAGGACTAGGGTGGGTCACATGGGGTCATTGAGTACTTATATAGGACATGGAGGGGTCACGTGCGGTCATTGAGTACTTATATAGGACTAGGGTGGGTCACATGGGGTCATTGAGTACTTATATAGGACTAGGGGGGGTCACATGGGGTCATTGAGTTCTTATATCTTCGACTAGGGTGGGTCACATGGGGTCATTGAGTACTTATATAGTAATAGGGTGGGTCGATGGGGTCATTAAGTACTTGTATAGGACTAGGGGGGTCACATGGGGTCATTGAGTACTTATATAGGACTAGGGTGGGTCACATGGGGTCATTGAGTACTTATATAGGAATAGGGTGGGTCGATGGGGTCATTGAGTACTTATATAGGACTAGGGGGGTCACATGGGGTCATTGAGTACTTATATATGACTAGGGGGGGTCACATGGGGTCATTGAGTACTTATATAGGACTAGGGGGGGTCACATGTGGTCATTGAGTACTTATATAGGACTAGGGTGGGTCACATGGGGTCATTGAGTACTTATATATGACTAGGGGGGGTCACATGGGGTCATTAAGTACTTGTATAGTACTAGGGGGGTCACATGGGTTCATTGAGTACTTATATAGGACATGGGGGGGTCACATGGGGTCATTAAGTACTTATATAGGACTAGGGGGGGTCACATGTGGTCATTGAGTACTTATATAGGACTAGGGTGGGTCACATGGGGTCATTGAGTACTTATATATGACTAGGGGGGGTCACATGGGGTCATTAAGTACTTGTATAGGACTAGGGTGGTCACATGGGGTCATTGAGTACTTATATAGGACAAGGGTGGGTCACATGGGGTCATTGAGTACTTATATAGGAATAGGGTGGGTCGATGGGGTCATTGAGTACTTATATAGGACTAGGGGGGTCACATGGGGTCATTGAGTACTTATATATGACTAGGGGGGGTCACATGGGGTCATTGAGTACTTATATAGGAATAGGGTGGGTCACATGGGGTCATTGAGTACTTATATAGGACATGGGGGGGGGTCACGTGGGGTCATTGAGTACTTATATAGGACTAGGGTGGGTCACATGGGGTCATTGAGTACTTATATAGGAATAGGGTGGGTCACATGGGGTCATTGAGTACTTATATAGGAATAGGGTGGGTCACATGTGATCATTGAGTACTTATATAGGAATAGGGTGGGTCACATGGGGTCATTGAGTACTTATATAGGACTAGGGGGTCACATGGGGTCATTGAGTACTTATATATTACTAGGGTGGGTCACATGGGGTCATTGAGTTCTTATATAGGACATGGGGGGGTCACATGGGGTCATTAAGTACTTATATAGGACTAGGGGGGGGTCACATGTGGTCATTGAGTACTTATATAGGACTAGGGTGGGTCACATGGGGTCATTGAGTACTTATATATGACTAGGGGGGGTCACATGGGGTCATTAAGTACTTGAATAGGACTAGGGGAGTCACATGGGGTCATTGAGTACTTATATAGGACTAGGGTGGGTCGATGGGGTCATTGAGTACTTATATAGGACTAGGGGGGTCACATGGGGTCATTGAGTACTTATATAGGACTAGGGGGGGTCACATGGGGTCATTGAGTTCTTATATAGGACTAGGGTGGGTCACATGGGGTCATTGAGTACTTATATAGGACATGGAGGGGTCACGTGCGGTCATTGAGTACTTATATAGGACTAGGGTGGGTCACATGGGGTCATTGAGTACTTATATAGGACTAGGGGGGGTCACATGGGGTCATTGAGTTCTTATATCTTCGACTAGGGTGGGTCACATTGGGTCATTGAGTACTTATATAGTAATAGGGTGGGTCGATGGGGTCATTAAGTACTTGTATAGGACTAGGGGGGTCACATGGGGTCATTGAGTACTTATATAGGACTAGGGTGGGTCACATGGGGTCATTGAGTACTTATATAGGAATAGGGTGGGTCGATGGGGTCATTGAGTACTTATATAGGACTAGGGGGGTCACATGGGGTCATTGAGTACTTATATATGACTAGGGGGGGTCACATGGGGTCATTGAGTACTTATATAGGACTAGGGGGGGTCACATGTGGTCATTGAGTACTTATATAGGACTAGGGTGGGTCACATGGGGTCATTGAGTACTTATATATGACTAGGGGGGGTCACATGGGGTCATTAAGTACTTGTATAGTACTAGGGGGGTCACATGGGTTCATTGAGTACTTATATAGGACATGGGGGGGTCACATGGGGTCATTAAGTACTTATATAGGACTAGGGGGGGTCACATGTGGTCATTGAGTACTTATATAGGACTAGGGTGGGTCACATGGGGTCATTGAGTACTTATATATGACTAGGGGGGGTCACATGGGGTCATTAAGTACTTGTATAGGACTAGGGTGGTCACATGGGGTCATTGAGTACTTATATAGGACAAGGGTGGGTCACATGGGGTCATTGAGTACTTATATAGGAATAGGGTGGGTCGATGGGGTCATTGAGTACTTATATAGGACTAGGGGGGTCACATGGGGTCATTGAGTACTTATATATGACTAGGGGGGGTCACATGGGGTCATTGAGTACTTATATAGGAATAGGGTGGGTCACATGGGGTCATTGAGTACTTATATAGGACATGGGGGGGGTCACGTGGGGTCATTGAGTACTTATATAGGACTAGGGTGGGTCACATGGGGTCATTGAGTACTTATATAGGAATAGGGTGGGTCACATGGGGTCATTGAGTACTTATATAGGAATAGGGTGGGTCACATGGGGTCATTGAGTACTTATATAGGACATGGAGGGGTCACGTGTGGTCATTGAGTACTTATATAGGACTAGGGTGGGTCACATGGGGTCATTGAGTACTTATATAGGACTAGGGGGGGTCACATGGGGTCATTGATTACTTATATATGACTAGGGGGGGTCAAATGGGGTCATTGAGTACTTATATAGGACATGGGGTGTCACATGGGGTCATTAAGTACTTATATAGGACTAGGGGGGGGTCACATGTGGTCATTGAGTACTTATATAGGACTAGGGTGGGTCACATGGGGTCATTGAGTACTTATATATGACTAGGGGGGGTCACATGGGGTCATTGAGTACTTATATAGGACTAGGGTGGGTCACATGGGGTCATTTTGTACTTATATAGGGCTAGGGTGGGTCACATGGGGTCATTGATTACTTATATATTACTAGGGTGGGTCACATGGGGTCATTGAGTTCTTATATAGGACTAGGGTGCGTCACATGTGGTCATTGAGTACTTATATAGTACTAGGGGGGTTACATGGGGTCATTGAGTACTTATATAGGATATGGGGGGGTCACGTGGGGTCATTGAGTACTTATATAGGACTAGGGTGGGTCACATGGGGTCATTAAGTACTTATATAGGAATAGGGGGGGTCACATGTGATCATTGAGTACTTATATAGGAATAGGGTGGGTCACATGGGGTCATTGAGTACTTATATAGGACTAGGGGGTCACATGGGGTCATTGAGTACTTATATAGGACTAGGGTGGGTCACATGGGTCATTGTGTACTTATATATTACTAGGGTGGGTCACATGGGGTCATTGAATTCTTATATAGGACTAGGGTGCGTCACATTGGGTCATTGAGTACTTATATATTACTAGGGTGGGTCACATGGGGTCATTGAGTTCTTATATAGGACATGGGGGGGTCACATGGGGTCATTAAGTACTTATATAGGACTAGGGGGGGGTCACATGTGGTCATTGAGTACTAATATAGGACTAGGGTGGGTCACATGGGGTCATTGAGTACTTATATATGACTAGGGGGGGTCACATGGGGTCATTAAGTACTTATATAGGACTAGGGTGGGTCACATGGGGTCATTTTGTATTTATATAGGACTAGGGTGGGTCACATGGGTCATTGTGTACTTATATTATACTACTGTGGGTCGCATGGGGTCATTGAGTACTTATATAGGACTAGGGTGGGTAACATGGGGTCATTGAGTACTTATATATGACTAGGGGGGGTCACATGGGGTCATTGAGTACTTATATAGGACTAGGGTGGGTCACATGGGGTCAGTTTGTACTTATATAGGACTAGGGTGGGTCACATGGGGTCATTGACTACTTATATATTACTAGGGTGGGTCACATGGGGTCATTGAGTTCTTATATAGGACTAGGGTGCGTCACATGGGGTCATTGAGTACTTATATAGTACTAGGGGGGTCACATGGGGTCATTGAGTACTTATATAGGACATGGGGGGGTCACGTGGGGTCATTGAGTACTTATATAGGACTAGGGTGGGTCACATGGGGTCATTGAGTACTTATATAGGACTAGGGTAGGTCACATGGGGTCATTGAGTACTTATATATTACTAGGGTGGGTCACATGGGGTCATTGAATTCTTATATAGGACTAGGGTGCGTCACATTGGGTCATTGAGTACTTATATATTACTAGGGTGGGTCACATGGGGTCATTGAGTTCTTATATAGGACATGGGGGGGTCACATGGGGTCATTAAGTACTTATATAGGACTAGGGGGGGGGTCACATGTGGTCATTGAGTACTAATATAGGACTAGGGTGGGTCACATGGGGTCATTGAGTACTTATATATGACTAGGGGGGGTCACATGGGGTCATTAAGTACTTATATAATACTAGGGGGGTCACATGGGTTCATTGAGTACTTATATAGGACATGGGGGGTTCACATGGGGTCATTAAGTACTTATATAGGACTAGGGCGGGGTCACATGTGGTCATTGAGTACTTATATAGGACTAGGGTGGGTCACATGGGGTCATTGAGTACTTATATATGACTAGGGGGGTCACATGGGGTCATTAAGTACTTGTATAGGACTAGGGGGGTCACATGGGGTCATTGAGTACTTATATAGGACTAGGGTGGGTCACATGGGGTCATTGAGTACTTATATAGGAATAGGTTGGGTCACATGGGGTCATTGAGTACTTATATAGGAATAGGGTGGGTCACATGGGGTCATTGAGTACTTATATAGGACATGGAGGGGTCACGTGTGGTCATTGAGTACTTATATAGGACTAGGGTGGGTCACATGGGGTCATTGAGTACTTATATATGACTAGGGGGGTCACATGGGGTCATTAAGTACTTGTATAGGACTAGGGGGGTCACATGGGGTCATTGAGTACTTATATAGGACTAGGGTGGGTCACATGGGGTCATTGAGTACTTATATAGGAATAGGGTGGGTCACATGGGGTCATTGAGTACTTATATAGGAATAGGGTGGGTCACATGGGGTCATTGAGTACTTATATAGGACATGGAGGGGTCACGTGTGGTCATTGAGTACTTATATAGGACTAGGGTGGGTCACATGGGGTCATTGAGTAATTATATAGGACTAGGGGGGGTCACATGGGGTCATTGATTACTTATATATGACTAGGGGGGGTCAAATGGGGTCATTGAGTACTTATATAGGACATGGGGTGTCACATGGGGTCATTAAGTACTTATATAGGACTAGGGGGGGTCACATGTGGTCATTGAGTACTTATATAGGACTAGGGTGGGTCACATGGGGTCATTGAGTACTTATATATGACTAGGGGGGGTCACATGGGGTCATTGAGTACTTATATAGGACTAGGGTGGGTCACATGGGGTCATTTTGTACTTATATAGGGGTAGGGTGGGTCACATGGGGTCATTGATTACTTATATATTACTAGGGTGGGTCACATGGGGTCATTGAGTTCTTATATAGGACTAGGGTGCGTCACATGTGGTCATTGAGTACTTATATAGTACTAGGGGGGTTACATGGGGTCATTGAGTACTTATATAGGATATTGGGGGGTCACGTGGGGTCATTGAGTACTTATATACGACTAGGGTGGGTCACATGGGGTCATTAAGTACTTATATAGGAATAGGGGGGGTCACATGTGATCATTGAGTACTTATATAGGAATAGGGTGGGTCACATGGGGTCATTGAGTACTTATATAGGACTAGGGGGTCACATGGGGTCATTGAGTACTTATATAGGACTAGGGTGGGTCACATGGGTCATTGTGTACTTATATATTACTAGGGTGGGTCACATGGGGTCATTGAGTTCTTATATAGGACTAGGGTGCGTCACATTGGGTCATTGAGTACTTATATATTACTAGGGTGGGTCACATGGGGTCATTGAGTTCTTATATAGGACATGGGGGGGTCACATGGGGTCATTAAGTACTTATATAGGACTAGGGGGGGGTCACATGTGGTCATTGAGTACTTATATAGGACTAGGGTGGGTCACATGGGGTCATTGAGTACTTATATATGACTAGGGGGGGTCACATGGGGTCATTAAGTACTTGAATAGGACTAGGGGAGTCACATGGGGTCATTGAGTACTTATATAGGACTAGGGTGGGTCGATGGGGTCATTGAGTACTTATATAGGACTAGGGGGGTCACATGGGGTCATTGAGTACTTATATAGGAATAGGGTGGGTCACATGTGGTCATTGAGTACTTATATAGGACTAGGGGTTCACATGGGGTCATTGAGTACTTATATAGGACTAGGGTGGGTCACATGCGGTCATTTTGTACTTATATAGGACTAGGGCGGGTCACATGGGTCATTGTGTACTTATATATTACTAGGGTGGGTCACATGGGGTCATTGAGTTCTTATATAGGACTAGGGTTCGTCACATTGGGTCATTGAGTACTTATATAGGACTAGGGGGGGTCACATGGGGTCATTGAGTTCTTATATAGGACTAGGGTGGGTCACATGGGGTCATTGAGTACTTATATAGGACATGGAGGGGTCACGTGCGGTCATTGAGTACTTATATAGGACTAGGGTGGGTCACATGGGGTCATTGAGTACTTATATAGGACTAGGGGGGGTCACATGGGGTCATTGAGTTCTTATATCTTCGACTAGGGTGGGTCACATGGGGTCATTGAGTACTTATATAGTAATAGGGTGGGTCGATGGGGTCATTAAGTACTTGTATAGGACTAGGGGGGTCACATGGGGTCATTGAGTACTTATATAGGACTAGGGTGGGTCACATGGGGTCATTGAGTACTTATATAGGAATAGGGTGGGTCGATGGGGTCATTGAGTACTTATATAGGACTAGGGGGGTCACATGGGGTCATTGAGTACTTATATATGACTAGGGGGGGTCACATGGGGTCATTGAGTACTTATATAGGACTAGGGGGGGTCACATGTGGTCATTGAGTACTTATATAGGACTAGGGTGGGTCACATGGGGTCATTGAGTACTTATATATGACTAGGGGGGGTCACATGGGGTCATTAAGTACTTGTATAGTACTAGGGGGGTCACATGGGTTCATTGAGTACTTATATAGGACATGGGGGGGTCACATGGGGTCATTAAGTACTTATATAGGACTAGGGGGGGTCACATGTGGTCATTGAGTACTTATATAGGACTAGGGTGGGTCACATGGGGTCATTGAGTACTTATATATGACTAGGGGGGGTCACATGGGGTCATTAAGTACTTGTATAGGACTAGGGTGGTCACATGGGGTCATTGAGTACTTATATAGGACAAGGGTGGGTCACATGGGGTCATTGAGTACTTATATAGGAAAAGGGTGGGTCGATGGGGTCATTGAGTACTTATATAGGACTAGGGGGGTCACATGGGGTCATTGAGTACTTATATATGACTAGGGGGGGTCACATGGGGTCATTGAGTACTTATATAGGAATAGGGTGGGTCACATGGGGTCATTGAGTACTTATATAGGACATGGGGGGGGTCACGTGGGGTCATTGAGTACTTATATAGGACTAGGGTGGGTCACATGGGGTCATTGAGTACTTATATAGGAATAGGGTGGGTCACATGGGGTCATTGAGTACTTATATAGGAATAGGGTGGGTCACATGTGATCATTGAGTACTTATATAGGAATAGGGTGGGTCACATGGGGTCATTGAGTACTTATATAGGACTAGGGGGTCACATGGGGTCATTGAGTACTTATATAGGACTAGGGTGGGTCACATGGGTCATTGTGTACTTATATATTACTAGGGTGGGTCACATGGGGTCATTGAGTTCTTATATAGGACTAGGGTGCGTCACATTGGGTCATTGAGTACTTATATATTACTAGGGTGGGTCACATGGGGTCATTGAGTTCTTATATAGGACATGGGGGGGTCACATGGGGTCATTAAGTACTTATATAGGACTAGGGGGGGGTCACATGTGGTCATTGAGTACTTATATAGGACTAGGGTGGGTCACATGGGGTCATTGAGTACTTATATATGACTAGGGGGGGTCACATGGGGTCATTAAGTACTTGAATAGGACTAGGGGAGTCACATGGGGTCATTGAGTACTTATATAGGACTAGGGTGGGTCGATGGGGTCATTGAGTACTTATATAGGACTAGGGGGGTCACATGGGGTCATTGAGTACTTATATAGGACTAGGGGGGGTCACATGGGGTCATTGAGTTCTTATATAGGACTAGGGTGGGTCACATGGGGTCATTGAGTACTTATATAGGACATGGAGGGGTCACGTGCGGTCATTGAGTACTTATATAGGACTAGGGTGGGTCACATGGGGTCATTGAGTACTTATATAGGACTAGGGGGGGTCACATGGGGTCATTGAGTTCTTATATCTTCGACTAGGGTGGGTCACATGGGGTCATTGAGTACTTATATAGTAATAGGGTGGGTCGATGGGGTCATTAAGTACTTGTATAGGACTAGGGGGGTCACATGGGGTCATTGAGTACTTATATAGGACTAGGGTGGGTCACATGGGGTCATTGAGTACTTATATAGGAATAGGGTGGGTCGATGGGGTCATTGAGTACTTATATAGGACTAGGGGGGTCACATGGGGTCATTGAGTACTTATATATGACTAGGGGGGGTCACATGGGGTCATTGAGTACTTATATAGGACTAGGGGGGGTCACATGTGGTCATTGAGTACTTATATAGGACTAGGGTGGGTCACATGTGGTCATTGAGTACTTATATATGACTAGGGGGGGTCACATGGGGTCATTAAGTACTTGTATAGTACTAGGGGGGTCACATGGGTTCATTGAGTACTTATATAGGACATGGGGGGGTCACATGGGGTCATTAAGTACTTATATAGGACTAGGGGGGGTCACATGTGGTCATTGAGTACTTATATAGGACTAGGGTGGGTCACATGGGGTCATTGAGTACTTATATATGACTAGGGGGGGTCACATGGGGTCATTAAGTACTTGTATAGGACTAGGGTGGTCACATGGGGTCATTGAGTACTTATATAGGACAAGGGTGGGTCACATGGGGTCATTGAGTACTTATATAGGAATAGGGTGGGTCGATGGGGTCATTGAGTACTTATATAGGACTAGGGGGGTCACATGGGGTCATTGAGTACTTATATATGACTAGGGGGGGTCACATGGGGTCATTGAGTACTTATATAGGAATAGGGTGGGTCACATGGGGTCATTGAGTACTTATATAGGACATGGGGGGGTCACGTGGGGTCATTGAGTACTTATATAGGACTAGGGTGGGTCACATGGGGTCATTGAGTACTTATATAGGAATAGGGTGGGTCACATGGGGTCATTGAGTACTTATATAGGAATAGGGTGGGTCACATGGGGTCATTGAGTACTTATATAGGACATGGAGGGGTCACGTGTGGTCATTGAGTACTTATATAGGACTAGGGTGGGTCACATGGGGTCATTGAGTACTTATATAGGACTAGGGGGGGTCACATGGGGTCATTGATTACTTATATATGACTAGGGGGGGTCAAATGGGGTCATTGAGTACTTATATAGGACATGGGGTGTCACATGGGGTCATTAAGTACTTATATAGGACTAGGGGGGGGTCACATGTGGTCATTGAGTACTTATATAGGACTAGGGTGGGTCACATGGGGTCATTGAGTACTTATATATGACTAGGGGGGGTCACATGGGGTCATTGAGTACTTATATAGGACTAGGGTGGGTCACATGGGGTCATTTTGTACTTATATAGGGCTAGGGTGGGTCACATGGGGTCATTGATTACTTATATATTACTAGGGTGGGTCACATGGGGTCATTGAGTTCTTATATAGGACTAGGGTGCGTCACATGTGGTCATTGAGTACTTATATAGTACTAGGGGGGTTACATGGGGTCATTGAGTACTTATATAGGATATGGGGGGGTCACGTGGGGTCATTGAGTACTTATATAGGACTAGGGTGGGTCACATGGGGTCATTAAGTACTTATATAGGAATAGGGGGGGTCACATGTGATCATTGAGTACTTATATAGGAATAGGGTGGGTCACATGGGGTCATTGAGTACTTATATAGGACTAGGGGGTCACATGGGGTCATTGAGTACTTATATAGGACTAGGGTGGGTCACATGGGTCATTGTGTACTTATATATTACTAGGGTGGGTCACATGGGTCATTGTGTACTTATATTATACTACTGTGGGTCGCATGGGGTCATTGAGTACTTATATATTACTAGGGTGGGTCACATGGGGTCATTGAGTTCTTATATAGGACATGGGGGGGTCACATGGGGTCATTAAGTACTTATATAGGACTAGGGGGGGGTCACATGTGGTCATTGAGTACTAATATAGGACTAGGGTGGGTCACATGGGGTCATTGAGTACTTATATATGACTAGGGGGGGTCACATGGGGTCATTAAGTACTTATATAGGACTAGGGTGGGTCACATGGGGTCATTTTGTATTTATATAGGACTAGGGTGGGTCACATGGGTCATTGTGTACTTATATTATACTACTGTGGGTCGCATGGGGTCATTGAGTACTTATATAGGACTAGGGTGGGTAACATGGGGTCATTGAGTACTTATATATGACTAGGGGGGGTCACATGGGGTCATTGAGTACTTATATAGGACTAGGGTGGGTCACATGGGGTCAGTTTGTACTTATATAGGACTAGGGTGGGTCACATGGGGTCATTGACTACTTATATATTACTAGGGTGGGTCACATGGGGTCATTGAGTTCTTATATAGGACTAGGGTGCGTCACATGGGGTCATTGAGTACTTATATAGTACTAGGGGGGTCACATGGGGTCATTGAGTACTTATATAGGACATGGGGGGGTCACGTGGGGTCATTGAGTACTTATATAGGACTAGGGTGGGTCACATGGGGTCATTGAGTACTTATATAGGACTAGGGTAGGTCACATGGGGTCATTGAGTACTTATATATTACTAGGGTGGGTCACATGGGGTCATTGAATTCTTATATAGGACTAGGGTGCGTCACATTGGGTCATTGAGTACTTATATATTACTAGGGTGGGTCACATGGGGTCATTGAGTTCTTATATAGGACATGGGGGGGTCACATGGGGTCATTAAGTACTTATATAGGACTAGGGGGGGGTCACATGTGGTCATTGAGTACTAATATAGGACTAGGGTGGGTCACATGGGGTCATTGAGTACTTATATATGACTAGGGGGGGTCACATGGGGTCATTAAGTACTTATATAATACTAGGGGGGTCACATGGGTTCATTGAGTACTTATATAGGACATGGGGGGTTCACATGGGGTCATTAAGTACTTATATAGGACTAGGGCGGGGTCACATGTGGTCATTGAGTACTTATATAGGACTAGGGTGGGTCACATGGGGTCATTGAGTACTTATATATGACTAGGGGGGTCACATGGGGTCATTAAGTACTTGTATAGGACTAGGGGGGTCACATGGGGTCATTGAGTACTTATATAGGACTAGGGTGGGTCACATGGGGTCATTGAGTACTTATATAGGAATAGGTTGGGTCACATGGGGTCATTGAGTACTTATATAGGAATAGGGTGGGTCACATGGGGTCATTGAGTACTTATATAGGACATGGAGGGGTCACGTGTGGTCATTCAGTACTTATATAGGACTAGGGTGGGTCACATGGGGTCATTGAGTACTTATATATGACTAGGGGGGTCACATGGGGTCATTAAGTACTTGTATAGGACTAGGGGGGTCACATGGGGTCATTGAGTACTTATATAGGACTAGGGTGGGTCACATGGGGTCATTGAGTACTTATATAGGAATAGGGTGGGTCACATGGGGTCATTGAGTACTTATATAGGAATAGGGTGGGTCACATGGGGTCATTGAGTACTTATATAGGACATGGAGGGGTCACGTGTGGTCATTGAGTACTTATATAGGACTAGGGTGGGTCACATGGGGTCATTGAGTATTATATAGGACTAGGGGGGGTCACATGGGGTCATTGATTACTTATATATGACTAGGGGGGTCAAATGGGGTCATTGAGTACTTATATAGGACATGGGGTGTCACATGGGGTCATTAAGTACTTATATAGGACTAGGGGGGGTCACATGTGGTCATTGAGTACTTATATAGGACTAGGGTGGGTCACATGGGGTCATTGAGTACTTATATATGACTAGGGGGGGTCACATGGGGTCATTGAGTAACTTATATAGGACTAGGGTGGGTCACATGGGGTCATTTTGTACTTATATAGGGGTAGGGTGGGTCACATGGGGTCATTGATTACTTATATATTACTAGGGTGGGTCACATGGGGTCATTGAGTTCTTATATAGGACTAGGGTGCGTCACATGTGGTCATTGAGTACTTATATAGTACTAGGGGGGTTACATGGGGTCATTGAGTACTTATATAGGATATTTGGGGGGGTCACGTGGGGTCATTGAGTACTTATATACGACTAGGGTGGGGTCACATGGGGTCATTAAGTACTTATATAGGAATAGGGGGGGTCACATGTGATCATTGAGTACTTATTATAGGAATAGGGTGGGTCACATGGGGTCATTGAGTACTTATATAGGACTAGGGGGTCACATGGGGTCATGTACTTATATAGGACTAGGGTGGGTCACATGGGTCATTGTGTACTTATATATTACTTGGGTGGGTCACATGGGGTCATTGAGTTCTTATATAGGACTAGGGTGCGTCACATTGGGTCATTGAGTACTTATATATTACTAGGGTGGGTCACATGGGGTCATTGAGTTCTTATATAGGACATGGGGGGGTCACATGGGGTCATTAAGTACTTATATAGGGACTAGGGGGGGGTCACATGTGGTCATTGAGTACTTATATAGGACTAGGGTGGGTCACATGGGGTCATTGAGTACTTATATATGACTAGGGGGGGTCACATGGGGTCATTAAGTACTTGAATAGGACTAGGGGAGTCACATGGGGTCATTGAGTACTTATATAGGACTAGGGTGGGTCGATGGGGTCATTGAGTACTTATATAGGACTAGGGGGGTCACATGGGGTCATTGAGTACTTATATAGGAATAGGGTGGGTCACATGTGGTCATTGAGTACTTATATAGGACTAGGGGTTCACATGGGGTCATTGAGTACTTATATAGGACTAGGGTGGGTCACATGCGGTCATTTTGTACTTATATAGGACTAGTGGGCGGGTCACATGGGTCATTGTGTACTTATATATTACTAGGGTGGGTCACATGGGGTCATTGAGTTCTTATATAGGACTAGGGTTCGTCACATTGGGTCATTGAGTACTTATATAGGACTAGGGGGGGTCACATGGGGTCATTGAGTTCTTATATAGGACTAGGGTGGGTCACATGGGGTCATTGAGTACTTATATAGGACATGGAGGGGTCACGTGCGGTCATTGAGTACTTATATAGGACTAGGGGTGGGTCACATGGGGTCATTGAGTACTTATAGGACTAGGGGGGGGTCACATGGGGTCATTGAGTTCTTATATCTTCGACTAGGGTGGGTCACATGGGGTCATTGAGTACTTATATAGTAATAGGGTGGGTCGATGGGGTCATTAAGTACTTGTATAGGACTAGGGGGGTCACATGGGGTCATTGAGTACTTATATAGGGACTAGGGTGGGTCACATGGGTCATTGAGTACTTATATAGGAATAGGGTGGGTCGATGGGGTCATTGAGTACTTATATAGGACTAGGGGGGTCACATGGGTCATTGAGTACTTATATATGACTAGGGGGGGTCACATGGGGTCATTGAGTACTTATATAGGACTAGGGGGGGGTCACATGTGGTCATTGAGTACTTATATAGGACTAGGGTGGGTCACATGGGGTCAATTGAGTACTTATATATGACTAGGGGGGGTCACATGGGTCATTAAGTACTTGTATAGTACTAGGGGGGTCACATGGGTTCATTGAGTACTTATATAGGACATGGGGGGGTCACATGGGGTCATTAAGTACTTATATAGGACTAGGGGGGGTCACATGTGGTCATTGAGTACTTATATAGGACTAGGGTGGGTCACATGGGGTCATTTGAGTACTTATATATGACTAGGGGGGGGGTCACATGGGGTCATTAAGTACTTGTATAGGGACTAGGGTGGTCACATGGGGTCATTGAGTACTTATATAGGACAAGGGTGGGTCACATGGGGTCATTGAGTACTTATATAGGAAAAGGGTGGGTCGATGGGGTCATTGAGTACTTATATAGGACTAGGGGGGGTCACAATGGGGTCATTGAGTACTTATATATGGACTAGGGGGGGTCACATGGGGTCATTGAGTACTTATATAGGAATAGGGTGGGTCACATGGGGTCATTGAGTACTTATATAGGACAATGGGGGGGGTCACGTGGGGTCATTGAGTACTTATATAGGACTAGGGTGGGTCACATGGGGTCATTGAGTACTTATATAGGAATAGGGTGGGTCACATGGGGTCATTGAGTACTTATATAGGAATAGGGTGGGTCACATGTGATCATTGAGTACTTATATAGGAATAGGGTGGGTCACATGGGGTCATTGAGTACTTATATAGGACTAGGGGGTCACATGGGGTCATTGAGTACTTATATAGGACTAGGGTGGGTCACATGGGTCATTGTGTACTTATATATTACTAGGGTGGGTCACATGGGGTCATTGAGTTCTTATATAGGACTAGGGTGCGTCACATTGGGTCATTGAGTACTTATATATTACCTAGGGTGGGGTCACATGGGGTCATTGAGTTCTTATATAGGACATGGGGGGTCACATGGGGTCATTAAGTACTTATATAGACTAGGGGGGGTCACATGTGGTCATTGAGTACTTATATAGGACTAGGGTGGGTCACATGGGGTCATTGAGTACTTATATATGACTAGGGGGGGTCACATGGGGTCATTAAGTACTTGAATAGGGACTAGGGGAGTCACATGGGGTCATTGAGTACTTATATAGGACTAGGGTGGGTCGATGGGGTCATTGAGTACATATATAGGACTAGGGGGGTCACATGGGGTCATTGAGTACTTATATAGGACTAGGGGGGGTCACATGGGGTCATTGAGTTCTTATATAGGACTAGGGTGGGTCACATGGGGTCATTGAGTACTTATATAGGACATGGAGGGGTCACGTGCGGTCATTGAGTACTTATATAGGACTAGGGTGGGTCACATGGGGTCATTGAGTACTTATATAGGACTAGGGGGGGTCACATGGGGTCATTGAGTTCTTATATCTTCGACTAGGGTGGGTCACATGGGGTCATTGAGTACTTATATAGTAATAGGGTGGGTCGATGGGGTCATTAAGTACTTGTATAGGACTAGGGGGGTCACATGGGGTCATTGAGTACTTATATAGGACTCAGGGTGGGTCCACATGGGGTCATTGAGTACTTATATAGGAATAGGGTGGGTCGATGGGGTCATTGAGTACTTATATAGGACTAGGGGGGTCACATGGGGTCATTGAGTAACTTATATATGACTAGGGGGGGTCACATGGGGTCATTGAGTACTTATATAGGACTAGGGGGGGGTCACATGTGGTCATTGAGTACTTATATAGGACTAGGGTGGGTCACATGTGGTCATTGAGTACTTATATATGACTAGGGGGGGTCACATGGGGTCATTAAGTACTTGTATAGTACTAGGGGGGTCACATGGGTTCATTGAGTACTTATATAGGACATGGGGGGGTCACATGGGGTCATTAAGTACTAATATAGGACTAGGGGGGTCACATGTGGTCATTGAGTACTTATATAGGACTAGGGTGGGTCACATGGGGTCATTGAGTACTTATATATGACTAGGGGGGTCACATGGGGTCATTAAGTACTTGTATAGGACTAGGGTGGTCACATGGGGTCATTGAGTACTTATATAGGACAAGGGTGGGTCACATGGGGTCATTG